>NC_140472.1:31356299-31956299 GCF_051167445.1 Perissodus microlepis
TGAGAGACTGAGATTACCTAAAAGCACCACTGAACGACCTGTGGCCATCTCCCTGTACAACTCCTCCACCTAATACACTGTAAGCCAGTGGCAGCTGGCTGCTGGTGGACTGATGTCCTGCACCAGAGACGTACCTCCATCTGGGTCGAGGTAAGAAGCCAAGATCGCCCGGCCTGTAGCGGCTCAACAAAAACAGTGGATCTGTGCCAAGGTTCAAAGTCTCTGGGCTGAGGACAAACGGAATGACAGGACTGTTGTTATTAATTAACATTTTTTTTGCCTGTTATCATTTTCTACTTTACCTTAGCACTTTTTCTTTTCTTTTTGAGAAAAAAACATATCATGGTGTTTTTGAAACCAAAACAAAAGTCACAGCAACTAAGCAAAGGCTTATTTATAGAGGCGTACCATTGTTTTTTGACTATTTTGAGGCCAACTGGGAGATAATCTGGCTCTCATGGGCCTCAGTCGGGCAAAGATCCAGTTTGCTGCTGTGAAGAACCTGGCAGCTTTCAGCAGATATCAGACCACCATTTTCACGACTCATTACACTAACATACACAAACCGGGCAAAGTGTTTCCAAGCACCTGACTGTTCTGGGGCCAGATGTCTGCGGTTTCTGCCCCCGACTGCTCTTCTCTGGGGAATTATAAAGAGCGGACTCTGTTCCATGGGATGTATTGATTTCCAGGATCTCACGCAGCTTTTGGATCTTCCCCTGAGCCTCAGAGAATTTCTCTAAGCCCTTCAGAGGACAGAGAACAAAACCATTATCTCGGTGGATGAGACAGTGTACACATTAGCGGGTAAGCCACAAAATAATATTTTGTTTTCATAATACTATAGCGTTAAAAGACAATAAGGCTAATCAGTTAATAGTGTTCACTTCATCCTAGGCCACCTAATGTGAAAGTGTTAGAATTTTGAGTTTCTTTTTGTGTTCAGAAAAAATCAAAGCACTCACCAGTAGTTGGCAAATTACATCGTAGTTAGGTGAAAGATTTATATGAAATTTTGCCTCTTGCAAAACAATAATCAATACAGTGGCTCAAAATTTCACCTAAAATGAATGAGGTTAATGTGAATAGAAGTAAACAAACTTGCAACAAATTACTGAATTTTACTCACATCTGGAAACTGGACCACCAAGCACAGAACTATCTCCCATACAAACATTATGATATGCTGTGGCTGCAATCAAATGGCTAAAGGCCATAGTTATTGTCAGGCTGTGTTCTTACCATCACAGCACGTCTCAGAATGTTTGCTGCTTTCTCCATGTCTGCCTTGAGTTGCCTCCTCCTACTCATCTCCTCCTGGAGCTCGGCCTCCAGCTGAGCTGCCTCAGCTTTCTTTTGACTGCACACTTCAGAATCCAAGGTCAGCTGCTGTCTGAAATTATAACACAGAATAAAAGTTGACCCAATGTGGGTGTGGCTCAGTGGTAGAGCATCTGACTGTAGAGAAGCTGTCTCTGTTAAAGTCTCTATTAAAGCTTTTGTATGTTGCTACTATCAGGAAGTTAAAAAAAATAATCTTGGAGAAACAGAAATAAACAAAAAGTAAAGAAGTAAAGACCTGAGGTCCTGTTTCTTGGCCAGCAAGAGGCTGTAGTTATTCAGCTGAACCTTGAGCTGCTGGCACTTCTTCGACAGGTGATCTCCTTTCTGTAAATCGGGTGATAAATGTGGAGACATGAAAAATGAAAATGAGTTATCAGTTAAAATAGTGTTACAATATTTTAAGGCAATACATATCTTCCCACATGACTCATTCTACATAATAATAAAAAGTAATAAGACTTGTATGTTGCATGTAGCAATGTAACATCAACTTTTTAAACAGAAGGCAGATGTACCAATACAAGCTACCACTACCTCTAGGAATTACGCAGGCACATTTATGTCCCTTCTATGCAGACATCGTACCTCCTTGAGTTGGATGATGTCCTGGCTAGCTGTGTGGCTGTCCCTCTTCATGTTTTGTACTTCAAGACAGAGTTCACTCTCTTGGCATTGCAGGTTGGATTTCTCTTTCAAGACTTTAAAGCTCTCTTCTGTAAGCTCCTTGACTTTTTTAAGCACCTCTGCGTGCTGAATCTTCTCCTCCTCAACATTTGCTGAAACTTTATTTTTGATGGAGCTCCACACTTGTTTCTCACAGTCTTGAAACACTCTGTTGTTGGAGAACAGGGGTCAGTAAGTCGACCCAGCATCCAGAGGGAACAACTCCTCCTGCAGTTATAACTGTAGCTTGAATTGAACTCTGCACTAGACCTTACTTTGCCCCCTGTAAATCCAATTGTTTCTGCAGTCTGGCGATGGCAGCTTCATATTCTTCCCTCGTAGTGTATAGCTGCTTCTCAATAAACTCCACGTAGGCCAGTTGCTGTGTCATCCTCTCCCTCTCCTTCCGCTGCTGGTCCAGCTTCTCCTCTGAGTGGTGGAAAGGAGGTGCAAATGAAAACAGGAAGCAAGAAACATCCCAGTGTAAGCTTCACACGGTCTCAACAACGGTTTTGCAAAAATCATGGTTTGGACACTGTGGTTATGATGTTTTTGCAAATCTCTCAAAAAGGCAGACACAAAATTTAAAACAGCAATTTTAAGGTTCAACCCACAATCAAATTAATATATTTTTCTCCTGGTCTGGCTATAAATGTGCACAGTGGTGCAGCAGCTAGCTCATTAGCACTGTTGCCTCTTAGTGAGAAGGTTCCTGGTTTCAAACTCCCGATTGGCTGGGCCTTGTGTGCTCTTCTTGTACCTGTGTGGGTTTCCTCCAGCTAATCCACCTTCACCCCACAGTCCAAAGATACACATCTTAGGTTAACTGCTGATTCTAAATTGGGCATGTGGTGGTGTGTCTCTCTGTGATGGACTGGCCAACTTCTGCCCCATGTTTAGACCAGCTGACTTAACCGAAACTAACAAACACAAGATGATGAAAAATAATAAATGATCTGACTCAGCGTCTATCTCACTTTGCAACGTGTTCTTTGACTTGAGTCTGTCCATTTCCTTCTGTAGCTCCTCCTTCTGCTGGTTGAGATGCAGCTTGAGCTCATCGGTTTTCTTTTTGTCAGCTTGCTGCTGATGCTCCAACACCTTACTCAGCTCCGCAACCTTTTTCTCTACTGCATTTGAGGAGTCTGTCAGGTAATTGCATATATCGTCCCTGTCCCTCCCCATTGCTCCATACCAAAATTTGAGGTCATCTATCAGTTTCTTCAGCTCGTCACATCTGAGCTGACACCTGCAAAAAAAGGACATATGGGTTTAGAATTTATGAATCTAATATGAAATCCTGAGCTGAAACTGCTGTAGCTGGTACATCAGAATAGTGAAAAAGGAAGTTTTAAGATTTTATAATTGAGGAAGAAATAATACATTTACTTGGTCCTTACAGATCGGTGAGGTGAGGTTAACAGGTTAAGGAGGTGAGTTGAGCCTAGAGTCTGAAAGATGGTTATCTTTTTGCCATTGTAACTTCTGCTGAACAGATAACCTGGTCCGGATCATGTCATGTTCAGAGTTTTGCTTTAAAATCATCTGGAAGCGCCACGTTTTCACTAATTCTTTTATTTACAGTATCCGGTAAGAGATATAGAGCCTCTGCTGATGGACTGCATTTATAGCAAATGTAGCCGTTAAGTTTTGTTGTTGTGAAATATGTGTTGTATTGTCATTGGAATTTGCATGTAGGTCTAATCATATTCAGATGGTGATACAGAAAATTTGCTTGTTATTTTATGCATAAATGCTATGTCATTGCCACACTGAAGAAAGTTTCAAGTTCTTGACTCTGTTTCTGAAAAAGGATTGTAATGTTGCTTCCTTTGCTAATTTACACCTGAGGTAAAGATCGTAAGGAAAGTACGGGCTCAGATTCAGACGGAGGATTCAAACCCAGGTCAGCTAAAGTTATTCTTCTATATTTTACAGTAAATAGAATTTTTAGCTTTCATAATTAAATTATGGATTTGAGGCTGTTTGTTGTCACTATTTCATTTAATTTAATGTTTTTCAGATTTTTTTAAAATCACATTTAAGAAGAATTGCATAGCAGTTAGGCACCATGTTATTAGTAGCTGGTACTGTAGAAACCTTCAAGATAAAAGCAGTCAGTCACAACATAGCTGCCATTTGATCCAAAAGCTGATGAAGCACACACAGATACATGTAACCTATGAAGCTGTTCTGTAATCACGTGTTTAAAAGTTTTGGGACATTTTTGTGTTATATTAAAAGTCGTTTACCCAACAGAGGAGCAGCTACATAGTGCAACAGTTTCTTACCTTTCCAGCTCCTTATCTAAGAACTGAATTTGTGTCAAATATAAAGCCCTGTCTCTGTCAGCAGGAACTGTCTCCTCTGCCATAGTTGCTGATTTTTCCGCCTTTTTTACGATAAACTTGTTGGTGTTGTGTTTTATCTCCACTGCTTTAACAGCACATTTTCAAATAGCACAGAGAAACGATGTTAGTTGTTGCCAGGACACGCTGCATTCAGGGACCGCTTGTAATATTCAGCGCTTGATGTATTTGCTCTAAATGCAAATGTATATATAGTCTGCTGGTTGTTATGGTTCATTTAAGACTTCAGTTTGTTTTTCGTTTGTTTATTTGCAAAGTTGATTTTCAGTTTACAAATTTAGTAGTCACATTAATGAGATTAATGAATTATCTGAAAGGAAATCTAGCAATTAGAGCAACAATGCCCAGTTATACAGTTATTGTGATAACAATAACTGCTTTATTTTATATATTATATTTTAGGATTTTAGGATTTTTTTAGTTTAGTTTAGTCATTTATATCATTGTTTATATGTATTGGGATTATCCTGAAGCACCTAATTACTAATTGCATGGTTTTATAGACACTTATAATCACTGTAACTGTTAACTGTTTACTGCCCTTAGTTTTCATGCTCCTGAGCTTCTTATCTGTCTACAGAGCCACCTTGCATATGTAGAGGAAACACAGCACCTCTCAAGCTGCAGAGCTGTACATACTTGTCTGTTGGCTGACAGTCAGTCTGCTCTGGGTTTGATCGCATTACTCCCCATGACAAAAGCTCAGTGCTGCTCTGTGAGATAAAGAACACAAATGCATGGTCTCTGACTATCAAGAGGCTTACATTTGTGGGCTTTTAAAGCGTAACTACACCTTCAAATTATGCAGTCACAGCAGATGCATCGCAACAGAGGAAGGAGTTATGAACACTTCACTGCCACTGAATATGTGTGTATATAATTTAGCCTTGACAGTTTTACTGCATTGTTCACCTTTTGTACAGAGAGCAGAGGTTGATGAAAGGTTACATGAAGACTTCAGAAGTTTTTTTCAGTCAGTAGATTTTTTTTTCTTTCCTCTTCTTCAGTTCTGACAAAATCAACTTTCCCTCAACACAAAAGACGCACCATGAGAGTCGTCCAACCCACGGATCTATTAATACCTGCAAATAGAGGTGCTCCCTGAACATGTGGCTGCCAAACCAAAATGTTTCTCTAATTACTCTGTTTGGTCTCAAACAGACACACAAAGTTCACAAAATCAAGTTGATCTCAATGACTCATTTACTTTATTCTTTTTTTATATCACTTGTTTGAATTTGTGATTTTGATTCAGTTTAATTTATTTTATTTCTTGGTTTCAGGTTATGTTTCCAGTGTAGTTTTTATTGTTTGAAAATATTTAGTCTTCATTTAGTTTTTGGCAGTTGACTCACAAGCTTATAGACATCCGAAGTCAAAATTAACAAATACTAAAACTTAGGGTATTTGATTTTTTGGGTGATATGATTTTGTTTTAGTTAGTTTTACAAAATTATTTCAGTTGGTAAACTATAATAACCTTGATCTACAAAGGTCTTTTGCTGGAAGCAGTAGGCGTACATTTAAAAAAGTGAATGTGATGTTTACAAATTTCTATGTAACGAAGCGTGAATATAATAATATGAAGACTACTACTTAAAGTTTAATTAAATAACAGACCTCAGTAGCTACGTTACAATATGACAACCACAGCTGGGCAAACTAATTATATCTAATTATATTATTTAGAACTAATTATGTGTTTTCAGTTTCTGAAGATTGAGCACAATCTTTCTTTTGGCACAAAGTAAAAATACCAATTCCAATATTCAGTCAGACCTTATAAAAGTAAAATGTTTGGTTAGCTGCGTGTGACTCGAACAGGAGTTCAAACCCAGCATACACCTGTGTTTGCATACCTTCAGGTACAGTCAATCATTTTCATTGCTGAGGTTTCTCCTATGCACATTGTCATAACCTGTGAAGTGTCCTGCACGCTACCTCCACCACCCACAGATATTCAGCCCGAGGCCGGCATACTGTAACTCAGCTGTCTCTGTGTTATTGTCTGTTTTTCTCTGTTGCATCGGCCCCTGGGAGGACGATGCCCTCAAAATAAAATAATGTGCTCTTTGCACGAAAAGTGAGACGGATATGTTTCCTCACTGGGAAAGGATTAGATGGTGGAAGACATGAGCAGAGAGACAAAACAGCTTGTGGTGGAAAGTGAGGGTGTGGAGGTTAAGACATTCAGCTCTCACGACACGAGTCGTGAGTTCATTTTCTAAAAATATCTTTTCCTTTTGTGAAAAACTCCAACTTTAGCGCTAAGATATTTCATAGAAACTTTAGACAAATCAAACTCTCAGAAAAGGTTCATTCTTTTTTAACAAAGAATTATAAGTTGTCAATTATTCCAGCAAGATGCAAAAAGCTTTTGCTTGGCAAATAATCACTGATTATTTGCATATTAAACTTAATGTGAGTCGAGCAAACACACACACGTACAGAAAACATACAAAAACCTTCATTATCCTTGCATGTAATGCCTTGTCATATCTCACAATATTAAAACCTTTAGCCAGGACTGTCTGCAGTGACAGTTATGTCTCCACGTTTATGCAAAGATTTTTTGTTTTCTGGTATTTGCTGGTCCCAAACCATCTTTGGCTACAACAGCCAGCTTTATACCTCTCCCCTTGTCCTTTTGATTACCAATATTTTAATTCTTGACTACTCCTGAACTTTGCCACAGTAAGAGCACCTAAACCTTAACCCTGTCCTATTAACATTAGCTGGAGTTTGTGTCCTAGTTGCAGCAACAACAGATAAAAAGAATGAGAGACGAGAACGTGATCTGCTGCAGGCCCTGGGCTGCAGAGCACGGGAGAGGCACACATCGAAATAGCTGCTTAAACAATGTTTTTACCAATCTGTGTCTGAATATGCTACCTGTTTGTTTCCCAGTTGTCATGGCAGCCGGTAATTAAACCTAAGAGCACACCGAGTGTTGCTGAACACAGCAATCAGCTTCTGCTCCTCCTCCAGTTAGTCTCACATATTTTGTGTTGACTGGCTGACAATGTCACAAAGAGATTTAAAGACATGAAGCGCATGAGACTGGCTCATTTGCTTGCTGTAGTAATGCAGTTTTACCTGGCGACAGATGGAAAGTCAGCGCCATCAAACATAACACAACATGGCTCATTTACGTTTTAAGTTTACTTAGTCAGTAAATCCAATCACACTGCTCTAAAGCATGAGGCCATGGGTTATCTAACTCTCTAAAGTAGAATTTTATTAAATTACTTTAAACTAAAAAACCTTTAGGAATTGTTCTAGAGGATTGTGGTGGATGTTTGCAAATTTAAAGAGTGGCAGGTGATGCGGTGGTGGAGCATTCATCAGTTGTCATAACACCATAAAGTCAAATACGGACAGGCTGTTCAATTGAAACCCAGTGTGCTCACTGATAAATTCCACTTGGTGCTGCGATTATTATTATTAGCCTTCAAATTACAGGTTGTGGTTTTGGAACAAATATGAACGGATACCTTTTAACTGCCATGAAAAAGAAGAACAAAACCTTTAGAAACCACTTACCAACTCAAATTACACCTGACCATTACCATTTACAACATCCTGAATGCCACTGATGTTGTTAGGATATTAGAATGCTGCTCGCTTATCTCAGCTCAGAAACATTTAGATGTTCCCACAATAATTACAATATTTTCAAGTTATTCACTGCAGGAAAATGTTGTAAATAAAGGTGTACTCTGTAATGTAAAGTACATGTAAAGTAGGCCCTTGCATGAATGTAATGCAGTTACATCTCTCACATGCCCTGCTTATAAAAAGGATGCAATCTACATGTTTGGGGAGAGTGTGAATCATTTTCTTATTTGTAGCGACTGTTTACAGATGTTGCCTAATCACACCACAGTAATAATGTTGCAGTTATCTTTGTGAGAACCAGTTGGGTTCAGACCACGGCCATCAAATAGACCCCGGGACCAAAATTGACCTGGCAAAGACTCCAATCTGGCCCACTCACATTTCCAGCTTTGGAAAATGTAAAGGTATAAATCTTGGAATTTTAACTGTATTTGCATATGATTTATAACGTTTCCTACCGAAAAAGACCTCCCTCATGGCCATGCATATCCCACCAACGTAATTAAGTAACAGATAAACAACTGGGCAATGAGAAACAGAACTTTTAAATTGAATTTACACATTTATCATGCAGAAACACTGAGGTGTACCGTACTGTAAGATATCTCAGGGACTAAATGCATAGTTAAACTTCTTTATACTTACAGAAAGGAGAGTTTCACTGGTCCAGCCCCCCTTAAGATCAAAGTAGGCTGTGTGTGCTTTATAATTATTTTTTTGGATGCCTCTCTTTGTTTTACATGGCTTCAGTGGTCTGAGGGATAAAACTTAGCTCAAATTGGTTAGGTAAACTGGTTAGGCTGCGAGTTTGGCACTAAATTGAGAGGGTTTCATTTAGAGGAGGTAGAAATGTCCTGATATTCAAACCATAATATTGTTGGATGAAGTTATTATCCACCTACATTTTAAACCAATTATAAGAAGAGTTGGAACGAGGCCCATTTCACAATTTAGATGAATTGAAACTGGAATTTCCCTCTTTCGAAACAAAAGCAAAATAATGAAGCTGAATTCTTTGGGCAGGGTGTTAGCTGCTGTGATTACTGCTCAGGGAAATATTTGTCTGTAGCATTAGGCTGTAATAACTTTGATTTTCAAGCGCTAACCTGCCTTAACCTTTTGTTTCCTGCAGCCCAAAGGCCGAGCCTTTTCCTCTCAGGTATGAACCAGGAGATAGGTATTCTGTCTCCATGCCAGTACAAACGATGTGTAGCTGAGTCTGAAGCATCACACAGCATTAGGGCTGCTGACAAACATGGAGGATTAAAATAAAAATGAAGGGGAGGAAGTATTGGTTGTCTGTGCCAATCGCATCCCCTCTGATACACAAAGACTTTCTGGTAATCCCACCGCACCAGGATCCCTTTTCCTAGGTAAACCACCTGAATGGAGTGGAATCTTTGGAATGCGTGCCTGTGTGTTCCTGCGCTGAAGAATATGCTATTAGGCAACTGAGTTTTAGTATTCACTTGTAAGCGTGCTTTATCATAAAAATGATGTATTTGTGGTAAAGGATGTGAGGCATTAAATCTCCTCCGGTGGGTTTAGCCTTGAGGGCAAGAGCATTTGAGCGTACGATGGGGGCATCTCCTACACGTCATCCTTCTTTCGCATTTTAGTGTTACAAAGTTAAATGGAAAAACGAACGCAGTTTTTACCAGAACTTGTTTGGGTTTTTTTTAAGCAGAAAGCTCCTTGAATCACGACACTTTCAGTAATTTGAAAAAACAAAACAAACAAACCCTTCTACAAACAATGAATGACTCACAATAAATTTATGCCTTGTTAGATAATAGGTTATGATAAAGATCCCATTTTCTAAATTGTTTAATCGTGCTGTGTGTCACAATTCTATTACTTTTAAATCAAAATTATTGTGGCTCTGACCCTTAAAGTTTATTTCTTTTAAACTTCAAATACAAATAAATCCAATTTTGCCCTTTTTCAGACAACAAAAAAGCCATGATATAACATAAGAAACAGAACATGAATACAGAACTATAGAAAGTCCAATTTAATGTGATTTTATATTATTGTAGATTCAGACCCAGGGCTTCATATAGTTTGTATAGTTCATACAGTCTGTAGTTTTCCGTCCCATTTATAGTATTGGTTTCTGCTTTTCTCTTTGTTTTATACCCACATGTAATTTTCCAAAACATGTAACTAAGGAGTCTTTGCAATTAACATTAATTTCACCCATTTACCGTTTCATTTTAAGACAAAAGGACGAGCATGGTGTACCAGACTCGGCAAAGCCATGCCAGTACCTGTCCTACAGAGTCTGAATCATTTCCTTTCATTTGCACAGTGCTGAGTAAGGTTTCTGTATAAGTTTATATCTGAACTAGGAGAACGCGATGATTAACATTCACGTTGACCTTAAAATGTGTTACATCTTTAAGGAAAGTGTTTTCAAGAGAAAGAGAACAAGCTGCCTATAATAATATATCACAACCTCAAGTTATTCATGTCCAGTTATTAACAAATCAATACCTATTATCAATTATGTTTCAACATCTAGCATGCTAGCCTCATTGGATTTTTTCTGTACAAAGTACACTTAAAAAAAAAACGAAGAAAATTAAATGTATATACACAAAGTGTAGTACTAGTCCCTTAAAAGTAAATACTGTCCAGAGTTGTCCTGCTTTGGTGGAGGTTTGTGTTTTCAGAGTGCTTCTTGTTTTTAGTAAAACACTAAATTTGCCACAGTAGTGTGCGTTCACACAACTGTGTGACGTGTGAACCATTCACCGTAGAATGTTTTACCTGGTATATTATGTGAACAAAAGAGTGACGTTAATGCTTCCAAAGCACGACGCGTGCACATGAGCTTTGTCTTACGCTACGTTCCTGCGCGCACTAAACAATGCTGACGACAAAAGCTGTTACGTTTTTTTTTATCTACTTATACAGGTGCTGGTTTTATTACAGTGTTTATTGTAAAATAATATTTATAAATGTATTTTTATATTATTTTACCCTAATGTTAACAGTCATTGAACAGTTGTGGTCTGTGGGATCAGCTGAGTGTGTTAACATCTTGCATCTTTGTTGCTTTTTATTGTCAGTCTAAAATTGATGCAACTAACTGCAACCACAGCAAAAGGATTTCAACAGTATTTTTCTTCTTTTGTCTTTTATATCCTTTTCACTTTCTTTGTGGATCAAACATGAGCTTTGGGTGGGGACAGAAAGATTACATGAGTCTTAATATAAATAGGCTAAAGGACAATACTTGAGTGAAATATTTGTTCCCTTTGGTCAGGGCTTGAACCACTGACACTCCCTAAGTGAATCACAGCTTACGCTCACGTGCTCCTCGGATTTGCCCTTTTTCCAAGCTTGGAAAGTATTTCTTCTGATTGCATAGCGTGTTCTCGAGATTTTAAAACTGGAAAGTTGAAACAATGGATGCTACTGAGGATGCGTTGACCACACATTGATTTTTACTTGACATACTAAACCCAAACTAGATATAATTAACATACTAAATAAACAGATTAAAACTCCAATAAATGCTCCAAAATATGAGATTGATTATGTGTCATGGTTTGAGTAATTTTAAGAATTTATGATATAAAATGTTCATTTAAAATTGCGATTAGTTCAAAATGAGCGATTAGTTCAAAACCATAACAGTAACAGTAACATCAAAACAGCTTATCAAAAGAACCCAACAGAAGACCAGCACATTAAGGAGCTGAAAACTCGTAGATTTGTCTCTTTGATGACCCAACTAGGGATCAAATGGTCCAACACAAAGTAGAAAAGAGTTTCACATCTATATTATAGATATTTTAAACATTTTAAATAATTTCCTCTTTGCCCCTCATAAAGAAATTCCGTTCCTAACCTCTGAGCACCAAGTCCAAGTATTATAGCCATGCACTTAGATAAATGCCTTGGCATTATGACATGATATTATTATTATTATTATTATTATTATTATTATTATTATTATTATTATTATTATTATTATTATTATTATTATTGTTGTTGTTGTTGTTATTATTATTATTATTATTGTTATTATTATTATTAATTTGCTAAGACAGAAACAAGTTGAAACATGAGGCATGATTTAATCAATAGGTCACTGCAGACATGGGGTAATGATTTAAAACATATTTATATTGAGTTATTAGGTTTGCTATCTAATACATGTCAACTGCAAATACAAAGTCGTCACTTAAGAGCCTTTGCGAATGTGTTTGATTCATCATAATACAGAAAACAGTAATCAATACAATCTTGACTGGAGAAGCAGATAAATAAGAACATATGGATTATGAAATGTTTGAAGGATTTGAGGCTCTGTGAGGCAACTTAAGATTTAACTGTTTGCAAGTTTTAACAGCACACAAAGAAGCTGGAAATGAAGAGAAAAGCAAAAAGTCTGTCTTTCTTACAACAGCCTTTCAAGTGCATGTGACTTATAATGTCAAAATTAGTGGAACCACTGCATGACAGTCGCTGTCCACTCACTGCCTGTTGCATGCAGCACTTTGGGATAAATGACTCTGCAGCTTTACTGTAATGCATTTGATGATATACTGTGTGTCGCGTGCAAAAATACAGACAAGAAGCTAATCAAAGCACCCTGAATACATTCCAGAAATTTCAGCAAATTTCTGTGGTCAAAGCCTGAGGAGAGACAGGGAAGACACAAGTTCAACCCACACGCAAGGAGAGGTGAGGAAACCTGTAGCTTTACTCTTTGAGCTCTAGCTAGAATTGTGTGCTTGTCTACTGTGCAACTTTTTTCTGTGGCATTCACCTTTATTACAGAGGCTGACCATAAAACATGACTTGAATGTACTTTTATTTGATAAAAATCAGTTAGTTGGAGCTCCAGAGGGTGTTTTGCTCGTGCTGCTGAAGGAACATATCAGCCAGGGATGATATGTAAAAACAAAAAATAAAAATCCTTCTGAAAAATAAAGTTCCTTCCAAGGAATTGTGGCGTTATACGTGGACCTGTTGAGTCCGTGAGTAAAAATGTTCCGTGTGTAAGGCCCCAGTCAAACCTATTATCAACAAGACACTGTTAGACACATTTCATTAAACTTCATGGCAGAATGGTGATGATGGAGAGTACTTAACTGAGCCAGCAATCCTCAACTTTGCCTTCTGACTTGAGGTGGTAATGCAGCTGCACCATGGATTTTTCCTACAGCAGGGATTTGTAGGGAGGAGGAGGCAGAAAAGCTTCCTTGGGGGGGAAAGGAGTTTGCGTGCATCCAAAAATAATCTTAACTCCTAACAACAATAATTCCCGAGGTGGGTGGCGTCCAACTGGCCAAAGGCAGACTGACAACACCTACTCTGCACATATTTAAAGAGTGTGTGCTTCAAACTCAGACCTAGAACCAGACTGGTGATGAAGATAGATAGGGCAAAACAGATGCATATGCTGCGTGCAAAAACTATTTGAAGTCTGACAAAGAGAAGCAGGAGCTGTTTATAACAGAGACTTCCTGATAATAATATAAAGGTATTAGGATCAGAATACCAAAGCACAGAGAAGCTGAAACATAAGACTAGCAGGACAAAGAAGAACCTTAAGGGTCGACAATGCCTTCCTCTTCCTGCTGCAAACCTGTGCCTGTGGCCCTGGGGCCTCTGGAAGAATCCAGTACCCTGACAACATCCTACTCTTCCTCTCCACCTCCCTCTCCAACTCGGTTTCGCCGTCCCCGTCGGGTCCTGTATCCAGCCTTTCAGAGCAGGAGGCCCCCACTCAGGGAAGCTCCTGACAAGGCCTGTCGCTGTCTTCTGTTCCTGTCTGTGCTCGTCTTCCTGCAGATCTACACAGAGGAGCCACACACCTGCACAGGTTAGTTTGAGTAGACTGACACGCACTGATAAATGAATCATTACGTTAATATCTTTATCTTTCAGAAGTCACTACAAAGTCTCCTTTATGACTGAATTTGATGCAGATCAGTAAAGATTAGTGTAGAGCACTTACTCGTGTCTGGGCGAAGGGTAGTTATGGGTTTATGGCTAAATGGCTATTTTATACAAGATGTCCATACATGTTTTAACCACAAATAAGGGGAATTTAAATATGCATTTATAGAATGTGTTGAACTTTAGTCGAACTTTGTTCTTTGAATTTGAATTTAAAATTGTCAATCTGTGGATTCACAAGATATTGGCAAATACACTGTTCATCTTTTGATCAATAATTAATAATAATTGCCAAGATTACTGTGATTGCCAATGTATCAAAATATAATATCTCCATTTTTTTTTTTTTTAAATAAACTCTCTTTATATGAAACAAAAACTTCTTTTACAGTAATTGAGAGCCAATGCCCAGATCCAGCAGTGTGTCAACTTGAGGCTGGTGATGGGAGCCTAGGCACATCCCAAGGATGGACAGGGGAGGAGCCCTGGAGGATTCAAACAGTGGATCGAGGATCAGAGACACAGGTGGAGTGTGTGGTGGCATGATGGAGGACAAAGTCACTAAATGCGAACAGAGTGAATGAGAAAAGGGTAAAAGAGAGGAATAGCCACACAGACAAGGTTAAGTTCGAATACTGTGTGGAGATGGTTTCCTCTTAAAAACATTTCTACATGCTAGTTTGATTGGGGATGGACAGTGGTGGTTTCCAAAGAATGTGCTCCACCTGTTCTGCCACCGCCACTGAGATGACACTCCAGCTCGACAACAGCAGTTATGTGGGACAGTGAAACGTGGATGAGTACAGTCAAAACTGATAAGAAGGGTAATATTTTCCACTGAAGATGTGTCAGGCAGATCTCAAAGTTAAACTGGTGTGACCACATTACAAACAAGGAAATGTGGAGAAGGATGAAAGCATGAAACAGATGTCACCAGAAGAGAAACAGAAATGAGAAAGGCCTAAGCTTACATGGTGTACAATGTGGCACAAAGACTTGAAGCAAATCAGTAGTGCCTGGCAAAGACACAGGATGACCTATAGTAAATAATAATGTTCAGTCAAAGGCTTACATTTTAACATTTCAAATAAATGTAACTATTTCTGTCTGAGTGTGTAACCCTGTGGTAAAAAGTACATATTTATTCAGAGAGTGTATTTTTATATAGCAGCACCATCCGTACTTTGTTTGCTACGCTCATTTTAACACGTATCATCTGCTTTTTTAAAATAAAGAATAAATTGTTCATGCAAATGCCTCCATAAATGCGACCATGCCTTACAGTACCTTTTTCCGTTAGTGTTATGCTTAAAAGATAATGTATTTTTTACTCAATGTATGTGACTAGAAGTATGTGAGTGCTTGTTTCACCACTGGTGTGCAGTAAAAACTCTTTGTATGATGACATGTTTCTGGTTTGACCTGTTCTCTGCTCCGAAACTGATCATTGTTGCAAGAGGCATTTTCAAACCAATCTTCACTCTAACTGCTATGTGAGGTAAACTGAGCAATGCCTGTGTGGGTGTTTACTGTGAGCACAGGGGTCTTTGAGTCACTGACTCATGGGTAATCCCTCAATCAGCCCACGCAGGCTGCTATAACAAACACACACAAGTCTGAGACTGTCAGGTGGAATACGCGACTGGCTGGTATCACTGTGAGAAAGTAGATGTGTTGGCACATGCCCGGTATGTGTACTTGTGTTGAGTTGTAACACCAGCTGATTTCTCTGATACGGTGTTGATGTCATTATATATAATTTATATTCTGCATTAACTTAGATTACCTTTTGAACTTTAGACTGGAAGATTATGCTAGAGAAACAAAAACTGACCAGTGGCACAGAGAAAACTGCTAAAATTAAATAAAATAAAGAGCGTAAATGCAAATATTTGTGCAAAGCTTTGTGCAAAAAGCAGTTGTGTGAATGGGTGGATGACTGAATGTAGTGTAAAGCGCTTTGGGGTCCATAGGGACTAAGTAAAGCGCTATACAAATACAGACCATTTACCATTTAATTAAAGCAAATGTGTTATGTTTAATCATTTAGCTTAAAAAAGGTAATGAATTGTAATTTCATGATATTAAACTTCTTTCCAAGAAGAGATTCTATGTGACTGGGGACATCAACGATAACTTAACAGCACAAATAACACAAAAACCATCATAAACCGTCACATAGCAGTCTAGACATTCAAAACATTAGTAGTCAGAAGAGACGGCCTCAAGAAACGACAGAAAGTAGACATCTGCCTCAAGAAGATGATGTCAGTATGGACTTGTAATGTTTAGCATTTGTGTCTTGCTGTTTTACATGTCTCTGCATATCATCTCATAAAATTAGTGAGTGCATGAGCTCATCGTGTCATTCGTGTGTGAATGGGTGGATGACTGAATGTGTAAAGCGCTTTGGGGTCCTTAGGGACTAGTAAAGCGCTATACAAATACAGGCCATTTACCATTTACCATTCAGCAATATGAGCATGTGCATCACCTCACGTCAGCAGGTCGACACACTGTCGGTTTGGAGTAGCAGATCGTGGAGCATGTATACCGGTGCACAAATGCATTTATAACCCCCTGCAGCTAATAATCGCATCAAGTCTGTGCTGCAGGTCTACCCCAGTCTGCCAGCATTTACCACAATATACCATAAATCATATAAACAAGCCGAGCTGAGTGAGTTAGTGTGCCTGTGTGACTGCTGCAGAAGTGTTTTGTTGCTGATTTTATTTGGCACCTTTAACAGGAACAAAATGTAAGATATCCAAACATTGAGTCCAATCGTTTTGTCAAGTGTAAAAGAAGGTCACCTGTTGAAATACCTTTTTCATGTTATAGTGTTCAAGTGACTGAGATTCCCATATTAAGGTCATCCCCTGTCAGTGATGTGAAGAGTAAGAAAAAACTGTCTGAAACCAGGCGTGTAATCTGAAGCATGAGCTTTTGGCTCATACAGAGTATTTGATTATACACTGACCTTGTTATGTGAAACTTGATCAGTATGAACACCTACCATTGTAACGGTATATAGATGAAAGACATGGAAAAGCAGAGCAGGTCTAGTGCTCTGTGTGAAATTGTAAAAGTACAATTTGCTTTGTTTAGATAAGATCGGGCATACATATAATAAATTCACAAGCATCATAAACTATCATAGAATACACTTACGTAGTGTGTTCGTGTTTGATGTTTACAGAGAGGACAAAAAAATCTTTCACAAATTGTACACTCAAGCTTATTGATGATCATGGTCCCATGGTCATGCGACGTGATCTCAAAGAAGAAACAAAGAGGAACATGGCAAGCTGTAAGTAACTATCAATAGACTCATTAAACATTGACATGTGACATTTTTGTCACAGGTGTTTTAAAAGCACACTAGCTTATGACCTCAATGGAGCTGTAAAACCTCATTCAGCTGGCATGACTGAGCTAAACAGAGCCATATTTAGAAGACAAGCACACAGAGAGATGTGGCTAAAGGCTGAGGTGATAGATTCAGCTATAGCACTGTGAGTGACTACTGAGGTGATTAAAAGTCAAAGCCTTTTAAAAAAGAAGAAGACATGGCATCACCTCAGAGCAGGATGACAGTTTGATGAGCTGGAATGTCGGTCTCTGTCAGGGACTCCAAGAATGTGTGTGTGTGAGTGTGTGTGTGTGTGTGTGTGTGTGTGTGTGTGTGTGTGTGTGTGTGTGTGTGTGTGTGTGTTTCCTTCTGGCTGTCGCCATAGTGCTTGCACATAGGGGGTCATATGATTGTTGGGTTTTTCTCTGTATCTATTATTGTACGATCTACTGTACAATATAAAGGGCCTTGAGGCGACTGCTGTTGTGATTTGGTGCTATATAAATAAAATTGAATTGAATTGAATTGAAGTGTGTGTGTGTGTGTGTGTGTGTATGTGTGTGTTTGTTGACTGTTGTGCATATATGATTCACAGATGTCTTAAGAGCAATAAAATATTTACTGCAGGTGTGTACGTGTGTGCAGGTGAGCGCATAGGTGTATGACTGTGTCTTTGTTCATTTGGTTCCCACAGTGTCACATTAAGGCACAGATGACATGCACTTAGTAAGTTGGTCAGACTCCGGTAAAGGAAACTGCTGTAACATTGCAATTCTCCTTTGCCCGATTTACCCATTTGATCAAAGAAAAACAAAATAAAATCTGTGATAATTACAGTGAGTTCACACAGTGCCCTATTTTTTTCAGTAAGGTTGAAAAATTTGGGAGCATCTTATCTCTATGCTGAGCCTGGTTTCTGGTTTTGGTGTTTTAAAATTTGCATATTTTTTGTGGAAATCCCCAAGAGAGCATCCTGAAGGGTATTCCTCTGATCCAGTCTAGATAAAATAACCATGCAGGCCCGGGGGAAGGGAGTGTCCATTCATCTGCTCATATATCCATCTTTTTCCAAGATACACCCTGGACAGGTCATCAGTCGATCATAGGGCTAACACAGAGACACGGATAACCACCCACATTCACATTTACACCAAGGAATTTTCTCAGACTAAAGATGGAATGAAATGCAAGGTTGGCTCCAGAAAAAATGAAATATGACACACATACACATTAGTGAGGCAATAGCCAATATGCAGAATTTTGTGAAGTGGAGGTGACTCCAGTGTACAGAGTCTGATCCAACCCAGCAAAGTAGGGTGACCACATGCCCCACTTCATGTGGGACACATCATTTTATTGGATCTAGTTTACCAAAGTTTGCAGACGTTGCTTAAAAAGTCCAATGACACTCGTAAAACAGTTTAACATGAAGTGCAACAGAAAACAAGAATGCACACGTGTGCAAAGATTATTGTACAAGACCATTTGCACTGGGCCCATGGCAGTTCACCGTGACACAGGAAATTGTTGTCAACTTTTAATCTCTGTGACCGACAGAAACTTGACACGGCTTGGAAAATTTGCAAGCTCGTCAACTAAAAATAGGCTGTGTGAAGATTTTACTGTCAATCAGCCAACAATGACACTGCTCACATTGTCTGGCAGACAACCTTAACCGAGAGAAGGAAACACCCCTATTGTACGAGGAATATAAACACAGAAAGGTTATCAGATCAGAACAGGAAGCTTTTTTAGACACTAGAGATAATAATAAATGCAGTAGGTAACTCTTCTCTGTAAAACCTGGACTCTATTTCCGATTTGTTGACTTTAAACCTTGACTTGGCTTTAGTTTACTGAACTTTTCTCATTGTGTGGTTCTCAATTAATATATCTGACATTTGTTGTGAGTGGAGAAAATCTCCATTAAGACCAGAAGCATTTGTGTACCCGGCTGTACACATGTTTATTTGTACTATAAAGTAAACAAAGAGCATTTTAACATGAGATTATGTAGCGACTGACTCACCTCAGGAGCCTTCAAGTGGCCATTAGATAAGCCACATTTTTTTTTTTGGGGGGGGGGGGCATCCGTGTTTTTCAGCTTGTTTCGCATGTGAATGCCTGTGTCCCTGTGGGTGTATTAATGCCCAGAACTAATAGAAGCACACAGTAATTCTATTAAGGATGCATGCAAAATATATTTTCCTCTTCCTGGTTTTCTTTCTGGGGTTTTTTTTGCACGTTTGTGTATGAATGACTCTTTTCAGAAACAATCATGATTATCTCATAAACTCTCATGTTTTTCCTGTTGGGGAAATCCTTTGATGAAAGCTATCTGCAACCATCCTATTAACCATGTTGATAGTAAGTAAAGGGTAAGATGGAAATCATAAGTAAGCAGATTTGAGTTTGTCAGAAAGCCAAGAAGAGCTGCAGGATTCTACTAAAAGGTCTTGTAATATCATGAGGGGGCTGTAATCAAACATAACAATACAAATGGGTAATTGGTATTTTAACATAACGAAATGAAATTTTCTTCTCATATTCCCTCATTCAGCCGGTCATTCAAATTTAGTATTTCTGTATAATAGGAAATTACATCAGCAATAAATAAGTAAACATGTTGCCAAAGCATGTCCCAACTAGTCAGACTCAGAACAGTCTTCTTCAAAGACAGACTCGAGTCCCGTTTTCTGCTTTACTGTATAGATGTGTCTGTGGTGTACTATTTCTCTTTTACCTACCTAGCTGATTGGCCAAGTTGTTCAGATGCACATCACCTTCACATCTCCCTTGCAGAAATCTTTGCACCATATCTGAGGTTTGCCTTTGGAACATTTTGTCTATGCCAGCTCCATAGAGGAGATGCTTGGGAGTACAGCCAACCTTTCCCGTGGCATCAGAGAAGCTAAGAGACAGTACTCTAGGAAAATATCTCATCACTTCAAAGACAGCAGAGACTCACGGAGCCTGTGGCAGGGCATTCAGACCATCACAGATTACAAGCCCCCACCACAGACCTGTGATAGCACTATCCCCCTGCTGAACGAGCTGAATACTTTCTTTGCTCGCTTTGAAGCCCAAAACAGCACCACTGCACAGAAGACCCCACCCCCTCCTGGTGACCAGGTGATGACTCTGTCCCCGGACAGCGTGAGGAGATCCCTCAGCAGGATCAATGCACGTAAAGCTCCGGGTCCTGACAACATTCCTGGTCGTGTACTGAGAGACTGTGCAGTGGAACTCACTGATGTCTTCACGGACATCTTCAACATATCACTCATCCAGGCTGTCGTCCCCACATGTTTTAAAGCCACCACAATCATTCCGGTTCCAAAAAAGTCATCTCCCTCCTGCTTTAATGACTACCGTCCTGTTGCACTCACTCCCATCCTGATGAAGTGCTTCGAACGACTAGTCATGCAACACATCAAGACTGTCCTGCCCCCCTCCCTGGATCCCTTCCAGTTTGCGTATCGGCCCAACCGCTCAACCGATGATGCCATCTCCACTGCACTCCACTCAGCACTCACACACCTGGAAAAAAAAGACTCATATGTTCGAATGCTGTTCATAGATTTCAGTTCAGCATTTAACACTATAATCCCCCAACAGCTCACTCAAAAACTGGTCCAGCTGGGGCTCAACATCTCACTGTGCAACTGGCTGTTGGATTTCCTCACCGGAAGACCTCAAGCAGTACGGGTCGGCAGTAATACATCCAGCACCATCATTTTAAACACGGGGGCCCCGCAGGGATGTGTGCTGAGCCCCCTCCTCTTCACTCTGCTGACCCATGACTGCACTCCATCATATAGCTCCAACCTCTTCATCAAGTTTGCGGATGACACAACGGTGGTGGGTCTCATTAGCAACAGGGATGAGACCGACTACAGAAGTGAGGTGAGACGCCTGGCCACGTGGTGTGTTGACAACAATCTCTCTCTGAATGTGGAGAAGACGAAGGAGATTGTCGTGGACTTCAGGAGAATGCACACCCAACATGCTCCTCTGACCATCGACGGAGCGTCTGTGGAGAGAGTGAGCAGCACCAAGTTCTTGGGTGTGCATATCACAGAGGATCTCTCCTGGACGCACAACACCACAGCACTGGCCAAGAAATCACAGCAGCGTCTCTTCTTTCTCCGCAAACTAAGAAGAGCAGGAGCACCAGCCCCCATCATGTACACTTTCTACAGAGGCACCATCGAGAGCATCCTGTCGAGCTGCATCACTGTGTGGTTTGGAGCCTGCAATGCGTCCTGTCATAGAACCCTCCAACGCATAGTGAGGGCTGCAGAGAGGATCATTGGTGTCTCTCTCCCTTCCCTCCAGGACATTTACAGCACCCGTCTCACTAAAAAAGCCCTTTGCATAGCGGCTGATCCCACGCACCCGATGCAAAGCTTCTTCAAGCTGCTGCCGTCAGGGAGGAGACTGCGGAGTCTCCAGGCCAGGACCAGCAGACTGAAGGACAGCTTCATCCATCAGGCTGTCAGGAAGCTTAACTCCCTTCCGATTCTGCCTCCTCTCCCCTCTTCTCCTTCATGGTCTCACTGAACTCTGTCACACACACTCACACACACTCACACACTCTCTGACTTCACTCACTGGCCTGCACCAGTTACCAGTCACTTTGTGGAGCGTTGGACTGCCAGTACCTCATAAGACTTTGTTGTCATACCATCTCTTACCGTATATTACTAATCTCCATTTGCACTATTTGCTTATTTGCACTACTCTGCCTGGTTTACACTCATGGTCATTTATCCTTACTTGAATATTGTATATTGTATATTGCATAGCTTTCTTGTTATATGTAAAATTGTATTGTATTTATTTAAATTTTTATTTTTAATTATTTTATTTGCATTTTTTAATCTAGGGTTTGAGAGTAACGAAATTTCTATTCTCTGTATGTCCTGTACATGTGGCAGAATTGACAAATAAAGTTGACTTGACTTGACTTGACTACAGCCATCATCCATTGTCACTACATGCCTGAGCCAGCACACCTCTGTTTCAGCAGGGTGCTGAATACTTACACTCCGGTGTAGTTAAGCATTTTTTCTGCCCTGTAATGTTCAATACGTGCTTGCAGCAGCACATATAAAAAGTGCTGAACTTCAGTTTCTGTAATATCAGTGTTCAGGTTTCGCTGTCTTACAGGAGAATACTTGTACTCAATCTTGATATAGTCTGTCATTAGTCTGTCATTTTTCGTTGGTATACCTTGTACCAGTTTGTCCTGTTGGTGCAAAGACGTGGCCCTCTTTCACTCCACTGTAGATAACGAACTTGTCTGAAGTTTTCCACTTGATGAAGTTGAGTAGCTGGTTTGCCAACCAATCTTGCAGAGGCTCTAGGAGCGGCTGTCCCTGCTGTAAGGTTTATGAAGGTGATGAAGAGTGGCTGCTTCTATTCTCTTCTATTCTCTGCAAAAGAAAGGAGAAACGCATTTGTTGGTTTGGAATCCAATTCAATTCAGTTAAATTTTATTTATATAGCGCCAAATCACAACAACAGTTGCCTCAAAGTGCTTTTTATTGTAGGGTAAGAAGCCTACAATAATACAGAGAAAGCAGGAAAAAAAAACCCAACAAGTAGATGACCTCCTTTATCTATCTATCTATCTATCTATCTGTCTATCTGTCTATCTATCTATAGATATATATATATATATATATACAGCTGCTATACTATTGAAAAGCTTTGTGCAGTTTTTCCTGGAAAGTCAGGTAGCTGCTGTGGAGAACTGAAAGATTGTTCATACAACTACAAAATAATATTATATCTCTTCAAAGATGTCAGTAACTCTATTTTAAAACGACTACAGTCATAATTTCTTCTGAACTGTCTTTGTTTCCTGACAGTGAGAAATTCATCTACATTTAGCTACATTTTCCTAGAAGGAATCTTTTTGTCACTGTGTATGATCAAACTTTTGCCTAAGTGTAGACACCTGTGAAATTTTCCAGGTGCTGATGTTAGTCCAGCAGTTACAGGAAAAGGGGGGGGAAATGAGTGACACAGCAGCATCGTTTTTCTAGCTAAGACGAGTCTGGGTATTTGTGTTAATGATGGTTACTCGGAGTCAGAGCAGGTTAGTCAGAGCTCGCTGAGGCCCCCCGGCCCCAGTCTTTCCTCCCTCTCACACGTGCTCATCCAATCAGATCAAGAGAAAAAAGCAAACAAACAAACAAACAAACACACAAAAAAGATTTGATGGTTCCTTTTTGGCTTTAAAACAGTCCAAACGTAACACTTTAAGGAACAGAGAGATTGTTTCATACTACTACCAATAATACATTTTAAAGTGTTTTTTCATAAAGTTTATCATCAGTGTGCACGCTTTTCACTAAATGCATTCTCTTGCAATTTTTGTCTCGCTTCACAGATTTAAATTTCGTAGCAAACTTGCAATACACAAATCCTCAGAAAGAAGATGACCATAGTTGAGTGAGTTGCACAAGAAAGATCAAATATTTTTACTTCGTGCTACGATGCTGCCCTGAAAAGATGGATTTATGGGATTAAGCAGACAAAAGTGATGACAGAAGCAGTGTCGGTAACTGTAGGATGCCCTGTTGCTGGAATCCCCAAAATTTCTAGACAGGAGGTGACGATTGCAAAGTCAGCAGTACAATAGTCACAATAGACCCATTCATGGGAAACAGCCTAGGCTGAAATATACTGGATTTATCCTTTGAATTCGTTTTGTTGTTAGAGCTACAGTAAAAAGGGGTTGTGTGCTAATGCACCCCTTCCTCCCCCTGCAGCCGGCTGTCGCCTGGACGCTGCTCGGTCCGGCACGTAGGCCAGTTCACATGGCAGCACGCCAGCAGTAACGGGGGGAGCAGTGTCAATTAGAAGCGTCTTTGATCAGCATTACTGCATCACAGTGACCCACATGGTCAGTCTGACGGATATGTGATTGGAGAAAATGACGGATAATGTGATGTGTGTGCAGAGTGACCACGATTCCTGGTTTAACGGGTCAGAAACAAAGAAAACACAATGAGAAAGCACGAGCAGACATTAAAAGAAACATGTGGTCGACACTGCAAACAAAACTGTTTAAAGAAGAAAAAACTTTTGTGCTTCGCTGGGTCATATTTTACAGTAAAAGTGGAAATATATGTAAACGCTGTCAAAGAGTTCAGACAGCAGACACAGCTGTGTGGTCATCTCAGTCGGAAATAAAACATGAGCAGCAGACAATTTGAATAGTATGTGGGAGGTTTTGCACAGCAGTGTTACTGTCAGGGTGGAAAAGACGTTACACTACTGAGTCAAAGGAAGCTTACGGAGAAAAATATTTTCCGACTTTTTCACCTCTTTCTAAAATGATCAAAACCCCATTTACTGCATAGATGGCTACCAAATGTAATAAAAAAAACATAGAATAAAGTAATCGCTTCTTCAGTGACCTGAGTGAAGACGGGAACTTTTGTGGGATTTTGTCTTCAAAGCATTTAAGTTTATTTAAATTTAATCCGAGTCTGGCTTTCCACAACCTCACATAGTCTGAGCAGACAATGAAATGATCTTTAAAACACGTTTTCAAGTTTTTAGTCAGCCATCGTTGAGGTTTAACTTTCATACGTTAGCAATTTAGCACATATAAATCTTAGAAAAGAAAAAACACGATACGTCTCTGTTAGCTCTGTGATTGCAATGCCGTGTAAACAGCTGCACAGGACTCTGCTGAGCTTAGGAAAACCCAGGTGTGTTTAATCCTTCCCCGTTGGGTCGGGTATTTTATGGATTAAAATATTCTCTGCCTTTAAAATATTCTCTTTGCTCAAGCACATCCAAACAGTTACAATATAACAAGTTAATACATGCACATCACATCGCAAACATACCTACTTACCTTCTTATCGCTTACTTAGCTTCTTACAGATGCATGATAGGAAATTCTTATCTATCAGTGGGTCTGCAGCGAAAACAAATTAATATCTGCAACAATCAGGAGCCCCCAGTGCCTTATTTTTTTGTAAACTTCCTCTATTACCCCTATTTCCTCGTTTTTAGTTAGAGATTCTGATCTCACTAAGAGGAGTATCACAATGACAAATCACCAGATTACTGCCTGGTGCTTTCCATCTCTTAAAGCGTGACTGTTCCTGCGCCTTACATGGCAGCTCCTTTTGTAAGCGTTTTCTTATATTACGAGGTAAAAAAACAAAAACACAATTTTACTTTGTTTCTGACAACAAATAATACTCAATCTGTTAGTTCAACAGACTGCTGTAAATTTGCATAAAAATGCGCATGTCATTATTTTTAGTGAAATGCAATCCAACAATCATGTGAAGAGGTTTTATATTACAAGGCAAATATGATCAAACACTTGGATAGAACAACTGTCTTTCAACAGTCAGTGACCTCCACCAGAGCCTGGCTTAGTGAGGAGGCGCATCTGCTGAGACCAGGTGAGAAAAAGGTGAAGAGAAAAAAAGAGGAACATAGAGACCCAGGTCTTTCCTTGTAAGCAGACAAACAGGACAAACTGCCTGCAAGCTAAAAAAGCTAGATGACATACAAATAAGAAAAAGGCACAAAAACACCCAGAGGAGACATCATGGACTTCAGCTTTTTGGTCTGGTGAAACAGTGCACCTAACTTAAACAGGCTTCCCTCCATATAGTCTTCATTTATAAAGTGCCCTGGAAACCGGATTTACAGTTAAAAGGTGTATTCTCCCATTTCAGTACAGCGAGTGAGTATTAAAAAAGAGAGAGAGAGAGAGAAAGTAGACAGTATATAATTTTTTTGTTTTTTAACATACAGCTGGGGACCGTACAAAAGTGACCCCCTCTTAGTAGTTTTTGGTTTTAGTGTCCCTGATTTACACTGAGATATTGATCCTGTTACCAGTTTGCTAACATAAATCACTATACTTACACTATTAGCAGCAACCTTTGGCACTGTTAAATATAGAACAGCTTTTTAGAGTAGGGCTCCAAGGTGTTTCATGTCCACTTTAAAGTACAGCTCAGGGCAGATGATACCCTTGCAGACATTTTGTGTGGCTTGCTAATGCAACAAGACAGAGTGAAGCATCCACAGGTGGATGAGATTTAGCTGTGGGCTATGCGTTTGCTGGAAATGCTGCATGTTTCTGCCAGTTTGTCTGTCTTTGTTGCCTTTTCGGGTTCCTGGTACACAAAATTATTCAGTGTAATTGATCACCTAGATCTGGACAAATTTCCTGGAGTATTTAAAAGCTGTGCGTCTGAGCATTTGCTCTCCTTTCATCCATCCATCAATTCTAGATGCTCTATGAATCATTCAGTTCTTGACAATCGTTCATATCTGAGTTGGTTTCAGTGATGAAACTGCACGTACACAATTGTTACACAACTTTGGCTTAAGAAGTCATGATGAATGAAGACAAGTTTACTTTTACTGTGAAAAAAGGAACTTCCGTATGTTTGTATTTATTCATCACTGATCACACTGGTGACTAGGCTTGTATACTGACGCAGAGAAAGAATAGAGAAAGATTGATTTAGAGATAATATATTCACTTTAAAAAACAAAAAGGTAAGCAACCATTCATGATTTTTAATCATACATTTCTTGACCAGGGTGTTCTTGATGTTTCAGTTCACTTGATTATTTGACACTGTATTCAAAAAGAGTCACTGATGAAACCATAATTTACTGAAAAGACAGGAAATGACATCACACCTAACCAAAAACAATCCACAGTACAGCAGAACAAGCATATAGCAGATAGCATAGAAGTCCTGCTCTTTATGACTCTGAAATGTACCTGTGTCATCGAGTGTATCCTTCAACTTCAATTTCATGCTTTGGAAGTGGAGGAAAGGGAACTCTTGTTAGCGGCACAGGGTTTCAGGCTGCTTCAGCTAGATGTTCTCACTTCAGTGATGTTACACCAAAACTCCAAGTGGACTCCAGTTGCATCCTAGAGGATGAATCTGAAGTTCATAATCCTGGTTTTTAGCACTAAACAAAGCTAACACCCAATGTAAAGATCACAGCTAAAAGAAAAGTGGTAATAACAGGACTTTCAAGGAGGATACAAACAACAGCAGCCATGGAGGGATCTGCTCAGCGGTGCACAAGAAGATGACCTTGAAGGGGAGATCAGCCAAAATTGAAATAATGTGTAGTTGTATGGGTTGAGTCCAGGAGACTTTTGATCAGATCTTGCATGTAGTACCTATTAAACAAATTTGATGTTACTTTAATCTTACTTTTCCATTCTAACTACATAAAAGTGGCTTTTCGGTGCTTGGGTTCACAGTTTTTCAGGCTTTTCTCTGACATAATACCTGAGTTTTCTGAAATAAACACTTTTTCTCAAACTGTGCCTCAGTCTACAATTTCAAACTCCTTAAGATCTGCATGTCTCTTAAACATAATATGCCTTTGTGGATAAACCCACCAACCCACAGACACAGAACACTGAGTATGGGGCAGAGAGCCGGACCAGCCCACTGGCCACCAAGATATTTCTGTATGAGGTCTAATTTCAGTCATTTTTGCTGTTAGTGAACAGTTCATCAGACGACCAGTGGCTTGCCTCATCGCATGCCGTATTTGGAAAGACTGGTCCAAAAGATTCTGACAGCATGAATGTGTTTAGGAATCTCACACCCTGCTGATGAAAAAGGTGAAACTTGTTGTGACACATCTCTCAGCCATGTTATCCTCTATTCACCCAGACATTCAGTCAAGGTTCCCACTGCTTGTCTGAGTATTTGCTTTTGTGTTTAGGCATTTTGCAATAAGGACACAGATTCATCAGCTGTCTATTGGCTCTTGCTAATTCAATCGATTGCGCAAAATCAAGGTACACCCTACAGTAGAATTTAATTATAAGTGGATATCTGTACTCCCAAAGATATTTATACACCTTCAGTCAATTAACATTAAATCACCAAGACATGGGTAAAACAGTAAGTTCTTGCACAGGCTCCTCTTATATATTAATCCCAGTATAGTCGAATTTTTTGGGACTGACTGGAAAATGAAAGTGCAGAATCGGGTTTAGGTTGCAGTAAGTACAAATATGTCGGTGTGACGTAATACTAATGGTGTTCTCAGTTTCTGATAGATCAATGCTTCAGATGCTTCTAATGCTTTTGATGCCTAAGATGCATAAAGTTCTTTTGATTTTTTCCAACCAAAGATCACAGTTGAACAAAAGCAAAGGAATCAAACATATTTGAAACATGCAGGAAGTGTACAGAACAAGTTTTAGACGTCTGCTGAGACTGAAACCGAGAGAAAATGTGACAGCATGTTTGAGCACTGAATTATGAAAATATCGCAATCAAAATCCATATCATTATCCGTGCCATTTAGCAGTTCCTGCATGAATTCATAAAGTACCTTCAAATATTTTGTGTTTCCAAGATGTCTTGACCCTAAATATGAAGGCGTTTACAACTCATATCGCCAACCACCCTAAATGTCTGAGTTGTGCAACTGTCAATTTCGCTGACAGTTGAACAACTCTCACATTTCTTTTAGTCTTGCTTTCTTTCATGTGGGTGATGACTGCATAATTGCAATGAAAGGAATACTGTGAAGAGAATCCAGGCATTTTTCAGCTTCAAAGAGGAAGTTACAGCCACTTCAAGGTAATACTGATGGGAAACTGTGATGATTAATTGGCTTCAGCCACGTGTATGCTGATACTGCATGTGGAAAGTGCAGGCAGTAATGAATGGAAGCTATAATCAAGTTGTTGGGAGTGTAGGTGCAAATAGTTTCCTGCCCACACAGTTTGCAAATGCAGGAATAAAAAATGCCAGTATGCAAGACGAGGCAAGACAAGGGACATCTATTAAAGCACATGGGCTTAATATAGTGGAGTAAAAACATAAAAACACAAAAATGAAATAGCAGTCTGTTTCCCTTTTAAATAAAAGAAGAGTGAGATGGTTCATAAAGAATATTTCAGGATCTATCATAAGTTTCTAACCCAGATTTAAATATGGTCTTTTCCAAGATGCCACTATCTAAAATGTCTCATGTAAACCTTTTTTTGAACAACATAATTAAATCAGTTAAAAGTGTGATGGTCTACATTAGGAAACAGTAGAGAAGTGCTGGCACAATCAAATATTAATTTTGACCGAGATGATTAACTGTAAAAACGTATCTTTTGCATTCCCTGTTTGGTCTGGTTAGCTGCTAAAATCTTCTCACTTTCACCACTTATTTTAACATCCAATAAACATTAGGGTTAAAGTTTGTCCTTGACATGTTAGATTAGTTAGAGACCCAACTATTGGCCTGCTATGGCAAGCTAGTTAATATCTTAAAAGAGAGCCAGAAATGTCCTTTAGTCCTGATATACTCAGAGCCGATGCTGAAACCTGATAGTCATATTCATTATGTTAAGTTTTTTTAGTTTTTTTACTTTTTATTGGATTTCTTTTGGCAAATTATTGATTTTTGAAAAGTGCTTTGTATCTAAGAAGTCACTTAGATGAGTGGTGAAATGTTTCTCCCATTAAAAATGTTACGTGCAGATGAACAGAATCAACCTACTTTGTATAAACAGGCCGTTATCCATGACGCCTGTGCAGTTGCCATTGTGAATGTTACAAAATGTCCAATGCTAAATTAATTCTGTAATAATTCTGCCACTAAATGAGCTAGAAGGCCAAAGGATCTTCAGCATCATATACAGTAAAAGTTTAGACCACAGCATGATTACCGTTAAACAGTCTCTTGCTTCAGACAGTCTATGCATCACAATGATCATCATCCTCTCTTTGTCTATCACAGCTTGGGAATTATCATCTTTGTCACACTGGCGGTTATGCTGACACAAGTCAGTATAGGGTACATTCTTGGCTCTGTGTGACCATCAGCCAGAAACAACATTCGCATTTACACTGGCACCCCCTCAGCGATGGTCACTTGGGCTGGGATTACCTCTGTGGTCATTGGCTTTATCATGCCATCGAGTGTTTAAAGTATCTGTTTTGTGGGGGATCCAGCTACAGATCCTACAGATCCAGTAGCTGTTGCCTGTGTCCATACCATTGTTCAGACATGCAGAGTCAGTCAGGTCTGTCACTGATGCAGCCACTCACATCCTTGGTCAAACATACTGTCAATGATTTTATTACCTTGTGTAGAAATTAGGCACAAAAAATGATCCACTTTAGATTAAATCTTTCTCATGTTCAATAGCTTGCAGGTATATATATGTACATATATACAGTGGGATACAAAAGTTTGGGCAACCTTGTTAATAGTTATTATTTTCCTGTATAAATCATTGGTTGTTACAATAAAAAAAAAATGTCAGTTAAATATATCATATAGGAGAAACACACAGTGATATTTGAGAAGTGAAATGAAGTTTATTGGATTTACAGAAAGTGTGCAATAATTGTTTAAACAAAATCAGGCATTTGCATAAATTTACGCACCACAAAAAAAGAAATGAAATCAATATTTAGTAGATCCGCCTTTTGCAGAAATTACAGCCTCTAAACGCTTCCTGTAGCTTCCAATGAGAGTCTGGATTATGGTTGAAGGTATTTTGGACCATTCCTCTTTACAAAACATCTCTAGTTCATTCAGGCTTGATGGCTTCCGAGCATGGACAGCTCTCTCTAACTCACACCACAGATTTTCAATAATATTCAGGTCTGTGGACTGAGATGGCCGTTCCAGAACGTTGTACTTGTTCCTCTGCATGAATGCCTTAGTGGATCGAGAGCAGTTTTTCGGGTCGTTGTCTTGTTGAAAGATCCAGCCCCGGCGCAGCTTCAGCTTTGTCACTGATTCCTGGACATTGGTCTCCAGAATCTGCTGATACTGAGTGGAATCCATGTGTCCCTCAACTTTGACAAGATTCCCAGTCCCTGCACTGGCCACACAGCCCCACAGCATGATGGAACCACCACCATATTTCACTATAGGTAGCAGGTGTTTTTCTTGGAATGCTGTGTTCTTTTTCTTCCATGCATAACACCCCCTTTTTATGCCCAAATAACTCTATTTTAGTTTCATCAGTCCACAGCACCTTATTCCAGAATGAAGCTGGCTTGTCCAAAATTGCTTTAGCAAACCTCAAGCGGCTCTGTTTGTGCTGTGGGCGGAGAAAAGGCTTCCTCTGCATCACTCTCGCATACAGCATCTCCTTGTGTAAAGTGCACCGAATGGATGAACGATACACAGTGACTCCATCTGCTGCAAGATGATGTTGTAGGTCTTTGGTGCTGGTCTGTGGGTCGACTCTGACTGTTTTCACCATTCGTCGCTTCTGTGTATCCGAGATTTTTCTTGCTCTACCACTTCGAGCCTCAACTTGAACTGAGCCTGTGGTCTTTCATTTTCTCAATATGTTCCTAACTGTGGAAACAGGCAGCTTAAATCTCTGAGACAGCTTTCTGTGTCCTTCCCCTAAATCATGATGGTGAACAATCTTTGTCTTCAGGTCATTTGAGAGTTGTTTTGAGACCCCCATGTTGCTACTCTTCGGAGAAAATTAAAAGAGGAGGGAAACTTACAATTGACCCCCTTAAATACTCTTTCTCATTATTGGATTCACCTGTGTATGTAGGTCAGGGGTCACTGAGCTTACCAAGCCAATTTTAGGTCCAATAATTAGTTCTAAAGGTTTTGGAATCAATAAAATGACAACAGTGCCCAAATTTATGCACCTGCCTGATTTTGTTTAAACAATTATTGCACACTTTCTGTAAAACCAATAAACTTCATTTCACTTCTCAAATGCAGACATGATAACAAGTTTTTCCATTGCTTTTGTTTTATCTACAACACAGGACAGGCATCTTGGCTGCCAGACAAATTCAAATAAGATAAAGCCAATGAGTGATATAACCAAAGTAACAGGGCACCATTGGTGTCCTTTGCATGTGCAGGTTACACAACATCAAAGAAATCCGTTAAAAAAAACAAGGAAAAAATCACTACGATGTCAGATTGTGAAAAGCAGAGCTAACCTAATCGTAATCATACTGTGGTCTGACTGTTCACGTTATACTGAAGATGATTACACAAATCTAATCTGCAATGTTCACGTCTGTTAAATTAAAGAGAAAAAAAAGTCAAAATAGATCTATAAACTTCTCAGTAAAGAAACAAGTTTAGGTGCTTTATAGTTGGTTTTGTTTAGTTTTGGTGGTATCGATGCCCTGGCCTTGAAAATTTTGATTTGGCATTTAAAATTAGTATTCTGGCTTATTTAAAAGCAGAGACAGAAAATAAATCACATTCTTCTTTCTATCTTTTACAAAAAAAAATGTAGTTTTGTCCAGTGTTATTTAATTAAAATGGGTGATTCTGAAAAACCAGAGTTACAGTTACATTCAAGAAGGGTTAGGTTAGAAACGCAAAGCTTTTTTGTGTTCCTTGTTAGGGACAATTGTGCAGGACTCATTTGAGTAATACTTTAGCAACCTTTTTGTAAGTTTTTGCATTGTTAGTGGGCGTCTTAAAACAGGAAAAGGTTGAAAATCTTTCTACATCTACCTAAAGAGTGAATAAAAATAAAAAAGTATAAAAGCAAAACGCCAACATGGTGCACAAACTGTGTCACAGCCTTAATCTACTACTTCCTTATGCAGTAGAAGAAATAATATACCTATTGTGACTCTGTGGACTGGAGAAATTGATGGAAATGAGGAAGATAAAAATGAAATCTGCAAATAAATCTGCACCATTTAAAGTATTTTTGCACATCCTCCATGGATGTTTGCTAATGTCATACTAAAACTATATCCAAAACTGCTCAAACAATACACACAGATGGGAATAAAGTTGCACAATACTTCTTGTTATTCATTTCATTATGTTGTCAGTTTGTTTCTTCCTCATTTTTGAGGCAATGTCAAATCCTGTGAAAAATGCACGTATTCCTCATCATCTAGTTTCTTTCGAAAAAGATAATCTCTGGATTATATCACAAACCAGCCGTGTGAAACAAAGGCTGAAGTCATCTCTCTCAGTCCTTTGCCAACTGTACTTGGGAGTACGTGGAGGAAGAGATTTCTTTTTTTCCCCCTGTAAACGGTTGGCGGTTTAGCTGTAAACAATAAGAAACCTTCAAACAATGATTATTATCATAAGTCAAAGAGATTGTCTCCTTGAATCGTCAACCTCACCTCCCTGAGTGAAATGACCTTGAAGTACCTAAATGAATGCATGTGCTTTGAAGTACCTCAGACACACTTTTTTAGGTTTTCTAAACATTGTGGTTTCAAATCCAGCTGCACACTGTAAGAAGAAAAAAGAAGAGAAAAGTCAAATTAGCAAGGCACTATGATTCCATCGCGTTTTGATTTTCTTCATCTTTTACCTGTTATTGTTGACTTTCAGCTCAGCTTTCACTGTCTTGTTACTGTACAACCCCTGTTGGTTCCAAGCCCAGTGGCATTGGTTGCATTTGGTGTAAAAATCTGCTACTGTAGATCTCATGACCTATTTACCACTATTTGCTTAGAAAGCTGCACTCTTCCTCAAAATCCTAACCCGGTCAGGTCTATGCACACACGATTGTAGCCTCTTCCATTGTGATCTGTTTTATTACGTTTCAAAGTTAAAATTGTAAGCAAGCGTTGCTAATTGCTAATTTTGCATCATTTTGCATCATTTTGATAGTGCCAGTTAGTAAGAACAATTCCCCCCTTGGTCTTTCAAGCTACTTTAGGTTTTGTGTAGAAAAGCTGGCCTGCACAGAGCCGTGAACAAAGCCTCATTAAACACTTTCGGCAAGAAATGGATTGGCAACTGTAAGCTATGCTGTGAATGCCAAGTGTTTATACGGTAGTTGTTCTGAATAGCTAAAGCTCATCTAAAACTGTTCTGTGGAAGACGATGAGCAAGGTTTTTTTGTTTGTTTTTTTTATGCTGAAGCACAACTGTTAATGGTGTTTCATTGATTGAACACATCAGGCTAATCATCCTATGACATAGTTGGCAGCATTTTAGTGGTTGAACATACCCTTTGTTTGAAGTGTCCAAAATTCTATTTCAGTTTCCAAACGTACTAAAGCCCTTCATCAGCCAAGATCGGTGGTTAATCTGCAGGTAGGTTGAAAAGCCTGGTGAAAAGCCTGAAAACAGAAGAACAGATATAGCCTTGAGGTCGAAATACATTTTCAAGGCTGTATTACAGCTAAGCTGTCACCTTATAAATATAAACTCTCCCTTAATTTACTAATAACACATGGTGTTTAATGTTAAATGCCCCAGTCTGTGCACAAATCAGCATCTAACCTCTGTAACAGTGGACAGGAATTACAGGAGTTTTAAAATTAAAATACTGAGACTCAACCAGAGTGTAGGAAAGATTTTGTTGCAGGTTTCAAATACAAGGAGCCAAATCTGAAATTACAAACAGAAAATAAACAGCTCACATTTGAATTTTATAAACCCTTACTTTTTGTCAAGCTGAATCTTTCTGGATTAGATTGTGAAAGAAAGTGGAATTCCCTACAGGTCAGATCAGCTATGCTAAAAGATAATCTGGCAGTGTGCAGTGAAACTGCAGGTTGATGCAATCCACTTCCAGAGAACTGCTGACTTTACAAAGGGCGTAAATATACACAGTTTTCACTTGAAAAGGCATGAGTTATGCATGTAAAAAGAAAAAAGAAAGAAAATTATTTTATTAGATTTTTTTTTACAGTTTCTATTGACCATTTAAGACAGTTTTATACATTACACTTTGACTCAAAAACCAAGCACTTTTCTTTTATTTTTTTGACTTTCTTGAAAAACCCTGAATGAAATGAGCAAATGAAGCTGATTTGGATGACTTATTAGTACCGGGTTGGTTACCTTTTGCCTTTAGAACTACCTTAACTCTTTGTGACATAGATCATAAGCTGCTGGAAACATTCCTCAAAGATTTTGGTCCATATTGATAAGACTGCGTCACATAGTTGCTGCAGATTTATCTTCATCATGCAAATATCCCGTTGCTCTATATTCCAAAGTTGTTCTAATGGATTGAGATCTGATTACTGTGTACAATATATTTGAGTAGAGTGAACTCTTTGTCATGTTCAAGGAACTAGTTATACATGATTTGAGCTTCCTGTCATAGCATGTTATCCTGCTGAAATCAGCCACCTGAATATGGGTTCACTGTGATATTAAAGAGGTGGACATGGTCAACAATAGGCTGCGGTATTTAAACAATGCTTAACTGATACTAAGGACCAAGCAGCTTGAACTGTTGGTACAAGGTAGGCTGAATCCTGAGTTTTGGAAACTGAGGCTTCATTCAAACTGCAGCCTCAGTTTCCTGTTCTTAGCTAACAGGAGTGTGGTCTTCTGCTGCTGTACCCAACTGCTTCAAGGTTCAACATGTTGTGCATTCAGAGATTGTCTTCTGCATACCTTAGCTGTATAAGAGATTTTAATCAGTTCCATTTCAATTCAATTCTATTTATCTAATGCCAATTCACAACTATAGTCACATCATAACACTTCACAATGTCAGTTAAAGACCTTACAATGTTAGAAGGAACCCCCAGCGATGAGATGACCCCCTATAAGCAAGCACTTGGCAACAGGGGAAACGAAATACTCAGCAGAACCAGGCTCAGGAAGGGGCGAAAAGAAATCATTGAAGAAGAAACGCAAAGCCTCCAGCAGGGGATCCAACCCTAACCCTATGCTTTCATTAAAAAGGAAAGTTTTAAGCTTAATCGTAAAGGGTGTCTGCCTCCCATTCAACACAAATCAACCTGCAGTCTGAGAGGAAAGTGCTCTGTTGGGATGAAAAGGTCCTATGATATGATATGATGATCTCTGTACTGTATGTGAGGAGAATGATTTTTAAGTGTAATTCTGAATTTAACAGGGAACCAATGAAGAGAAACTAACATGGTAGAAATGAGCTTTCTACATCCAGTTAGTACTCTCACTGCAGTGTCTTGGAACAAAAGAGGATTTTTCATTGTGTTGCTAATTTTAGCAATATTGTGCAAATTGTTATGTCAGTGGCACTGGTGGTTTGCACTGTTGCCTCACAGGAAGTGGCAATGGTGGAGTTTGCATGTTCTCCCCATGTTTGCGTGGGTTATCTGATACTCTGGCTTCCTCTCACAGTTGAAAGACATGCCGTCAGCGGGGTTAGGTTAACTGCCTATAGGTGTGAATGTGAATATGAATGGTTGCCTGTCACTCTGTGTCAGCTCTGGGACAGACTGGTGATCTGATGTACCCTCGCTCTCACCCTATGGCAGCTGGGATAAGCTCCAGCCTCCCTTTGATCCTGAATTGGATACAATTTCAATTAATGCTGCCTCTTATGAGGTGGAAGCAGTCTGGCCATTCTCCTCTGACCATTTCCTCCCACAAAAACTGTATATTTTCTCTTTTATGAGCCTTTTTCTGTAAACCGAAGATATGGTTGTATGTGAAAATTCCAGTAGACAAGCAGTTCAGCAGGTTGTCTTCACCATGTCTATGTGGTAAATGTGATTGGCTGATTAGATATTTGCATTAACAAACAATTCAGCATGAGTACCTAATGAACTGGCCATAAGAAAAAAACAGAATATATCTGCTAGTAGTATTAATATCCAGACTTCTCACAGTCTCAAAATATAGTCACAAATCAACCTGCAGTCTGAGAGGAAAGTGCTCTGTTAGGATGAAAAGGTCCTATGATATGATATGATGATCTCTGTACTGTATGTGAGGAGAATGATTTTTAAGTGTAATTCTGAATTTAACAGGAAACCAATGAAGAGAGACTAACATGGTAGAAATAAGCTTACTACATCCAGTTAGTACTCTCACTGCAGTGTCTTGGAACAAAAGAGGATTTTTCTGGGTGTTGCTAATTTTAGCAATATTGTGCAAATTGTTATGTCAGTGGCACTGGTGGTTTGCACTGTTGCCTCACAGGAAGTGGCAATAGTGGAGTTTGCATGTTCTCCCCATGTTTGCGTGGGTTCTCTGATACTCTGGCTTCCTCTCACAGTTGAAAGACATGCCGTCAGCGGGGTTAGGTTAACTGCCTATAGGTGTGAATGTGAATATGAATGGTTGCCTGTCACTCTGTGTCAGCTCTGGGACAGACTGGTGATCTGGTGTACCCTCGCTCTCACCCTATGGCAGCTGGGATAAGCTCCAGCCTCCCTTTGATCCTGAATTGGATACAATTTCAATTAATGCTGCCTCTTATGAGGTGGAAGCAGTCTGGCCATTCTCCTCTGACCATTTCCTCCCACAAAAACTGTATATTTTCTCTTTTATGAGCCTTTTTCTGTAAACCGAAGATATGGTTGTATGTGAAAATTCCAGTAGACAAGCAGTTCAGCAGGTTGTCTTCACCATGTCTATGTGGTAAATGTGATTGGCTGATTAGATATTTGCATTAACAAACAATTCAGCATGAGTACCTAATGAACTGGCCATAAGAAAAAAACAGAATGTATCTGCTAGTAGTATTAATATCCAGACTTCTCACAGTCTCAAAATATAGTCACAAATCAGCAATCAGAACAACTCAGCCTCAACAACAACAACAACAACAACACAGTTTTTACAAAGTTACACGCTAGATCTATCTCTCAGAGTGTGGACTACTGTAACCACATAAGTTAATTTCACCACTCACAATGACCCACAGCTCAGGGTGACAAAAATCACACGTTGGAAAACACATCAAAACTCCCCTCTGTCAATATCTGTTTTAGGGAAGCACAGGGTAGAATAAAAATTCTGATTGACGTTTTCACATGTCTTACGATCCTAGTTTTGATTTGACTTTTTTTCTGTTCTCTCAAACACATGAAGAAAACACAAGATCAAAGGATGATTTGATCATGTGGCAGCAGGGCTTGTTCAGAACTCAGCTGTTGTAGTGTGATTACTTCAGAGAAGGATGCCAGTGAGATGAGCCTAACACAGCAGATTTGTGTTTGCTAATCACTCTCCCTGGTTTGCCTGCAGTAGTCTGCTGGAAACCAAGGCCTACGTTAAGACACCAACATAAGCTTGGAGTGTCTGCACAAGCACAAGGCTATCGTGGACGTTTGACTTGGCCTAAAAAAGCCCGTGTGCACTCCCACCAGCCGGCCAGTTTGGGGAGTGCACAACGCTGTGTAACTAGTGTGCAGAGAGAGAAAAAAAGCATGCTGGCCTTTGTATTTCACGTTTGTGTACTCCGTCCTGTGCTGGCAGACTCTTTGGCTACATATTTGTATTTGTTTGTATTGATTTTTGTTCATGTGAACTGCATGCTGGGCATAGCATTACGCAAAGCAACAGACAATGATTTTTGCTCATACTGGTGATTGTTATGTGTAAATACAGTGATCACAAACTGGAGTTTGTGGCCTCTCTCTGGTTTTCCTTTCTGTCACATTCAACTTTCACTTGAATTTAAATTTAAGCTGGAACTAAACAGAACAAAAGGCCAAAATCTTTGTTATTTGTTGTTATTTGTTCACTTTGAGTTTGTATGAAGCCTTGTTCTTCTGCATGCAAATAAGCTGCCACAGCAAAGTTACTGTAGTCAGCCTCACTGTTTCCAGGTCAACATTTGGAGAAGTCATTTAGCTGTAACACTGTAATTTGGGAATTGGAGGATTTCCTAAGGAAAAAAAAAAAGAACTGTCTGACTGAACGTGAATCATTTTTATTTTTATTTCAAAGTATAGGTTAGAGAAGTGGCATTTACGTTTACGTAAATTACAGTTTACTTTTAATCACAGCAGGATATGTTTTCACTCTTTGGCATGAAATGTGTGTGTGTCACTCAAGGTGTGGGAAGGAAGTTGCATTTGTTTTTCCCCCTTAATCTGTCCCCCCCCCCCCCTTTCATAATCTACATGGCACACATTAAAATAGTATTTTTCACATTTTCACATTCAGCCATTCATTCCCCTTTCTCAGGTTCGAGTTTGAGTGCTCAATAACAATAACATCCTCATGTTTATTTGAAGGAAGTTTCCACTAACACAACTGTAGCATGTTGCTGACAACATACTGTAGAGCGTAAAGTGTTTAGAGTAAACTGAAACCTTGGGGCTCTCCCCAAAGATTTCAGGATATCATGTGAGTACCATGTGAAGGTTAATTTTTATAAAGTGTCCAGCAACCAAAAATGTGTGACCTTGTTGATGAAAATATGGGATTTTTTTTAATTCTGGGGGGGAAAAAACCTTTTTATTTTATATCTAACAACAATATATGACAGTTTAGTGGTTTATCATTAAACCAATATTTTAAAAATCCGCAAATTAAATGATCAACATTTATTAGCATTATATTCATATTATAATTTTAAGTGATTTTAAATATAATTAAGATTAAATTCGCTCATTTGATTGGTTCAAATACTGAATAGTCTTTTAATGTGGGGAATGTAGAATGTAGTCATTCTACCAAGCCCTGATGATTCAGCTTCCATCCGCAGCCTGCTCGGTCAGAGCCTTGGCACATACGACATATAAAAAAATTTTAAAAGTTTTTTTTCCTCACTTGTGCAATACAGGGAGTGGCTTGCGGTGTAGAAAGGCGTGGTTAAAGTGAACAACCTGGGTTTCGAATGTATAAATTCGAGGTCTTGGCGCCTGGAGTATATCTGACTTGCAGCAAACTACGAGCAAGCGAAACAAACAAATCCTAGAGAAAGCGACTCAAAACTACGAGAAAATGTACACACGGTCAAACAGCACGACTCTGACTGTTGAGCAGGAGAGATTCGCCTCATGCAGGATGACGAGCCGAAGCACGGAGCCGGAGGTTTTTACCTTTGAGCGGGTACCGGCTCAGGCAACCGCCGTGCGCTCCTACGTGCCCATCCGGCCGAAGAAGCGCTGCACCCGGGTCATGTACCCCGCTAAAGTCCGCATGCACCTTCCTCCTCCAGAGAAAAGCCAGGCCAAGCGCTGGCTGGTCATCCTGTGCCTTGTGGTGCTGTGGCAGATCTACACCGAAGATCCTTGCACAGAGACGGCGCTGGGAAACACGGAGAGCCCGATCGGCGACTACCAGGGTTTCTCCTTCCAGTCAGCGGAGGAGCAGGCTTGCCAGCTCTCAGACCTGTGCGCCAAACCCGAACTGATGTCAGCCACACCGAGCAGCTGTGAGGACGGCGGATCATCCAACGAGCAGATAATCCCGAAGCCCACCTGCTCCCAGCCCGGCCAAGAGACAGACACCAGCCGGTCCTTCGAGCAGAGCGCCGGGAAAAGCATGGTGGCACTGCTGGTCTACCACAGGCTGGGCAGCGACAACTAAAACTATCAGGACTGGTTTCACTGTAAACCGCCCCAGACAGGGCTACTGGGTCCTAACCCGAACCGAGCAGGAGCTGATCCTGAGTAGTTTTTGGAGAAGAGCGGTGCGCCCTGCGCGGTGTAGCCGGGAAAGGAGCTCCATGCGCCGGCTAACAAGACTCGCTCAAAGCCGAGCAGGACTATTAGCAAGAAATGAGACAACACTCGAAAGAATCAAGGAACTGTGAATACTGACAAGAAACTGAAACTTGATTTTAAGAAAAACTTGAACTTTTCTCTAACGGCATTATAGGCCTGCTGGCAAAGTGAATGTTTTACATGTTTAATTTTGTCAAGGAAAACTGTCACTACTATAGGCCAGTTATATGATACTGACACTTGTTGTTGTTGTTGTTGTTGTTGTAGTATATATGTTTTATTTAGTTATTTATTATATTATTTGCTATTTATTTAATAATAATTTTAATAAAAAAATGTCTAAAAGAAGTTCCTGTTTCCTGCCTTTTTACTGAAGCACACTAAATGCTGTTTATTGGGTATTTTTATTTCTCTAAACACATGTTGCATGTGTAGTTTACAAGATGTTGAATATCTTACAGCCTGCACAGGATCACAGTCTGCAGATATGCATCATTTGCATAGTCCATTTACACCCATCGAGTTTGAAAACTACATCAAAGTCAGTCATTTTTTCAAACCTTTTAAGGTTCTATCACATTGCACTTTATATATGAATAACAAACTCACGGGATGCAGTGCATTCAACCACTCAGTAGAAAATCTTCTCCTTTTTTAGCTACAAGACAAATGCAGAAATATCGAGTCTGATCCAGATTCTGGGATAAGAGAAAAAGTAAAATCAGCACATATACACTTTAAAACACAAAGGCTGCTTTGGTTTTAACTTCATAGATGCTAAGACACTAAGAGTGTCATTGCCTGAATTAGGAGACAAAGGACCATAAAGGAATTCTTTTCCCAGTATGGTGTGGAAGAACACGACTTGTAAGCACAGTGTGCTTACATTTGTAAGGCTTTCAACAGTATGGGTGCCACATTCATGTTCTTGTGTCTGCAGAACCAGATACAGTTAGAGCAACACATGTTTATCATTCAGCAGCTGCATCTAAAATTCTGTTAATGGGCAGATACGTTAGAGACTAAAGGGTGTTTGAGATTTTAGATTCAGTCCAGAGTGATTTCTGCAGACTTTAAGGGGGAAAAGAAAATGCTTTCCCCACTTTCCCTTTTTTTCATGCTTTATCTCTCCAGCCTTCAGAAGGCTGCTGAGTCATGAGTAGTTCCAGCTTCATGTTACATCACAGCAACAGTGAGTCGTGTCTGAAAACCCTTCCCAGTACTTTGTTATTGTAATGATTAATATGCCGCAACGCATTTCAGTTGCACACACAGTAGAGTGTTGAGATTATTCATTCTTATTGATGATATGCTTCAATAATGTTATACTTTATATGACTTCATGCTACTTCCGCCGACTTAGGGCAACCATCGCCTGGAGGCATCTGGGGAAGATCTGTTGATGTTTGATATTGGAGGTTGCCATGTTGACACTGTTCTGTAATGCACAGGTAAAAATCGCAATATGACAAGTATGACAAGCACGGGGTGGAGGACCCTGAGAATCTGTAGGACACTGTAAGAATATTCCAGGTGTGAAACAAATGGCCTTTTTAAACGGTTGTGTAAAAATAAACCAGCACATTAACTCTGGAATTGTTAGATAGTTGTTCATGCCAGTTGATATAATGTAGGTACTAAATGTAATACAGATCTGATTTCTGGTTATAAATCTCAAGCTGAAGAACTGTGCATTTAATCACCATTTTGACTCAACAATTTCTGAAAGAGCAGATTTCTGCCTGTATTAACATCCAAAACGAAAGCATCAGATAACGATAAGTACAACAAATGTGTTTGAACCCAAGTAGTTTTTCAGGCTTGTTCTGTGTATTAATATAAAATATATATTTCTCTTCTTGTTCCAGCACTCTCTCTTGTCCTTGTCCTTTTCTCTTTTTCTTTTTTTTGGCACATCTCTGCGTTATAGAAATACAGTTCCCATGGCTACTTATTTTTCTTATTAACACATAAGATGTAATCAGGGCAGAACAGAAACCCTTGTCAAATTCTGACTCTGGAGTCGTCCAAAATGCCACTGCTGACGCAATGATTAAATAACATTTATATAAAAATTCTATAAAGTTGTAAAGTGTGGAGATAATTATTTAACCTGTCTTTTGTTGCTTTGGTGGCATGTTTTGGGTCATTGCCATTCTGGAAGACCCAACTATCTTCAGTGTTCTGGCTGAGGAAAGGAGTTTCTCGTCCAAGGTTTTACAATACATAGCTTCGCCCATCACCCGAGGTAAAGTCCTCCTATACGCTTAGCAGATAAAAAGCCCCAATCATAATGTCTCCAACTCTGTGCTTGACTGTGGGGATGGTGTTCTTTGGGTCATAGTCATCATTTCTCTTCCTCCAAACACGGCAGGTAGAGCTGATGCCAAAATACTCAGTTTTGGTTTCATCTGACCACAGCACTGTCTCCAAAATCTTCTCAAAATCATTTAGAGATTAAAAATTATGAAAGGCCTGTACCATGTTTAACCTATGTGGTCTGAAGAAGCAGAGAGCGTAGCGTGTAAACTATGAAGTTGCTTCTTCTATCTCCAACAGATCGGTATTTTGCACAGCACCTGCTGCACCATCTGTGTTTTTACACGTGTTGAGAAAAGTCTGTTGCAAGACCGGATAAAAAACATCTACTGAAGAATCGTTATGGATGTACAGTAAAAACACTGCTTCCTCGAGCCAAGTCAACCAAACACATCACATATACAGTAGAGTTGCGAGGATGTTCAGCCACAGACGCAAAACAATGACTCACTTCCTGTTTAGTGTACGGCCTGATCTGGTTCAGAGTTGTTGGTCAAACGGAAAGCAAGCCGTGAAAGTCAAAGTGGATATTTCAGGAAAAGTGAGTTTTTATGTTCCAAGGGGTTTTGATCAGTAAGTTAGGTTTGCATAGTAGAATGGCATAACTTTGGTATAATGGTCCCTGAACCCAGTGAATCCAATGAAGGTGAGCCTCAAACAGTAAATATTTTATTCTAACCCTTGAGCTCAGGTGGATGTTCATGCCTTTGCCTACCTTCAAGTGTAACATTTCATATGTCTTATTACAGACAGGAAACTGTAGGTGATTGAAAACTATTATGTAGACATTCTGCCACTGTCATGGTATATAGAGAGAGTTGATTTTCTGGTCAGTTTATGTTCCTACTTTCATCTCAAGCCATGGGTGTTAACCGAAAGAAAAAGAGGAGTGTAACTGAGTTTTCTCTGAAGGCTTTCTAGGCTCTCCTTTAGGGATGGGTGGGGAACTTAGCCCTTCAGAGTCACTGCTCCTCTACATCAGAAGGAGAAAGCGGAGGTGATCTGACTACGATGTTTCCTGGATGTTTCACTATTACGTCATGTGAGAAGACCTCTGGGACATGTTAGAGAAATTCCGTCTCTTGGCTGGGCTAAGAATCCGCCTGTGTCAACACAGAGAGGAGATCTACCTAGACTACTGTTGCTACTGCTGGAACCTGTAAAAGTGGATGAAATGAATGGAGGGATAATTAGTCTTTTTTAGTTTGTTTGCATTTAGAAACAATAATGAGTGGACAGATCAGCAAGCCACAATTCAGATTCAGATCCAGTATCCATAATTCTGATTGACCAGAATCCATGTGCTAGCAGACCAGCCAATGGTTTTCCAGACTGTCGCCAACCTGGTTTAGAAATGATGCAGTTAATTCACTTTTTTGACAAATATCTTTAGGATTATGATTTCAGTTTTAAAGTTTAGCCTCTCATTAAGCCATTCTATGTGTATTTGCCATGCTGAGTTTCTCCTTTATTAACTTAATTAAACATCATTATTCTACAGTTCATGTAAGTTACAACTTTAATGCACAAAGGCACTTGTGCTCAGACAAATGTTGGCTATTTGGAACAAAGCTTGCCCTGGGATGAACTGGTGATCTCTCCGGGGTGTACCCTCCCTCACCGTATGACAGCTGGGATGGACTCAAGTGACCTTTGACTAGATAAGCTGTTAAGAAAATCTATGGCTGGATGGATGAAATAAAGCCAATTTTTTGACTCTTTAGTTTTGCACATGAAAAAAAACTTTGATTTACTCACTGATCCTCTAACGGGATGGTCAGATTATTTGGAAAAAAAAACAAAAACAAACCTCTGATGTAATGTTTCAGAGCAGTAAAAGCTGAGGTCAGTCAGCTTTCCTGGAAGTTGCTCAGTGGAACCAAACCAGAGTGAAATATAATCTCCCAGTGTCTCGACCAGTGAGGTTCCCCAGCTAAGATTTTCCAAAAAAAAAAGCTCCTCCCACAAATGGAAACATACAGGCCAACATTCAGTGTGTCAAAATTATTATAAAGCTCTTCTTCTGCGCTGACTGTACCAAATATTCACAATCATTTTATCAAATGCTTTGATCCTAAATTAAACCCAAAAATCTTTCTAATGTAACTGAAATAATTGCTGATGTTTGCATTTTTTTTTATCAACTTGCTATATATGATTTCCTAAGTAACCTATGAGAAGCAACAAAGGCTCCTCTCCTCCAGATTTGTTCATGTGCAGCTCTGTGTTCAAATGTTGCATAATGCATAATAAAAAGATTCTTGGAGACCAGACCAGTGTGAACATGCCCACATCTCACTGCCTCGTCGGTTTTACCCAGTCAGAGCTGCTGTGGAAAGTTCCCACAAATTTCTTAGTTCTCTTTTTCAGTGGTCAGTCTTTTGCTTCATAATTCACCGTTACAAAGCAAAAGTTAAATCGCAGGAAAGATTTTACAGATGAGCAGGATATTGATCCAGAATTTGTTTGGTTTGTTCCAGTATGTAGGTTTGTTTTTTTTGTTTTTTAATGTCTTAGTCTAACTTTGGTCTCAGTTACTTTCCTGATTGGGTTTGCTCTAGTTCACTTTAGTTTTTCTTGTTGAAAAAAATGTTTTGTTTAGCTTTTTTAGGTTCAGGGGTTATTTCTTGTTGTTAAAAATGTATATGGTGTTTGTCACGGGGTAACTTACAATACTAACCATACAGTACTGTCTTGAGTCACCCCGTCCCATTTCTCCCTCACAGTGGAACACTCCCCAAAGCCTGAAAATCAGCATTATTGTAGCAGTGTGGGATCTTCTTGACAGAGAACAAAACAAAAGGAAGCCAACAGTTAAAGAAGAACTTTGGAATATCATTAGGAAGCCTGGAGAACTATTCCTGAAGACTACATCAAGTAATTACAAGCAAGCAAAGAAAGATTAAGGACTTGAGGTGTGGCTCGTGAAAAGACAAACACTTCACTTATTATTATGTCATGTGTCAGTAATCATCTAAATCAAAGCTTCCTCTGGCTTGTTGTCTACACTCTGTTGACCTGTGTTTGTTCAAAAGACAAAGTTTTTCCAGTTATTTGCTTCCAAAACAGGCTCGACGTCTGAGGTCAGCATTTATTGAACATTTCTAAATTAGTTCTAACTGAAATTCCAGCAGATCAGCTTATCTCAGCACCAGCTGATATATTTCTATACACCCTACTTGTATATAAGGTACGACATAAACTGCTTTAGCCTGCCTACAGTTGCTGTGTATCTATAAGCCACCGCTCCTTGGTGTTGTGTCTCAGTATATCTATTGCCATCAATGCCTGCTCTAATCTTTGGCTTCATTGTCTTTCCATTAAAGGTCCTTCAATGAAAACAAGATTCCCATAACAGAACCGTGCCAACATCTATAACTCTGTGATTTTTTTTTTTACTGTAGTGCTAATGTGTGTGGTTTTATCTGTATTTTAAAGTGCAGTGAAGAATTTTGACCTGAGCTCTAAAAATAGCTGTGGAAAAGTGCAGCCAAGGTCAGAAGAGTTCTGTTTACCCACCAAAGTATGACTTTATGTCTGAACTTGCAGCCTGATAAGACACTGACTTATGACATAGTTTCATATCAAGTTTTGCCATTTACTGGTTGCAGCTCTTTCCCCTGTTTAACTGTTGGTAAACCGTTAAAGTCATTGATGATGAAGGACGATGGATGGTCCAACTTTAAGTGTTATCTATTAAACATTAAATAAATAAAACTAAATTCTTTGTACTCTATATTTGTTTAAATCTGACAAATCTAAATAATAGCCTAGAACGAGGTGCACTCTGGAGTCAGTGCCCGAGGTTCATTTATAAATGAGTCTGAGTGCGTGACTTATTTCCCTGAAGTGGTAGGTAGTTGAGCTACATCTCTGACAACGTGAAGCAAGCTGCTCAGGATCATCGGGATTAAACAATTGTAGATTTGTGACAGTTGACAGTTAGGCAGTCCTGTAGCAGCAGTAACACTCTGCTCTTGGCCAGATGACAACCTTCAGTTCGATATAGAGCAAAAACACAAGCTACAATAACTGTCACTAAAAATGTAATATGAGGAAAAAGAGGCACAGTAAATGGTAAAAAAGAAAGTTTCCTTAACCAGGAGCTGTTTGCACTTCATTTCAGTGAGAAGCACCGTAATATCAACATTATATAAACCATTGTTTATTACTTAAATGTTGTTTTGTAATTGGCATACATTCAGCACAGAGACAGTTTTGTCCTGTCATCCATTGTCTGATCTTCATGAATGACCAAACTCCTCACCATGTTTCCAAGAGCTGCTTGTGTCATAGATGTAGACAGAAGTGTAGTTGACAGGTAAATCATCAGCTGGCATTCACACCTTCTCACCTGTCAACCACAAGAGCCCAGTACAGCATTCAATACATTTTAAAAGCCTAAAAGTTTTTAAATATCCTATGAAATGTTCGATTGCATTAACATTAGTACTGCAATATCTATAAAACTAACAAAGTCTCAAAACTAAAAAAAAAAGAAGTTTGTTTTAGGCATTGATGCAAGAAAGAAATGACGAAAATGAAAAGATTCCTGAAAGTAAATATCAAAAAGAAGATTAAAACTTTCCATGAGATGCTTGCAAATGACGTGTGACATCTCTATGACCAGCTGAATGAGCACATATGGAAGAACTGCATGTAAACGGATCTACTGAGAGCTGTTTTGTTATTTTCAGCTGAGTCATCGTGATGTATTGTTACTCCTGCTGTGGTTCTTATTGCAGTTCTTCTGACTGGGGACTGTCTGACTAATGGGTCGTATCTGCTGAGGTTCACCCACATAAGATAACAACTCAGTCGCATCGCATGTCTCCACAAAATCTACTGTTTACATCTCAGCAGACGCTCACACGCACACATTTGCCAACAGCCCACGTGCAATAAATGTGCAATAAACAGCAACACAGACACACACATACAAATACATACAATGACACACATGGATGAAGCATTGGCCTCAGTGGAAACTCTGCACTCTGCTTAACTGAGTGATCACTCCATAAACAACCAAACACACTTTATCCATCTTATTTCAGCGGCAGTCAGCGAGACCGTTTCATCTCGTGCTTGAAAACTTTTGTCTTTTCTTTTTTTTTTTTTTTTACAGAAATCTTTACAGGAAATCTTTATTTGCAGGAAAAAGCATGTTTAAAGTTTTGAGAGTTTTGAGCTGTTTAGCACAGTCTCGTGGCACTTTGTGAAATACTCCTGAGATGTAATCTGTTGAAAAAAATATACCTATACCCCCTTAAAAACAACAGCTTTCACACAGTCTGAGGATGCTTCATGATATACTGCTGAAACTATCCATTCACTTAAGACTTTGCATTATTTAGAGCATTTCCCACCAAATGTATGTAATATCCTGTAATGTCCAATGGGTTTCACCAAGAAGAATGTCTTCCTGATGGAAACCACTTAGCAATTACAGAAATTATACCCAAAGAAATCACCCTAATATACATAAATGTAAACTTGTGCATCAGTTGCTGCAACTCTAATATATTATTTTTGTATTGCTTTTGTTCATTTTGCCATTTTTTCTTGACTTGTGTCATAATTTCACCCCCTAAATGAGTTACTGTTTACTTCAAGGAAGGAGCTGAGCATGATTACAAGGGTTAAAGAAAAGAAGGCTGTCCTCCTACACTTCCCTTTTTTTCCCTCCATACCAACACAATGAGTCACAGTGGTAGGAAGCATCGAGAAACCTACCGGTTTGAACTGGAGTGGAGCAGAAAGGAGGGGCAGGGTGAGCACTGAGATCTTACAGAGAGAGAAGAGTGGAGGAAAGGACAGGGTAGGGTAAAGAAGAAAAAAAAGGGAAGACAAGTATTCAGTGGGAGATTCCCCGGCTGTATCAGAGCGGAAGCAGAAGACCAAGTCAGGATTTCTCAACAAATTTTGGTCAATAGTGACGTTTCAACCGGAAAGAAAAATCTTACTAAGTAGATTTCAGTATCACGCGATGGGTCAGCCTTAGGGTGAAGAAGCATCCTGAAAGGGAAAGTCCTTAATACTTCTTTTATTGCAAAAGGTGTCTTCAACACCAGCAGTATAAAACAAAAGTAGTTCTCTATGTGGAGAGCTTGGGAGAGTTATATCATCAAGTAAACTTAAAAGGGACCAGACACCAAAGAGGTTAATAATTCTTTCAAAAAATACTACTTGTAAAATGATACAAATACATCAGGACCAGTGATGGGAATAAAGGCGTTACATTACTAACGGCGTTACTTTTTTCAGTAACGAGTAATCTAACCAATTACTATTTCTATCGTTACAACACCGGTAACGTTACAACACCGGTAACGTTACAACACCGTTACTGTTACTAACAAGAAAATGCAATGCGCGCGCTCCCACGGACGGCAATCACTTTCTGCCCGACAATCACTTTTTGGCACAACACCTGGAGCTAAGGGGGCAAAACAATTGCATGAGTGCTGCTGTTTGACTGAGGAAAATATAGCAGTTGGGGTAAGCCAATCACACGACCACTTCAAGATGACAAAGCAACAAGGTGATATATACCAGTTTTTGAATTGTGTCAATAGGCCACGTAAAACCAGAGTCATGATAAACAATATATATTTATATATATTTATATATTTTTTTCCTCAATAGTTTCGTCACGTTTACTGTCTAAGGACAGCGCTAGCAAGCACTCTCTGCTTATGACCAAAAAATTAAAAAACAAAACAAAAACCAGCCCATTCGTGTTGATGGAAAAATGCACCATGTCGACCAATCAAAAAATAATATGGCAACATGACATTCGGTTGTTTAGGAAGACGGGGAAGTTTTAGGAGTGACGGCGAGAGAGAGAGAGAGAGAGAGCGAGAGAGAGAGAGCAGAAAAAGAGAGAGAGCGAGTTTTGAGATTTGTGACTGCTGTCTCCAGGTAGAAACAGGAGTGATACACCTGCTGCTGTCAGACCTGCAGGTATCAGGCTTGTGATGTTCTCCTTTATAATGGACAGTGCCTATGATTTTAAAATTGACAATTTATATTTGAATTAAATTTATGAAATATGATGATGATTAAACATGTTTGTGGTTGTTACAGTAAAAAATATAACTTTTTCTACTCGGATTTTATGTTTTTTGACTGATTTTAGATCAATTGTATTAATACAGTAAGTCAAAATGAAAACATAACTGTAAATTCAGACACGTTAGGTTGTGCTAAAAAGAATGATACCAAACAAGGCAAATAAACAGTTGTTAAAGGTGAAACGTAGAGGAAACATCAAAAGTAGTTAAAAATGGCCAATTATAACCTGGACCCCAGAGGGTTAAACTTTTTTTTAAAAATAATACAATAGTTACTTTTCAAGTAGTTAATTACTTTTAGAATCTTGTAACTCAGTTACTGACTCAGTTACTTTTTTTAAGAAGTAACTAGTAATTATAACTAATTACTTTTTCAAAGTAACTTGCCCAACACTGATCAGGACACATTTTTGTCTTATAATTATTTACCTTTTTCCCTTTCTAAGAACATGCTAAAGTACACATACTTTCATTACAGTGTTTTGTTCAATGATGTTATGATGGGGGTTGGCTGTAGGGGTGTAGGAGGTGGGGTGGCAGCGGCCCTGGCATGCCCAGGCCCTATTTGTATTAAAAATGGATTGATGGGTGCCTGGAGCCCTCAGTGGTGTATACGTGCTCTCTGCATGATTGCTTGCATGACATCTAGGGGGTTAGGGATGGCAAGGTCTGTAATTCCATTCACTTGCGTGTCACAGATAATTTGCTATTGGAGGGAGTTAACGTACTATGAAGGGGGGACAATAGAGGAGAGTGGGTTGCAAATTACTTCCACAGCAGAGAAGGTGTGGAGCAACACAAAGTGCTTTGATTTTTCACAGTGAGTCTTTGTTCGCAGGTTTTTTGTCAGGGTTTATGTCACTGCACAACCTTTGTCGTGATCAAGGCTCAGTTTATTGTCCAGAGTGACTCACAGGCATTCAAAGAACTCACCTGTAAATGTCACAGGTATAAGAAACACTCAGTTATAAATAGTTACTGATGCCACTAAGGCCTCCATAATTATTCCGAGTTATATTTAGCTGCAGGTAAAAGAAACAGAAAACGCCTCTAAAAACATAAACTGTATTCTTAATTATATTTTGATGATGTTTTACTAGGTGATATTTATTATGCTTAACAAGTACATTTGACCCTGCTGCATTAAGAATAATACAGCAGGTCCCACACGTGGGAAATTTGTTGTGTCGCAGCAGAAAGTGGACAATACAAAGTTACAGCAGCAAAAATAAGGAAAACTAGAATAAGATCAAAAGAATAACATACTATATACAATAGAATAAAATACTATATACAGTAGAATGTGTGTGGTCAACTTTGTTGAGGAGTCTGACAGCAGATGGAAGGAAAGACCTGCGGAGTCTCTCTGTCCCACATCGTGGGTGCTGCAGCCTGCCGCTGAAGGAGCTGCTCAGTTCTGTCAGAGTCTTCTGCATTGGGTGGGAGATGCTGTCCAGCAGGGATGACAGCTTGTTTATGTACAGAATGTATTTATGTACAAAGACCAAATATCTTCACCGAGGCTGAAAACTATCCTGACACTATCCCCAAAAGTTGATTCTGTTCATCTGGACGCGGCGTTTTCAGTGGGAGAAACGTTTCGTCCCTCATCCAAGTGACTTCTTCAGTCTCAGCTTACTGCAGATATCCTGACACTATGCGCTGAACTGAATCCTGATTCATTTGTGATATTTTCTGGAGAACATCAAGATAATTTCTCACAAATTTCCTTCTTTCAATTTTACTTTTGTAAAGATATGATCCAAAATAACTAATACCAGGCCAACTCACAATGATAGAGCTTACTCTAAATTTTCAGGAAGAAAATTTAAATCCAAAAAGTATTTTTCTTTTCTTCTTTCTGGTGGAAATTTCTGTCATTGTTAGTTAAAACTTTTACTGTTTTATGCATGATGATATTGTATTCTTAAGCAGCAATCCTTCATGTTGAGTAACCGCTCCTTTAAATCCTTCGTTTATTTTTAAAGCTCATAACTAATTTTGCCTCAGAGCTGCATAAATCCAAGATTAGAAAACAATTTGAGGTATTTCCGAGGTGGGGAACACCCACAGTCCATCTGACAGGCCTCTGGAAGTATGACTCTGCACTTAAATGCAGCTCCACCTGGTTGAGGTGGGGCTGCAGGGTGCAGAATCATACATCGGACACCTTTTCTGTGGACTTTGGGATGTTGCTAATTTGATATTTTTCCCACACCTCCCACTTTCTCACCAATATCATTTGACAGTGTAACTGACCAGTCAGGCAAGAGATTTAATCTGCACCCCACTCAATCTGAAATGTCACCATCATACCTCAGTCATGAGTGTAGCAATGCTGCACATTCTGTGCCACCATGATGGTGCGGCGGCATTTATGAAACAACAAAAGAGGGTGCAGCCTGATGTCATTCAGTGCAACACACCTGAACGCAACAGCGACTGGTTTCACAGGATTACAGCAGCTTTTTTTGGTTTGTTTTTTGTTCTGTAGGACCAGTTCATGTGTGTGTTGTGCTTTAGTATTTAAAATGCTTCAGTTAATGTGCCTCCAATTTACGTGGTTGAAAAAAAACGTGGGATGCCATCCTTTAACAACATGAGGGACAGAATTGTCTCAGTATTGCGTCACTGACTGACATCAAAGGACAGCTTGGGTGTGTCTGCGAGATTCTAGCAGCTATGACATAAGCGCAGCATTCGATGCAGCAGGAATTAAAATGAGCGTGGAATACCTATTCCACCTCTCCCACTTCTTTAGGTTCAAGGTTCTTTATTTGTCACATGCATAGTTATACAAGTATAACACACAGTGAAATGTAGCCTGACACGCTCCTCGACATGTGCAAAAATGGCTGACTATTTTACAGAATAGACAATATAAACATATTTAAAATTAAATATGCAGGCTTTATCACCCTCTCAAACGGGCTTGGTCTTGATATCTGCCAAAGCATCATGGTTTTGACTGGGATGCACAATTATACATTGTTAGGTACTGAAAACTGAGTAACCACAACAGTAGGGTATACCTAGCAACATGGTTATGAATCCTGAAACTTGAGCTTCTTGCATCTGAATATCCCATGTGGGTTGCACAAGAGAGTCACGCCTCTTGGAATTTAAAAAAAGAAAAGAAAAAAAGGACATTACATCTCCTTAAAGAAATATCGCTCTAACGGTGTTTCCCATATTTTAAATATCATTTTTGAGTCTTATATGATCAATAATAATGTAATATTGAAGCAAAGCCCCATGGCCTTTAATTCACATAAAAGAGTAGAAATGTGCTGTATAAAAATATCAGTCATGTGATTCACGGCACATGACTCTTTTTTTGTCTTCCTCACACAGTTCAGCTCTGTGATCTTCCTCCAGGAAAACTTGTCAGAAATGTATCCACATTTAGAAAAGAGGAATGTTTCATTGTTAATTGTATTTAATTTAAAGTTGTTACAAAATATACTGCATGTTACCTTGAAGTAACATTGTATCTTTATTAATTTCCTCTGTATAATTTTGTTGTTGTATATTTTTACTGAGGTCAGAAACATAAGAGTTAGGGATGGGAACTGACAACTGTGCAAGTTTAGAGCTTTTCTCAATTGCTCAGGTGAATCATGCATTTCCAGGTGGTTTGATTCCTTTATCCTGCCATATCTTTCTTGTGGAGTTGCAGTTCCAAAAGCATGACGTCAGACTGATGCATCTTTTCACACACCTGAGTCACATCCAAGCCTTTTATCTGCTCCATTTCTTTCCGGTTTTCAGCCATAAAATTTTCATGTCTGTGTTCAGAGATATGAAAAACCTGTACAGACTTTCTTTTCTTCCACAGAGAAGTGACCAGAATTTGATAACAAAGGTACAAAGAAGATAACATGCATTAAATAACATCATAATATTTATACTATCCCTACAAATCATATGATAATGTTAGCTGTAAAATGTCCATGCTAATGTACAGTCTACTGCAGTAGGGTATAGTACAAAAAATGGCCACGTCTTCTTTAAAACCTCATGTTAAAATGCATGTGTTTAACACGTAGAACAAAAAATGACTTTGGTCCATCCATCCGACCAGTTCAGTTCAATTTAATTCAATGAAATTTTATTTATAAAAGATTAAGAACAAACTTTATTATCCCACATGGGAAATTGTTTTGGACAGGCTGTGCTAAGCAATATTTGCATAATAAAGCAATGCCAAAAATCAATCAATAAATAAGTTAATTAATTAATAAAAATTTGTTTCCCATAATACAACTCCATTTTTAAAAATTGTGATAAATCCTTTTTTTTTTTAAAGTGCCATATGAGGGGAGGAAGACAGGACAAAAGATAGACTGGAGAGTGTATAAATACATAGTGATTGAAAAAAGGTGAAGAAATACTCAGTGCATCATGGGAAGCGATTAGCAGCCCAGGCCTATTGAAGCATAACTAACGGAGGATTCAGTGTCTCTTGATCCAGCCCTAACTATATTCTTTATCAAAAAGGAAACTTTAAGCCTAATCTTAAATGAAGAGAAGGTGTCTGTCTCCCAAATCCAAACTGGGAGCTGGGTCCACAGAAGAAGGGCCTAAAATCTGAAGGCTCTGCCTCCCATTCTACTCTTAAACACCCTAGGAACCACAAGGAAGCGAACAGTCTTAGAGCGAAGAGCTCTAAGGTCTTTAATATAACAAAAGTCATAGGATGAGTTTATTTAAGACCTTGTATGTGAGGAGAATGATTTTAAATGTGATTCTGGGTTTAACAGGGAGCCAGTGAAGAGAAGGAAATATGATGAATCCAGACATCTTTTTTATTGTCACTTATCCAATCCAGAGAGTTAAAGCCTCTCACAAATGTCATAGGTCAAAGGACACGATACACCCTGAACAGGTCGCCAGTCTATCCATGCCTCACATCATCATTTAACCTCTTTGAACTGTGGCAGGAAGCTGGAGTGCTCAGAGACTAACCCTTTCTGCACAGGAGGAACAAACTGTGCGCACTTAGTTTGTTTCTTAGCAGATATGTGTCTTGCCAAACAAGTTTGCTAGTATTAGCAGCTAGCTTAGCCGTCAAGCTTTTTATCTAAATATGGTCATTGGCAACTCCAAAAAAGCAGTGGTGAAAACGCCAACAATGACGTTAACATTTTCTCAGAGCAGTGGGGAGCACTACAGTGTTTCTGTCATATGGCAGCACCTATTGTAAGGAGAAAAGTGCTGAAATGTGACTCGCTGATCTTGCTATGGCTATAATAACATTATTCAGTTCATTGTTATGTAAAATATGTTTATACTATTTAAGGTATTCATTGCAATGGGTGGTTCCACACTACAATCTCTAATCTTGCAAGGTAAGAGAGGAGCTTCCCTCTGTAATGGAAGGACATTTTGAAATAAAGACAGCTGCAACTCTTCCTTCTCTTTTTTTGACCTCCAGCGCACCTTTAGCAAACAAAGAAAAGCACAAATGAAAGCAGGAATAAAATAAAATCTTTTGAACAAGTGTCTATTTGTGAATCACTGTATTATTTCATTTATTTGTTTCTGTTTATTTATGTTTTGAACTATCAAAATATTTTCTCCAGACTTCTGATGATAGTAGAATTTGGATTTGAATCCAAAATATGACTATCCAATAAAACCAGTAAATGTGTATTTGTATCAGACATCATTTGGGTTCATTGCAATTTCAGAACATATTCTTCTTATTATTATTAGTAGTAGTAGTAGCAGTATAAACCTCTATTACAAATGTATTCTTTACCTGTCATTATAAATTTGCCACTGTATTGATTTGATTTATAAAATAAGCCAAATAAATGATTAATTTTACAACTGAGAGTCCTATGTGTATGTTTTGCCACCATCATGGCTCTCGTCAATGAACTATTTTTAGACATGCTGTAACTGTCATGTGCTCAAACGACTTTCTGTAAACACAATGAAGATTTCTATCCTTCCTGGTAGACTATTTGTGAAGTTTCAAGAACTTGGCTCCTCTGAAAAAGCATCACTCAGAGGAATGTTGGCAGTGACTCAGAGACTATCAGACATGTAGAGCACCATAAACTCAGTGACTGAAGGGTCACACATTCAGCTTTGGATTCACTGTAAAATGTGAAGCTGGAGATGATTTCATTCACCAGCAACAGCAGACAGCTGAATGGAAAAGTTCAAAGGTTTAAAACCACAACATTTGGAAATCCGGAGGATGTCATTTAATGTTGTGTCAGAGATAATTCCCCCCAAGTTATTAGTGAATATTTCATAATAGAAATGACCAGGTTTCCCTATTGACAAGGGTGTCATATTTGATACATGGGTTTTTAAGATCCTAACCTACTTATATGTTTTGTTTTTTGCAGTTATTTAATTTTTTTATATGACTGTCCTTGATTATTTTACTATCTTGTGTATTTTAAAATTTAAAAAAACTGACAGTGTAAGAGTCAAGGCAGGGATTACTGTCATAGAGCTTTGAAATTATTTAAACTAAGAAGGAAGAATCATTGTAAAATACACGTTTAGAAGTTGAAATGTTGAAATGTAAATCTGTAAATACCAATTTGTAATACCTTTATTATATTATCTTCTACATTTCCAGTTAAGATTTAAAGCTCGGCTTGAATTTTGTCAGATTTATTTTTAACGTAAGTGACCTCTTGGGGGATTTTAAGGGTTCCAAGGAAGACAAGTAACTCGCTTAAACTGACATTATTATTGCATGTTTGCCGGAGTCAGCAAGGTCACACACTGAAGACAAATTTGGATCTTACTGGAATCAGATCAGAGACATAACATCAGAAGTGGTGGGGAGGTTCGGAAATTCAGGAGACAGGAGGATAAAAACAAGCTCAGACATATCTGACGTTCAGTTCAAAGAACTCAATGAAACAGAAAAACTCTTTGGTGCATTTCTTGGAAGCAAACGTGGGATGGGTTTCATCAGCAGGCAGGTTTCTTTCAAAATGAAACTACAGTTCAGATCAGACTCAGATCCATCTGTTCATTCACTTTTTACCGCTTTATTCAATTCAGGGTTGTGGTGGAGCTGGAGCCTGTCCCAGTTTCACAGGACGAGATGCAGTGGACACACCCTGAACAGGTTGCCAGTCTGCCACAGGGCCAACAAAGAGAGACAGAGTCCTGCAGGAATGTGGGTTACTCGGTTTTGCCAAGAGAAAAGTATAGAATAGCCTGCCAGTCAGCAATTAACATATAACCACTCCAAGGTTCACCCAGTGCTATTTGAATATTAAATTTGCGCCAGAGGCTTTACAAAGCATTTCAAACAAACACTTAAAGTACCATATGCACAAAAATGCTAAAAGTTGAGTAAAAGTTAAGAGAAGGATATTGTATGTTAGCATGGACTGCTATTTTAAGGTTAGCTAGCTATTTAGCTTAACTGTGCTCAAACTCAGAACTTCTCAAATAAAAATAATCTTTCTAAAAACTCCAAGTTTCAAATGTTTCAACAAAGCTGACATATTTTCATTACATTAAGCTAAGCTAGTAACGAATACTTACTGTAGGGTCTGAGAGTATTCCAGGCGAAGAAAGACTGCCACCTTCCCGCCACTAGTATTTCATGTTGCTGAACAGAATGTGATTCATTTTCCACCACATGCATTTAAACTTGTTTCATTTTATAGTAAAATTAAAAATGATGAAAATTATGAGTGTTAGGGTATGAAAATGACCAATAACTGGATATTTATTTCATTCAGTTTAAATAGTTAGAATATAATAGTTACTGTATAATTTAGTTGACTAAAAACAGGCCAATACATAAATACTGAACTGCTTTTTAGGTCCTGCTGTTGCTAGATTTTAAAAATAACACACAAAATGTGTTGAACTGTGTAACATATCAAGTGTGTTGACCTTTTTACGCGTTTTAAATATTTACACTGTTTTTTTGGACATGATACGTTAAATTAACTCATTAATAATTAAGTAACACATGTTTTGTGTCATTTTTTAAACATCCTTTCTAAGAGTGCATGCGTCTGCATGTATCTCCTTAGCTAACCCGAACCACACTTTGTACAAACATTGATAATTTATTCTTATGATTTCTGTGTTTTAATTTTATCATCCCCCTGCAAAGGCAATATTTTATTTTCCATTTGTTTTAGCACTGCAGGGTCACATAATGACACACATTTCTAATTGTGTTCTTTACCATTTTATCTCTCTTCACACGTGTGGATCTTATTATAGTGTAAGAATAACAAAGCTATTTGGCCTTTCGTGTCTGATGAAGGTTTTGGATGTTTTTTTATTTACCCTTTTTTGACAGTCCTCTGTTACATTTGTCTTTGATCTACTCAACAGCCTAGAAAATGTTTAAACCAAGCAGTCTGCCATGGCTTGTGTCTAGGGACCGAGGGCTCATGTATTTCTGTATTTATGTTTATGTTCCATGTGCAGTGCTTTGGTTGTTCTCTCTCCTTTTTCCTCTTGTCTCCCTGTGTGTGTTCATTTACGTTCGTACTCCTGGATGTTTTGGGTCGCAGAGGGATTGCAACCCGGAAGTGTTCCTGCGCTGGAAGCTGCCACACCTGCCGCTCATCAGCCATCATCAGCTGCAGCTGATGGCCTCGTTTAGAGCGCCCTATTTAAGAGTGTGGTTGAGTCAAACTCATCAGGACTGCCGTGATAGCTATAGTTTGAAAACCTCACTCTGGAAGGGACTGCGTGGTCACCGTTTTGTGTGTTTGGGACCGGAGTGTGTTTCACAGGAGCAGAGCCACAGGTTGGAAATAGGAGGTTTTGGAGTTGCTTTTTTTCACCTTTTTCATTGACACTCGCACAGTGTGGGATTCTGCGAGAACTGCCACAAATAAAGAAAACTCAAATAATTAAACAAAAAAAAACAACTCTGAAACCCAGAATAGTATAGGAATACTTAGCTGTCATAAAAGTGACATCACATGATATGAGGCAAAGTGTATTCTCATTGTTAATGATACACGTAGGTTTAGGGTTTAATTCACACAGGTAGCGTCATTTAAGAGTTTCTTTCTCGTGCCTTAGCATAGACAGACAATGGGATTAGGCTGTGGACAATAGTTTATCTAATCTTTATAATACCTTTTGTACCTAAATGAGAATAGGGTGTGGTTTTTTTAACCATGTGAACGTAACTGTTATTAGGAGAAGTTCTAAAGGTATAAAAAGTGAATTACATCAGTTTTACAAAACAGATAAAACCCACTCAAAATTATGATTATGCAAAAGTTTTGAACTTTTGTTTGAATTTATTGTTTGTTTGTTTTTTGTTTGTTTGTTTTTCGGTTTCTAATCCATCACATTGTTTTATGGATCGTCTTATGCTTTTGATGTTAACTGATGTTATTAAGCCACATGCTTCATGTGTGACAGCAGCCAACTGGAATGTGTCCAGATAGCTTTTGTCTGACCTCCTACTCTTCCTCCACTCTGCTTCTGTTTGTCTGAATGAATCACAATAAGTTTGTTTTCACGAGGATAAGAGTGTGTCGTAATTCAGTCAATGAAACCACAGGAAGCTCTCATGCATCCATTAGTGACGACTACTGCTCGGAGTCTCCTGGCTGATAACCCAAAAATAAGCACTCTGTCCTCCTCCTTGTTTTTATCAGGAGATATGGGGATGACTAAACAGATTTTTTTTTTTTAAATAGACACTTTAGATTGTGGGTGGCTGCATCTTGGAAAATCCAAAGGTGAATGTAATCACGCTTTTTGTGTCTCACTTTTAAAGTTGGAATTTTGTTTTATTGAAAGATACTCAACAATGTTTAAAAAAAATGCAGTAATCACTTATTTGGAGTAAGCTGAATTTAATTGAAAGTAAGCATTAGAGTAAATTAATCAGGTCGCCATGAATGAATCAGTATTTAATTTCCACTTACATCTCCATTAAGGCAAATAAAACACTGGTTTCAGTGTGACACTTTCATGTGTTTCCTCTTCTAACACTGAAATAGCTTCAACATATAGGCAGTATCCTGTTGTCTTTGGCTGATCTGATTGCTGAGGTTTTTGTTAATATTATAGAGTCTTACCTCACAATATAAAGCGCCTTGAGGGATAACATAAAAAACTGACTTATATCTCGCTGAAATTGAAGACTTCTTTTGAATCAGCTGTTGGGTGATCTGTGACAATTGGGTTTTTCCTGCATGCTTAGTTAGACTGGCATATTGGGAACTTAAAGACTGGGTTAATGCATTGGCGTCTTAAGGCATTAGATGATGCAAACTTCACTACTGGGATTGCTGCTGCCATCAGGATGTTTCTGGGAAGGTTTATGTGGTTGGTGCATGTCAAAGTTCAATTCAAATGTATTTATATAGCACAGCAGTCACTTTAAAGCGCTTTATATTTTAAGGTAGCGACCCTACAATAGTAAAAAGTACACGTAAGTACCATCAACATTTCTCTCATTTAGTGTTTTAATGCTATAGATAACCAATTTAAATAGCTGTGTTTGCGCTGATGTGACTGAATTAAAAGAGTAGGGTCCACTTGAGTCCGAATAATTTGAATTTTATCATTAGCGTGAACATATCCACATACACAAATTTGTTCCAGGACTTACAGACAGATAACATTTAGCATAGATTTGTATTTCAAGCTGCTATGATTGGTGGTCTTTTTTATGTAGAAAAAGTACAAAGAGTGAAAACAAAACAAATCGGTGCACTTAAGAAAAAAAAAAAAGTCAAACCCAGGTGCAAAAAATAAATGTCCGAAGAAGATATGACCAATTTTCTGCTGGACCACCAATCTGCTAAAGGAAGGCACCAAACTGAAAGGACGGCTTGTGCATAAAAGTAACATGCAAGCAGAATTAAACAAAACATCTTGTATTCCTCCTCTGATGGTGTCTATTTATTCAAACACTTTTAGGTTCATACACCGTTTTACTGAGAAACTGGATTTTTTTACTGTACATTTAGCGAGAACATTTGTTCCTGTCCAGCATGAATTCTGCCTTTGTGCGAGGACCAGAAACAAGGACAAGAACTGTGTCAGTCGACAGCGAGCTGGACTGTGACCATCTGTTAGATAACCTGATGAGCATGACACCAGCATGTGGTCATACTTAACAAGTTTCTAATGTTGTTGTTAAACAGAGCTCAACTAACTTTGTTTCCTTTTCTTTCTTGTAATGTTTTTTATTCATTGTAGTTCATATATGAGCAAAAGAAAGTTTAAAAAGTGCAAAACTAATTTTGTTCTGTGAAAAATTACCTTCTAATTAAAATTTTTTGTACTAATTAATTTAATAATTGTTTTATTTCTGATTCTGACCTTTAATGAAGTGATGTGAAAATGCCTATATAAACTTAATTTTCCCAAGCTGTCGCAATTATAAAGGGACTCATACATTAAAAATAGCTGTTAAGGAATTATTTTTGGGCTAACAAGATGGTGATAAGAATAAGATACACAACAAGCCAAAGAGCCAAAATGCAGCAAATATGAATTTGCCTTAGGAAGTGCAGGAAACATGCCCATCACTCTTATCTGTGGAAAATGTGAGTGTTTCCTGTCTGCAGCTGTGAGACCGAGCTGAGGCCATTAGCATGACTTGCACTGGATGGACTCTTAAATTTGAGGGGGAGGAGTAAACTCATGATGAAACAAACAAGTGATGACGATAATGTTTTACTGCATGGAGGACCGAGTTGCTCCTACACCCAGATTTGGGAAAGTTTACATGCATGAGTCAGAGCAAGTAAATGTTTAGACAGTAAGATGAAGGCGGCTCTGCTAAGTTGTGGTTATTAACAGCTGTTTGGCATTTCCTGCTTGCTGTGGATGACTTGCAGGAGTTTCTGTCATCACCTGGACTCCGGTTTCAGTCTGTCTCTTGCCTATGGGTCCAAGAAAATATGAGGAAGCTGTTATTTTGTAACTGTTTTAAAGGGGTAGAGCAGACCAGCTACTGATTGGAAGGTTGGTGGTTCGATCCTTGACTTCCCCAGTCTGCATGTAAGCTACTAACCCCAAGTGGCTCTCCGATGCGTTAATCAGAGTGTGAATGTTGGTTAGATTGCACTTGAGTTTATAAGTGCATGTATGAGTGGGTGTAAATGGTGAATGAGGCATGTTGTATACAGCGCTTTGAGTACTCCAGGAGAGTAGAAAAGCTCTATACAAGAATCAGTCCATTTACCACTCTTACAAGTAGATATATGGTAGTGCAAGACAAAGCACAATATCAAAATTGCAATATTTTATATGCATATAACATTGCAACAGCAACAAATGTTGGAATTGTAGTTAAACATAAATTCCCATAAAAGAAGCAGCAGAAGCATTGAAATACAGGAAGCTGTTGCCTCACACGTCAAATCATGAGAGCATGTCCAAAACAAAATAACAACTTTCTATCAAAAACACAACTGAATGTTTTCCTAATCAAATTTACATTTTTGGACTAGCCCCTGAGAGACCCATTCATTATATATCGGCTTGCATTGAGACAAGAAGTCATAGACCCTCCATAAATCACACCCTGCTTTATCCTCCTTCACATCATCAGGAAAGTGTTTGCTGGGGTTGTAGATCAAGTGAGCAGTAAGGCCCTTTTCTCATAGACTTCTATCTTGTACAGCCAGAAGAGTCATCGATCAGTTGTTACACCCAAGTCACAAAATCAGTGATTTTTAGTGATATGTTGGATTGAAATTTTTTTTTACTCATAAATAAGAACAAGCAGATTTATGTTGGAAATGAAACATAATTCACATAGACTAGGAAGCTCATGAATGTGAGACTAAGAGGTCCCTCCTTACTCTGCGTGTCATCAGGATGAGCTTCACTATGAGGAAACTGTGAATAAAGTGGGGGGTTTTTATCACTCATAACAGTGAATACTTCCTCTGAATAAGAATTTATATTGTTACATGGTTTGTTTTGGGTTTTAAGCATTTAAATATGTATTACCTTGTTAATATGAACTGGGTGGAAATATAATCAATTTAATGGTAAAGACCAAAAGAGGGGAGAATTTAGTTTCTAGTTTATTAAGAATTTGATCAGAAAAAAAAAACAACGCTCACAGTCATTGTCACACATTGTGACATATTTACAGAGACAAAACTATGTCTACATAACAAACTTTTGTTACGTAGACAGTGCATTTAATATTTAATATATTATATTATAAATGCATGACTTTAAGGTTTAGGTATAAGGTTAAGAGAATTCACCTTAATGTAAGCGAACGTCCCCTGAAGTGACAGAAACAGGGTAATGTGTGAGTGTGTGTGGCAGATTCCCCTCTAATTGCCATCTTTGTTGTAGTGTACACAGCTCTTGCGTCACGCCACACTGAGGGAACTCTTGTCAACACCGGGTGACCCACAGGGAGGAAGTGATGTGTGAAGTAATGCAAAACACGGGTTTAAGGAAAATAATGAAAAACAAGCAGCAGCTCCCCCAGCTGGATGTGCTGCTTAAAGAAAGACAAGCAATGGAGAGAATAAAATATAACCTACAGACGATTTTTGTATCCATAAGTTATAAAGACCTAAAAAAAAATGTTGTATTCTTTAATAAATTACTCAACAAAAAAGCTCAGAATAACATTAAACTATTTGCTGACAATTAAATGTTTATATGGAAGTTTTTTTATGCAAAGATGATGAAAAAACATAATGTCCTAGCTCCCCAATGTGCTGGATTTAGTGTAAATTATGTCATTTTTTATGGAAACATGCATCATATGCCTGCGAGCACATGATACACAGATTTTTACCAATTATATATTTATTTTCTTTAAGAAACATTTCAACAAAAATCTTTCTAGTTGTATTTTTAACTCATTTTTTCCATTGTGTGTTTCTCTTTCCTGCTTCATGATATGTGTGCAAATTTGACCTTTTCTGTGTGTATTGTTCAAGATTGAATAGAATATTTGCCAGTGAGAGGCTTCCACTAGTAACAGAATTTTAAAAGTTCAGTACGTTTGCTGATGCTGATAAGCAGGCCTCTGCTTCCACCTGCTGGCTAAAAGACACACACACACACACACACAGTGGTTTTAGAATAACTGCATATTTTTGTTAAAATACAGTCCTTATGTAGGATAACAACTTACTTTGCATGTTTAACATGTAAAAGATTCAACTTTGTTTTTTAAGTGCTACAAAGGTGTGAGGCACAGGTGGGTCACAGAGTCCACTCAGATATAAAATGCTTCTGTGAACGGAGATGGGAGGCAAGAACTGTCAAGATTCTCACAGCTTCACAGCTTGAGGTATGAAGCTGTTGAGGAACCGCAAGGTTTTTGGTTTTGGTTCGTCTTCTATATCTTATCCCTGATGGTAGGTAGAAAAACAGGCTATAATAAGGGCGCGAAGGTGTCCTGGACGATGATGGAAGCCCTGCAGATGTAGTGGTGGTTAAAGATCTCCAACATGGGAGAGAGGGTGGCAACAATGATCTTTGCTGTTCTCACAAGACTGTCTAGATATTTCTTTTCAGACATTGTAATAATTTCAAACCACACAGCATTTGAGTTGAGAGTAACAACCTTTCTCATTAAACTGGGAACAGGATCCATGATGATCAAAGCCGATGGTCTTCTGGGCTGTGTCATCATCAGCACAGCACAGAAGGTCCTCGGCTGTGCACTCCTGTCCTTACAGGAGCTCTGTAACAGCAAAGCTCACAGTATCCTGAAGGGAACATCCCACGCAGCACATCCCCTGTTTCAGCTCATGAAGGCAGTACAAGACCATAAAAGCCAAAACAGTCAGACTGAAAAAAAGCACACATTCCACGGTTGGTGCAATTATAAATAAAATTATAAAACAACTGAATACAATAAGTAAACAATAGTATGTCCCCTTTCACTAAACCGTTCAATATCGGGCTAATAGCTTATATTAACTTCAAAAATCCAGGTGCATTAGTAAAATGCTCCTGATTAAGAACGACTTCCAAGAATATTAGAGCATATTTGAGACTTTTGAAAGTTTAAAATTGGGGTGTTTATCAGCAAAAGTCTTGCAACTACCAGTCTGAATATTAAATCCAAATGAACAGAAAAGTAAACGTTTTTAAGGTGAAAATTGTTAAATTATTAATTATCCTTTATTTAGTGTAAACTAAAATGTTTTCTTCAAACAGTAAGTCCAGCAATGTTCAAGTAAATGTAACTAGGGGAGAAAAACATGTACTTATAATCTAATGCATGCCATGTGGTAATTTAAGGCAGTTTTTTAACTGGTTCCTGAACTTCATTTGTTTTCAAGCGTTTAAAAATCAATAAATCAAATGAATGGATCTGTAAGGTTTTTAATGTGCGACTGAACGGTGAACTAAGCGTAATTCGGATATTTAGCGACATTCAGTAGCCATTGTGCCGCTAAATATGGCGCTATTCAACAGCAACTAGCTGAAAGTGCAGCTCTGTGTAAGTACTATGACAATAACACGTTGCACTTTACATCACGTTGATGTAAAAGCCCTATCTTCCCTCCGTAGTCCCCTTCATAGGGCTCTTGTGCGCATGTCCTCCAGGCTCAGATGTCAGACACTCAGGGGGCTCATTGCCTTCCTCCTCCTCCTCCTCCTTCTCCTCCGCCTCTTCGGAAACGGGATGTGATGTAAATACACAGAAACTTTTTTTCTGTCCCTCTCTCCTTGGTGTATGTCTTCTTCTTTCAACAAACTGCTGCGTTAAAAGTAGAATAAGAGCAAAAGAAGTAAAGTAAAAAGTCGCGTAAGTGAAGCATCCGGGAGGTAAAGCCACCGTTAGTTTTGTCCACCATGATCCTGTGAGCTCCTACGTCTGTCTCCGACAACAAACTCAAGAGGAGCCGGACTGCACTCCGAGAAAAACGAATCGAAGCGGAGAGAGGCTCGCTGCTGGTGTGGACCCGGAGGGAAACTGCGGACAGGTAAAACAGCTGACACTTTCTGTGGGTTTGAAAGGACTGAGAGCGGAGGATCCACGCTGCGGGAAAACTCGTGATGATGAAAGTGCATGATGGTAACAGGGCAGGAATCAGATTCTTTACATTGAGGCCTAGATGAGATGGGACATCATATCTCTTCTTTGTTGTATTGAGAAAGATGCAGGAAAAATAATCAAGACATGATGCAACCAGCTGCAAATAGATATTTACTAATTTACCTACTAATCCTACCGTCCGAACAAGAGACATGTCAGAAAACAAAGGTGTGATTAGGTTTACAGAGAGGAGGGGTTTGAAAATCCTGGGAATACTGTAGAAAAATGTGTAGGAAATAAAATAGTCAGTGAATTACTATTAATCTTTTAGGACATAAAGGCAAAACTAAACTGTTTAACGTAAAACTTGAAGATGAAAAGTACGATATTGAAAAAGCCCACAAGGTTAGATGTTTTAGTTCAGTTGGTCATGATGTGTTTCAAGTTTCAAGATATAGAAATGTTTTTTTTCCCTAAAAGAGAAGGCGATAGAAGTATAGTTCTGTCCTGTTTCACAATCATCCCTCTTCCAGATTATGTTTAACACCATGCGCTGTAGGGGTGCTCGATTGTTGTCTTCTGATGTGGTTAGATACTTATTCATTACATCTTTTTATGTTGTAGCGTTTTCAAATATTCACAATGATTTGACAATAGGTTGCTTCACACAGACTGAAGGAGTTTTAACCTGGATGATGACTGATGACTTCTTTAGCGATAGCTTTTTTTAAACAAACTGACCAACTTCATGGCTCACTTGTACATTCGTGTTTGGACCTCATCTGGTTCTAGATGTTTATAAATGGTACTAGCACACTCTATAGGGGTGAGGGGACCCCAGGGCTAAAATATGTTACTGGTCTAATGCGAAATACCAACCAGTGGTGCAAACGACTTGATGATAGCGAAAAAAATACCAAAAACCTTCTGGCACCAGCCTCCCTGCAGCACCAGTTAACGACTCCTTACCCTTCAGTGAAGTAAATGGTAAAGTTCTATAGGCTGTTGATGGGGATGCACAATTTGTGTTGACTGAAATAAAGTATTGCAGGATGCAGACAAGTGCAGAACAGCTCGCTGTGCATTAGTTTGTGTTTGTATTTCTGTTGATAATATATATGCAGATGCATTACTGAGCTAGAAAAGTCCTTCAATGGCAGAAGCTGTGAAGCCTTTTAAAGGAACAATGTGTAACAGGTTTAGCACCAAAGTGAAAAGTTAATCAAAGCCAGGCATTTACACCAAAGTGAGCATAAATCACAGTGCTTAAATACAGGAGTAAATGAGGTCTTCTGTATATTTTACTGTGAACTGCTGTGGTTATGTTGTTATCGTGTAAAGAGAGAGCTCATTATCATGTTTGTGTGCAAAGACATTGCATGTGTTTGCAGTTTACAGTAAGTTAATGTCACCAGTCAGACAGCAGACTGAAGCAGGTACTGTTGCTGTTTAATTTAGAACAGCTTGTTAACTGCTTCAAGTGAGCACACATAGGATTTGCCAATCAGAGAGCAGGACTTCCGGTTGCATTGTGAGAGTCCTGCATGCAGAGGTGCATCTACAGAACTTTGGTGTAAAAGTTTGTAGTCTGCTGTGTTATTATAAGCTTTGCGTGTACAGTGTATTTGCACGCAGGTCCATGTGTGCGTGCTGCTGCTGACCTCTTCACCTGCAGTGGGATCATGTTTGGTTTATTTTCATGTTCAGCACTGAGTCAGCTCACGTTACAAGGATGAACTTATGGCTCACAGCAGCAGACCTTGAAGTGCAAACCCCAGTACGTTTGTTTTCCATATCGCTATGATCATCATCAAACCTTATTTCATCTGTGGCTCAAAAGTAAATATATGCAAAAGCAGAATGCAAACATAAATGGACAAATATGACCAAAAACATGCAGGTTGTGGACAAAAATGATGATGATACTACATTTACCAAGTATTTTTGCCACTTAATGTTGAAAATTAATAAATCAAGGTCATGGTGTTGTTATTTACTGCACTGTTAACTTATTCCTTTAACCAGGAAGAGGTCTTAATATTAAGAATCATGTTTTGTGGGTGTGTTACTGGCTCACACAGGCAGCATTAACCTAACATGTTTTTCAATGGCAGTAGGGCAGGAGAAACTGGCGCTTCCAGAGAAAACCACAGGAAGAACATGCATACTGCCCACTCAAAGGCCCTGCCCAGGTTGGTTTGAACCCAGGACCCTCTTGCTGTCAGGCGACAGTCTTAAACACTGAGCCAGTGGTGCCAGGCTCAGCACAGTGGTCAAAAGTCTTCTTGAACAATATTGACACAGTTGTAATGGAAAAAACATGGTTTTCACATCAGTTATGGCTGTAACTTTTTTACTTTCAAATTTTTAAGTTGTTAACAGCTCTCTTTTAGTCATCTGACACATATTTTATATGTTCCCTGCCTGTAAATAATTCCAGGCTTTCATAATATCTAAGCTGTGTTATTGCCGGGGATGTGTAAGTATCTAAACTTAAGAAAGAGGCATTTGAGGGTTTAGCAGAAGAACATCTGTTGACAGTTTAGTTTGATGTAGATTTAGAAATTCGATAAGCGTGAGCTTTAGATGCATTTCCCCAACAGCCAATGTTTGGAATAATAAGAGAGTACAGAATACAAGAAAGAGGAGAGCGGTGCAAGGCTGAAAATCCCCTCCACACCATGCATGAACCCAGTCCAGAAGGATCTGGAGGTAGTTTATGAGATTTTCTTGAGCTCATCAAGATGATGTGTCCCAGTTTTGTTTTGTTTTTTTCAGTTTGATTTGTCCCGTTATTACATTTGCTTTATCTCTCAGTAGTAAAGGAACCTTTCAAAAATGTGTAGATCTGGAACAAGTCCAAAAGTTAATCTGCCCTAAGCTGGGCCAAACCCCACCTCTGAAGAAGAAGAAAGAAATCCATCCATGACTTTTTGAGTAATCCTTCTAACAAACAGGCAAGTAAAAACCTATAGCACCAACCTACTTTGTAGTGGAAAAATATAGCTGTTCAGCTCACAGACACATTGCACAAGTTTCCAAAATTAGTGTCAAAATATTAATGAAGCAACTTTTTCTTTGCATTTTTTTAGGTACACTGATGCTAAATGCCTAAAATACAGACTATTTATCGATGCCTTCATTTACTGATACTAACTAAACTTTCTATTGTCTGAAATATTCTGCTGAAAAGCTCTTGAAAGGGAGCAAAGTCATAAAATCGGACTCCCTTTAAAAGTCCCCAAATCAGTGTAATGATCAGCAAACCAACAAATAACCAGCAAACTGCAAAGAAGGCGACCACAAACGTTTGACACTAACGTTTAATACACAGCTTGGTTAGTTATGGTACTTAAAGCAAAACTCACTTCATCAGCCTGACTTACAACAAATGTTATAAATTATACAGGCTTAAGTTGAGCCCACTGTGAGAAAGGGATTTAAATACTGGCAGTTTGTGAATATCTGTGCCTAACAGTAAATAATACAAGTGGTTTATTTGGAAACTACTTATCGACCAACAATGTGACACAGTCTCTGCTTCCAGCTTCTCTAAATGAGGGAACGTGCTGTTTAGATTACAGTGAACTGATATTTTAGGACACTTAGACACAAATGGAGACACTGTTTTCTGATATTTTGTAGATAAAGAGATTTCTCTAAAAAGTAATTAACAGTGAGAAGTACCCCACCCCCAAACAAAGAACAAGGTTATTTCTATCAGCCTGGAGTTGAGTCAGTGACTATCCGACCCCTGCAGGTATTTAAGTGGCTTCATGTTTATGACGTGAGATGGTAAAAAGTTGATTTGTTGTTTCTTGAAGAGACTCTGAGAGCAGCCTGGAGCTACATCGAGAGAGTGATTGCACAACAGCAGGAGCTCAGTGTTTGGCTCACACTGTGAGAGCTGACACCTCAGCTCACTCACAAAGAAAAGCAATGAAAGACGCTTCACTCTGCTCAACTTGATGATTCTTATACCAACTGTGCAGTATATTACTCTTATTAAAGAAGTATAGGTCATGTTTGAATGTAGCAGCAGCCGAGAATATAACAAGCAGGATCCGATCTTGCGCTGCTACTGCTGTCATCATAAGCTCATGATGCCTAAACCTTCACCTTAAATCACATGATACTGAGGTGATTCGCATTCTTGGGGAGGTGGAAAAAAAGTCAACTGAGACAAAGACCTGCAAAAGTTTTGTAGTCTCCACATGTAAAACTTTATTAACTCTATTAACTGGGAAAATATTTGGCGAGAGCCAAATTTCTCAAGAAATATTGATGTTGCGGCGTTCTTCACTGATTTAGATTTCTTTTCTAGCAGAAAGGACTCTGCAAATGTTACACTGGCCACGTTCTTTGTGACAGTGAAGTAACAGATAGCAATGTAACCTGGTGCCTCTCCAGTGAGTCTCTCCAACTCCTCCGTCTTGTACTACAGCTGGCGACAGTCTCGGTTTTGCTCTGCAATCTTGGTGAGCTTGGCATAGAGGCATGTCTGTGCAGTGAGACCGTGGCTAGTTGTTTACCAGCAGCTGAAATTTCAAACTTATTTGTTCTCCGTTTGTATACAAAGAAACTGTTTAAATTAGTTGCCAAGTATACTTGGGTGGCTGTTAATATAGTGAAGTGTGGGAAAACACTGAGGGAGCATTGATGCAGAAGTCTGTACCTTAGCTCTGTGTAAAACTGTGACGAAAGTCAAATCTAATTGTTTCCAGGAAAAACTGTTTCTTGGGTGTCAAAAAAAACACCAAAGACAAGCTCATCTTATGAGCGCAATAGTAAACTAACCTTTATTATTCTTTGCTCCATTGTGAGTCAACAAAGGGCACCAAAAAAGAGGAAAAAAGGTACGAAAATGCAGATATTTCCTATGTACAGAGCCTTGTTACAAAGTAAGGATCTTAAATCGGTTTGCATTGTTTGAGTGATGAAACCTTGTGTTTTCAGTCAAACGTGAGAAGGTGTTAAGGTGTTAAAAACATTTAAATAGCAAGTCTGGGTATCTATTTTGGTCTATCTGTTGGTAATGACCATTTCCCTCTCTTTTCAATTTTTATTTCCCTTTTTTTAAGAAGATATTGGTGCTGAGCCAAAGCGATTCACATTCATGCTAAAAGATGTAGCATGTTTGCTTTTACAGTTTTGCTACAGAGAAAGAATTGATACTGTCTGAGAGTCCCCAGATGTGAAGTGTGTAGTTGGACTCTGAGTGGCAACAAGCCACTGGCGGAAAGTGCTAAAGAGAAAGCAGAGAGATGCTGCTCAGACTTTCTTTTATCTGCATATGCACTGATGTCTGTAAACCTTGGCGTGGTAACCTACACCGTCGATGTGTTGATAGAAAGCAGGGGATAGTCACTTTACAGCCAAATAGTCTTTGTTTTAATGCTTTGGCCTCTCTGCACTCTGAGCCTGGCTTTGAGCTGAACATTAACAAGATGACGTCAAACCATCTTCAAGAATCTCGATGAACGCTCTGGCTTTCCCATAAAGGATCATCAGACTTACAATATGCACGGCATTGGAGTCGCATCTCTTCTAAAATCTATCCAGCTCAATCTGGAGCCAATAAAGCCGTCTATCTGTGGGAATCTAGGAAAAAATGGAACTTTTTATCAGATTGTATCTCGCATGTTATATATTATATAATGCTATAATATATAATATGATATATCATCCTTCGCCAAACTAAATCTTTCACAAGTTTAGAAAAAGTTACCCAAAGTAATTTAACTCCAGGTCATTAAGTTACCACATAAATTCTTTGACCTTCTCGTCAGGTATTATTACGACATTCACGTAAAGCCTTTTTATAGAAATCCCACCACAGACGCACTGAAAAACACAAACACTTACAGGAAACTTCCACAATAGTTTTTGCAGAAACGTGTGCAGATAGTAGCTGCGGTTGGAGCCGAAGGAACAGATTACAGATAAGTTTAAAGGAGCCCATGTTTAAGTGTATTGAGTTTCCACCAGCCAGGCTGCAGCCAGCAGCTCATTAAACCCTTAAGAACCCACAAGGAGGATCTGTTAGAGTGGATCTGTGCAAGGCACATGAAGAGCAAAAGAAGAACGCCCAACATGGCAGCTGCTGAGAGAAGATGATACAGACTGAAATCGTCCGTGCCGATCAAAACGTTATTAAAATTACATTTCTGTAAATTACCAAAGGGATGCTCTGGTAGTTTGTGTACTGTCTGCTCTGAGACTGAGTCTTATCTGGTTTTAAAATAAGAAAAACAACTTGTCACTGCACTGTCAAATACTCTGTGTAGCTACTTATAGAAGGACTTTTCAACCGCCGACACTCCCATTCACAGCTTTTGTTCATATTTCTTGCAGTGTGGGATCCATTTCTTGCTCAATCATTTTCAAGTAACTCTCTCATAACAGTCCTTAATGGCTGGTTTAACTGTTGCTGCAAAGTAACCACATAAAAACATTGTTATTTTACAAGCTTCAATTTCCAAATGAACGACTTGCCGCTGAAAAGTTTGCTGGAGAATCATGTGAAGTCACTAGTTACTGAATGTGTTTTGCTTCAGCTGCGGTTAATGTAGCGGTCATATTCCCACCCGTTTACTTCCAGTAAGATCATTGACACCTTTGTTAGTCCTGCGGGGTGAGGAAAGGGTGAACAATCCTCAGTGATGTATCACACCCTCCTTATGGTGACTATGAGACTGATTACGGTCAGGACAGACCTTTCCTGACTTCCCCTCTTCAGTGATCTTTTAAACCTTCCTGTGTAGCTTTGTTAACTAAATCCAGATAATATGAGGTAAGTGTCCCTTGCATTTTGTCGAGCACAATGATTTTAATTGTTTGTAGCATCTTGTTTTTTTTAGTTGCGTCTATCTGATTGTTGCCACAAACTTGATGAGAATTCTTTCTAAAGTCAATATGAAACACAACCGGCATTTCTACCCCTGTTGATGTTGCATGTTTTGCAGGGATCGCATCATTTTTAGTCAGTCCGAAGCTACAGTAGTATAGTGACTTTGCCGAACTGAAGACACGGCACATCTTTAAAAAAAAGTAACATAAAAGTTTTAAAAAATGGTGTAACATTGAATCTCCTTTATTTGACCAGCACTAATCAATTAGACCAATTGTAGACGACCCACCCTGAGACACCTTTTTGGATTTTGGTTTGGATTCTTGCAGCCGATTTGTGACAAGTGGGTTGGTAATTGGTTGATCTAATCTATTAGTCCAATTGATTACCATGCCATAGGCTCCTGTATTGCGCCTTAGTATCAGACAGGTAAATTAGTAGTTTGTTAGTACACTCCATTTTGGTGTATTACATCTTCTGGTAATCAAATTAAAGAATCAATACCTATACTTATGTATAAAAAAAACAACTTGTTTTTGTGCATTTTTTACAATGTACTAAATCAGTGCTGCTGTACTTTTGCTAAAAGTCTATAAGATGAGTTGAACTGCACATTTATGAGTCTGCTGAGTGGATTTGACTAGTTGATTTGCAGAAGGGTTTAGTTTGAATCCAAAGATGCCCTGAATGCAATTTGGGATGTTAGCTGTTGGTTTATAGCTTTTTGGCTCATTAAGAAATTTCTCTCCTGCCCATGCATGCAAGTCAAGCTGGTAAATATGCAGATAGGTATATTCAACAGTCAAGTCACTCTTTTTCAGTTCTCCTGAGTTTTTATTCAAGTCTTACTAGGGTTTATCCCCATAATAACCACCACCTGCTGACCCATCACTTCTCCAGAAAACAGCATCAACCATTCCTGAAAAATCCCCGTCCTGTGTAGTGAGAGATTACGTAGTTTTTAAAGAATGTCTGAAGTCTCTTACGTTCCGTGATAATCATCCATAAGGAGTATAGATTCTCAGGAACAACTTGACTCATTGCAGTTCTCCCCTGTTGACTGAACAGTTAAAATGAGTAAGTCAACCTACAGACTTTTTCAAATTGGTTTTTTTTTTGTACTTGCTCACAGCTGGTTTAAAACCTCGGGAACTGGAGCTTGAAGAACACAAGGGAACATTGTCTTGCACTCCATGAGAATAGCTACCTTAATACAAGCAATGTGTCAGTTAAACTGAAGTCAGATCTTAGATAGGCTGCGTTTTTCTTTCTTGTGACACCTTACTTTCTTGGCTTTAAATGCCGTGCTGCTACACATGGATCTGTACAAGTTTGTGACTGGTTATGTGCTGACAACACGGCCTCTTTCTTTTGAAGGGTTAAGGTTGACTTGAATGGTTTATCTGTATTTATCTGAGTTCCTAACCACTTTCATGTGACTGCTAAACCTGGTTTTTAGTGTTAGGGTCAGTAAAAGCAACCGAGGAAGGGCTGTACTGGGTATGTTGAATTTTCTTGTTAGCACAGGCCCCTGGTGAGTTTTTATCACCAGTAATGGATGAAATAAAGCAAATGAATGCCAGATTTACTTCAGCCCTTGAATATGCCAGTTGATCTTTAGCTCATGCAACTCTGTGGTCTGTGTAATCATCTGGTGACAGACTGGATTTACTCTGCATCTCACCAAGTGCATCCTGGGATGTCTCTAGTCCACGTGTGCTAAACGAGACCTAGTTTTGCCATCTGCCTGGACCGTCACATTAAAGTTAATGTACTCTGTGCTGTAGAAATTTGTGCAAACAGTAAACTGTTGGGTATCAAAAACCAAACAGTGGCCGTTTTTAAAGTGACAGGAGTCGTGAATAATGCTGTTTGATGTCAGAAACAGATTTTAGTTTACAGTTCTTCAGCGTCAACTTGTGTCTGCTCAGTGATAACTTCACTGAGCCTCCTGAGAGAGATGAGTCGTCTGCTCCCTCCACCTCCAACCACTCCTGACAGAATTATGATACCCTGCATACCTGTGTGTGTACATCTGTGTGTGTACTGCTTGCATGTAGGTGCATGCATGTGTATAAACCTGCAGTGCTTTAAGGATGTATGGTCCTGAGTGTGTTTTAAATGGCTCCAGGTGTGTGCTTGCTTGCATGTGTTTTGTCGTGTCTCCAGGGTTTGTATTCAGACTTAAGCAACAGAGTCTTGAGTGACATTTTGATATCAGAGTAGTTACAAATTCTCCATCTGATTTCCAGAAGAGCAGCACTGAATCAATTAAAAATAAGATGTGAATGAAGCAACACTTGCAAAACAAAACATTGAAGAGTTTTATGTAATCTTTTACTCAGAACTGCTTCAAGGCCAGTTCTGAGTAATTGTTTGAAAACTGTGATGGTTTACTCACTGAAAGTTTTAGCAGTTACTCAGCAATGCTAGACGAAACAGTTAAAAAGGAAGATGTACTACAAATATTGTCAATAAAATGCGTCTTGCAGAAAGTTTGACTATTTGCCAATCACAGGGCTGCATCTATCGTCAATTTCTTGGTGGATACTACATGTGTTTAAAATACAGTTGGGCTTATTCCCAATACCAGTAAAAGTAACTTTACAGTGTTTTCTATTAGTGGTAAAATCGTTTATCTGTTATTGCAGGTTGTGAGGATTTTGTCTTGCAAGGAGATCTCGAAGCCTGCATGCATGGGCCTTTCTTTTTGGGACTCGTTACCTCTTTGGTTCTCAACCCAGAAGTTAGAAGGAAAATGTCAGATGTCACAAGATGAGTAAAGATAAGAAAAAAGACCCAATTTTGGTCTTTGCTTTCATTTCCTGGCATCAGCTGCACATTTCACACACCTTTTAGCTCTAATTAAAACTATGTGCCTCTTGAATGCAAACATTTCCAGAGGTGATGTTAGAAAATCAGTTAAGATCAGGTAAAATGTCTTTGAAATTTGGAGTTAGCAGGAATTTCCCAGTTTTAGGCTTAGCATGTCCCCCATTCATACTTTTCGGTGTATTTAATTGTGTTTAACTTGGCTTTGGTCTTTGCTGTCAGTTCAAAGCTTTACATGTTAAATCAAGCGCTCCTCACATTCTTCAAATGCCAGCAGCTTTTTCTAAACCAGCTGCTTCTCGGCTTGAGTTCAGACCTCGCAACCATCACCTGCTCCAGGGTTACATTTGCATCTTAAACGTTTTTCTGACTCCCAAGAGCAGTTTTACTCCGTGAGAAAAGTTCATAAAAGAACATAAACATGGACCTCAAAGCGCTGAACAGAGACAGCAGTCTATAGCAGACAACAATAAATGACCACAAAGTTTTGCACAGACTGAAGAGACACTGTTTCTGCTCATAGCTGTGCTTGCGTATGAAATGAACTTAAGAAAGGACTCCACAGATTTTACAGTTGATTTGCACAGCATGGTCAGCACTGTGAAAGCTGTGTATAGCTTCTTTTGTGTGTGTGTGTTTTAGCCCAGTTTGAACTTGAAGTCTAGACATCTTGTGACCTGAGTATCACCAAACTTAACTCACACTGCTGTGGACAGAAAATAAAAGCGGCAGATTTTCTGTGAATGTAGCCTAAAGCGAGGGTTTTATGGATGGCCATGAGTCTATGTTTATCACAACCCACAAACAGATGAAAAAAACCCTCTTTTGGCTTTCGATATGTCTACAGCGCTATTTGAAGGAAAACACTGGGAAGAAGGATGGCGCAAAATGTTTTGACGGTGAGCACACATCTGAATTTGGCTGCTCTCGGTCGTGTGGTACGGTTTTGATAAGAGAATCTCTTCATGAGTCTAATTATGGAAGTTTTATTTCTCTTGCAGTTGCTCTGTTGTTTCTGTTGATAAGCAGCTGGGAGTCTTTACCGTCTAACAACTTGATGGTGTGTTCCATTACAATCTGGACCCAACAGGCCTCTATGATTGTGTGAGTGCAGCCTCATTTATTGTGTTGCATAATCAGGCAGACATTGCTGCAGTGACAGAAAGGCTTTACAGCAGATTTTGATTCATATTGACTTGATAACATCGCACAGCTGCTACAGATTTGTCAGTTGCACATACATGATGCAAAGCTCCCATTCCAATACATCCCAAAGGTGCTCTGCTGGAGATCTGGTGACTGTGGAGGCCATTTGATTACCAGCTACTACAAATCACTGGCTTATTTCAAGAAACCAGTTTGAGATGATTTAAGCTTTGTGACATGGCACATTATCCTGGCTGAAGCAGCCATCAGAAGAATACTCAGCTAGGCTGTGGTGTTCATACCATGCTAAAGTGGTACTAAGGGACCCAAAGGATGCTAAAAAATAGAAAGTATCACTCAAACCATTATACTGTTGATGCAGGAGAAGATGAATTCATGCTTTCATGTTGTTTACACCAAATTTTGACCATGTCAGAATGTCGCAGCAAAAATTGAGAAACATCAGACCAGGCAACATTTTTTCCAAACTTCTGTTTAGACCTTGATTGCTATATCAACATGGTATTGGCATTTTAATGGCCAATTAAAAGCTAAAGGAGAAATGCCCTTCAGACATGTCATGAGTTTTAATGTTCCACAGGTAACTTTCCTACGGCAACTTGTGTTTTGAATGACATGTCAGATTTTTGAATCACCAAGTATCGGTATGAGTATTGGTCTTAAAAATCCTATATCAGTATATACATCAGTCTTTACTTCCATTGTTTCTGTTTTTGTGAACCCGTGTGTGCCAAGTGGCACACAGTGTGGTCTTCTGCTAATGTAGCCCATCTGCTTTAAGGTTAAATGTTTTGCACATTCAGAGATACTTTCTTGCATACCTTAGAGATGGTTGTGTGGGAAAATCCCAGTACATCAGAAGTTTTTGAAATATGCAGCACCAACCAACAACCATGCTGCGTTCAGAGTCTTGCCAAACATTTTTTTCCTTGGTCTGATACTTGGTTTGAGCTTCAGCAGATCTTAAATGCATTGACTTGGTTCCATGTAATTGGCAAATTAGAAATGTGCATAAGCAAGCAGTTGAACATGGGTACATAATATAGTGCTAGTGAGAATACACAGAGAGATGTTTTTGTTCATTAGAATGGTGATTCGATGGAGAGCGATACAGACCAGCTAACATGGCTCTGGGATTCATAGAAACAAACACAATTGAAAAAATCATTTTTAATTAACACATTTATGCATTTAAAGACTACAGAAACTCATCATAAAGACAATTAAAACATTGTGTCCATAGTCCTTGACAAAAGAGTGGGATTGTGGTGTCACCTGGAATATGTGTGTGTTTTTGATTGGTTTATAATAAAGTCTTGCTCAAAGATCCCTTTTCCCTAAAGTGAAGTCAGGCTTAACAACAGATAATTTTAGGTCAGTGTTTGTTACTAATGGTTTCTATTGTGTTCTCGGCGGGTCTGTTCAGTTTTGCTCTCAGTGAACTCTGTCTCATTCACCCCATCAACCAGAGAGAGAGAGAGAGAGAGAGAGAGAGAGAGAGAGATGTAGATTCCTGTGTGTAGCTGTAAGCGAGAGAGAGAGAGAGCCTTGGAGAAAGGCATGTGGATTCCTGTGTGTTTGTGTGAGCGAGAGACACAGAAGGAGAGAAAGACAGAAAGAGAGCGAGAGAGAGAGGTCTGGGTTGCGTTGAATGTTTGGAATGTTGAGGCTTTTGGCTTCAGTTTGTTCTGACGGGAGGAGGGAGGAGAGAGAAATGAGGGACAGAGGGAGAGGAAAAGAAAAATAGGGAGAGAGGAGGTAAGTAAGGGGAATTAGAGAAGGACAATGACGGTTTACTCTGTATAATAAGGAAAATGTACTTGAAGTAAAAGTAAAGGTATGAATGCGTTCTAATGGCCATGCCCATTTATGAACATAATTGTAGTTTGTTAGTATTTTGTGACTATTTTTGGCGGCAGTCAACTTTTTCATACTGGTTTAAACTGATGATCGTTTCTTTTTCCTTTGGGTGGTTCCAGTTACTTTATAAAATCCCATTCCCACGTGGCTGACATTCTAACCTTTTTAAACACCTGTTGGTCACGTTTGCATTAAAAATGTTTACTACTTTTCTGAACTGTGGCTTTAGCAATCATGGTGTAGTGTGTGAACTGTAAATGCCAATGCCCAAAACCACTGGAAATGAGGATAATATTTTTACTTTAGTTACCGTATTTTTTGGACCATAAGGCGCACTGTCGATGAATGGGTCTCTTTTCATGCATAAGGATTATATGGATTATAAGGTGCATTAACCCTTTAAAACCGGTCAGAGCGGGCACGCTCCGTTTTGCGTAACTATTTTTAAATCCCGGTAGCACTGCAACCACGTGAGCTAGCGCAATAATTTTTTTTGCATATGAAACCTGAGGAGTTGTACTTACATCTTATGCCATCAGCTTGTCCTAGGTCACGGTTTCCTTCCACATATAGCTTTGCAAAAACTGCATAAAAAGCACTTGCAGCAACAAAAACATAATATTCCAGAAACACGCTTTGCCAATCCGATCAGCTGTTCATAACACTTCCTACGTTGGAATAGACGTCAGCGCGAACTATCGCATGTCCGCCATGACCTGCCCAAAACCGGAAGTGACGTCATTTTCGCGGAAATGTAGTTTTTTACCATCAGGGCCTCATGAGCTTATACTGGTGTTTTTAAAAGTTATGTTTGACTTTATGACTTTCTGTGACGTTTCTGGGATGCTTAGGACTAATATTGCACTGCTGGAAATAGTTTATTTTGATGCATATGCTGCTTTTTTGCAAATTTGCACTATAATATTTATTTTTCGTTTTTCCTGCAGTGTATAAAAATTGGTGTATTTCAAAAATAAAACTATGAAGACACTCAAAATAAATTTCCTGTGGTGGGAAACTATTTTGTGCAACTTTTTTGTATTTACAGTTTTGAGGGATAAGCCTCTTAAATTTCTCTAACTAGAAATATATGTTAAAAAAACAAAAACGATTTTCAATTTTTTTGTAGTTTATTGCACTTTTTTGCAATTTATGTAATTACTATGCACTTAATGCAGACATATTATTAAAATTTGGGCTGTAATGGTTGTATTGATGTATATCAACTTGAAATGCTCCCAAAAATGGCACTACAGCATGTAAAAATATAATATAAGCTCTGGCGAACTTGGTTCTATGGTAGGTCTTAAAGGGTTAAGCGAAACAAAACAGTCAGTCAAACTCCCACCTCCACTTCTGTACCATTGATTCATTAATGTTGAATTCTCTTGCAGCTGCTCTATTCCCATGTTGTTGCAGTATATTATTGACTAACCTCGTATTGTGGATGGATTATCTCAGTTGTTCTCCTGACTGAAGTTTGGTCCGTTTACAGCATCCTGCCATGCAATTGCATTTGTCCCTAAACATCGGGAACCCTCATGCAGGGCTGGGTCATATCATACCATTCACAGTAATACCGGTATAATATTAGGCAATGATAAAAAATTTAAATATCGCGATAGAATATGGTTAAAAAGTGCATACGCAGTGCCTTTGTTTTCATACGCACATGGCAGAAGAAGCATGGCGACGACGGAGAATGAGAAGGGCGAAAGCGGATTGTTGAATGACAGATGAACCAGAATTGGTTTGTAAAAATGTTGCAACGTCAGTGGTGTGGAACTGGTTTGGCTTTCGTCCGTCAGATACACACCAAAGGACAATTTTTGGTAGAGCATGCATGCGGGCCGTCGTTATTACCGTGTTTTTCGGAAAATAAGTCGCTCTTAAAATCCTTTGATTGTCGGAAAAATCGACTGCGCCCCTTATAATCCGGTGCGCCTTATGTATGAATTCTGATTGTGCTTACTGACCTCGAACTGATTTTATGTGGTACACGGCGCTCGAAAATCTGTCAAAAAATGTTTTAGTAGGACTTTGATAAGCTACAAGGTGCACCGCTTGATGGATTGTTGGAGCATTACGGCTACCGTAGTCAGGAGCCACGCGGAGTGATACATACTGTGTTTCAACATAATATTGCCATATTGCATGTGTATAACCTCTTTTTAAGTTTTGTGGATATTATACATGGTTATGCTCAGGATATGTCGGCCCTTTTGGTTAAACTGTCAGCAAGAAATTTGCATAAAAAAACAGCTGCTTGTTTAAGTAAAAATACATTTTAAAAATACAATTTTAACTGCACCTTATAGTGCAAAAAATGCAGTACTTTAAATTAGGGCTGCCACGATTAGTCGACTAGTCACGATTACGTCGACTATCAAAATCGTCAACGACTAATTTAATAGTCGACGCGTCGTTTGAAGCTTTGTAAGATCCCAAAAGACGCAGGAATAAGTAGTAGTATTTAAGAGTGTAATAACGGACTGAAACAGAAGATGGCAGCACTGCATGTACAAGGATGCCAGCTGCCGTTAAACCCCGAAGAAGAAGAAACTGTGTCCCAGAATTCATAGCGCGGCCCAGCTCAGTTTCCAACAATGGCGGCAACTAGTTAATTTTAATATTACTCGTATTATTCTTTCTCGGTCACAAAATAAACGTTTAACATATTTTCAGGCGAGAATGTAGCTGTGTAAACCTCAAATATCTGCTCAGTTTATCAAGACACCACATATTTTCAAAAGCGCTCTGACGTTTTCGGAGACGTCTGTTACCCACTAGCTCGATAGCTAGCCGGGGGCAAGGCTCACTAGAGCCGCTGAGAACACCGGACTCCCAGCAAATCGTTTTCAAACCCACCGCCGTCTTTCGCTACTCAGGTTAAACATGATATATAAGTCACTTAGATAACTTACAAATGTTATTGTTTGGCTTTTTTCTGTATTTTATTTGTTCCTGAGTAAATCGGTTTGGCTGAGATTAAAGTTATAGTTTTTACACAGCTGAATAAACGTCAAGCAGACAACTGATTATCAGAAGTGTGAGATGCTCGAGAATATACTCCGGTGTCCTGTTATATTTTAGATAGCAAGGAGCAGACGGCTGAGTTTATTAAACTCCACCGAAACAATCTGCAAATTTCATTAAAATTTAATAAACTATCATCTTGTCTTTATTTTTAGTTAGCACATACCTTAAACACTTAAAGCTGTAAGCTAATGATAGTTATATAAGAGCAGATGCATGCTGGTGCAATAGGCTGTCTGTTATACGTCCAATGGATGATGATCTGATTAGTCAACTAATCGCAAAAATAATCGGTGACTAGTCGACTATCAAAATAATCATTTGTGGCAGCCCTACTTTAAATATATTTTTATGCTGAACTTTTGTACTAACAGCAAAGGGTCTGAGTACATAGCTATTCTTCTATATATCCATAGTTTATTCGTTACAAAATAACATTGTCATTTTTCATGTAATGCAAAAGTGCACATAAGCTGGACATGAGCCTGAGCATCCTGCACAATGTTTTCTACACTGGAAACACCCACGTTCAAACAATGGTTTGTCAGAGTGACTGTGACTAAGCAGTGATGTAATCGTTTAAAGCACACATAGCTGGGCTAGGCAAAGAATCTCAAAGTGCAAGTTCTGCATAATTGAAACAAAGACAGTTTTGTATGCTTCCATATAATGTGACTCTGATTTTAATAAGATTTAAAGTTATTGAATAAATGCCCCACAGACCAGAGTGCGCTGAACAAAACTAGTCTTTCTGTACTTTTCTTTTACGATAACATACTTGTTTGATGCAAACTATCTTCAGCTATATTGTGTGTTAATTTGATGCAGAACGGAAATGCTTTTAAAAAATATCAAACTATTTAATGAATCCAGTTTTTTAAATGCGTAAATTTCCTTTCACTAGTTTCGATCATGTTCTTTTTAGGCTTTGTGATGGTGTCAGTTTTGATCACTGTTTTCTATTACACTCAGGTGGGTACACAGACCTGCTAAACCCATTTGTGCTTTCTGTCAGTGCTGCAGATTTACAGTTCGGAGGTTTTTGGTCAAAAGAAGGTTGTTATTTCCATCTGCAATAATTTATATTTGGCAGTAAGGCTCTGCTCTGGAAAAGCAGCAGCAAGACCCCTCTACAGAACAGGTCAGGCATCAATAACTTGTGGCTCCTAGAGTTTCCAAAAGAAGAATGGGAAGCAGAATCCAGCCCCTCTCCTGTGGAACCAGCTCCCAGTGTGCACTCAGAGACAGACACCCTCTCTACTGTTAAGAGTGGTTTAAATGTTCTTTTCGGATAAAGCTTATAGTTAGGACTGGATCGGGTTACCTTGAACCATCACTTAGTTGTGCTGCTGTCGGCTCAGACTGCTGGGGGACTTTCCCAGGATGCACTGAACATTTCTTCTCCTCTCACCTCTTTTCACTGGCATTGCATTTATTGTACAGCTATTGCATGTTACTAACTTTTGTCTGCTCTTTCCTGCAGTGTTTTTCTTTTTTCATTTTGTTTGTTGTGTGTGATCTCTCTATGCTCCTGTTTTTTTCCCGTCTCTTTCCCCTCAAACCCCAGCGGGTCGAGACAGATGGCTGCCCCTCCCCGAGCCTCGTTCTGCCAGAGGTTTCTTCCTCTTTAAAAGGAAGTTCATCCACATAGATGATTGTTGTCGGCTCTCCACTCAAATATTATTTGAAATTGAACTGAATCAAACTGAATTTATTTTTTTTAAGTCTCTTATCTGTGTAAATTGCTGGACCCACATGTCTTCGTTCACTCAGGTCAGCAGACCAGATACTTTTGCTGATTCTGAAGAGAAAACTCAGACGTGACAGTTGCTTTTTCATTTGTGGCACAATTTGCCACTGCACACCAGGCAGACTTAAATCTCATTTAAAAATACACCTTTGCTCCCTAGCCTTTGTCCCATTGTGAGATACTGACTGTGATTTTAAGTCATCTTTTAATTGTGATGGTTCTTTTGTGTCTCCCTGTTGCTGCTTTAAAAGTAAAAGTGGCAAAAGTATTTTATAGATAGTGAATGTGGTTTGGTATGAATTGAACAGATCATGACATTGAAAGCAGGATGCAGATCTGCATCAACTGTGGACATGCTAGAGCGATTTAGATGAGATTTGCCAATTGGATCCATAGAGCAGTATCAGTAAAGCGATCGGGTAATGTAGGCTGATCCCAGCTGATCTGCTGCGATTTTCTGGACTTTTTAGCCTGCTTGAGCTAACCCTAAACTTGATTTATGCTGCTCTCAGCAGCAGAGAAGTTTGAAAAAAACACAAAAGGCCCTTTGCCAAGTCCACAATTGACCCATTTACTGTATCGCTCTCATGTTGCACACTCATCTAGAACAGTGGTCTAAAGCGAACACAGACCTTTAAAGTAGTTCAGATCTGAACAAAGAAGTGGATGATGCATAGACACTGACAAACAATCTCCTGTGTTGTTTAGAGAGCAGGACCTGGTTACATAATGTGCACACTTTGGGGCATCAAGCCTTGCAATTACATGCCTTACCAAAGTTGTTTTACAGCGATTTCATTTCCAGAAATCTGGTTTATTTATAGCAAGCCTGAAAAAACTAAATGGTCTGTTTGTCATGGTGGATCGAGAGGTCAAGAAATGCTCCAGGAAGTTATTTATAATTTGCTTATAATGAAGCTGAATTTTTTTCATCACTTATTTGTTACAAAAACAGTTCAGTATCGGTCTTCATTAGATTCTTCCAAGGGTTACTTTTTTGTTTCTCTCTGACTTCTCTTTATCTCTTTTACTGTCTTTTTCTCTCTGTTATTTTCTCTCTCCCCCTCTCTCCCCCTCTCTCTCTCACTCTCTTGTCATGTGATTTTGCTGTAGAGATGAGCAACAGGGCAGGAATCTGAGGTTCAGCCAACGCATTACATAAAGCTCCCTCCTTCTCCCCCAGTCGTTGCTAGAAAACAAACGTGAACCACTTCTTCTTCAGCTCGGCTAAAGTGAATGAACTCACTTCCTGAAGGCAGAGCAGGGAGTTTTTCATTAGGGAAAAAAAAAGCGAGAGGGAGAAGGATTGTTTCAGGAACAGACTGGATTCTCTGGTATTTAAGAACAGTCAGTATGTGAAGAAAAACATGCAAGTCTGTCTGAAGCGGGCTGCAATCAGCTGCTGCAGCCTGTTGTGTCTACAGACCGAAACATTCACATCCATGTCAAGATGGCAAGGCTTCCCGTCTTTAACTCCTGTTAGCGCTGAGCTGGATGTTTGCCACAAGGACAGACAGCAAAGGTTTTGATTTATGGTCAGTTTCAGATTTTGCCTGTTGAAGTCATCACGACACAAACTGGACGCATCAGACGTGATTCTTCTTTGTGTTTTTCATTTCATTGTAGAGCAGAGGGTCTTGAATCTGAAGCTCCCTGTGGCTTTGACAAAAAAAGGAGAAACTAAACTTAACTACAGTAACTAGTTAACTAGTAACTAGTCTGGTACTAGAACTGTGCTGCAAGAGAAGTTTGTGTCTCCCCCTGGTCTCAAGTCAGACAGAGCCACTGTGATTGTTCTGCAGATGGAGTTTAGTTTCTTTTTTACTTTTAACCTCCTAAGACCTGAACTCTTTCATGGCATGCATTTTCAGTTTCTCTTGGGACCTGATGAATGTAAAAACAAAGAATTACCTGATTTTTTTTTTTCTTTTTACCTGATTTTTGTTTCTGAGAAAAATTAGATTGACATATGAGGACATTCGCTTTACATTTTGATAGAACAGTGGCAGTATAGTGTCCTCGGAAGTGGATATCAGGCCCTTGTAGAGCAAAATTTAGTATTTTGGTCTAGACCAGCGGTCCCCAAACCCCGGCCCACGGACCGGTACCAGTCCGTGAGTCGTTTGGTACTGGGCCCGCGAGTTCAGGCACAGGTGTAAAATTTATGGTTTTTAGGGTTTTTATCGGTTTTTAGTGTTATTTTTTTAAATTGTTTTTATCATTAACTCTGTTTCCCTGGGTCTTTTCCTGTGTGTTGTGAATAAATCTTATTTTTTGGTACCAGTACTCGTTTTATTTTGTTGTATTTATCTGCGACATCTTAAAGGCCGGTGTGTGAAAATAGCGCAAAAAAGGTTGGGGACCGCTGGTCTAGACAACCCAAAAAGTGATTTCCACATATGTGGATGCCAGGTCCTAGGAGGTTAAATTTAAAAAAATATATAAATTTCAGTTATTTTGGCTTCAAATCTGCAAGAAAGACATATTAATTAAATGAAAAGTTAAAGTGTGTGAAATGATTTGTTGAGCTGTTGATTGGCTCATTTCTACTCGGGCTGTGTCACCTTTACTGGGTTAGCATCAGGGTCAAATTCCGCTCTGATCCCAAAAGAGTTTAAAAAACCTGGAAGTTTGTGTTTGACTTTAACGCTGTCCTCTCTCTCTTTGCTTCTCCCTTCCACCCATTGTTGTCCTCCCCACCTTGCTCACCTCCTTCCCTCCTCCTCCTCTCTTTGTGTTTCTCTCCTTTTCTTCATTTTCTTATCGGCCCTCGGCCTCAAACCGCTGTCTGCGTTCTTTCTTCCTCTCTTTGTCTTTCTTCCTGTCTATTTTCTTTTTCTGTCCTCCTGTCTCTCTATCACCCCGTCTTTCTCGCCTGCCCAGCTGTTCTGACCCCGAGAACTTTACACAGAGTGAATGTAGAGAACAAGACAATACGAGTAGACAGCGATTGTAGTTTTTCTATATGTGTCTATGTATTTATGCTTGAAATGCTTTGTGTGCAACAATAGGGGTGTGTTCGTGTGCGTGTGTATGTATGTGTGTGTTCTTTAGTGTTGCGTAACCTCTGTGAGTGGGATGCTGTTTGTGTCCAGTGTTTATAAACTACTCTGCTCCAACAGCAATAACATTATGAAATCAAACACACACACACACACACACACGCACACACACACGCACAGTCCTCTCGTAAATGACGGTAGGAGTCATTCAGACTCCTCCTCGTCCATCCATCCTGCTGCAGTTGTGTAAAACAGTGACCGCTGAAGACAGTCGACTTCCTACAGCGAAAACAAAGATTTTGTTTGTTTTGTTTGGAGTAAATTGCAGTTTTCAATGTTTTAATGTCAGATAATCAGTTAAATTACTCTTAATGTGCACAATGGAACACCTAAAGTTCTGCTTGAATGAGGGATTCACGTCTATTCAAGCCTCAAATGAGGGATATGATAGCTGAAAGACTCTTTAGATTTTATAGTAAACTGTAGAATGATTCTTTAAACGTAGATAAATTAGAAACAGATGAAAATATGTTGCTGGATAAAATGGGATTAGAGGGAATAAATAATTTTAAGGAGGGAATAAGGATAGGAGCAGCAAAAAACAACAAAAGCAGAATTCTTCAAAAATTCATCATCACACAGGAGACGTCAAAAATTCCTTTATGTACTGTGATTGTCAACTGTGGGTGCCGATGGCGGGAAAAATCAAAGACTTAAACATCTATTCTAGTTATGTGTTTATAGGACCTTTTTTTATTGTACAATGGCAGTAATGGTCTTTGCATATGTGCAAATTGGCATGTCAACTTAAAGACAAAATAATGCTGTATTTTATGGGTCAGTTTACTGAAACTTTCCTCATAATTTTCCTAAAAACGTGCAAAAATTGCAAAGATATTTCCCAAAAGAAGTCAACGTGGTGCTGCTGTTTTGGAATGAGTTCTTTACACGCACTCTTGGCTTCCTCCCACTGTCAAAAGACATCCTCGTTAGGTTAGCTGGGTATTCTTAATTGGCTATAGGTGTAAATGGTTGTCTGTCTCGATGTGATTGGCGGCCTGTCCGGGGAATAAGCTCCAGCCCGACTACAACCCTGAATTGGATAAAATGAAGAAAATAGAGGGATGGGTTTCCAGAAAAAAATGTTTACTGTAACACTTTATTCCCTTGTTGCCTGAGCCGTCATTCACTGTCAGCTGCAGATGTTCATGTTGTTTTTTCTGTGTCTCGCAGAGATGTAGCGTGTGTGTTGGTGTGATCGGCGGACCATCATGCACCTCTTCTTGCTGCTGATCCTTCAAGCTACAGCAGCCATCGGACAGATTGATCCCGGTACACAGGCACACACACACAAACCCCATTTTACCCCATCTTGATTTGAAATCTGAATCCGTCCTCTGCAACGAGCCAATTTAAACAGTTACAATGTTTCATTTGTATGTGAATGTGTTTTTCCAGCACACTGTCGCTACCCCTTGGGCATGGAGGATGGACGGATCAAAGATGATGCGCTCAAAGCATCCAGCCAATGGCACGAAACAACAGGACCACAGTACGCCAGGTCAGTGTGGCTTAAAGGTTAAGTCGACTGGTTTTAAAAAAGTGTCTTTTATTGTTTTTAACTCTTGAATAAAGAAAAAAAGAAAAACCTGAAATGGAATTGTGAGATACACAATCGATTAAATATGCTTTAGAATGAAGTCAAATAAAAATTTGAAGATTTTAGAACTGCATGTTTTGGTTAACCTTGTGCAAGTGTGGTTTATGTGTTTGTGTGTGTGTGTGCAGGTTGAATCGTGAGGAGGGAGACGGCGCCTGGTGTCCTGCAGCGCTGCCATCAGTCAGTCAGTACCTCGAGGTTTGTGTCTGAAGCGTGCTCAGTCATGTCCGGGTACCTGCATTTGTTATGTAGCTAAGTTCTACTCCATAAGTAAGAAGGTGTCGTGCATGCAGGAGAAAGTGGTGCTCCGCAGTCAGTGTAACATGAGAACGGGTGAAAAGATCACAATGGATCAGAATCTGAGGTTTCAGAGTGTAACACAATATTTAAGTGCTTTGCAAAGCAGCTAAATTCAGTACATTCTGATTTAAAGGTGAAGTCTGTGTGTGGTCTACAAAGTTATTCTTTGGATAAATCTAGAAGCTCATGTGTTTCCCAGATAAGGCTGTGTTATTACAAACTGGCATATAAACCTAAATCTGTGTATAACAGCTGACTTGTGGGACGAGTGGAACACAAAGAAATACGTACCTTCAGAACTGAGCAATCTTTTAATAAAGTTGGTGGTATCGATACTGCGCCACATGTGTGAATGCTGCAATGTGAAGCTGTAGGTATTTAAATATCAAAGGAGAGAATCTGAGTCACAGTCATCTGTGGACATCAAAGACTGTATGGAAAATCCTCAGTTTCACATGAGCTGCATATTTATGTGATTCAGACATTCTTACACTTCACATCTGTTTAAGTCGCTTTAATATCTGTATATTGACATATGTTTAATATGTTAAAATGAGAAAAGTAATTAAAAAATCTAAAACCTGAAAATAATTTTGTGATGTTGCAGAGGTTTTTGTGTGCATACTGTTGAGTAAAGGCACACAGAGCATCTTTAGTTTTTACAGTTTTCTTTATGGGCCGATTTCTGTAGAAATGCAACAAAAATCCCGAGACGCTGCAAACACTCAGCTCACGATAAAAACCAACTTTGAAGCCTGTTATAGATCTCTGACTTGAATGCATCTCGTATTTGGAAGCTGCATGCCTCTTGACATTAAAATTGCAGGATTAACAACCAGATGTGTGGACAGCTTGCCTCTATGCTTTTGGGGTGAACCATTTTCCCACGTTAACGATACAATATTATCTTTAAATGCAGCTTTTGGTTTTTAGGTTACTCGCATGTTACATGATTTGACCGAAAGCCTTTTGCTGGAATTTTCTTTTTAGGTGGATCTTGGCAGACTCACCTTTCTGACGGTTATTGGTACTCAGGGACGATATATCAGGAACTCTGGGAATGAGTTTGCCCGAGAGTATCGCGTAAACTACAGCAGGGACGGCAAGCTGTGGAAGTCCTGGAGGAATCGGCAGGGGAACGAGGTGAGTGACCCAAATATCTTACAAAAAGGACTTGATGAGAGGAGAGAGGAAACAGACTGAAAAATGGGACATGAGAAGGGTCTGAGCCGAAGGAAGAATAGGAGGAAATACGTGAGGACTGATGGAGGGAAGACTGGAGAAAGAGGAAGAAAAAAAAGAAACGAACAGGATTTTTTTCCTCTCGTTTTTCACTCTAAGCTGCTTCTGGTCATTCATATTCATATCAGAGGAAATTACATTTACACGCCAGCTTCCTGTTGGCATTTGAGGTCCGCGCAGCTACGCAACACTGTTAGAACAATTTAAAACACCAGAATCATGTTTTTGATCTGAGGCTCCTCCCTCACATTCACATGGGGAACTTCCCAGAGTCTGTGCAGATTTCTGGTTATTTTGTGCCCAGCAGCACAAAGATTCACATTCCAAATTTCTCAGGGTGCTTTTTTTCACTTTAGGAAATGAAGCCCGGAAACATCCGCTGAGGAGTAACTGATTCATGCCGTCAGCAGAAACTCTCAAGCTTGTCTTCTTTGCTTTGAATGTTTGGCTGCATATTTCTACACGTGCAGTTGTGCAGGGGCACTGTGTGAGAGGCAGTGAATATTAAAAAATATATATATTATTTTCTTGTTAACATAAATTTGGCATCATCCTCACCGTCCTTTTGCATCTATTTGTGATTGTTTTCGTGGTTTTTGTCACTTTGTTCGATAATTCTGGTCATTTAGGGCGTGTTTGCGTTTTGTATTTGTTTAGCATAGCTTTTCTTGTCTTTTTAACGAGATTTTCCTGCATCATTATAATAATGTTGGTCCAGGATCTACGTTACAACTGACCAATCAGCTTTCAGTTTGCACTGGCCAAGAAGTTAGTTAATTATTTTAAAAGTATCACTAGCAAACTTACATGAGCAAACTAAATTTGGCTAACGGAAGCTAACTTGATAATATTTTTATTCAATTGTATAGATTAATAAAGAAAACAGAGCGTTTCTTATAAACATAGCCTTTTTTTTCTTTTTTACCCCATAATACAAAGCTGTGACATCACAACAATGTGACTGGTCACTTTCAATGTTGATCCTGGACACACATTGTTATGATGATGCAGAAAAAACACCAACACGGGGATATCAGATGCACCAATCGTTGGTCGCTGCCCCTCCCTGATCTTGATTTTGTCGGTGGTCTCTATTGCCAAGCGCTGCTCATAGCAGGTTGTTTGCTCACTGGGGCTCTCTCTCTAATATTGCAGCATATTTAAATGGTAAATGGCCTGTATTTGTATAGCGCTTTTACTAGTCCCCACTAGGGACCCCAAAGCGCTTTACACACCCAGTCATCCACCCATTCACACACACATTCACACACTGGTGGAGGCAGCTACAGTTGTAGCCACAGCTGCCCTGGGGCAGACTGACAGAAGCGAGGCTGCCATATTGCGCCATCGGCCCCTCTGGCCAACACAAGTAGGCGGTAGGTGAAGTGTCTCGCCCAAGGACACAACGACCGAGAGACTGTCCGAGCCGGGGCTTGAACCGGCAACCTTCCGATTGCAAGGCAAACTCCCAACTCTTGAGCCACGATCGCCCCACATTTAACTCCCTATTGTCAGGCACAAATTTTCCTCTAAACACCATCACAGTGGATTTTAATCAAGCAATCAAAATGTGACTGAAATGCACACCTTCAGGTCTAAATCAAGGGATTTAACAAAAGTAACACAAAACCTATAACAGTGTCTAGATAGCAACATTTCTATCTCTTTAATCAGCCCATTCTCACTCCCAATGCCTAATATACCGACGATTTGTCAAGTCCTGAGGTGTTCCATGGGAATGTGAAAGGTGACCTTCTGCGTTCCTATGCTACGCGCTGGATTGTGGATGAAATCGAATAGAATGACGCTCCCACGGTAAGACATGTTCCAGCCGTGTATTCCAGCCCTAACCCTAACCTTATCCCTAATCGTAACCAACACCTTAATTGTGTTAGATAGTGTTTTCCAAAGCAATTTAAGTAAAATAAACGTGCATGTGTGGATTCGTTCCAACGGTTCTCATTTTCCGAACTCGTAATATAGCGTTGGGTGGCTGAAATCGTAATATACCGACTATTTGTCACCTAGCATAAAATGTTACACTTTGGGAGTGGGAACGTGTTGCTTTAATAGCTTTATTGTTTGTTTGTTTTTCAGCCTAAAAATCCCTCCTTCACTTGCATCAATGTCTCTTTGGGAGTTCCAATGCACACCTTCCAAACACAAGTTCAACACTTGGAATCAACTCCAGATCTCTTGTCTGGTTCATTTGTCACAGAATAATGAGGGCACAGGCCTCACCTGGCCAGGACACTGTTTGTCAAGCAGTTCTCTGAAAATCAATGGACTGTATAAAGATGGCTATAAAGTGAAAACATGTCACATGACAACTTGTAACAACACTATTAACCTACTGAACAGATGTTCCAGGGGTTTAATCTTTCTGTACTCATGGTGTGATGGTCTTCTTTGTATCCCTGATATCTGTGTATAGATTATTGAGGGAAACAAAGACGCCTACACCTCTGTCATAAAGGACCTCCGCCCTCCGATCGTCACCCGCTACGTCCGGCTGCTCCCCGTGACCAGATTGTCCACCACCGTCTGCATGAGAGTGGAGCTGTACGGCTGTTCATGGGACGGTAGGACACATAAACACACAGTTTCCTTGTTAATGTGCGTTTTCGTCAGCTCAACTGCCATTAGAGACTGTTTACGCTTCCTCAGAGACAAGTAAACCTCTTCATGTCATCATAAAAGCTTTTAATGTCCATAAACAACTGTTTTTCATCCACAAGCAACACTTTTATTTAACAAACACTGCTGTTTATCAGATCCTTATATCGAGCAAAAACAGGAATTTGAATGATATGAGTGCGATCCTCACACTGTTGTCATGAAGGTTGAAAGTTTGCTGTTCTGAGTGCAGCTGTGGGATCTTATTGTGGTGAGATAACAGTGAAATGGGATGAACTGCACCTTTAACTTTCCACTCCTCCTGGTTTCAGATGGCCTGATATCCTACAGCGCTCCAGAGGGTCAGCGGATGCAACCGCCGGGTTATCCCATCGCCAACCTCAATGACTCCACATATGATGGAGTACACGAAAGGGGGTGGGTCTCTCTTTGCTGCACTCGTACACACATAACATGTCAGCGTTTCCTGTTTGCTGACTGCTTTGTCATCCGATAGGAAGCTTTTCGGCGGCCTGGGTCAGCTGACGGACGGCGTGATCGGCCAAGATGACTTCACACGGACCCACGAGTACAGCGTGTGGCCTGGCTACGACTACCTGGGCTGGAAGAACGACTCACTGGAACACGTGGAGATGGAGTTCGTGTTCGACAGGCAGAGAAACTTCACCTCGATGAAGGTTTTTCATTTTTGCTTCCTCTACCTCATCAGTACTATGAACTCACCACAAACTTTGTCATAGCAGTAGTGGTTGACAGCACTTTTACATTTGCTTTTGCAATTACCAGACTTACTCAGAGCCTAAAAATTGCCTCTGGTTCAGATCCAGTGTCGGGTTTCTCTAGTTTGCTCGGCACCATGTCAGCGTCAGCCTAGGCTGATGGCAGGGGACATGTTTAAACATCTTTGTGAGGACAGTAAATTGCATGCTACTATACTTGTGGGGGCCAGCAGTCACTTATGGGGACAAAATGCCCGTCCCCACGAGTTTGAAGGCATTTTGGAGATTCAAAATGTGGTTTTAGTGTCAGGGTTACAATTAGGTTATGATTAGGTTTAGGCTGAGGGTTAGGCATTCATTTTTGATTTTTAGGCTTAGGGTAAGTGGCTAGGGAAAGCATTATGTCAATGAGATGTCCTCACTAAGATATGAAAATGAGTGTGTGTGTGTGTAAATGTTGAACAATGTGTTATAAGTGATCAAAGCTTCCAGGCAGCAGCATTTATTAGTGCAAACCCAAGTGGGAGCTTTGGTCGTGTTTTAACTTCTTCCTAACAAAAGTAACTTAACTTTGTACGTTTTCAGGAGCATGCACAGTATTGTCACATAATAAAAGAGATTGAAAAGTATTTTCTGCCTACCTTTATATCTGGTCAAGCTTTTTAACCAGTTGCTTACAGCTCTCCTTCATCACTGTGTAACTGATGTAACTGCAAAAGTACTTTCCATCCAGCATTTGCTCTTCCTGTAATATGGAGCGCAGCCAGCAAGTGCTCCAGCAATGTTCATTGGAGTCATGTGTTTACTTTTAAGTCACGCATCAGCAGCTGCTAGCATCTCCTCCTACTGTGCCATCATTGCCACTTTGTCTGAGTCCATTATAAATGAGCTTTAGATCCCCGTGGAACTCCCTCACGCTTTACAAACAATAGCAGATGTTCTGCTACTTACTCTTATTTTCATTCTCCATCCAGGTCCACAGCAACAACATGTTCTCCCGCGATGTGAAGATCTTCTCCTCGGTCTCCTGTTGGTTTAAGCCCCACTTTGTATGGGAGGCGGAGCCTGTGGAGTTCAGGACGGTGCTGGATGACCGGAATCCGAGTGCTCGCTACGTCACCGTGGATCTGAACCACCGCACTGCCAAATCCCTCCGCTGCCGCTTTTACTTTGCTGACGTCTGGATGATGTTCAGCGAGATTTCCTTTCAGTCAGGTAACAAACACACGCACGTGCAAACAAAAGTGCAGAACAGTAAAAGAAGGAAAAATAAGTAACTTCCTGGTTTTTGTTTTTCAGTGGATACCATATTCCTGACCCAAATGACATCTCCTCTACCCACTAAGGACACCATCACAACACCTGCACAGAAGACAGGTGTGACAATTAATTGTTTCACTTTAAAGACAGTTTTAAAGTCGCCACTTCAAAACTGCGACAGATAGAGGGCGCTGTTTTGTCAGTTTGTGCTCAGGTCAATTTTTTTGCCTTTTTCTTAATTTGTGAGGACATATGTCTTTTTTAGCATTTCTGTCATACTTAGTGGAGCCCACTAACAAATGTATTTGCAGAAACAAATGATAAAATCTTTGGTATATGGTATTCTAACCTTTCTTCTCAGCCGCTGCTCCATCAGCTAGTGCCACACCAGATGATGGGAAAACACCCATCCTTATCGGCTGCCTGGTAACCATCATCCTTTTGTTGGTCATCATCATCTTCCTCATCCTATGGTGTCAGTACGTCTGCAAGGTATTAGAGAAGGTGAGGATACAAATAAATGTATTACCTTTGTTTTTCTGAGTGGAAGTGGGGGTTTCTTAATAAAGTACCTTTATTTTGTTAACTTCCTGTCATGTCCATTGGCGTTAAACATGCTGTAATCACTTAATCGCTTTAGGTTTTAAAAAATGTTCCTGTAAACAGCTGCATTCTCTGGTGAAATGCAAACCGTTTCCTAATAGATGTCCACCAGGAGGTCCCTGGTTCCATTTTATGGTCTTTAAGTCACCTCACAAATTTGTTTTGATTTTCAAAAAGAGGTTAAAAGCTGCAGTTTAGATCCCAAACTCACGTGGGAGATAGGAGCCATTTCTTTTTCTTTTTAGGAAATAAGATTATAGCTTATGTTTGTGGCTAAATCAGGACTATTAAGCATTAAATCAGATTAAAGAACGAATAAGAATGAACTGACTGACTCTTTACAGGTATCTGTGACCCCATTTTTTTTTCTTTCTTCCATCCTAATCTAGGGTCCACGTCGGATTCTTGATGAGGAGGTGACGGTCCGGCTGTCGTCCTGCAGTGACACCATCATTTTACAGACTCCACCTGTGCCCCCGCGCTCTGGACGCGCCCCGACTGGTACTCTTCTTTTCCTTGTATCGTTTAAAACATGCCTTGGATTACCATTATTATTCATGCAGAAAGAATTGGTTAAAGTTAAGGTGTTAAATTTTGTGTTTGTAGGAGAGATATTCTAAAGAAAATCTCTCTATGTACATTTATCCTTGACTGATTCCTGCTGTTTTCCTCAGGTCCTGTGAACGCTGACCCTCACTATGAGAGAATTTTCCTGTTGGACCCTCAGTACCAGAACCCAGCGGTGCTGAGAAACAAACTTCCAGAGCTGTCACAGAGCGCAGAGGCATCTGGTAAACACCTTCAACGATGAAGTCGATGCAGGCGTTCATTTAAGAATTAGTGAAAAAGACACAAGTTGAGAAATAGCAGAAAGTCCTTTGAACGCTGCGTCATGATGTTTGTCTTTGAGTGACCGTTTCATAACCGTGTGTTTAGGCTTGTAGTAGGAATTTGTGTTAAGAATCATTGATGCCTCAGAGATGTTCCAGATCTATCCAATATGACATGATTAATCACAGCTGTAGAGGAAAAAAGGTTGAAAGCCTTTCAATAAGAGAGACTGCTGCCTCCTGGTGGCGATGTCAGTAATTTCAAACAAACTCTACAAACTTCAAGCATCCATCAAAGTTCTGATCTTCTGTCACTCATTAACAGCTCCTCAACCTGTTTCTCTCCAGTTTATTTACTTCAGAACGCGTTAAATAAGCTCTTTTTTCTCCTTTTTCTCTCTATTTAAGTTTCCCAGATGAAGTTGAACATGCATGCTCATATTCTGCAGTGCTTCTCTCCTTTTTCTCTCGGCTCTCTACGCCTCTTTTCCAAGTTTCCTCTTCTTCCAGCTCTCCTACTTGGTAATCCTCTCTATGACCTCCTCCTGCTGACTTCCTGTCATATGACATCAGGATGGCTTCGTGGTAAGAGTTGAAAGGTGTGACTTCATGCAGTTAATCAGATCACATATACTTAAGTGAAATCAAGTGAAGTTTGGAATTTTATTTTATTTTTATTTTTCAATTCTTTTCCTTCTATGAATCATCTTATGACCTCTCATGACCTACTGGAGGGGACCTAACCCTGAGAGGTTGGGATATCCTGGATTGAAAAAACTTCTGTAAAAAACAAATTCAAACTAGTAAAACTTCAGTCAGCAATTAGAATAATGGTACTAGTAAAATGATAAAGATGTACTGCTTTTACTTTGGATAGAAAACTAGAAATTACCAGTAATTTAACGTTTTTACTATAATCTTGTGCTGTTGGTACTTTTCAGTAAGCTTCACTTCATTTTTTATTTATATTAGACATTAATTAAACAAGCGCTTGTCTTTCCAACAGCATGTGGAGGTGGCTACGCTGAGCCAGACATCACCCAGTGCACGCCGCACCAGTGTTTCCATAGCAATGCGCCACACTACGCTGAGACGGACATCGTGCGGCTGCAGGGCGTCACTGGCAGCAACATGTACGCCGTCCCCGCCCTCACCGTGGACTCTCTCACCAGGAAGGACATCTCTGCTGCCGAGTTTCCTCGGCAACAGCTGATCTTCAGGGAGAAGCTGGGGGAGGGGCAGTTTGGCGAGGTGAGCTTGTGGGAGGTTTCGTGGGCTGCAAAGTTATCCTGGAAAAATCTTATTTCATCCCTATTTCATCTTCTTCCCTGGCAGGTCCACCTGTGTGAGGCGGAGGGACTCCCAGAATTTCTTGGGGAAGGCTCGCCCCTCCCTGACCGAGACGGTCACTCTGTGCTTGTGGCTGTTAAACAGCTGAGGGCCGATGCTACCAGCCAAGCCAGGTACTCTTTATGAGTGTGTATATGAATGTCAATGACAATGTCAAACTATATAAATTTGGAGCTGAGGTGGTTAAAGGTTCATCCCCTGGAGAGCATATATTGGTTAAAATCAGTGTATTCATTGCTTTAATGTGTTCATATGATGAGAATTTTTCACTATTTATACACTAAAAACAAAAATATAGTCCATAACTAGTCAAATGAATAACGTGCAGGACCGAAAGCTCCAAACTGCATTTCCTGGTTGACTAATTTTTGCAGAGAAAGCCCTCCTACCTACAAATGCAGACCATGTTTGTCTTTACAAGACTGTTGTTTGAAGTGAGAGCAGTACTTGACTCCGTAGATGAGAATATATTAGGATAAACTGGTGTAAGACCTTCAAGGGATGTACAGGAACAAATAAGATCTGTGCATCAGGCTTCACTGTAACACTGAGAAATAGATACTTGTAGTTGGTTCCTTTGAGTTGAAGAACAGATCTGGAAATGCTTCCTCTCCTTTATCTGTCCGTCGATCAGGAACGACTTCCTGAAGGAAATAAAGATTATGTCTCGTCTGAATGACCCCAACATCATCCGACTGCTGTGTGTGTGTGTGTCGTCCGACCCACTGTGCATGGTTACTGAGTACATGGAGAACGGAGACCTCAACATGTTCCTGTCGCAGCGGGAGATCGAGAGCACTCTAACACATGCCAACAACATCCCTTCAGTCAGGTTAACCATGCACACAGTTCGCACAGGTCATACATGAAAACAATTGATCGTCAGGTTTCTAAACTATCTTGTTAGTGCACTTTTGATTCTCACCACTTTGAATCGCTTTCTGCTTCTCCACTTCAGCCTGTCTGACCTCCTCCATATGGCGGTGCAGATCTCGTCAGGGATGAAGTACTTGGCATCTCTGAACTTTGTGCACCGTGACCTGGCCACAAGAAACTGCCTGCTGGACCGCCGCCTCACCATCAAGATTGCCGACTTCGGTATGAGCCGAAACCTGTACAGCAGCGACTACTACCGTATCCAGGGCCGGGCGGTGCTGCCTATACGATGGATGGCCTGGGAGAGCATCTTGCTGGTAAGGTTTGGAGGAAGGGAGTTGATTTAAGATACGATCTTTATTTTGCTCCTTTTAAACTTTACACCTCTGTCATGTGTTACTTTTTGGTGGAAGTTCTGCGGTTATTCTGCTGCTGCATTAAAAATCTTCAGATACTTGAATGAATGTTACCCTGATGAATATTATACTTTCCTCTGTATTAGAGAGCTGAGAGCTGCTGTCATATGAGATAAGTTGATACGTTTTCACAGGATTCTGTCTGTAAGCACTAATCATGATTCAGTAGCTTGAAGAACCATCTTTAAATCAAATCAAAGCAAATCACTTTTATTGTCACATCACATGTGCAGGTGCACTGGTACAGTACATGTGAGTGAAATTCTTGTGTGCGAGCTTCACAAGCTACAGAGTTGTGCAAAAATACAATAACGTAAAACAAGCAAAATATAAGATGGCTAAATCTGAGACTAATAAATATATGTACAATATATAATAGTGTATGCATTACTGGATGTGTATACTAAATATGTTTTTCTACGTGTGTATGTGTGTGTGTGTGTGTGTGTGTGTGTGTGTATACATATTTTACAAATTAAATAGAGTAAACAATAAAATAAAATATATAAAATATACAGAGGTTTGTAGTTGGATATTGTGCAAAACAGTGGCATTAATGTACAGTATGTAGTGCATAATGTTGAAGTTCCAGTAGTGAAGGTGAGGTGTCTATGAAGTGTTCAGCAGTCTGATGGCCTGATGGAAAAAGCTGTCTCTCAGTCTGCTGCTGGTACGGGACTTTAGCAGAAATAACTATCAGTAATTTTTGGCTGTATGATTTTATTAGTCTAATATAATTGTGGAGGAATTTTAGCCCACTGTTGTAGTTCTTAGTTCTTTTTTTTCCAAACTGGGAAAACATCTGCTGGTAAATAGGTGGTCAGATATTATTGTATATCTTTCACATGTTCATACAGGATATTGTATTTGTTTTAAATGTTATGCACTTGTGTGGTACATGTATTTTGACTTTTGTTGCTATGATGCCAGGTCTCTCTTGGAAATGAGATTTTTAATCTCAATGAGATTTTTTACCTGGATAAATAAAGGACTAATAAATAATAATAATAATAATAATAATAGTAAAAAAAAATGCTGATTATGCTACTCAGCCTATTTAACCCCCAATACTTCACACATACTACCAGCCAAGCCAGACTCTATGCAATGCTATAAATAGTCTTTTTCAAATGACTCGTAGTCTATAAATGTTAGAGTCTTTAATATTCAAAAGAAGAAGCGCTAAAAGTTCAGAGAGTTAATGTCCAGAAGTTTATATAGGCTTGTAATTGTATTCAAACCCTGGGGACATTTGCCTAGATCAGTTCAGCGACTTATAAAAAACATGTACGTTCCCCTCACATCTTCTTTTTTTAAAATCAACAGCTGAAAAACACAAAACAAATAACAAACTCTTTACAGTTGCTTGTCTTTAAAATTGCTAGATGCATAAATGCAAATGCAAAATGTTTCACTAAAGGAAGTTTAGCTAAGGTTCTTCAAAAGCTTCCTGCCCTCCAGGGGAAGCACCAGTAGCGGTTTGCACACTAAAACAATGAAACATCATTTTTGCTGCAGTGTTTTATTTGAATAACTTTCCTGTTCTGCATTATGAACGTGGTTGCATAAGTTTAATGTCTTTTGCAGCTGTAAAGTTAAGCGAAAAGACAATGGATCCAAGCTGACCCAAACCAGGTCTAAAGCAGAAGCTTTTATCGTACGTTTTTATCGTATCGTATTATTTTGTAAGTCTCACAAAGCATCGCAATCAACATTTCATCAGCAGCTGTCTTCAGAGAGTCACTGAAAATAAGAAAAAGTATTTTAAAGTTGGAGTGTTAAACTTTCAGATGTGATTATTCTCCTCAGGGTAAATTCACCACAGCCAGTGACGTGTGGGCCTTTGGAGTCACCCTGTGGGAGATCTTCACTCTGTGTAAGGAGCAGCCCTACAGCCTGCTGTCTGATGAACAGGTCATAGAGAACACTGGCGAGTTCTTCAGGAACCAGGGCAGACAGGTGAGACGAAACACAGGACAGAGTCAGAGATTATTACCTTCTGTCACTGGATTAAATCATTTTGCCCACCTGAGAGTAAAACTGCAAACATTTAATTTAATTGCAACTGGATCCAAGACAGCTCATAGCAGTCTTTACAAACCTGGAAATCAGGACGCTCGTAAGTGCCTGCAGGATAAATTTGAGGGGCTACTAAACCTAAACCAACATTTGTCTTTTTTAACAAATCACTGGAATCTGTCATCACTCTTAATTCTCCCGTGTCCCTCACTAGATCTTCCTCTATGCCCCTCCACTCTGCCCACCTTCTCTCTTTGAGCTGATGATGCGTTGCTGGAGTCGCGATATCCCTGACCGACCCACCTTCGAGGGACTTTACCAAGCCCTGAAGCCCCACGTCAACCAGTGAGTCAAGGCTGCTGGGATCTGCTGGTTGGGATTTCCGTGGCGGTGGGACTCTTATAAGAAGACAGGCTGACACAAGAGCACAGAGGACTGGAATTACAGTGCAGAGGGATTGTTGGTTTGCTTCGCGGCACTAGCGACTCCCTTTTCTGAAAGACCAGGTGATGATGGAGGGAGACGTGACTAGTCAGCTCAGAGGAGAAAATATCGCAAGCTTCAGACCTTTTGGTCCATAGTGAACAAACCATTGGCAGTTTCATAGCTTCTTCTGTTTTTTTACAGCCGCTTTACCCCAAGCCTTTTGACTTGTTTGTGCCAAAAGTTGCCTTAAACCATTTGTTTCCTTCTCTTTGACTTTTAGAGAGATTTAGAGATTACAAAAAACTGGATAGTCCTTGTAGTTTCTCCTTTCCCTGTGGGTTTTTATTATTATTATCATTATTATTATTATTATTATTATTATTATTGTTATTATTATTATTGTAAAGCACTGTGTCTGTGTCTCTCAGTTATTCATGTTCATATATTAATCCACACTGGAGCTAGGGCTATAGGGTCAGATTTTAGTGTAGGATTTTATTTTTTAGATTTATTCTATTTTATAATTTTGTTGTTTTGTGGAGTTTCACAATCGTTGGTCTTTTCTTTTTTTTTTTGTGGATATGAATGTTGGTCAGCTGAGGTTCACGTCGCGGTGCCAAGAAGCTGAAGAAACCTGTGTGTTTCACAGACTGAAAATCAGTCGGTGGGTATCTGTGGGAAATTTTGAAAAAAAAAAAAGAACTTAAAGCCACATGAGAAAAAAACTGAATCATGCCACTTTTGTTCCCTAAGAGACAAAAAAAAAGTGCTGAAATGCAATTTTAAAATAAAAACAGAATTGTAAGCATCTTTGTGAAGATGGGCATGATGGTCAAAATTTATGATCCTTTTATTCAAAGTGCTTTGCATATGTAGCAAAATCGGTACCAGAGGGAAAGGTCATGGACGCCTGAACCTCAGATGCTGGTCACAGGGAGATTAACCAAGTATCGAATACCAAGGTGTCATTTAACCTGTCGGTGTTTGTCTTTGGGAACCTGCAAAATATACATTTTGTGGATAAAAAAATTAAAAAGCATACCTGATTTAAACCACCAGGAGCGTGGTCAGAGTTTAGTGCACACGAGCATGCAAAACATTAAAAAAGCAGGATTTTCACTCAGCACTTGGTTTGTCCTCTCAAAATGAAATTCAGGTTCACTGGTCACACATGTCAGTGACACACAAATAGTTGTGAGCCCTGCTTAGGCAGGCCATCTGTGGGGAGATTTAAAACAGGTATCCTTTTTGATTTTTGATGGGCATTGTGGAACTTTATGAATGCACCTTGCATATCTCCTTATTTGAACTCACAAAGCTGAAGGTGTTAAGCTCTTCTCTGGCTTCATGTAGTTGGTTTTATTCACAGAAATAAACTGCAGTAATACTTACTGCATTGCTGCACATGTAGATGTCTCACTATTTGATATGTCTAGTCTTCTGTAGTCTGAATTTGCTAGGATTTGAACTCCAGACAAGGCATTTTGTCTTGACTTAATGTACCATCTACATTTGGGGCTGTGAGTTCCCAAACTACTGCGTTAGAACAAGGTTCACTGATCAGTGAAAGCTGATAGACTGTGGGCAAATGGAGGCCTTACACCAAGGCTGGATTTCCAACTAGGCAAAGCAGGAAACTGGGAAAAAGCCATTTGTCTGTCACCACTGGTTTTAGCTAAAAAATGTTTTAAGTGCTTCCAACACTGAGCAGGTATTTAACCGAAGAGCGCCCTGCAATAATAGTTCATTTTCTGACCCTGTGTAGTGGAATAACCCTGTGGCAGATTGTACCATTTTAGTTTAGTTTGTCTGTAGCGGAGCCTGTTCCTGAAGTTATATTTAATCAAATGTAGGTGTAAAGACTAATGTTTCAGCTCAGAGGATCTGATTACACGGTTCATATTCAAAGGAGCGCTGGTCAGGAGATCAGTGTTAGCTATCAGTGTATGTTTTACATGGGGGCCACTTGACAGGTTCATGCACCAGAGAAGTCACTGCATCCAATCACTGCAGCACCTTTACTGAAACAACCATAAAGATTTTTATGTTTAAAAAGCAATTCATTCATTCTGACTTTGTTTTGCATAGCATTCAGAGGAGTCTTGTTTACAGAACTAATGCTGGATCGATGCAGACTGTAGGCTGGATTTATTGTTCTTCTGTCAGGATGTCTTAGGAGTAATAAACTTTTAACAAAAAAAACCCCAAAACAAAACAATAAATGTTTCATGTCCAAATGTTTCACGATGATTTCAGCTTCAGCCAAAACTGACAAACGATACGAGCGTTGGAATTTTCATGATTCTGTCTCATCTTCAAAGTGTTGGCATTAACTTTAATCCAAGTATCAGTCCTCACCTTCCTTCTTGCAAGATTAAAAATTTATAACCGATAAGGAAGTTCATGTCGACAGTGCAACGATTTAAGCGAGCAGTTACAGATATAAGGCCATACAGATTCATATAGATATGTGACCATAGCCAGTGAGTATTTTGCACAACCTGACAAGGGAGGGATGGATCTGACTATGAAACAGGGATGGGTCATAAGGAAGGCCCATTTGCATAAGCAAAGCATACCCTGCTTTAAGTCCAGTTAACTCTAAATGAACCGTAGTTTATTTAGAGTTTGAGAAAATTTGTACTGAATTAGGTCAGACTAGAAACTATTGAATAAGACTATAAACTACCTGGGAAAGTCTTTACTTCACAAATGAAGTTAGCTGAAGAGAGATTCTCATAGACTTCTGTACAATCAGACTCTTTTTGCCACTAATGGAGTTTCCTCTGGCTGGCGATTAGAGAAATGGGAGGTTTGAGGTACTTCTGTGTTCTGTGCCTCATTTTTCAGACACAGAGACTCTTTCTGTCTTTTCTACAGTCTGTGGATGGTAGCAGACGGTGCAGCCTTTTGACAAACTAACTCAAGTGATGCTGATAGTGGCTATCATGTTAGTAGTAGCAAGAGCCGCTTTGTCCCCATGCTTCCTGCACCATCCATTTTAACATGACTCAATAAACTTCTGATGTGTCTGTTTTCAGAGTTCTTGTCTAATGTATAAAGGTGGTAAAGCATAATTTAATGTCTGTTTTTTTTACTGTTTAGGTCACTCAGTTAATGTCAGTGTGTATTATTTGTATGCAGTACACATTTGCAGTATTTTAAATCCTCCCTGAGAACAAATCGTATAAAATGAAAAATGGCGCAAACGGAGAAAGACCAAACATGTAGATTTTTGAGTACATTTTTCTGTGTTTTGTTGTTGTTGCAGTAGTGTTTTGTTATCTGTACTGTATCTTACATTTCTTTCAGCGTGTTTGTGCGAGTGTTTAAGAGAAAGTGAGATACTGAGTGAGTCTTTTCAACATTCCCTTGAGCACTGGGAGCTAGTTGAGGTTAAAGTGGTTAACTGGATTTGCTCGGTTGTGCCAAATTATGTTAACTAAGCAAAAGAGGGAGTTGGGTTTTGTTGTTGTTGTTGTTGTTTTCAAGGCAAGAGGAAAGATGGACAGAAGGAAACCACTAAACTCAATCTCCCAGAGTCCTTTGCTACAGTGAGCCTGTGTATTTTGTTTTGGTTCCATTTGAGAATTCTTTTAGTTTGATAGTGTACAGTATAATTGGTCTATAATATCTCAGTGTGTGAATGCAGATTAGGTGTGGTAATTTTTATTAATAATTAATTGTCTATCTGAATTTATAGCTATTTCTGTTTGTTTTCCCCTTTTTTTACACAGGAATTCAGCATTTATGGACTTTTTTCTGAACAAGATGTTCTGTTTTGTTTCCCTGTTGTGTTCACAGTAATTTCTCATCCACACTGTTTAATCTTTGCTCCCATCTTCAGTATGTTTCAGACACATATTGTACATAGGCTAGTAGCTGTTTATATTAATATATTGGGAGGAGGAAGCTTGGTGTTCTCTGGTCCCAAGTGGTTTTCACTCTGTACTTTATCTCACTTTGGTTTGTTTTCCTATAATAAACAGTAAATGTGTCAAAGACGGGTTTTTTCTTTTGTCTTTGTTTATTTGTTTGTTTGGGTTTTTTTTCATGAGTAGAGAAAACACTGCAAATTGAAATCTAAGCTTTTCAACAGTTGACGTTACAGTTTTCAGTCTAGACCACATCGATGTTCTGTACAGCAGGGGGCAGCAGAGAGATTTAAAACACACACGTATACAGGACAGCCTATATGCGGAAATGAGTCCTAGAGAAGCTTTGTTGTTCTGAAGGAACACTGAAGGCCTGATTTCTGCACATTTTTATGCCTTTTGTTTCAGGTTTGAATGTTCTGTGAGGATTTACGCCTTTTGGGGTTTTTTCCAAGAAAAATAAAGGTTAGCAGGGATCCAACACAACAAGAGGGTCCGTGGTGGGCAGGAACTTTTTTGTGAATTAAGGCACTGGTAATAAAACGTAACAGCCAATGATTAAAAATGACAAATTTCAGTCTCTTTAAGCTCTACTTTGGTCTCAGCCTCCTCGGGGAAATATGTCTAGAGTAACCGTGGGTTTACCAAACTGTAAAGCTGCTCCTACAGCCTTATATGTGGGTTACATTATTAGGCCAAGATTGTTGCATCACTCGCTCCCTGTTCAGTGTAGAATTGAATTAAATCCTTCTCTTCATAAACAAGGTCTTGAATAATCAGGCCTCATCTTGTCTTAAAGACCTTAAGTACTGCATTACTGGGATATTTAAAAGTAGAATGGGAGCTTTCATGCCTCTCATTTGTGGCACTAACTCTCAGTGTGGATTCGGGACACAAACACCCTCTCTCGTAATGTGTTAAAGGTTTTCAGTTGGCAAAAGGTTTGGACTGCAGGCAGGCCAGTTTAGTACCTGGACTCTTCTACTACTACTTCTTCTACTATAAGTGCTGTGTGCGGTTTAGTATTGTCATGTTTAAATATGCAAGGACTTCCCTGGAATAAGACATCATCTGGATGGAAACATATGTTGCTCTAAATCTTGTATATACCTTTCAGCATTGATGATGCCTTTTAATGTGTGCAAACCACCAGTATAGGCACTAATGCAACCTCATACCATCAGAAATCAAACAGCTTTCCCATTTGGATTTCTCTGACTACAGAACAGCTTTTCCACTTTGCCTCAGTCCATTTTAATGAGCTTTAGCTCGGAGAAGACACCACCGTTTCTGTTTTCAGACATTGCTTCTTCTTTGCATGGTAGCACTTAAACCTGGATTTTAGGACTGGAACAGGGAATTGTGTTCACAGACTCACAGATGATGATTTGTGGAAGTTTTCCTGAGCATGCAGTGATTTCCATGACAGATGCATCCCTGTTTTCAATGCAGTGCCCCCTGCAGTTCTAAAGATTACAAACATCCAATACTGATTTTTGGCCTTGTCTCTAGCACGCAGAGATTTCTCCCGATTCTCTTAATCTCTTGATGATATTATGTACTGTAGATATTAGATATTCAAAATCAATTTTACACTTGGGAACAATATTCTGAAATTGTTGCACAGACTAAGTAGATGCTGTTTGTTTGTTTTTTACAGATTGGTGAACCTCTGCTTATCTTTACTTCTGAGAAACGATGCCTTCCTAAAGATGATCTTTTTTTTTTCCTTTTCTAGCCTTCTGATGCCCCATTTGACTTTTTTTTTAAAAAAAAATAGGGATTGCTGCCATCAAATTTAAAATGACTTGTTTTAGTTTTCCCATTTGAAACATTTGATATGTTTTCCATGTTCAATTGTGAATAAAATATGAGTTTATGAGATTTGCAAGTCATCTCATTGTGTTTTTATTTCCATTTTACTCAACATTGCAACTTTTCTGGAATTGGGTTTTGGTCTCTTTTAGTTGAGATATTTCTTTTGTATCTAGGATTCATCATGCATCATAATCAATCAGTTAGTTTCCGTAGTAACTGCACGAATTGAGTAATGAAAGAGAAGTGTTATAAAACCTTTGGAGGTTGCTCATGAACTCTGCAGGAATACTGACAATCACAGGTTTTGTAACTGTCCTAAATTTGGCAAAGAAGCCAAAGGCAGAGGTTTGCCTGCATGTGTGGGCTCAGTGCCGGCAGATTTCATAAGGGTGGTTCACGGCCAAAAAGCGCGGCGCAGGTTTTACTTTGATGGATGTTTGTTTAAAGTTGCCATGTCTCTCTGTAGGTATGAAGTGTAAATGTCTCTTGGTTGATAAATTGACAATCTAAAAATGTGCTGTGAGTTTAAAAAGCACTAAAAACCTTCCACACGTATGAAGGTTTACACAACACTGGGCAAGGTGACAACAGCTTTTATACAAGTGGTATGATGCTAGAGTAGATCCAGCCAAACCCAACCTGGCTGTAATTGTTGGTGCTCTGCTCCCTGATGTCCTTCCAAATGTGCGAGTAGGTCTGGTCACAGTAGGGACTATTTTTGTCTCTTTAGTGTGAGAGCTGTCACGTACACCAAAAGCTTCATGAAGGACTGAGAATAGCTTCAGCCATTTCATTTTTGAACATTTACTTTCCTTTCACTTTAAAGGCCGTCAGTGACAGAATGACAATTAGCAAATGGAGTACACGAACATTTGGAAGTTCAGAAAAGGTTTACAAAGGAAGTTAGAGCAAAATTATAACCACAGTCGTTACTACTGAATGACTATGGCCGTGTTTTGACTTAGTTTAAAGGCTGCTTAAGAATTTGTCTTCATTAACAGAAAAAAAAAAACAATCAACCAATCAAATGCATGAACAATTTCTGTTTTTGCCCAATCAAGACGTAAAGCCTAATTGTGCAACATTAATAATCTCTATCTAAGCTATAAAGATAATTTAGTGGCTCTCCACAAAGTTTTTTATTAACTTAGTTCTAAATCCTGGATTCTGCTGAAAAGAAAAACTTACCAAGTATCATTCACTTTTCCAGCATTTTGTTGACCTACATCCAACTTTTTGAGATGTTTTGCTGCCCCAAAATTTAAAATTCTACATTTTCTCACTTGAACCCAAATTTGATTCACTTTTTCAGTTGTGAAGAAAATATGGATTAATGAATATGAGTTGTAGATAAAACATTTAAAGTGAATAGATTAAGTAAAATAGAAAACGGAGTAAAATAGAGTAAAGTACTGTGTGAACATGTGTTGTGTCTTCTCGTAACCATAGAAATAAAAATCAACACAAAACGTGTCAACAAGAATCTGCACAGTAAATTATTAACCTGGTTGAATTTAAAGAAATATTTAAACACAACTGCATTTGAAGTAGTTGTGTTTATTCATGATTTATAGTTGTCATCCTTCATTCTTATATGTTCCATTTCCATATGTTCCACCTGTCTAAGTGTAACGGCAAACGATGTTAGTATTTAATACAAACTATGGGCAACCGCCAGTGACCAGAACAATCAAAACAATTTTCGATGCTGTCACGGCACCGAACACCGAACTCTCTGACCCAGTGTTTGTGTTTTTGGTTAAGTTATACTCTTTAAATTGTGGTTTTCTATTTGTATTATATTTATAGTTCCTGGTTTCTAGGTTTCTGTGCCTCATCTGTGTTCTTGGTGAAGGTTTAATTCTGTTCTCCGTATGTTGGATGTTCATTCTTTTCAGTCTCTATGGGTTGCATGAGTCCCACGTCTTGTTGATTCATGTTCCTTCTGTTCCAGAGTCTGTCATGTTTCCACGTCTCTGTCTTTATGAATGCTTTGTGCTTCCTGTTTTACTTTGACAGTCTGTGTCCTATTATCAGTGTATTCTGCTTTGTTTCCTTGTCTCATTATGCCAGATTAGCCCCAGCTGTGCTTCCCTCCTGTTTTCCATTCCCTCGTCACTGGAAATGGCTTTAAGTTTCATGTCCAAGTCCCGCATTTGGGTCTGTATCCTGCCACAGTACACCCCTTGACAGGTGCAGCACTGTGTACCTATTTTGTATACCTATTTCACCTTGAGACTGCCACCAACATTTTGCAGACTGGCTGAGAAATCCACATTTTTCCATAGTGATCTGTGGTTACCAGATGGTCTCTAGGCCTGTATGACTGGGACGTTATGTTACCTGTGCATTTCCATGACTCTGCTACTTTCAGCTGCTCCCTTAATCCCAAGAGCTCACACAGCAAGCACCTCGGCACAGATTTACACCAGATATACTTCCTGACAAAACCCCAAATGGGATTTGGGTCTCCATCTATAATCGGACCAAACCAAACCTTACAGTTTTAAGGTGAATGTGTAAACCACTACACTATGGAGTCTCTTGCTTCTCCTTACTGATTCTTCTTCCCACCTTTCTTCACCTCATAAAGTTTTCTACTGTGGTGAAGAAAAGGTAACAAGGAAAATGTTGTAGGGAGTAAATGTTTTTTTAGCTTTTCCACTGAACTCTCAGTCTTTGTTAGGTTGTCATTTAATCTCCCTTCTGTTTCTCAGTTTTCCATTTTTCTGGCTCCCAAATTTTGATTTGCTTCTAAATAAATAGATCCTTTCATATTTACTGCCAGCCATCAGTCCCATCCAAAAACCTTTATATTTAAATTTGCAGGTAAATTGATGTAATCTACATCAGTTAAACATAAATAGTTATAAAACCAGAACTCTTCTACTGGTTTTTGCATTATGTTCACTCGTGGAAGAATCTGGATGTCTGTATAAACTCTCACAGCTCCTACGGGGCAAACAGCAGGATGCTATGATCCAGTCATGAATGAATCGAAGCAACAGCACAATCTTTAATCTTTAACTGAATAAAATATGATACACAGAGGAATGTTAAGCCTTGTGTGCACAGATAAAGGATTTGGGTCATTCATTAAATAATGCCACTGTTGTATTTTGATGCAGGTAAGTGCCCATGTGCCATTTTAAGAACTCGGTTTTAATTCTCATTTTGCCAAAAATAAATATATCTTGAGACCCTAAGAATCCGGAAAATTATAATTGTTTTCGAGTTCAAACATCTGGCTGAATAAAGCCTCATTAGTTTGTGTCGATTAAAGATTTAATGGTCCATGTCAGGAAACGGGGTCCCTGCAGGAGTTATAATAGAAAAGACCACAGAATAAAAAGGATGGAAAGAAGGAACCAGCAAATTGGTCCTAAATGGGCCAAATCACGCACAAGATTAAGGTCTTGGTGTTATTTTTCTCTAACATCACTTCAAAGAATGAAATTATATTATTTAAAATTGATTAGCTTAGATGCTGAAATGTATGGATGACCATGAACAAAACGTTTTATTTCCTTTCCCTTTGTGAAAGTAAATTACATTTTAGAATGATTTATATTTTAAATGTTTGTTACTTTGGGAGTGTTAATTGATATTTCCACCTCTAGAACTGCTCTCAGGGGTTTTGACACAGTTAGTGCTCTGAGGAATTTTACAAAAGCCTTTTGCTTTGCTTTAATTTGTTTTATTTGTCAATGTTTTACATCAGTCAACTGTAAAATGGAGCTTTTCTAGAGGTCACTGTTTGAGTGTAACAATCAGATTACTACAAGCGAGCAGGTGGCAGATACTGAACTGTACATGGAGAGCAGAGACCACCAGATGAACTTACCAGTGCCAACAACGTGCAGCCCTGCCCATACAGGTTGATTGACAGGTTCTCTCGTCAAAGTAACTGCACAGAAATGACAACCCCCACGCTCTGCTGTTTATGGGTGCTATCTGTCCCCCAGCTGTTTGACCTCAGGGTAGAGGAAGGGGCCAGCTAGTTGATGTGTTTTTCATGAGTTTCTCAGCAACTTTACAAGAAGATCAGCAGCAATGAAGTGAAAGCAATGCTCTGGTTGGATGGATGGATGGATGGATGGATGGATGGATGGATGGATGGATGGATGGATGGATGGATGGATGGATGGGAAGACTAGTTAACTGCCTATATTTTGATTCCAAATTTTTCACCTTTTATATAACATTTTTTGGTTTTGGTAGCATGGTAGCTTTTTCAAATTTCCATTATTTACCCTCAAAAATTCATATGGATTAGTTTAAATTAAATAAAATTTAGAGGACAAAGATGGAAATAACTACAGACAAATACAATAAAGATCACAGTGAAAGAGTGTCTGAAGGCCTGACTGATTTACAGCTTCACTTGTTGACTTGTTGCCTTTTAACCATAATCAGTAGACACACACACACACACACACACACCAATTATTTGATGACACTTTTGGAACAGCACCATAAGCCACTGACTCAACCAGCTCAACTCGCAGAAAGTCATACTAACACGTTAGCACAGGGGTGTCAAACTCAAATACACAGTGGGCCAAAATTCAAAACTGGAACAAAGTCGCGGGCTAACGTTAATATTTATTGAAATATATTTATTCCTCCAGATATAAGAATGAATCTTTTCTTATGGACTCAAACACGTTTTGCTGAAAAACTGAATATGGAACAAGCAAAGCTTAATACTAAACAATATATATATTAACTGTATAATACCAGTAGGCCAGCTCAGGGTGAAAAAAACACTTTTTCTTTTAAAAATGATTCATTATAATATTTTTTTAAAATTTTATTCTGATGATTAAGAGTGATTTTTCAGAAAACAGTCTCTTTTTTGGTTGTTTAAATATCACATGTTAAATTGTGACACACAAGCTTGTGAATGTATCTGGTGTGATATAATTGGTGTTTTCACACTAAACTGATGGAGGGATGTAACTGCCGCTTTGTACTGACCAGGTAAATAAGAATGTTTTTAACCCATTCAGCCATGCACACTGCAGCTTACTGTCACCCAAAGTCTCATGAATATGGTTTCTATTAGAAAAAATATACAAACGAGGGATTGCTAATGCTTTTGTACTTCATCTTAAATTTATTCTTTAAAGAAATCTACCATGGGGTGCTAGGCGTGACCTTACTTCTGAAGTGGGTGCCAAAAGACATTTGAGACCCCCTACTGTAGTTTAACACATGGTTAGAATGAAGTGCTGTCACGTGCCTCACATGTCTAAGTTGTTGAATGCAGGTGTGCCACTGACTAACATCAAACCTTAAACGTGGTTTAAGACGGGGAGCTGACAACACAATCATTCATATGTTGTTGTTTTTTTCAATTTCGTGGCTTTGTTATGGATCGCTTGTTTCATCCACTGTTTTCTACACATACCAAAGGTGATGATGATGTTTGTAATGATGAAGGTACTGCTATTGTGCCTGGTTTCCATGGGTTGTTATGTGTCCCGTGTGCAGTAGGCACCCTCCAGGTAGCCAGCCCTCATTATGAAGCTGTTTAAAGTGCTCAGATCAGGCCGACACCTGCTTTTCATTGGGAACAGCCTTGTATTGCTGAAAGGGAAGTGCAGTGAGCTGTGATAAAATCCGCCCTCCTTTGATCTTCACACAAATGTTGTAAAAAGCGGCTCTTGTTCAGGCAGTTCACTTTTTCCTTTAGCAGTGAAGGAATCAGTTAAAATTTGTACACGTGTTTGTGGCTGAAGCGGCTACCTGCAGCTACTCACCAAAACACCATGCAAAAGCATTTCTGCTCCAACACAAAACCCCAAGGCAACCTGGTGTGGTTCTTTGACTTTAAGACAAAAGGAATCAGTATGATTTTCATGCATATCTGGTGTAGATTGATGATTTCTTAGAGAGTATTTGTTTTCCTGTGCAGATAAACTCTGCAGCAGACAAGACAAGAACACATTTCACATGTAGTCAAAAATGCATAATTACAACAATATAACAGCAGTATTTACTCTGCATCATATTTCTGTTACAAACCACAGATAAATCAAACAAAGTCTACGACCGCTCCAAGTCCTGGAGGAAGCAAGTCAGACAAGCAGGCTGCTGCAAGGCCATGAAGCATTTTATTGAGAAGTAAAAGAACTGTAAAATCAATATGGAAACCTACAGGCAGCAGGTAGTTATAAAGTTATGTTTTCACCTTCTAGTCTACTGTGTCTGATATTTGAAGCCAGAAAGAAAATAAGTGGCAACCACAAGAGCTGAATGGGTTGATTTTAGTTGCACAGGCTTGGAGTGCAGCATTTGTGCTGCCTGCAACTTTATACATGTCCTGAGGTAATGAGCAAAAAGTACCTGCCTTGTAATATGGGCAGGGCTTGGAGCAAACCTTTGTAGAAAGTAGATGACCCCATCAACCCCATCAACAATGTGAAATTCATAGTGCTTGATAATGAGCTTGTTTAGATTTTTTTCTCTTTACTTTACCCCACTTTTTCTACCATGAGAGTGTCACACATTACATAAGGATTGCACTCAATGTTTTTATTTTTGTCAGCTCCAGTTCAGCGGCCTTTGTGTCTTTCCCCCATTTATTTCTTTATAAATAGATCATCATTTCATTGCTTATTCATTTAAATGCATATGGCAAATCCCCAAGCTTTACCATCTGAAGCCCTGAATTAACATTGCTGAACAGGGTTTTCTTCACAAACAAACAAACATGTTGATTGGACAATTTCAGTGCCAGTTTCAGGTATCAGTATTAACAGGAATTAATCAATTAAAAGGAATCAATTAGGAACTGAGAGAGAAATATACTTAACATTTTGAGTACTGATTAGTCTTGAGACAGTTTCTGGGTACCAACATAATTAAAATCTATTTTCCTTCTCTGAGCTTCTTCCAAACAATGACTGCAGAGCTGGTGAGACTCCTGTCATTACAGTAGATGAAGCAGCTGATCATTTGCAGATGCTCCACTGTTCCTCTGGGGAACAATGAACAAGGTTCATTATCAAACTGTGGATACCAAAATAAGTACTTTGCACATTAAGCGACATGAAAACAAGGACAACAAACTGTAAACAACATTTTCAAGGTCTCAGACAAGAGCAAGCAGATTTTTTACCATCTCATTAGAGGAGATATACAAGGACCAAGGTAAGGATACAGGTTAGGTTCTCCTTAAAGTGTTACCGTGAAAGACCGCTATCTCCGGCTGGAAACATAACTCACTGACATGTTAAACAGAAAATGTATAGTGAAAGCATTTGAAGTGATTTATCTGGATTGGTTTAAAGGGAAGGAGCTGTGGCTCTGTGGGTGGCAGGTTGTGTTTTACTGTGCACTCAGAGGAGGAAACTTCTCAGTTGGTAAGTGCTTCAATTTCAGCTTTTTTTTAAAGCATCCTGAGCGCTCAGCATGAGAGGAGCTTATTATTTTCCAATAAAGCCAGACAAAACCTGTAGGTGTCGAGTCACTGGAGCACACCTTATTATGATTAAAAATATGTTAAAAAAAATATGATATATGTATTTTTAATACCATAAATACCCACAAAATATAAGCCTCTAGTTTTGGGCCACAAATAACTGGAAAACTGGAGCATACTGGACTCCTTTTTTACCCTGAGAGGTCTTTTTTCTTCTTTTTAAATGAAGGGTGGACACGCTAAAGCAATAGTGAGTCAGAAATCAGTATCTTTAGATCTCTGAGTAAAGTTGAGCAGCTCTGGCCACAGACATAATTCGACTGAGACAGGACTGCTATGAAGTCAAAGCATCACCCTAATTACGCCTCATCCTGTGAAGAGGAGACAATAGCCTGGAATTTAAAAGTGAAAAAGAAGGAGCTGTTTTTGGTGCCGTCTTTTCTAGTAAAGCTTGATAAGATTTTAGTTTCGAAATGTCTCAAACCAACTCCTTCTGACATGCAGCGGTTTGCTTTCTTTTTTTCTTGTGCATAAACATCAAACCATGCTTCATGGAGAAATCCATCCACAGCATTGAAATCTGGAATTTAAAGGTTTTCATGCATTGCTGTCATGATCCATTTTAAATCACAAATCTCCCCTGATGATATTTTCCATTTGCTAGATTTGGGTAAAGCTGCAGTTTCATGATATCTGGTGCTCCTGAGCTGCATCTGCAGTTTGGGTTTGGCTGGGATATGAACTATGATTGTGAGGCCTGGGGAAAAAGCCTCAATGAAAACAAATAGGACAATGTGTGAAACTGCTGGTCGAGCCTTCCACATGTTTAGTGTAAAAATCAGGAGCCTCTTTCAAACATGTAAACCAAGACAATAAACTTCACATTGTCTGTGTGTGAAAGAGACAGAGAGCATCTGTATTTTTTTGTAAAGTCTCTAAATGCAGTACTGTACTTTCAGCAGCACAAAGGCTTGTCATTGGTATCATAACCTCTAAGGTACTGCCTCTGTACCCTTGTAGTTTGCGCCTTACATAGACTGTTCGTGAACCTCTACTAACATTTTTTCATCTTGATGTAATAGCACCAAACTGGACATTTTAAAAGTCATCAAACTTAAGAACTATTAATAATTCATTGTATGGTACTCTTCTGACCTTAATAAACACTCAAAGCTTTATTATTTCTGCACTTATGACCAGTTTTAGAAGCACCAATTAATGTAATATGCATGTGTTTAGACTGAGAGACTAAACAGTTGCTACAACAGGGAGAACGGAGGCCTCATAACCAAAACCTTCTTGCTGTGAAATGTCAGTGCTAAATTCTTCCTCATACTGCAATTAGGAAAGAAAGATAAACATAACATAAACCTGACAGAATGCATGAAATACATTCAGTCAACTTACAAGAAAATACAGTAAAAGCTTAATATTTTAGAGAAAAATGCATATTTCACCTGATTTCTTTTTATACTTAGCTAAGTTGAAATTGCCTCCTGTTATCACACCTTAAACTCTATCAGACATGGTGTCAATATGCAACTTTGGCTACTTTAAAACATAAACTTGCAAAAAGGTACATGTAGTTACGGTGAGGTCCAGTAACTGGCTCCCAGGGTACTTTTGTGAGATTGTACTTGCAGTGGAAGGGACTGACTTTAACTCTAATTTCTACAGTGCACTTGTGAACTTGGTAAAAAATAATTCCCATTTGATAGCACACAGCTGGAGACTGCTGGGAAACTTATTGGACATCTACAAAACTCAGTTTCAACTGTATGCTTTTTTATTTTTTGAGTTGAAGAGAGAATAAAGAAGTTACAATTACACCAAATGAGAGTCTGAAGCCACATCTGATACTTAAACTTAAACCACCTCTCCCCCTCTCTCTCTCTCACTCTCTCTCTCTCTCTCTCAGGAGAAGTTGCGCTCAAACATTTGAGAGGAAGTCCTTGAATCAGCAGCTGTGTGGCTGGAAAAAGAGCAACTCTCATTAAAAACTCAAGAGATTTACTAGTAATAATGAAGGAGTTCTCCCCCATCGTTTTGCTGATTTCTTTTGCACACATTTGTTTCCTCTGTGCTTTTCTGGATGGAGCTCGCGCCCAGGAAGGTCCTGCTGCTGATGCACTTCGTCGGGGGTTGACATGGCAACATAACGGGCAGGTTTTCAGCATCCTGAGCCGTGGCTCTCAGTACAGGCCCTCCGCAAGGAGGCAAAGCGGATCACCCGGCCAGGGGAACCCCGTGGTTGTCCTCAGCAGTGCTAACGATACAGCCCGGGGCTCCCCGAGGGTCCCTGCGGCAAGCAGCTCGGCGCAATTACGCGCCATGACGCACCAGCGGCGGCAGCGACCTGACTCCGGCGCGGTTGGACGGGAGGACGTGATGGTGGGAGATGATCCCTACAACCCGTACAAGCCTTCCAACTATGACCCTTACTATAACTACTACAACTCGTACTACAGACCTAGACCTCGGGTTCAACCCCGACCCGGTTATGGCACCAGCTACCACCAGAATGGTAAGGAAACTAGCTTGTTTATTCATTAGGACGTCACTGACAAACCATCACAAAACAAGCTGGCATGATTAAAATCAGTAAAATTACACAAAAGCTCTGAAGTTTGTTTTTTTTTTAATAAGACTGTGAGCTTACCATATATTTAAAACACCTCATATCGCTTGTGTTAAGTGTTAAGTGGCTCATAACCTCATGTTATTTTGTCTACATGCAGCTTTTTATAGGCTCAGTGTTCATGCTCAACCAATAACCCTTTAAATGTTGACTTGAAATAAGGTAGATATGCAGTTTCTACAGCCTTCCTCCATGTACACAATGCCTGCAGGTGTTTCAGTGTAAATATTCTGTAACAGCCTATTTCAGCTTTGACTATTTGGCACGACCAGTTTATAAGTTTTTCCTAAGGACATTTATAATATGCCTTAAGGGGCTGATCTTAAAGCTAAATGTTGCTGGCTTTCAACTTAGACCTACATGTGGTATCTCAGTAGTATACTGAGCCAAGGTGTCACTTTTAAAGTTCAGTTTAAAGGTTTTACTTTCTGATGTCTGATGAGTGAAAGTGAAAAGGGACGAAAACAGTATAAATCTGCATGTCTTGTTTGCAGGACTCCCTGATCTGGTTCCTGATCCATACTACATCCAGCTCGCTACCTACGTCCAGAGAGTGCCCATGTACAACCTGCGCTGTGCTGCAGAGGAGAACTGCCTTGCCACGTAAGATAACACACAGCTGACTGCAGGCCTCGGTTCTGCTGCCTGTTATCAGATATATTTTATTTTCACACTGTGCGTTTTAAAAGTCACCAATCAGCTGTAACTTCACTTTGATGTGAGTATGAGTGACTGATTGAACGAAAAACTAATGTGTGAATGGACAAAATAGCTTTTTTAGGTTCAGATGTGAAACAGTATAAAAGGAGAGGGACAGATGTCTTCACTAATAAGTAGCTGCACAGTCAGACAAATGCTGGTGTCCTTTTTTACTCCCATTGAGATAATTTCTGTGTATGACATAAAAATGTGAAGCTAGGACTGACCAAAATTCAGGAGCTCAGTGAAGGAAGCTGACAACTTACTGCAGGTTCGTTCAGCAGCGCCCCCTGGTGTGCAGAAGTCAGCATATACACACAAGTTTGTTTTTTACATAGTATCAGAATCAGAGTCAGAATTTATTGCTAAATGTTGAGCAGATTTACAACATTAGGAAATTGCTGCGGTACTTAGTGCGAAACATACTATAAGACACAGACTTAAATAAATATAAAAAGTGTTAAGCATATATATATATATATATATATATATATATATATACAGAGAGAGAGAGAGATTTTATATACGTACATATATATTTTATATATATATGTATGTGTGTGTAGATAGATAGATAGATAGATAGATAGATAGATAGACATTAGAATAGAATTTATAAGATACATTTAATAACATACTTTACATGGAACATACCTCATCTACTGAAATTCCAAATCATTTCCATTTCAGTGATGGACACAAGACTCAGTGTTTGTGCAGAATTCCCTCTTTTATTCATTCAACTGAAGACTTGACCTTGAGCTCGTCTCTCGCCATCATCTCTCCTCCTCTAGGTCTTCTCGTTATTCTCAGGATTATGACACCAGAGTTTTACTGAGGTTTCCTCAGAGGGTGAAGAACCAGGGAACGGCCGACTTCCTGCCCAGCAAACCTCGATATGCCTGGGAGTGGCACAGCTGTCATAAGTAGGTTGCCAGATGAAAGGGTTTAACGTGGTTTAGAGCTTCACGTTGGTATACAGTTATTATCCCAGTATTGTTCCTGGACTTACTTTCCCAGTTATTTGGTAGTTTACTGCTACACCGTGACTTTATTGTGGTGTTATTCAGCCACTTCCACAGCATGGACGAGTTCAGCCTGTACGAGCTGCTGGATTTCCGAACTTATAGTCAAGTGGCTGAGGGTCACAAGGCCAGCTTCTGTCTGGAGGACACCTCCTGTGATCCAGGATACTATCGCCGCTTCGCCTGCACCTCACACACTCAGGTACAAAAACACATTGGGGACAATACTGAAGTAAATTCATTTCTATATTGGATTACGTCTGTAGACAGCACAGGTTTTTATTTTATAAGAGCCATGTCTCTTACAACCATTAATTATATATATATTCAGCAATTCATCATTTAGCACATTAATTTTCATTCGGTCTGACTAATAAACTATTTGACAGCTTGACTGCAATTAAGCTACATTGCAAAACAGACTCCAGCAACAGTGGGACGTAGGGCAGGACCCCCTGGTGGTGGCTGAAGCAGGTGGAGTTTGAAAGGCAGAATGATGGAAGAAGACTGAGATTTGTAGCACACCAAAGGCTGATCGGCTCACATGGGGAGGCAGGATAATAACTGGTGAAGATGAAAGAATTAAGTTTGACAGCGTTTAAAAGCAGAAGTGATGTAAAGCAGTGGTCTCCAACCTTTTTTGCGCCACGGACCGGTTTGTGCCCGACAATATTTTCACGGACCGGCCTTTAAGGTGTCGCGGATAAATACAACAAAATAAAACTAGTACCGGTACCAAAAAAAAGAAGATTTATTCACAACACACGTGAAAAGACCCAGGAAAACCGAGTTAACGATACAAACGATAACAAAATAACGCTGAAAACCGATAAAAACCCTGAAAACTATACATTTCACACCTGAGCCTCAACTCTCGCGGCCCGGTACCAAACGACTCACGGACCGGTACCGGTCCGAGGCCCGGGGGTTGGGGACCGCTGATGTAAAGAATAGATTAGCAGTCCAAACACCCACAAATGCAGCCAGATGAATGAATACATCTATCCCTTATTGACGTTACGCATAAGCCTCAACAAAAATGTCTTAAATTTGTGTTGTGAATGTTTATATTAAGTTCACAGGACTGTGTTAATGTGGAGTTTTTTCCCTTTGTTTTTCTAATAGGGTTTGAGTCCAGGTTGCTATGACACCTACAATGCTGACATCGACTGTCAGTGGATTGACATCACTGACGTCTCTCCTGGAAAGTACATCCTGAAGGTCTGATTCACATGTCATGGTTTTGACCGTTCTGTGCCTTTTTAAAATACAAAACAATATATTATTGAGTTGTTAAAGATTGAAAATAGTAAAGTTTTGCCAAATGTTGTTGATTTGGTCATATAATTTTCAACTTCTGCACTGATGAGTGTTGTATTACACTCCTTTCCTGTCAGGTGACAGTAAACCCCAGACAGCAAGTTCCAGAGTCCAACTTCAACAACAACGTCGCTCGATGCGATGTTCAGTACACCGGCACCTCTGCACATGTGTCCGGATGCACCATGACAGCGTGAGAAACCTCTACGTTTCCTTTACTGTTAATTCAGGCTGATTTGGTGAAGCTGTGAAATAGAAGAACAGCCATAGAACCATGTGATTACCGTCACAAGAAATCAGCTGATGCATTTTAACATAAGAACGTCATTAAGTGTTAGCGAGACCTGCTGTGATATTCTGTCTGGAGATGGTGGCACTAACAAAAAGACAGGAGGCCGAGGTGGAGGTGGCAGAACTGAAGATGCTTCACTAGGAGACATCAGGATGGACGGGATTAGGAATGAGTATATCAGAGGGATAGAGCAGGTTGAGCAATTTGGACACAACGTTAGAGAGGCAAGGCTAAGATGATGTGGACATGTGCAGAAGAGGGATAACTGATATACTGGAGAGAGGAGCTAAATATGGAGCTGTCAGGGAGGAGGAAAAGTGGAAGACCACTGAGAAGATTCATAATTGTAGTGAAGGAGGATATGTAGAAGAGCAGTGTGGCAGAGGGGGGTGCTAGGAAGATGATGGAGATTTTTCTGTGGTGACACATTAACTTGAATATCTTTGGACTGTGGGAGGCAACCAAAAATACCTGGAGAGAACCCATGCAGGCACAGGGAGAACATGCAAGCTTCTTACAGAAAGACTCCAGCTGACCAGCATGTTGAAACCAAGAACCATCATTGCATTATATCCTGGTAAAGCCCAGACAGAGAGTGGGTAACTCACTAATCTGTGCTGCTTTGTGAAACAGCTCCTTCTACACCTGAGAAAAGATTCAGTTACAGACATAAATTCTGTACTGATTACTGATTTTTTATTATAGATTTTCCAAAACTAGAAAGTGAAGACTTCCTTTCAGGTATAAAGGTGTAACTGTGTTCTGTGATTGATGGTCACATGTAAAAGGTGCAACTGCAGATTTATTAATCAGCTGATTTGTCAAAGTAGTAAAAAAGATCAACATTTGTTGTGATTCTTTATGTTGTTTCAACCTGTGGAGTTCCACCTTATTTCCTGACTTTGTTCTGGGAAACACAGCCACTTCCTACCCACAGCTCAGTTTAATATTTCACCGAAGCCAGAATTCTGCATTTTGCTGACAGAAAAGTAAACTTAATTTTACTTCTCTGAGTGAAAATACAGGATGTTTCTTTAGCTTTTATCTAATTTATGAATTCAGAATGACTGGAACCAACTATCTATCAATCATCAGTACTTTTGCTTTGCTTTTTGCAGCTATTGAGGTGAATCCCCGGATATGAGCCTGAAGATGAACATAGAAGACGCATACAGAGCTACACAGGAGTTAAACTTACAGTTTGTTCACATGTGAATCAGATGATTCAAATATACACAATAAAAAATACTCAGGACATAGAAATACCTGAAATAGGGACGATATGCTGATTAATATTTTAGTATTTTTGAGTTACTGGGGTAGATGATCGATTTATCATGGATCCAAACCAGAGATGGAAAATAACTCAGTTTGTGGCTTTCACAGCAGTTCTGATTCATTACATGTGTACTGTATTTCTATATTGAGAGAGACGTTGTACTTTTTGCTTCCATACTACTACATGTATCTGACAGTTGGAGTTACTGGTTTCTTATTTTTTTTTCTTACTTTGCACATTTAGTTTTTATATCCAACATAAAAGTTTGTTTAAAGAAGCTAATTTTTACCCAAAGGCCATTAGATACACTTTTTTAGCCTAAATAATTTCAGGGCAGGATTGAGTAGGAATTTATTTGCCTTTATATCATGTTTTTTCTTTTAATTTAGTTTTCTCATGACCTCATGAGCTTTTTCTATTTTAAACTGCAAAAAACTATTTCATGTGAGTGGGGCAAAATAATTTATTTTGTGACTGCATACAGACACGCATGCTCTCTCTGCGCTTCTATAGACTGCTTCTCAATAACATTTTTGCCTTTAGTATTAATTTAATGTTTAAAACTTTAAACACATTTTGATGACAGTTTCTTGCCATTTTTCAATATAATGGACATTTCATTTTTAAAGTATCCTGTACAATTTAATATGCTTTTTTGGTGCTATAGACTAGATTTTTGAGTTTTGGTGCTAAAATATATAAAGTTTGCACTTTGTGTTTACGAATTTAAAAAACGAACAAAAAAATCCTGCCTGTAAATCCTTTACAAGTGAGTAAGTGTGTGTGTTTGTGTGTGTTAACTGTGTAAACACAGTACACAGTGTGTGTGCCCGATGACCTGTAACCACACATACCTGCAGAGCTGTGTATAGGCCAAGCTCATGTCTCATGCTATCATCCTACATTTCTGCTTCATATCACACTAATAAAGTTTGCTTGAATGTGAAGTCATTCATGTTAACATTTGTCTGTTTTAATGTGAGTTTTCACCGTGTCCACCGGCAGCTGTGGCTCAGATGGTAGAGCAGGCTGTCAACCAATCAGAAGGTCGATAGATCTTCCTTGGGCAGGTTGCCCCTGATACATCCATCACAGTGTGTATGTCAATGTTAGATAAATGTCCTTAAGTATAGATAAAAGCACTGTGTGAATGAGACTTGCAGTGCAAAACGCAAAATTAGGTAGAAAGGTGCTACATACCAGTCATTTACCGTTCAAGCAGTAGCCTCTGGGGCTGGAAAACGAAGCAAATGTCCATTTGAGGCTGACTCCAAAAGTGAGTCACTGCTAATAAATCCCCAGGCCAGCATTACAGGATAAAAAATAATGTCATCAGTCTCTTTTGGTCATGGATAGTGTCTTCCATAAGCTCTAAGGTACAATCCAGGTACATGCTCCAGCTACGAGTGTAAAATACCAGTATAGGTTGCCAAGTATTAATATTAGGCTGCATATTAAAGATGGTAAGAGCTACTGTGCCATATTATCCACATTTTGAAGCTTTAGCATGACTATTTTTACCGCCACAATGTTTTTCTTTGGTTTTGTGTGTTGTTTTTTTTAATCAAAAGCAACCATATTTGAACAAAACAGTGGAATGCAACGTTAGCAACTAGCAAGCTTGCTTAGGAATCTGCACCCAAAAACTGCACGTGTGATCTACAAACACACAGATACCCACTAACTTGTGCTAAGCAAAAGGAATAAAATACAGAAATTTCATGCACGAAAACTGAAGCACAAACTCCTTAAATAAAAAGCCATTCATGTTAGTCAGTTACTTTAAAAATCCAAACATTGCTACAGCTGCCAGTGATAGGACACGTGTACACACCCTGTAAAACTGGGCATTTTAACAAAAATAGTTTCTGATGATTGATTTACTTTTGTACAATCATTAGTAGCCATTACAGGGACTGCAGCTTTTAACAGTTCTCTGTTGCCTTCACTTTTCAGCCACATGATTGCAGCTTGGTTCCATTAATCACATATTGGATGACATATATAGCAACAATTCACAAGAACAGTCACATTATTATTATTATTATTATTATTACAATAAAAAAGACCTACAATATTGAGAATAAGTTTAACATTCAGATGGTTCTCTGTGAGGAAGCCGTTGGTGATGGAGGGAAGGAAGAACTCTCGTTTAACAGATGAAGGGACAGAAATGAGAAAAAAGAAAGCTGAAAGAGACGAGGATGAAATACAAACTATGTGGCACAGTATTACTGCCACGTACTGGAAAGAAACGGGTATAAAGAGTAATAAAAGTGTAATCTGAGTATTATCTTCTACTTGGTACTCTTGTCACACCAAGCCTTTACCTGAGGAAAACCTTTTGTGCTTAAAATTATGTCATTGACACCCAAAACAACCTGTCCAGTATTTAGATTGTTTCAAATATTTATTTATTTATCTGGCTAGATTGTCTTCATTTTTAATGATTAATGTTTTTTATTGTTAAATGAAAACAAAAACAAAGAATCTATTGATTATTTCTTTATTAGATATTTTAGCAAATAATAAACAATATAATCACTCATTATTTTTATATATATTATGGTACTATTTAGTGTGAATGCTGACTTATTTATTTATTTAATTATTTATCTATTTATTTATTTATTTATTTGTCATTACTCAGCTTTTTTAGATTTTAAGGATGTTTAGCTACATTCCAAACTTGGAAAATTGTAAGTGCACTTTAGCCTTCAGGTGAATAATTCCACCTTTTTCAGCTCATTCAACATTTTTAACTTAACATTCAGCAATTATTTCATTTCAGCTCAAAACATCTATCAGCATTCAAACTGCAGTTTCTTCAGAAAGTGCATTTTCTAGTTTTTTCCCTTTCTTTCCTTCTTTCTTTCCTGCGACACTAGATGTCAGTGTTGAGGTTAAAATGAGCTGCTGATGCCTCGTATAGTAAAGCAGAGGTTTACAGGCTGTTATTATGGAAACACGGAAACACAACCTAACATTTATATCCCATCTGTGGAGTAGCTTCTTTGACTAAAAGTTATGTAACTGTGTATATGATGTCAAATGGCTCATTTTAGAAGACAGATCCAGGATGCTGACAAAGAAACCACTGAATTTGGAAGTTTGTTTTAAATCATTGCGGTCGGGTAAATAAATTATCTTTCGCTCACTATTTAGCGTAAAAAGGACATTTTTCTTTAGTATATCTAATTTTTCGTGCCAGACAGACCATTTGTGAAGTTGTATTAATATTTGTGCTCAAAATGATAACAGAAAAATGCTCTTGTTAAGGCTGGGAGAGGGTGAAGAACACTTTAAAATGTTTATGCAAAATTGAAATATTTAGGCTATTTTTTTTAATCTTCATTGTTTCAGCCAAACGTTAAGATTCATGAAAAGGGAGACGTTAAAAATAATTAAAATATAGATTTAAGAATATTAGTTTAACATGAAATGAAACATAACAATAAGAACTGCCCTTATGATTCTATATAATCATATAATTACGATTATAATGAAAACCCCATTCAGGATTTCAGTGTGGTCTTTATTCTAAGGATAACGGATCCATATAACGGACTTCATTTCCTTCGTCTGCGCTGCTGCCCTCATCGAAGATCGTCTATTGAAACAACGCCTCAGTTACCAGCAAGAAAAAGACACCGAGAGACTGAGCATAAGACAGACTCGGTGCTCCACTTTTTTAATAATAGCCCCGGTTATTAAAATAAGTTCATTATTAGGATACTAGATATTAATAGTCAGAAATTTAAAAAAATGAAAGCGGTGCTTACATAGGCAGGTTTGAAAGGTAAGAAAAATATGGTTATTTTAAGAGCATTGGGAACAGTCTGTGTTGTGTGAACTTGATGTGCATTTCTGTAAATGCTAACTTTAACTCATCAATTTCCTTTTCTTTGTTATTTTTCTTGTTGTAAAATAAATTTCTATATAATACTATATATATATAAGAAGTGGACACATCTGGTCAAAAAATCAAATAAAGGTCACATTTCTGCACATTATTCGTCTCCACTTTTATTAATTCAATTCCTGTAACAAAGTTGAAGATTCATTATTACCATTATCAGAACAATTAATAATATTTGTTTGATGTATTATCTACAATTTTATCTTCGCATTTCTATAAAGGACTTTTAAACATTTATCAAAGCCTCTCAGCGCGGCTAATGTAACTATGATATGATATAGGCTTGTCCAGCTCCACTCTTTCTCAGTTACATAGATACATAGCTTTGATTGTTCAAATTGCACTTGTTGGACCTCAAAATGGTCCAAAGGAAAGAAAAACAGCAACAACACATCCCCCCTTCTTCAATTTCAATTTCTATGTTTCTACATGTGAAACACTGAGTTAAAGCCTCTGACGATCAACCTTATATTATATTATATATCAGTCTTTTAAGTCTATATTTTGTCTCCAGCTTTTAGCAGTTTCTGTCACTCAGTCCCTTTTGCTTAAAACTCAAAGGCAAACTTCTCTGTTCAAACCCTGACCTAGCCCAGTCATCCTAGGATTGTTCCCCACTTATTTCACTTATTATTTTGTTTATTGATAACATTATTATTATGGTAATTTCGCTGTGCTTTTCATTTTAATCATGTTGTTTATGTGGGTTTTGTCTTTTGTTCTTGTGTTTTTGGGGGGACTTGGGATCTTAATACGTTTACCTGCTTTACTACCTACTCTACGTTTACTAGAAAACACTTTTTGTAAACTCTTGTTTATAAATAAAAAAACGTTTGACATTATTTTCAATGCTATGAAATTTCTTAGATATTATTTCAAATTCTTTTGAAAATGTGTATTATTCTTGCTTTGCACCTTAGTGAATAAGCTACCCCGCTGCACAACAATAGTAAAAGAAAACAAACGCAAATTATTTATTTATTTATTTGATTTTTTTTTTATTATTTATTTATTTATTTTGCTTTATTTAGCCTAAAAAAAAATCAAAAAGAAAGTGAAGTTTTTCTTTTCTCCACACTACGTGGTCTTGGGAAATTTCCTCAGAGTGAGCGCTCATCCTGTTTCCGGCGCTTTGTGCTGCCCATATGTCAAAGTCTTTGTGCTTTTCAAGACAGAGAGGCGACAGAAGGGAAAAAAACAGCTGGATCCAACAACCATCCAGCTAGCGTTACCACTAGCAGCAACCAGCTCCTCAAACCGGCTAACCCCCCTCGGCTGCCTGACTTCCGAAAGGTACCGTGTCTGAAAACTGTCCGTTAACCGAGAGCTAACGGCTCCTTATTCCGACCGCCTTATCTTTTACCTGAGCTTTCTCTTTGACCCAATTTTCCAACTGCCAGCCTGGCTAGCCTGTTAGCTTCCACATTAGCTTCTTTAGATGCTGATTAGCTAGCTAGCTTAACTGATTAGCCTCCTGCTGCTTGAGCAGGTATCCGAGGATTAAACAAGCTGTCAGCAAGAATCATAGGAGCACACTCGCCTCCCATCCTTTGTTGTCATTTATAAAGCAGAAAGCATAGGGCTCTGTTGGCCTCTTTAAGTCTGCTTCATACTAACTGTCCTTTTAAATAAAGTCAAATATTTCTCGTATTTTACTTTTATCTGCTTTTAAAGTGTTGCCATACTACATGCACAGTACTTTTAGTCATTTAAAGTACGCAAGTAGTGCTTTCTGGTTGGTTTAAATTGTGTCTAGTGCGAAGTATTCCTTTTGGGTATAGAGGAAAATGAAGCAGGAATCACATAAACACTGATCTCAGATGTTAATTTGAGTTTGTCTCATTTTTGTCATTGCAACATAAATTCTATAATGATATCCATGACAACAAAAACCTCACGGTAGTGATTTTTCGCTAATTACGTGCACATTTTGAGCTAATCTGTATTTCAAATGAATCTTTCTCGATATTGGCATCTTTTAAAGCTTTTGTGTTGGAATGCAACCTGCTGTTTTCATTGATCTGATTTCTTATTTAATGCCGTTTCTGTACAACGTGTAATACAGTTGTTGAGCAGAAGTCTTGGTTTGTTACGCTTAAAGTGTGCAGACAATCTTCTTTTCTGAGGTGTTGAAATCTGCAGATCTTTGAAAAATTTACTCAGTTTTTACTGGAAAAAATAATTGTTATCTATCAGACTGCTTCCAACTAATATTAAGGCCAGAATAGGTAAAGTAACCACCTGTCAAATCAAACATGCGAGGCTACTTGAAAGTAGCTTTTATTTCTCTGGTGCAAACACTGGTTGAGGAGCTGAATGGCTCCTGTAACCACAGCAGTCCCAGGGGAGCACTGGTTGAAAACTGGCCCATGATGTCAATGAGGGTTCTAAGTACAGAAGCCTCACTTACCGACTGTTTCTGCTGGTGACAGGCAGACAATCAGAAGAAAGTTAGCTTAAAAGTGGAGGATTTTAAGCAGCTTGTTTGAGTGAGAGAAGATGAACTGGATGCCCTGATAAGGATAAATAATGAACTGTGAATGATGCCAAGTCCAAGAATAAAAATAGGATGCTGATATTAGCTGTTCCTCTTTAATTGGGTAATCTATCATCTATTTTCTATTTTCTACTGCTCATTGTCTCCCCAGGTAGCATCCATTTAGTCAGTTGTGTCATGGGAGTTATTGTTATATGCTGTGGCTATCATTGCAGTTTCTTTTGTCAGTGTGGGCTTTCTACTGTATGGACGTGGATATTATGATTGTAATCCATGTTTTGAATGTCGTTCTCTATGCTGTCATGTAAATTTAACTTGGTGAGCTCTGAAGAAACTCCAGGTCTCGATTCTGTCTGATTTACAGCTTTATCTTGCAACCTGTGTTTGGCAGGGCTCAGCTGACAGTGGCGCTTGAACCCAACTAACCTCACGAGGAGTTCAGGGTTTTAGAGGTGCTGTGTGCATTCCCTGCTCCCAGTGGTTGTTAGATCACTGCTTCCATTTCTATTTTTACACCAGTTCAACAAACAAGTCAGAACATTTAAATAATGGAGACTTTGAGATGATGGAAGGTAGATTTTAGTTTCACTGATTTCCATGGGAAATGCGAAGTAGCAATGCAGTAAATTTCTAATTACACTTTGAGGAAAGAATAAACTCCCATCCTTGTTTCTTGTCTTTCCTCCAAAACAACGCTTCATCTCTGATTATTTTTGTGTCTTGCTGCCTGGAAGGATTTGGACTCGTCAGCTGTTCACATAAACAGAGTGAGCAGACGTTGTTCTCCTTCCTTTTCTTTTCTTTAAAAGTTCTATGTTATTTTTGATGTCGGGTTTCGAAGCCTAAACTGTTGTTATCAAGGATATGCAGGCTCGACTCTTTCTCAAAGCTGCAATCAGAGGTTTTTTTATTTTGACCCGTTGACTCCCACGCAGTCTGAAAACAGCTCCAGTCTTACACGGACGCACCAGTTTGTTGCTTTCTGAACATCTTGGACTTCCATGACTGGATGTTTGTTCTTCTCAAAACATAAAGAAATCTCTAAGCGTAGTCTTAATGTGTGGCCAGAAAAACAGACACATTTCTATTATTGCCTTGAAAAAGGACCATATGAATTTTAAATTACTTCTTGCTTTATTTTTCTCTGAAAGCAGTGTACACGGAAAAAAATGTTAGTAATCAAAGATGAGAAAGTTAAGTGGTAGAGTAGGGGTTAAAGCTTCTTTAAGGCGAGGTATGGCACAGCGGCACACAGTAACTTATTATATATGTGAGAAAATTGACGATTTTTCAGTTTGGTTCTAAATGTAGATAGCTGTAAGTGATCTCATATCAACAGGCACCATGATCCCGAAAGAAAGGGCCAAAGAAATGAAATGTTCCCTCAGAACATCTGGATCTTATTGTAGGTACACCACCTGATGACGTGAGAGGTCTCACAGTCTGACTCCACTGTAGCCATGGTGTTATTTTAGGTTCTTGTGATCCTCTCATGACTAATACTTCCATCACTGATTAAGCTGCAGATTTCTTGCAAATAATGGGGATAACGAGCAGTCAGTTTTTTTCATTTTCATTTTTTATTTCTAATTTGTGTGTATAGATATTTTTTAACATCAGCACAAATTTAGTCTACAAAGAAATCTTGCTGCTTTTTTTTTTTACAGCCACCTTTGTAACAATTTGGGAGTTATTGTAGCTGTTTTGAAGCCTCTTTCTAAATGTGCATACACTTCATCGGTCTTGTGTGTATAAAATTCCACCTATAGCCAAATAAGATGTTAAATAAACAAACACAAAAAATGTTGACTTTGTTTTAGAATGAGGTAAATTAAAATAGCTACTTGTCCCACTTGCAAGTAATAAAGCACTGAACAAATGGCACGTTGCTTCAGATGAGAAGGATGAAGCTAGAAATCTACTGTGCTGCTTTAAATCATATTTGTCCAGTTCCAGTTTCTTTATGTAAACTTGGAGGTTTTTTTCCTCTCATACAAAAGATGGAGTCATGAGTTCTATAGGGTTTCATGTAGTGCAGAGAGCAATGCAGTTATACATGAATACATTTCTATTACTATACAGATAATTCCTGATTTTCTTTAACTATTAAGTCAGGGGGAAAAAATCAATTACTGAAGCTACAGGCATGTCTTGGAGACTTAAAGGGCAGTGTGACTTGTAATTTTCAACTTCAAAACTCGAACAAAACTGAGGTCACTCTATTTGGCCCTAAAAAATTCAGAAAGCCTGTGTCTAACCTGATACTCTGGGTGGCATTATTGTGTCCTCCTGTTGTAATGTGAGTCATTTTTGACCATGCGTATGTTCTTTAACTTGCACACTGAAATCGTATATAGGACTGTCATCTTTCCTCTATGCAATATTGCTAAATATTATCAGCTAAATAAAACAGTCTTTTTTTTTACTTTACTTTAAAATTATTCTTAAAATTTTACTTTTTAAGAAAATCTATATGAGGTTCAGGTGAACATGAACCATGGGATATAAAGGGGCAGGAACTCAATAATAAGCCAAGGAACATTTCAAGAAGTGTATTTACCTCCATCTTTACAATAAAGAGAGAGAGATACACCCACTCCCATTCACTGAAACTGAACCTCAACAGTATACATGTGCCACACAACATGGCAACATTGACTTTCTATTGCTGTTTGGCTATTTGTGTGAAGGAGTGGGCCACTGGGTGTTTAGTGAAATCTCCTTCTCTGTATAATGTGTCTATCTTTTGATGTCTCATCTTTTCTTCAGCACGTCTTATTTTCAATTCTAAGAAGTATATTTGTCACTTTTTGGCAGTTTTTGGTAGTTATTTTGTAAGTGGGAAACATAGAATTAAAATGGCCTCAAGTGTTATTATAAAAATATGCTAATAGTGTCATGGTCCTGAGTCCGTGAATCAGTGATTTTGTGTTTGGTGTATTTATTGTTGTTGTTATTATTATTATTTGTGGGCTGTTTTGGGATGGTTTGTGTTTTGGGGTTTTGGATACTGGGTTTCTGGGTTGGTGCTCCCTCTGTTGGTCCCTGGTGTTAGTGTCCCCTGTCTCATCAGGATAATCAGGTCCAGCTGTGTCTCCCACCTGTGTGTGATTTCCCAGTGTCCCTCTGTGTATTTATAGTGTGTGTCTGCCTCTGTTCCTCGTCGCGTCGTCTGTATTCATTCTCTGTGTTTCTCTGCATTACTCCGTGAATCCTCTGCGTGCTCTCTCTGCTGTCCTCCCTTCGTGTTCAGGTTTGCTATTCTATGGTTTAGTTCTGTTTTGCCATCCCCCACTTTGTGTTCTGTATTCTTAATAAACCACCCTCACATCTTAGTAAGTGCTGCATTTGAGTCCTCCTTTCCACTCATCACACGGCTGCTGCCCCAGTCGTGACAAATAGAGCTTTAAAGTAATTTACTAAATACCGGAAACTAGTCTGTGTGAGTTTGGTATCTATGAAGAGCTTTCAAAGCCAGTTTCATCTTTGATCTGATCGTTGTTATGAGCTCTGAACTCAAAAAAGAAATGTAAACACGATCCGATTTTAGCCATAACCATGTTACTCCTTGGTTACTTAGTCCTACCAGCTGGAATAGAACAGGAAATGACACAGAAAACACTGACGGTTACAGCATTGGTGAGCAATATTTAATTTTTTTTTTACAAACCATACCAGCTTCATGGTCAGAGCTTGTTCTCTATTTGGCCGGATTTTCAAAGAAAGAGAATGGCACTGATGAATGACACGAGCTGATGACGTGTCTTCTCTTTCCTTGCAGGATCTTAACTAGAAACAGTGCTGATGTGATTGTTGAGTTTTTCTGTGCTGTCATGTAAATGGAATCTGTTCAATATGTGTTTTCACATTCTCTCTCCCTCTGACAAAATAAGTAATTTGGAAACATCCCTGTGGGCTCTGGAGACTTTTATAGAGTTAGTATGTAAATTGATTAATGAACAAAAGTAATAGTTGGAAACCTCATTAGCCATCTTGGGCCTCACTCACACCAGCCTAGAGACCAGTTGACAACCCTATGACCAGTTCCAGAGTGGTTGCTAAAAGTTGCTGTGAAAACTATACTTGCCCCAATCAGCCACATTCATGCAGGCCCAATGATTAGTCAGTGATCCCCTGGTAACCACAGGTTATGAGTGGTTACTGGAGGTTTCATGTAGTCATCAGGTGATATTTATGGGCTCAAATTGTGGTCATAAATATTTTGTACTTGTAAATCAGGATTTGTATGTGTACAAAAAGATTTGTATGTGTAAAAAGAATTTGTGTGTGTGCAAAAAGTACAAATTTTGACCCTACTTTTCTTCCTTTCATCTGATTGGCCAATGTCATGTCAATCACAAATTTAACTATCCAATCAGAGAACAGATGGGTTTGGTTGTTGGAGGGGTGCTTTATGGAGCTTCAGGTCCTTGAAGGGAATAAATGCTCTTTTACATGCCAGCCCAGCGTTTTCCTTCATCACCACAAAGAAAAACAGTCTGGGGTGGTCCGAGTTTGGTGATTTTTGTGCCACAGGTTTACGTGCTTAATACAGGGACTTCCACAGCCTTTTCAACAGCGCTGCGGACCGCGAGCGGGGGGTGGGGGCGCAGGGTTTTGGAAATGACAGTCTTCACTAGTGGGGATAGTTACAAAGCAGAGTTTCACACGTATTTTTTTACGTCTGCATGCAAGTCCAACTTTTGTTTTGAATGCGAATAGTCTCATTTGCAGTTCGTCTCACACTTTACAAAGCAATGAATGAAGGCATGCAGCTTACATGTGTTTATCATCCCTGAAATTGTCATGTGGTTATCCTCTACCTATGATAAGAGGACACAAAAATGTTGGAAATTTTAGGCATTTTAAAAATGAATTCCTATGTACTCAGAGGCCATGTAAAGCAGAAAAGTTTCCTAATGCGGGAGTAAAGTTTTGCATAGCTTCATTAGATAGCCTAAAGTTATTGTACAAAAAATTAGTGAAAACTTTCAGATTTGACAGATTTTTTTTTTTTTCTGTTTCTTGTTTCAGAGTTTGGCTTTTGTTGCCAGGGAGCTTCTTGCTCTTGTGTTTGTTGAGGTTGCATGCTCATGGTACAAGTCACGCTGCTCTGTGATTATTCCTGATTATCCTGCTGTTTGTTGCCTTTGATCACAACTGCTCAGTCAGATTGTGCAGTTGACAGTTAGGGCTTTAGACAGTTTTAAATGTGCGGCATTACCCAGTAGAAGAGGATTTGATTTGCTTCAAATAATCCCTTTTAGCCCTTTCTTGGTGGGTGAAAGAGAAAATTCTCCTTAAAATAGAAGTGACTTTGTTATTTGTTCTGTGACTTTGTTCCCGGTGCAGAAATTTGTCATATCAGTTAGAAAAAGATAATCAAAAAGCACTTTAATGCACATTTTCAGCCAAACTGTTTCCTGCAGCTACTTCCTGTGTTTTATCCCTGCTGATCATATCACTGCAGCAGTAATTCCCAGAGGTTTTTTTTTTGTTTTTTTTTTTCATTTTCATGATTTAAATGCTGCTAAATAAAAAAAGCTAGGCAAAGAAGGTTGTGGCTTTTATTGTCCTGATTTGTATGAAATGCACCCCCCCCCCCCCCCCCCCCCAAAAAAAAAAAAAAAAAAGATAAGCGTGAGGAATAATTACCAGTCAAACCCAAGTCTACTTTTTTTTTTCTTTACAAATTGTTCCCATGAAAACTGGACTTTTTTAATTGGCTCAGCTAAACCAAAAACAACGAGTCAAACATCAGGTCAAACATTCATCAAACACAGAAACACAAAACTGTCTATTGACTTTGAATGTTGATGCTGATGAGCAGAGGGAAACCATTAGTGATATCCTGTTGCTTTGTTAGTGCTTTTATAGTCACACATTGACATCTTGCCTTTTTGTCTGCAGCTGGTTGTGAGGCTGATGATGTGGTGTGAAGATGGAGGCTCCTGAATACCTCGACCTGGATGAGATCGACTTCTCTGATGATTCAGTGGTCAGTATGATATGACAAGCTGCCCACAGGGGCACAACTACCAGCTGCATCTTCATCACCAGTAAAGTTTGATGGGGTTGTACGCAGCTAACAGAATATAAAGCAGTTCAATCTTTGCGTATCTCTGGAGCTCAAGAAGATGATATTCACTACCACCCTTCAGTTTACACACAGCTATGTAAATAATGCTTACTTTGCAATAAGCATATTTATGGGTGCTCAGTGCTTAAAAAAAGATTATTTTGATCAATGATTAGCATGACTGTTGATTCACTTAAAATCATCCGCATTTGGTGAACTTCATAAAAAATGTGTACTTTTGCAGGAACTTAAAAAAACAACACTTTAAATGAAAGGCAAATAGATTAAAAAAATGTTGGCAGTGCTGGAGTTCTACAGTAGAGAGTTAAGTTACATGCACACTGGAAGCAATTTGCAGGGACGTGGCATTGAGAGACTGTAAAAAGTGAATGATATTTGGCAACTTCAAACAGCTGCGGGTGAAATGACTAATGACAACATTAAATGGGCAAGAAAACAATAGATTTTCAGGTGAGCAACTCAAGAGACAACCAGTGAGTGTTAATTGACATATGATGTGCTAGTAAATACATTAGAGGTTCACTTGGGCCTGGATTGTCCACATATAACCAGACCATGTCTGTGCAGATGGTGCCAGCAGCAGACTCAGGCAGTAACCTCAGATAAAAAGTGATGAAGAGCTGAAGCTGATCACCAACTGACACACCACAGAAAACAGATCAGGTTAAAGTCAGAGATGCTGAGACAAAGCCAGCTGCAGACAGCTGTTAGTGATCATTGCACAGGTTCCACAGGATGTAGGCTTTTAGGGTAGTGGCAAAGGCATGGATCAGGGATGCACTTTCCTCTAAGTTGCAGTATAAATCAGCCATACACACTAACCCTAAGGCTAAGTGGCAGGACCTGTTTTATCTATCTGATAAATAGGAAAATAAAATAAAATAAATTAGCCAGCCCCTAGCATTGTATCAATTTTGGATGGCTGGGATGATACAGGTGGCCTTGACTGTAGCATCGTGCAGTCAAGGTGGCCTCGAACTGCTCTGTTCTTGGTCGCATTTAGTCAGTGCATTTTTTTTATTCCGTTAACTTTCATGATGGAAAGATTTGGACAGATTTTCTTGGCTTTGGGTCTGTGTAGGAAGGAGTTTGAAATTACACAGCTGTAACTGCTTCAAGTTACAATCTGTCAGTACTTAAAGTAATTGGCTAATATCTAAATATAACTTCCTTGCACAGCTGCTGGACTGCTGCGTACAATTTTCTGTCTTTTTTTTTTTTTTTATCTTTCCTCATCCTCTTACAGTATTCTGTCACGTCTCTGAAGAGCATCCCTGAGCTGTCCAGGAGAAGCGATGGTCAGGCAGAGGAGAGGCAAGGTAACTTAACAATAATATAATTACAGTTTGGCTTGAAACAGTTTAGATCAGATCTCTGATCATCCTGTCCTCCTGCAGCTCCAGCCATCAATTGGAGCCGCAGTGTGTCCTCCCACAGCGGCGGGGGAATCAAACCCACAGGCATTGCTGAGGTTCACAGTAAGTTCCGGCCGGTGAAGAGGGTCTCACCTCTTAAGCACCAACCAGAAACCGCTGACGCAGAGACCGATGGTAAAGTCCAAGGTCAGGGGCTGGTTCTGGGGGAGCCAGTTGAGAGTAGTAAGGATGACCCTGACAAACAGACTAATGCCTCCTCTGACGGGCAGGGGGGAAAGGCTAAGAGCCTGGGCAGCAGTGTTGGTGTTGTTGGAGGGAGCAACAACCCCCAGGCTTTGTTTGGGGAACTGGAGCACTATGACCTGGACATGGATGAGATCCTGGATGTGCCTTATATCAAGTCCACTCAGCAGATGTCCACGCTGCCCCGTGTTCCCCACGACAAGCGGTCAGTGACGGGGAGCAACATAGGTGGAGGCACACTGGAGAGGAATCGGGGAGGAGGGCTGAAGAACTCCACTTTAACCCACAATGAGCCTCTGAGCCTGGGCAGCAGTAGTAGCTCACAAACTCAGGTGAGTCAGCCAGCATCTTTTATGCTTCATATTCCTGTTTGTATTTACAGTGCCTCTGTCCAGACCTAAACATATACATAAACAAATAAATATAGCTACCACTTTTGAAAAGTGAAGCTAAAGTTATCTTTTAATGTAAAACACAGTGTTTTTATGCCTGTTTTCATTTTCAATAACCATCTTATTTAATATTTGAAGTACACAGTGAAGTAACCATATGCAGAAAAGGGCACAATATTTGAACCACTGATGTTTATCAGTAGCAGAGAAATGTATATAAGTATAATCAGAATCAGCATATGTTATTAATCCCTAGGGAAATTATGTGGGTACAGTAACATTAACAGAAATAGACTAGACTATTCAACAATACAGTATGTTAATATATAAGGAATAGCACAATATATACAAATCACCAAATAATAAATATCCGGGGTTGACAGATGTGAATATAAATAAATATCAAGAAAATTGACAGCAACAGTACTGAGTAAGAAAAGAGTGTGTGCAAAAAGATGTAACTATTGCAGTGTTTACAGTGTGTTAGATGGAGGAGTTGTACAGGGAGATGGCCACAGGCAGGAATGATTTCCTGTGTCGTTCAGTGGTGCTTTTAGGTAATCTCAGTCTCTCACTGAACGTGCTCCCATGGCTGGGGTGGGAGGTATTGTCCAACATTGTCTTTATCTTGGACAACATTCACTTCCCGACACCACTTTAAGAGAATCCAACTCCATACCCACAACATTACTGGCCTTGTGGATCAGTTTATTGAGTCTGTTGGCATCAGCAATGCTCAACCTGCTGCCCTAGCATGCAACAGCATAGAGGATAGCACTGGCCACAACAGACTCATAGAAAATCTTGAGCGTTGCCCGACAGATGTTGAAGGACCTCAGCTGCCTCAGAAAATAGAGACGACACTGGCCCTTCCTGTAAAGTGCAGTAGTGTTTTTAACCCAGTCCAGTTTATTGTCTATGTGTACTCCAAGGTATCTATAGTCAATGTCACAATGTCCACGCTGACCCCGTGGATTTCCTGGTCTTCCTATAATCCACAATCAAATCCTTGGTCTTTGCCACGTTGAGCTGCAGATGATTCTGCTCGCACCACGTGACAAAGGAGTCGACCACAGCCCGGTACTCTGACTCATCACCCCCGCTGATCCAACCACCACAGAGTCATCAGAAAACTTCTGAAGATGGCAGGTCTCTGTGTAGGTGCTGAAGTCTGTGGTGTAGAGGGTGAAGAGGAAGGGGGAGAGGACGGTCCCTTGTGGTGCCCCTGTGTTACTAATTACCATCACAATGTGGAAGACACACGTATTGTGGTCTTCCTGTCGGATAATCAACAGGACACAGAGAAGCATCCACCTGCATCGCTGTTAGCTTATCACCCAGGAGAGTCAGCCTGGTGGTGTTGAATGCACCACCAGGCTGTTTTTGAAGTCAAAAAACATGACCCTCACAGTGCACTCCTGCTGGTCCAGATGGGTGTAGACACGATTGAGCAGGTAGATGATGGCGTCCTCAGTTCCGAGTCGGGGCTGGTAAGCCAATTGAAGGGGATCCTGATGTGGTCTGACTATGGGTTGGAGCTGGTCCAGGATGAGTCTTTCCAGGGTCTTCATGATATGGGAGGTCAGTGCCACAGGCCTGTAATCCTGGGGGCCACTGGGATGTGGCGTCTTTGGTACAGGGACGAGGCATGATGTCTTCCACTGCACTGGGACCCTCTGCAGACTCCAATATAACTGTGACTGTAATTTTCTCACTTAAACTAAAAGCTCACTTGGTGTTTTCTGCAGTATTGCGTTCTGTCACCAGTGAAGTGGTCTGACCTGAGGAAGTCCAAATCAATGGATCCAGACCTCCACCACCTCCACCGATCCCCAGGTGGAGGAGGAGGTTACCAGCCAGAGATGTCTTCTGGCCTCCTTAGCTGCTCCTCCTCTCTCTCTTCTTTCTCTGATGCAGGTATTAAATAAATGTACTGTCCTCTGTTCTGTCCTTCTGTGCTAACATATATATACATATAAAGACATGACATGATTTTCAGACAAACTGCTGTCTGCACGGGTCTATCCAGACTCTCAGAGCCAGAGACCAAGTGTGGACCCTCCAGGGGGCCCGGGACTAATTTTCCCTCTGCCAGGGGGCAGCGTGAGCAGGCAGGACAGCTCCAAATCCTGGGCTTCTGCATCAGGAGGAGTGGGAGGTGGGTCAAGGGGGTTTGGAGGGAGTGGTGGAGCAGGAGGGGAAGTAGACGAGGAATCCAAGAAGAACCAGAACATCATTAACATCGTTAGAGAAGGACAGATCTCATTGCTGGTGCGTATTTCATCATATTTTGTCATCCTTCTCCTCATCACCCCGTCGTCCTTTACACTTCACAACCTCTGTGTTTTCTCCTCTTTGTCCTCCTTGTGCAGCCTCACCTGGCAGCTGATAATCTGGAGCTAATCAGAGACGAGGATGGAAACAACCTGCTCCACATCTCGGCCTCTCAGGGCCACGCCGACTGTCTGCAGCATCTCACATCTTTGATGGGGGAGGATTGTCTCAATGAGCGCAACAACCAGCAGCTCACCCCCGCTGGTCTGGGGGTCAAGGTGAACTTCAGTGTTAGACTGGGTGTATGTCTCCAAAGTAACATGCTTGTATTCAAGTGCTGGCAGAGATTCTGCTTTAATGACATTGAGAAGACAACTTTGAATTACATCAAGCCAGAGTACTGGCACCCCACTGTGTGGTGTGTTCAGGGTCACCCAGCAGTGTTGGCATTCAGCGGTGTCATCATGCATGTTACACACATTAACTGCAGTATCTTGTTTGTCAGGTAAAGCCCAACAAAAGTGTAAAAAATGTGTTTATGCAGCTTCAGCCTTATTTTAGCTATGTATCTACCCTGCTTGATGTGAATGTAATGTGCCTCTATACCCTTTAAGTCTTCAAATTCCCACTGTTCGTACCTGCAGGTCAAAATATTAGTCCTCCTGAAAGTAGAAAAAAACATCTGTAAGCTAACAAGGGTATGCAGACATTTGATTGGTAACTGACAGCTGGTCAGTGAGGTCATACTGTAATAATAAGATGGAGGTTTTTGATAAAATTAGGTAAACATTTACTCCAGCTCTATTGGCAGCCGCAGGATGTTAGAAAGAAAGAAGTTAAATGCCGCAAATATGAGCAGGTCCTGCTTTGGCAGCCCTGTAGTGGAAACTAGGCTCTTGATTGGCTGCCAGAAGGGAAGTGTGTTATCTGGAGACAAGCTCTGCAGCTGTTTGCTGATTCCTGATTGGTTGTTATTAACAAGACTGTTGTTTATACACTTAGATTAACAGGATGACAGATTTCCAGCCACCTGGTCCATGCTGAAGTATGTTAAATGAATGTAGTCGTATTACTCACGTTGCAGGGGCATAAATCTTTTCACTGACTCATTGTGGGAACTTGGCTACTTTTTAGGCCACATATCAGTAGTACATAACAGTTTGGATCTAAAGACCCAAATAAGTTCATAGCAATGGTTCCTCTCTGGAAAATATCACAAGAATCATGTTGTGACATTTTAGGAAGCTGTCTTTTCTCACTGTAACACTCTATAAGAAATAAACTGTGCCAGCCCCGTTCTTACTCCTAGAAAAACTCAGCTTATTTTAGGTGAAGTTGTTGCCCGCATGAAGAACATTCGGTAGCTTTTTTTCAAAGAAGCTGGCTGGCTAAATACTGATCTGGTCACATTGCAGTTTGGACATGCACCGGCTGATATGGCTCGAAGTGATTGAAACATGAGTGCGTGTTTGTTGTAGAATGGTCATCTGGAGTGCGTGAGGTGGATGGTGAGTGAGACAGAAGCCATTGCCGAGCTGAGCTGCACCAGAGAACATCCCAGTTTGATCCACTACGCGGCCCGATATGGACAGGTAATACACACACGTGCACATAAACACACACATGCAGGTGATGAGAGCAGTCGATTTTATTTTTTCCACATTACGCATTGAGTGTTTTCATTCCCTACAAGTCAGTAGGTGGATATATCGGTAATTTATAATTTGCTTGTGACATCTGTGATTTCCAAGTGTGTGGCACAGCAGTCAATAAACAAATTAGATTGTTTGTCTGTTTACTTAGCGTAAGTTTAATTTATGTGTTTTAAGTTATCTTTTATTATTACCATTAGGAAAATTCATTCACTTTATTTAACCCATCCTATGAAATAAGAGTAGCGTAAAGCCGCTGTGCAAGGGATAACTTGCACATAACATAAGGGATAACTGTGCATCTTAATAACTTAACCTGGCATGTTTTTGGTGTTGATATTCTAGTGTAAAAGCTAAAATGAAATGCTTGAATCACATGAACTGTTAAACTTTATTATGAGAATTTATTGCTGCTTTTAATTATCATTAACAAATAATAACACATTATCATGGTTACTCTAACTCATTTCACTGATCCAATAAGACGATGAACATTCAGTTATATTGTTTTAATGGATATGCCATCTCTCCCTTCAGGAGAAGGTGTTGCTGTGGTTGCTTCAGTTCATGCAGGAACAGGCTATCTCTCTGGATGAAGTCGACCAGAACGGAAACACTGCAGTCCACATAGCAGCTCAGTATGGTCACCTCAGCTGTATACAGGTAACCTGATGTTTAAGTCTGTGATATAGCTTCAAGATTTACATCACTGGATGTTTTGCTCCCATAAATATACAGCAGGTTCTGCTGTTAGTCCGCCTGCTGTCAGAATCTGTGTAGACTGAATGACTTGAGCTCTAACCTCGACCTGCGGCAGGTGGAGAGTTGGTCATATTGTTTATTGTCTCAGAGCAGCTAATGCTTTGTCTTTATTCATCTGTTTCTCTGGTGATGTGTCCTTCATGGTGTTTTTAAAAAGTTCAACTATCTTTAACCTTTTTTTCCTGTTCCTAAATATTGTTTCTTTGCTCGGAGATTTATCGCTTTATCACCATCCATCACGCTTCTGTAGAGTAAAAGGTTAAATGCTCGCTGCAACATTCTGATTAGTTCCTTTTTCTCTTACTTAACCTGACACAACACTGATTTATTACAAGTGTTAGGTTTTACACTTTTCGCTAATTTTCCTACAATAGAGGCTGAGGGGTATTTTCTCTGTAGGTGGCACACCCTGCTGAAGGAAGGGCGGATATTATTAGTCTTGTCTGCTTCCTGCTGGCTAGCCCAGGCTGACAATCAAAATACTGATAACTAATGATATGGTTTAAATGAGAGAGCTGCTTCTCTGAAACGTCTGAAACTTGAGGGCTAGAGCTCAGAACTGTGAAAGGTTTGTGTTTGTTTATCCAGACTCTGGTGGAGTACGGCTCCAATGTGACATTCCAGAACCAGCAGGGGGAGCGGCCTTCCCAGAGTGCCGAGCGGCAGGGACACACCACTTGCGCCCGCTACCTGGTTGTAGTGGAAACCTGCATGTCGCTGGCCTCGCAGGTTGTTAAGCTCACCAAGCAGCTCAATGAGTAAGTTGATGTGTTTTTGCATAGTTTAGAATTGTAGTATTATCATCCTGTTATCTGAGTCTCAAATATGTCATAACCCCAAAATGTTCAGCTTATCACATTATGAGATGAGAACATCATCACCACTGGTGGTCATTAATAATAATTCTTTGGAAAAGATCCAGCCGTCCATTTTTTTAAAACTTCTTATTCACTTCAGGGTTGCTGGAAACTATCCAGGGCCATTTTTAAAAATGGCGGTTTGGAGTTTTCTCTCATGACTCATCATTGACTGGTTAATCGGTGGCATGCTGCCTGTCGACGTCACATTTTCACATAGACTCAGCTCACATCGAACCCCAGCTGAGCAAGTACTAAAAAAGTACCTGATACCAGGTACTGCTATCTAATGGAAAACCCTAAAAACCGAGCCAAGTCAAGCTGAGCCAAGATGAGTGGGTACTAGTAGAAAAGAGCTATTTATGTCTTTGTGGGATATCTTTTATTAATTATTTGCATCATGAAATCTGTTTGTGTATTTGTTTTGAAACAGACAGCATTCAGACTTCAGTGTTCTTGGAAAAACACAGGAGCTGTCTCAGTGTTAGATCTGTCATATGTGTTGCGTGTTTGTCATGTAGACAGGCGTCAGAGAGAATGGCCTTACAGAAACAGCTGCAGAGACTGATGGAGCCCAACAAGGCAGAGGGGACACCGTCCAGATCACCCAGGTAACAGGCATATCCTAACACACACACACACACACACACACACACACACACACACACACACACACACACACACACACACGCTCGGTGTGTAAAAGCCATACAGATGAAAGTTAATCATATAATAAAAGAAGTCAAGATGTGGAAGCTTAATGAGTCAGAGCTGGTAAAGTGACAAAGCAGCAGTTTTCTCAGTAGAGCTCGGAGAGGGACCACAATAACTTGAAAAACATAGACGTGTGCCTTAGGTCATGCCAAACAAACAGAAATCGTTGTTAATGATTCCAACAGATCTAGCAGGTAACAGCTGAGCAACACACTGCTTAAATAAAAAGGCTGTGTTTTACTGTTGAGTGGTGTGTATGTACTAGGGATGTGAATAAGTAGTTGACTAGGCAGTTTAACACTGCTTTCATTGCTAACCAAAGGTAGAAATACTAAACCGTTAAAATATTATTTTTCATGTGCATGTTTGGCCGCACTTGGCAAACTATTCTGACATTATGTATGTATTGTATAAAAAATGCAATGCAGTGTCTCAGCTTTTCAAAAATGTGTTTTACAATTTCAAATGGGTCTTAAATACACATCAGTATTTGTACAGACAGTGTTAAAGTTTATCTGTTACTTTGGTAGCAAAACGTATTGATTACTGTTTATTAAAAGAAATGGTGGTAGTAGAAATAGTAAGTCCACATGGGGGGAAAAAAATGAACATGGAGCATGATCTCTGTCTCCCTGTCTGCGCTGCAGCTCCCATCAACCCTCTGTGGAGGCGTGGCAAGAGATGATGTTGACTGCTGAGGGGACTCCTGGTGACAGTCACTGGTTGGTTCGTCAGGGAGGGGTGGGTCCAGACTCCGTGCTGCGGCAGCTCCTGGGGAAGGACATGTCGGAGACACTCTGTCCTCGAGAGAGACTGCCTCCTGCAAGTGGTATGAGCAGAGAAGGCCCTGGGGCTCCTGGGGGCCGCAGAATTGGGCTGGTGGAGAGGAGAGAGCTCAAACTAGCAAGACTCAAACAGATCATGCAGCGTTCCTTAAGCGAATCTGATTCAGATGGTTATCCACCAGAAGAGGGCAAGAATCAGGGAGCTCCACCCTCAAACGCACTACGACCTGATAGGCCATCCCACTTGCCAATCACAGAGGAGGAGCCGGTGTCAAACCACCTCCAACTAATGATGAAAAAGCACCTCCCCTCATCATCATCTTCCACAGTTGAGAGGAAGCTGGCATTTTCTCTCAGTGGATCAAAGTCAGTAGATAGCATTGGCTACAACCCGTCCCCCACCTCCAGTGACCCTGAAGCCACAGATGGCAAAACCCCGGACGTTCCAGGGGACCAGGATGCCACCAATGGCCAGAAAGTCGCAACCAGCCCCAAGAGTGCCCTGAAGTCTCCCTCATCTCGCAGGAAGACATCCCAGAACCTCAAACTGAGGGTTACATTCGATGAGCAGGTGCACAAGAGCTCCAGTCAGGAGGCAGAGCCAACAAAAGTGCATCAAGGGAAGGAGAGGACTCCAACAGGAAGTTCTGAAGGCAAGCGGCCTTTCGGGACGTTCCGCTCCATCATGGAGACACTGAGTGGAAACTCAAACCATAATAACAACAACAGTGGTGGTCAGTCGGGTTCTGCGGTTAAAGTGTCCACCATGCAGAACTCATCTGGCAGGAAGTCGGAGAGTAAAAGCAGCCCAGGAGGCGGAGCCAAGGGCAAGAGCAAAACCAGTAACGTTTAACCAGCTAGTTCCTACTGAAGGGCAGAAAGCGCATAATGAACAGAAAGCAATCAAGAGCAAACAGTACGAGGCAGAACATGAGAAACGTAAATTAATTTACATAATTTGTGTGAGACATTACAGAAAACTGACCACAAATAGTGACACGGGACATAAAAATGCTTCTTGATAGGCAGACCTTACATGTTCCAGTGGTAATGTCTTAAGACAGGGGTGTCGAACTCCAGGCCTTGAGGGCCGGTGTCCTGCAGGTTTTAGATCTCACCCTGGGTCAACACACCTGAATCAAATGATTAGTTCATTACCAGGCCTGTGGAGAACTTCAAGACATGTTGAGGAGGTAATTTAGACATTTAAATCAGCTGCGTTGGATCAAGGACACATCTAAAACCTGCAGGACACCGGCCCTCCAAGCCTGGAGTTCGACACCTGTCCCTGAAAAGCCTTCAGTTGATCCCAAGTGATCACCACGCAACAGTAGGAGGATTAAGGGGACCAAAAAGAGAGAGCATATTTCTCCCAAATTAGCTCAACTTCATGGGCTCCCTGTTAAATCCAGAATGTATTTTTTAAATCTTCATCCTTACATAGAAAGTCCAGAATGATCAGGTGCCATCATACCTTAAAGACCTCATAGTAAAAGTTTCAAAAAGTAGAATGAAAGCTGGAGAATTCAGCTATCGGGCTAAAGAATTAGCTCCCTGAACTGAACTGTCCTCTTCTAAAATTTCCTTTGTAATAAAGCTTTTACTTATGGTTGGATGAGGTGACCCTGAAACATCCTTTTATGCTGCTATAGGTTCAGGCTGCACTTCCCATGATGCACTGAGCTCTTCTACTTCACTTCTTTTTATTCTTATATGTGAAACTGTTGCTGTCTTGTTGTTTGTAGTCTCTCTGTGTCCATCTTTACTCTCTTCCCTTTTGCTCCACCCTCCACCCAGTCACACTAAATGCAGCCCAACCCCAACAGCTGGAGGTCTCTTCCTGTTAAAAAGGAGTTCATTCTCCCCGTTGTCACCAAGTACTCCTTATAGGTGATTGTGTGATTGTTGCAGTTCTCTCTCTAATAATGTAGGATGTAACTTACAATAAAAAGCGCCTTTAGATGACTGTTGTTTTGAACAGACACTGTATAAAGATATAAACAACTTATAAAAACAACAACTAGCTAGAATGTAACTGAAGTTTCTCATGTTCATTGTCTCAGATGTTTAGCTTTTGATTTGACTAAAACAAACTGTTTCATGTCTTAAGTTCTCTGAAGGATTTGTTTTATTTGATGGGCTGATGATGATGATGCTGTGGTAGCTGATGTCCTACGGAAACCTCACTTCTCCATATTTCAGCTTTTCATGCATTTTTACTTTTTTTGTTTGTTTTATTTTGTTGCACAAAAAGTGTCAACATTTTCTAAATGGAGATTTGTAGTTCCTGTTTCTCTGCCGGTGTTACTGTGCTCTGATCAACACTAAAGACAAACTTAGGAATATTAGTATTTATGTTTACACACAGTTATATGATTAAAATTTTTATGTGGTTATAATCATGCACATTTCTAACGTGCAGCAGCACAACAACAAATTTTTAAAAACCACTGTATATATTAGTATTTAATTATGTGGTTTTGTTTGTTTTACATTATATTCAACTTTTTAATTTTGATTTTATCGTCTATGGCATGAAGTAGAAATTAGTAGTTTGATGTGTTTTTGAGACTGGGAGGTTTAAAGATGCACCTTCTACAGCAGCTGATAAACTGGCTGAGATATGAACGATGAAGTGGGAAAAGAAAATGTTTAAGCTTTTTCCTTTTTTTTTCTTTTTTTACATCTTTTGTGAGATTGAAGTTTTACAAACTTTCTCAAAGCTTGAAACACGAAGACTGAGGCTGTAATCTGATACTGATTTATCACGAGCCACATTTCCACCTTAATTTATCAGAACGCTTGCTTATATGTCTAAACTTTTCAAGTTTCCACCACGCTCTGGAAATACTTGGCAAATACAAGCCAGTCCTTTATAAAATCATTGACTTACTATTAGCAGACCCACATTGTCGGGTTAATATTAAAAAAAAATCAAAAACATAACAATATATAGATTAAAAAGTGAGCGTATAGTCGATCAATCAACAACACTCAGGACTGTAACCCCACCTTAAAAGATTAAGCCCTGCCCACTTCTGCTTCCACCTCGCCATACACGCGCCTGCAGAACACACTGTAGATGATTCTCAGTGGTTCGATGTAGCTGGCTGGAACCACTGACCATGTACTCTAACTCTCTAATCCCTTATGCAATTACAGATTGTGCTCTTTAGTTGAGAAACGTCCATTTGTGTTCTGCAGAAACCTCAGCTTTGTTTTTAGGTTTTAAACGGTCTCCCTGAAACTACATTTTGTAGAATAACTGACAAGGTGTTTCGCTCCCAGGAACATTACTGCATTAAAAATGTTGCTTTACATTGGCATAAATGTATAAATGCAAATGCAAGATGTTGCTGGGTTTTTTTGTTTTGTTTTTTTTTCTGTTTGGTGTTTTATACATCAAATGATTTTATTGCATAGAAGAATTATCATCAGCATAAATGGCTCCAACTATGCTGCCCAGCTCTAAGTCGCAGCATATATCAAAGATAACAATATGAAGCAGGACTAAATGAACTCAGTAAATGAGGCATTCCTAAGTGGTGGGACGTTTTGTGGCGCTTTCCTGTAATCCAAAAATGATTTGTAATTTTCTAAACCTTTAATGTTTGACACAGCCTCTAGAGCCTCACTAGCGCCCTCTAAAGGCTTTTGGTTACTTGCTGTCTGATTGCATGAAAAGCGGAACAGATTACAGCCCCAGTTTTTTAAAAGCTGTGGGAAAAACTGGATCACGTCTGTTGTGTTTTAAACGCATGTTTATGTTCATTCAATTACTGTTACTCATGTTTCACCGTGGTTGGACTTTATTCTCTAGTTTTTAATTCACATTCCTGTATATGTTTTGCAGTTTGAGTCAGTATCATTCTGCGCTGCAGTTTCAGATGGTTTACAGTCACCTTTTTGCAGTTTTCTATTCCTCTGGCTTTGCACACTCACTGTGTGTGGTGGGCTGCGGTAGTTGGTGGGTATCTGAGGCAGTGGGGCTCAGGAGGATTTACCTGCATCTAGTTAAAGGAACAGTCCAACATTTTAGTTTGTCATCTCTGTGCACTTTGCCTCTGATTGGATGATTAAGTCTGGGGACTTTGTGTACAGAGTCTCTTCACTTCATGTTTTTATTTTTTTCCCCATTTAATATTTATCTGAATTGATATTTCCCAAATATCTCACTCTTCACTGTTTAATTGCTGAATTTAGACAGTTAAGAGTAAAGGAGGTGTGACAAGGTTAAAACTTTACTGTTACTCAGGACATAAAGGTTCCCATGCTTGCTTCACACCCCTTCCAGTGAGCACACTGGAAAAAACAAGGTGTCATTCGGCTTAAAAAAAACAGTCAGATTTGGCTTTAAATGGGACCTGTTATGCATTTACTTCTTTTCTGTCGTATACATACTATTACAGTGGTGGATGCTCACATTAAACCTAGTTTCAAGTAATTAGGTCAGTGTATGTACAAGTAATCCCTGAAGCCCAGGCTTTAGACTCCCCTAAACACCCCGTTGTCCTACAGGGTTTGTTTTCCTATTGTTGGGACGTCAGACACAGCAGATCCCTAATTCAGTCATTTCGACAGCCGCACCAACCTGCTGATCATACCTTCAGGTTTTCAGAAAGTTGCCTCAAAGGAGCTAAAGCAGCTGGGGAAAATATGGCCTTTTGTATTTAAAAGTCTGTAATCATTCCCAAAGATTCAACATAACGTTCATGCTTTCCTGCCAAATTATAATTAGTAATTTGATACTAATTATAAGAAAATAATTTTTTAATCTTTTGTTTTTATACAGTAACTTTAGCATAACTGAAGTCATGCAAATTTTTACCATAATACTGTGAAAACTGAATTACAGGCCTCTAAAGCATACAGGGTTGGTGCTTTTCAAATTGCCTTATTTTCCCTTCATCACTTCAGGAGTACAGCAGATGGACACATGAAATTTTCAGGACTGAAAACACAATCTTGAACTTTGTTAAAAACTGCAACCAAATTTTAAATCTGTTTTAAACCAACTCGAAGTGTCACAGTTTTTTTTCTGTGAGGATATGAATTGTTTTAATTTTAATTAATTTTTCATCTGAAATTTCATGCAGCCAGCTGCTGAACCTGAGAGTCATCTGTAAAGTCTGCTTAGAAGGTCTGTGAGAAAAAAATCATAGTATGAAGGCGCAGTGAATGAATCATGTCTTCATTGTGAAATGCCAAAGTTATTGTATATAAACTAAGCTGATTCTGGCATTTTTAATGTGGAATTACCAGATTAAATACTCAGATTTTTTTTTTAAGGTCATTTTGAATTTCAGACTTTTAAAATTACAAACAAATATCAATTTCCTTTAACAAAAATTTCCTGGGAAAATATGAACACGCTGCAGGCCTTTAGGACGGTTATACCTGGAGCAGGTTGCAGGGAAATGTTTCAGCTTCCATTGCCTCAAAATATTGCTCGTTGCCAAACAATCAGTGTTCTCTTGGCGGGGCCGGCTGTGTTAAAAAGATTGTCTTTGAAATGAAGTTCTTTTTATCTGGAGCATTTTCTTTGTAGGCACTCCCTCAGGACAAGAAACGGGAGACAAACTGAACTTTTGTGCTTCTAATGAACTCTTTAAAAGCACGGTTACTGTTGCTGCATCGACTTGGATGTTTCCTCTCAATGCAAAGAAAGAAAAACAATAAAAAGAGACGCAGTATCAGTGAATGTGGACGTGTCTGACCTGAGTTTAGATTTTTTTTTTACTAACCAATGTGTACAGAGACGGACGTCTTCTGTCCTGCTATTTAAATTGTTGTGAAGGCTGAAGACGAACTGAAATAAACTTTATTTCTGGACTTCCAGGTGGTGTCGGGTCTAATTGTTCACAATGGTGGGATGAATAATGTTCCTCTTTTTTGATCCCCGTTATCAGAGCAATATTTCATAAATATTACCTTCCCTGTATCATAGTGACACCTGAACTCTTATGTAGATATTAACTTACTGCTTCATTTAACAGTCATTAACTGGCTTTTTCATGTTTTATCAAATGACTAAAGAAAAGAGATACGTTTATGCCAGAAACCTTTTTCAGTTCCTTGAGTCGCTTCTCTTACACTGTAGATCTACTTAAAACTAAAATCACTTCCTGTCTTTCATATCACTGATTCTGTTTTCTAATAAGTGTAGAACCCCAGTTCCACATAGCTGGGGTGCTGCATAATAGATGTGCAAATCTTGTAAACTAAACTTTATTCACAATAGAACACAGAAAACATCAGATGTTCAAACTGAGACATTTTACTGTTTCATGAAAAATATTAGCTCATTTGGGATTTGATGGCAGCAGCACATCTTTAAAAAGTCGAAATAGGGCAACAAATGCCTGGAAAAGTAAGTGGTGCTAAAACAAAACAGCTGAAGGAACGTTTTATTTCTACTTAGGTTAATTGGCAACAGGTTAGTAAGGTGATTGGGAAGAAAAAGAGCGTCTTTGACAGGAAGAGTTTCACCAATCTGGAATTCACCGTGTGCAAGGGACAGGACGAAAACTGTATTGGAGGCGCTGCATTAAAAATGAGCGTGGTTCTGTCATAAAATCGTTCCATGGGCTCAGGAAAGCTTCTAGAAATGATTGTCTGTGGACACAGTTTGCTGTGCCCTTCAGTGCAAATGTGAAAACGCTGCTTCTACTCTGGGCCAAAGCTCATTTAAAATGGAGTGAGAAAACCAGGAAACTGTTCTGTGGTCAGGTGGATTGAAATCTGAAATTGTTTTTGGAAAACACGGTTGCCGTATCCTCAAGACAAAAAGGAGAAAGACCATCTGGCTTGTTCTCAACACTCTCAGTGCAAACGCCTGTATCTCTGATGGTATGGAGGTACATTAGTGCCTATAGAGTTAGCTGTTTGCACATCTGAAAGGCAATGCTGAAAGGTATACACAGGTTTTAGAGGGATATTTGCTCCAGACATTTACTGACTGTTGTTAAAAGTGTTGAGGTCAGAACTGGTAAACATGAATTTTATGATGTGGTACTTCCATCAAATCGAACTTATTTTTTTGTCTCAAATCTGTTTGTTTTTTCTCAGTTTAAGCATTTGATATGTTTACCATGTTTTATTCTGAAAATGATATACCTGTTTGAGATTTGCATTCTGTTTTTACATTTTATATCCCAACTTTTTTGGAACTCGGATTCTATTTAGGGGAACCTGGACTCAAACCTTAGAAATAGGCTGAAGAGTTTGGTCATTTGAAAGGGGCTCAGGGTAGAACCTTGAGATGCTTTGGGTATGTCCTGCAGGGGAGGACACTCTGTGACATGATTGTACTTCAGAGCTTTGCTGAGAAGTCCTGACTTTAAGATTCTGGAGAATAAACTTTGTTCAGCCTTATTTTGATGGTCTCTGTTAATCTGACAAATAAAACTTCCCAAGTTTTGCAGCCTCCTTCTTCGTCTCGAACAATAAATGAAGCCGTCACTGAGCCGTCCTCCAGCACCGTCAGAGGTCCTCTGCAGGTCCCAGGACCCCACTTTTGACCACGGCTGACCAAGATGGATGTCATGTGTGAATTGTGCTCACTGGTAATTTAATGGACAATACATAACAAAGCGTATATTTATTTCTGCGCGCTTCAGCAGCATCAAAAACAGTCACTTAACAGGGCAGGATTTATGGTGTTTGGGTAGCAAATTGGTCTTTGATGGTTCCCACGCAGGGTCAGCCGCTTCCCCACGGAGCCTAATGGGGTTTGCTCTAATAGCGTCCCTCAATCATCGCAGTGAATATGAAACATGAGCTCACCGGCTGACAATTAGCAAAACAACAAGGAGAGATGAGAGGGTGTGATATGTGAGGAATGCAGGATTTATTGGGATTTTTTTTCCCAAACACTCCTCGCCTGTTCATGCAACAAAAAATGAAAGCTATTTGTTTTCCTTTTCCCCCCACCCTCTACTCTTTCTCTTCACTTCTTTTCTTCGAGGGGTTGGAGTGGGGTGGGGGGATGAAGTTAAACTGATAAATTAGACCTCATTTATTGGACAACAGTTTGAGTCAATACCCAGGGGCCTCCACTGTGCAGTGTGGACGAGGTTCCAGAACCACTAATTGGATCACTCCGTGTGGATGGAAGGGGAGGGGCTGGGGGTGTTTGGGGGGGGGGGGGGGGGTGTTTAAGGGGTGGGCGGGACAGGCGGTGCATTTGGCCAACACTGACGCCTTCACACACACACACACACACACAGAGTAGCAGTTGTCTTGCAGTGGACGTCCACGGCACACGCCACGAAAACAGACGAGACAAGCGCTTGATTTGACAGCCGGGGCGGAGGGCTGGAGAGGGTGGGGGGCTGCAGGAGTCATGTATAGATTTTTGTGTCTGTTGTTTTGGCTTATTTGTGTGCTTCTTTTACTCAGTCAATCAAATTTAATTGACACCGCTGGGCTATGGTCGGGGGCCCCGTGGCATGCTGGGATGACAGGCCTTTAATGCCAAAGAGAAGAGAGGAGGTTCTTCTGCCTGTGAAGGATGGAGGGAATGCGAGGGGGTGAGGGTGAGGAAGACAAGGGCAGAAGGTGACAATTCCTCAGCCCATCAACAGCATTAATTGATGTAACGACAGCGATGATGGATTCTAATAAATACAACCTTTAAGAAAAAAGGTAATTAGATGGCGTCCTGTGCAAAGCGCCAAGCGCTGATTCCAGACTGGCTGATAAACACCATTCGTCTTCCACAGCGGCCTTCAGACGGACACGAGGCATCATTTACATGCAGATCAAACGCAGCATTTGCATTTTAGCTTAAATGAGAACACAACAGAGCATCATGTCGCTTTGTTGCCTTACCAACAGCCAAACTTGGCCTTAAGCTGTCTTCAGATTTTCAGTGTCCTTCAATCCTTAACAAATGTGAAACTGTTGGTATCAAAAAGTGCAGATTTGATATTTCTCATGTTAGATTACAAGAGTTCTGCATAAGCCTGAAAGTGGCCTAGACATGACCCAGTTAACCCAAAAGGTGCTGAGCAGGAGATCTGCTGTCATGTTTTTTATATTGCATTATAGCGATGACTAATGTTGCTGTTAGCCTTAGTTTTTCCGTTGCTTCGTGTTATATAATATAATAATAAGGTCCATCTGTATGGCACATTTCACAACCTGCATTACAAAGTGCTTCACAGAAACAATGACTAAAAGAGGAAATTGTAAATCAGACAATAACGACGTGAGCTTCTTTTTTTGGCAGGTCATTCCACAACTGAGGAGTCCTAAACACTCGATCATCTTTTGTCCTTAAGTGTGATGTGAGACCACTTAACAGGTTTCTGCCTGAGGATCTGAGGCTGTGAATTGGTTGGTGCAGGAGAAGCAGTTCTAGTATATATCCTGAGACAAGACTATTAAAAGGCTTTAAGAGTCATAAGTGAAATCTTAAAATCGATTATGACCGGCCAGTGTAAAGGCATTAAAACTGGTGTCTTGGCTCTTGTAATAAGCCTTGCTGCAGCATTTTGTACAATCTGAAGTCGATTTAATGTTTTCTGATTTATAGCCATTAGAGTAATCTAAATGAGAGGACACGAAAGCATGAATGATGGCCTGAGTGTCATTAAAACTTAATTTTGAAAGGATTCTTACAATATTCCTGAGGTGGTAGAAGCACAGCTGGGTGAGATGAGATTAGTATCCAAAATCACTGCCAGGGTTTCTGACAGCTGATTTTACATGTGTGGATAAAAGGCAGAGAGAAGATTTATTGATTCTTGGGTTCTTCTTGTGTTTTCCTTTTTTCACTGTGCTGTCTGTCTCGCTAGGCTTGGGCCCTCTTTCAGTTTACTTCCTGTTTTACTTTTTTACTACTGTTTTGTGCCTTTCTGTGGTTTGATTTGATTTCCCCCCTTTGTTCTTTTCCCACCCTCTGTTATACCTGATTTAGTTCACCTGTTCATACCTGTTACCCTCCTCGTGCCTATTTAGTCACTGTGCATGCACTCAATTCTTTTTTTAATGCAGTATTTTCTGATGCTGGTTCTTTTTGCTTGGATTTGTCATATTTTCCCATTTTTTAGGTTTTTTCCCTCTGCCTTCATTGTGTGGTATTTATTTTGAGTTAGTTTTTCACACTCCCAGGAATTCTGAGCTACTTTTCTGTTTGCAGTTGGATCTTTTCTCATGACCACAACAAAATTATTCATATGTGTATATTTAGCTCATTTTTGTTGCCTTTTCTTCAAAGGTTTTCCATCAATATATGGAGCTCAAGTGTTCCCCAGTGTTCTCAGGTCCTTTTTTCCCCTTGTCTTTATCTGCGTGTCCTTATAAGGCTTTTTAGAGGCTGGTTGACACTTCACCCCTGTCAGGACTATAGCCTTCCATTCACCATCCAACCTCAAACAACTCAAATGCCTTTTCATCAACTGGCAACTTTAGGAGTTGAAAGATTAAGCCAGCATGGACGTGCCAAACACTAGAGTTCCAATAATAGCCTTAAAAGGGAGTTAATCTTCACAGCATTAGCACAGCATTACAAAGCGTGCTTAGCTCCTGGTACAACAATCTAACACAGACAGAATTTGTGCTCTTGCTGCCTTTTCAAGCATTTTAATCACATTATGCTGACATAAAATATGCCTTTTCAGGCAGTAAAAAGATTTTAAAAAGCTTATGATTTACTTTTAGTGAGGTAAATGCTACTATTTTATTTATTTTTCTTCACTGATTACTAGAAATGTGGCTAATGCACTTGTTTATGGTAGCAGTTTGCTAAGTAAGCTTGTTAGCATTAGCTGATTAACTCTCATCCACATATGGTTGCACAAAATCCAACATGGAAGCATCCAAAATGCCAAACCAATGGCTCACAATGCTAGTCTATCTTGTATATGCACTCTGTGCTTTCCATCCATGTGTTTTGTATTAAGTGTGATCTTACACTGTTATGACGCCGATTAGAGTTGCTTCAGGCTTTTATCTAAAAGTGGAACGAGCAACCAAATGAATCTTTGCATGTAGGGCAGAAAAACATGTTTCAGTCTTAATGCATCACACTGAAACACATGAAATGCACAGACAGATGAATGACAGGACCCAAACCAGAGATGAGCCTGAAGCTTGGTGTGAGAGGAAGTGGTTCAACAACAGGTGCATTTAGTTCAGGTCAAACTTTCGTTGTTCTTGGTCTGCACGGACACAGACAGAGCCTTTACTTAGATTTTGCCTTTTAATAACACGTTGTTTCATCTGAGCAGTGTTATTAGAATATGATAATATTGATGGCATACACAAGGTCTGGTGTGTGGTGGATCAGTCAGCTTGGTACAAGCTGCTGCAACCAGAAACAAATCTGTGTACCTAATGTAAAAATTAAAAAGGTTAAATTCACTTTTAAAAAATGTAAATAGTGACCTGCTTAGTTTTATTGCGTTTCACTTATTTATGTTCCTCAAATCATTTTACTGTCACCTTTATGTCTTTGGGCATGTGATCTACAGTGTGATAGTTCAGCCTGTTAGTGAAGTTCAGGGTTTATATTGTGAGCGCAGCTTTTATGACTCAGCTTTGATATTGGCAGATGCAAAAAAAACATCATCATTCAGAGAGATAACGGGACTCCCAGCTGAGAGCTGCCATATGTTATAGTTAAATTACAACAAGGCTTTAAACTGAGGAAGCTACAAGAGCTCAAAGAAAGAAAAGACAGAAGTCTTCATCACAAAATGACAAGAGAAAATGATTCTTGCAGGTCTATCAGTATTTTTTTTTCCTCATTGTTTGCATTTTTATGTGCTTTTTATTAATCATGGGATCTATTACATTGTTTTAATGCAATTTAATATAAAAATTAAACAATCTGAGTTTAAAAGGTTAAGGAAACCAAAACAGGTGGTTGTAGACCTTTTTCTGTTCCTTTATTTAAGTCTTGAGCTTTCTTAAAAATGATTTTAGAAGGAAAACTTTTTTTTTCCAGTCTTGAAATTCTAATTGTAGTTATCACTGCTGATGTTCACGGATATCAGCCTTTTTGACTGATATCAACACATAAATAATGTTTACTGGTGTCAGTGGCTAATGTTTAAGGATGAATGTGATGAAGTGCTCAAAGCCTCTGAACCAGTTCAGATATTTTTCCAGTGATTATAATTACCCTGGCACAAACATGGACGCGAATTACAGCAAACAAAAGAAACTACTCTTCTGTATATTACTCATCGTTTTTTAATCTTATATTTTATCTGGAAAACGAGTGAACCGAGGCTCGGGTCAGCTGACATGCAGTCCCCCTGCAGGGCCAGCTGGGGGCAGCATTGCAGAGTTTAAGCCGCTGCAGAAGCAAATTGACCCCCAGCAGCAGTTTCGCTCTTCAGCAGCCGTTTGGCATTTACCTCCTCTCTCACGCAGTCGATTTTGTTGATTCTGAGCATGAAAACAGCAGCGGCACCTTGTTAAAGTGTTTGTTCGGCCTGCAGACTGCTTGTCCCCGGAGAACCGGCTCGCTGGGAGCAAGTATCCCGAATAACCTGCAGTAAACCGGTGTCTTATTTTAATCTTTTTTTTGCCTCTATAATTGACAGTGGGCTCAGTTTCCTTCCCTGTGCACAAACAGTTTGTGACCCCGGAGACGACGAGACGATCGTTGATGATGTTCTGTAAAATGTCAGAAACACGCGAGTGTTACACCCAAAGAGATGATTGATTTTCCCCCCACCTCCCAATTTCTAAAATGTTGTGGAAGCGGGAAGCTTTCAGCTGAGAGGTTCTTTAATAAACAGCTGCTTTTCCCTCCGCACACAGACGTGAAATAGCCACAGAGGGAACATCTCGTTAACATTTATCTGTTTTAACACGAGAGAGCATCCGAGTATTTCTGTTCTCTGAAGACAGAATCTCAAATGTCACATCAGCGTCGCGTGCGCGCGCACAGACACACACGAGAACTGTGTGATAAAAATCTCAGAGCTTTAAAATTGTATGTGCACTACTAAAAATACACTTTTACCTGATGTTTCTAGAATAAAACGCGATGGAAACTCCAAATATGAACCCATACTAATTTTTCATTATTAAGATTAGGATAATGAATTTACATGATCCAAGGCGATTAGAGGATCAGGCGATTAGAGGATCATCAGGGGGTCCTTTTGTCCCTCTGTGGGGGGATACTCCCACTAGGTTTATATCTGGGACTCTCCACCATTTGACCTTAGAACTGAAGAAGCTTCTCGGATGAGAGGTGAAACGTCTTCAAGTAACTTAAAGAAGTCCAGACGCTTTTCTTTGCAAGCTCCTTTGACTACGATGACCTGGATGACTGAGAACCTTCACAGATACATGATCCAAGCATTTACAACAGTCACGTCGTTATTCTTTTTACAGTAACAGATGCAGTTGAGTCTCTAAGTATTTGGACATGACCCTGTTTTGTTTTTTTTGTTTTTTTTTAATGATTTATTTATTTATTTATTTATTACTACCTTTACTGTAGGACCTTCAGCAGCTGGTTGATTTGATGTGTGCTTTCAGTTTTGTCTTCAGTCACTGAAACTTAAGCTCTACTGTGAAATCTCTTGCCATTTATTTGCCTTGGGAATATCTTGGCTTGCTTTTATAGTATGATTTGCCTCATTATCTAATGGCACTGTGAACCTCCATTAATTCGATTTTTCCAGCATTTGACTGCATGAATCCTAGTAGGGCGCATAATTAACATAAACAGAAGAGTTATGGCTGTCCTATTGTTTCATTTTACATAACTGCTGTTTCCTATCATGATGACGTCTGCGGTGCATGGGGCGAAGGCATGCTAACTGGACTGTGCAGGAGCCAGGCTGGGACTGGCATTTCAGGACTACAGCATATAAATGATTGGCTTCAATGAGACAAGAAGGGTCCAATCTATGGAGGCTTATTTGTAGCTCTTTATCCAACCAGCCACACCACTGATTGTTTTAAACTTTGCTTTGATCTGGGTCTAGAAAGAGTAAGTGGAGGCGAGCTGCCATTTGTTTTCTGTTACTCCTAGGAGGTAAGCATTTGTATAATGCTTTATTAATGTTGGGTCAGCTGGCTGGAATTGATAGTTCCTTTGTTTTCTAGAGATCTTGACAGAAAAGAGTCAACTGTTCTTCTTTAGGTTCTTGATGACGTTTCACCTCTCAGACAGTCATTGCTCTCATCTGAGATGCTTCTTTGGTTCTAAAAACAGAATGTGGAGAGTTCCAGATGTTTAACCCCTAGTGGGGGTTTGTCTCCTTGGACATTCATGGGTGTCATTGACCCACAACTGATCCAGTCATAATAGTAGTAGCAGGGTGTGTGTGTGTACATGTTTAGACGTCTTTGCAAGGAAAGAAAATTGGGATGCTACTATACTTGTGGGGACCAACAGCCACTTAAAAAATGCCTGTCCCTACAAGTTTGAAGGCATTTTTGAGGTTCAAAATGTGGTTTTAGTGTCAGGGTTACAATTAGGTTATGGTTAGGTTTAGGCTGAGGGTTAGAATTAGGCATTCATGTTTGATGGTTAGGGTTAGGGTAAGCGGCTAGGGAAAGCACTGTCAGTGAGATGTCCTCACTAAGATAATAGACATTTATCTATTTTACTTTATGTGGCATGTTGTGAGAGTAAAACATGAACTTCAAGAGCCTGCTGTTCATTCATGTGATTTGAATCATGTGACTAAACCTTTCATCATCCCAACGCTGCAATAAAAATCCCCTCATGATGTCGTTCTATCAAGACTTAAATCAGTTGTTTCAAAAAGTAACATAAAATAATGTTGGTTAGCTACACTGGAGTCAACAACAATAAGCTTTCCTCAAAACAAGTTCACCTCTTTTAAGAAAATAACACTCTAAGGCAGCGGTTTCCAACCTTTTTTGCGCCACGGACCGGTTTATGCCCGACAATATTTTCACGGACCGGCCTTTAATGTGTCGCGGATAAATACAACAAAATAAAACTAGTACCGGTACCAAACAAAAGAAGATTTATTCATAACACACGTGAAAAGACCCAGGAAAACCGAGTTAACGATCAAAACGATAACAAAATAACCCTGAAAACCATACATTTCACACCTGAGCCTCAACTCTTGCGGCCCGGTACCAAATAACTCACGGACCGGTACCGGTCCGAGGCCCGGGGGTTGGGGACCGCTGCTCTAAGGGCTCAATTATAGAAAAGCTTGACTTGATACAAATGATTTTTTTTTTTTTGCTGTAAAATGGATCCAAAAAAAAAACCAACCCTCCAGCAGCTGGTTTTTAGTAGTGTGTTTTATGGCTCAGTTTTCCTTTAAATACTCGCCGTGGATCACAGCGTGGACTCTCACACTGTAAAAACTTCAGTCCGAGAGGATTCAGTCTGTCATGTACTCAGACCCAAACCTCTGATCGCTCATTCTCACTCATTCCGTTATCTCCTCCTGAATGAAATAATAGTCAAATAAAACTCTCTCATTTTGCTGAGGGGTCCTCCGGGAGCCTCTTAGGGACCCTCGAGAGTCCCCAGACCACAGTTTGGGAGCAGTCGGTTGGGTCCGAGTTTACAGGCTGCGGTAATGATGCTTGTTTGTCCAGTGGTCTGTAAATCACACCAAAATTAGAGTTGTCACAGGATTCACTGGAGACACAGCAGACCATCACTAATACCTCTGCACCATGGAGACACTCGTGCGATCTATAACACCGAAACAAAAACACGCACACTCTAAAACCAGCCTGCAGAGGAGATAAAAGTAGTTTTAAACTGATACAGACCATCTTTAATAGGAGCCTCTGGAGACTATGAACTGCAGACCCACAAAGGGACCATTTAAAATAGTGATACTAGTGATGATAATAATTTCTTAATTTATTACTGTTTATTTGTTTATTTATGTTTGTGATCAGTGTTGGACAAGTTACTTTGAAAAAGTAATTAGTTATAGTTACTTCTTCAAAAAAGTAACTAACAGAGTTAAAATATTCTAAAATTATATGTGGGGCAAATTATTGACAGCTGCCCAATTCACAAAGATTGTTGTTACATTAACCTTATGCTGACCCAATGTTGACGATGGTGTGATGAAAAGCAAAAAGATCTCAAATTAATTCTTCCTTATTTATTTATTTATTTTATTAAGACCTACAGATCAGTGTGATTCAGAGTTGTAGGCAGTTGTATTTTTCATCCTGTGGCAGAATAACATTACAGACACTGAGAAGACTAACTTGATTTTTAAGGCTTTGTAGTCAAACTCGTTTCTGTAACCCAAACTTCAGTATTTAAAAATTCACCCAGTTAAATCCAGTGTATTAGCAGTCAAAACATTACAGATTACTCAGCTACATGCTAAACATTGCCAAAAAATCCAGACAACTAATTAAACACTGAATATATCATAACACTATAATAACATAACTAATATTTGGAACGATGCTGATGAGAGTCACAGCTGACTGTCATCTCTGTCACTTTGCTGGACAGAAGGGGCAGGAGTTGTTCTTGCTGGACTGCAGCCACACCTGGATACAGTCTTTGTGGATGGTGTGAGAGCAGCTCAGTGGGTGGCGGCTTTCCGGGTCCACATGGTTCTGGCACATCAGGCAGAGTTTACGGGGCCCGGCAGCGTGTCCACTTGGTGCTGCTCTCTGAATGGGATTCGTTGGCCTCTGGATGGGGCCTGGGGGAGTGGGCCGGCTAATGGGCCCCAGGGCTGACCTCTCGTTTTGGGCCAGCCTGAAGCCAACCTGCTCGATGACTTCCTCCATGGACATGCCGGCCAAGGTACCACGAGAGCTTTTCACCTGCTGGAGCAGAGACGTCAGCTGAGCCCTGTTGCATTGTGGGAACCTCGCACCGAGCTTCTCCAGGACTTTGTCCAGTTTGCCTGCCGGTGCAGAGGAAGCTGCAGTAGTAGCTACAGCGTGGGGTGGTGGGGAAGGAGCTACAGGGTGGGTGGCCTGAAAGGGGGGAGAGGGGGACAGACTAGGAGGAGGAGTCACCCTCACTGGGCCTCTGATGTGAGGCAGAAGCTGAGGTGGAGGCTGGTCCTGCAATGATGGGGAGGGTTGGAAGTATTGCTGGGGTGGGGGGTGGTGGTAAGGGGCACGGTGCTGGGGATGGTGCGGGTGAGGGTGATGGTGCTGCTGCTGCTGTTGGTAATACTGTGGGTGCCTCTGCTGTTGGAGGGGTCGATGAGCTGGGTTTGAAAGAGGCGGGGCCATGACGTGTGGCTGAACCAGTGACTGCATCACCTGATCGAATCGCAGCTCAGCCTGTTCGAGAAAACGCGAAGTTACTAACAGAGCTGATGACAAGCAGTTGTCTATGAAGGAGCATATGTAGTATCTTTCACAAAGGAATAGAGATAGAGAAATAGAAATAGAGAAATCTGATAACATAGATGGGAGAGTGGGATGGACATGAAAACACAAGGTGAAAATAAGTCTCTAAACCCTTTCTATCATGACGAAACAGAAATAAAGATTTAAAAAGGTGAACAAATATGGGAACTAATACAAAGTAAAGTAAATAAAGAGGGAAATTAAAGCCTCAAGTTGATACAATGTGGTACATTTAGTAGTATATTTATTTCATTGAATTCGCTTGAGTCTCTCACCATGGGAACCTGCGGTAAAGACGGCACATTGATCCTAGGGAGGGACTCCAACTCTCGCCCCTGGTGAAGCTGCTGCAGAACCTCCTGGAAGCGACTTTGGAGCTCAGCCTGGTTCCTCCTGACTAACGCTTCTTTCTTCTCCCACTTCTGTCTCTCATGAGAATACTGCTGTGGAAACTCCACCCTGAGTGCGTTCAGGTATTGCCCCACCTAGGACATAATCGGTCTCATGATTATCATTACTTATATAAATAAGGTGCCTGACAGATTATGATCTGTTTATCTAGAACTGGGGTCTAAACCTCTTTCAGCCAGGCCTCAATGCGAGCCATGGCTACGTCTCTCTGCTTCTCCACAGCTGCGATCTCGTCCTGCAAGGCCCGAAGTTGAGCTTCCTGTGCTTCCTTCCTCACTCGCTCCATCTCCTGCCTCAGCTCCTCCAGCTCTTCCTGCCACCTCCGTTGTTCCTCGCTTTGCTCCTCTGTAAGCGCTGTCAGCTTTTTTTCACCCTCCTCCAGCTCTTTGGCCAGCCTGATTGCCAGAGGAAGATGAACAGAGAAGAGCAGAGTTAGCAAGCAGAAAATTATTTTGCAACAAATTCCTCTTTTTAAAATTTAAATATATTCTAGTTTCTTTAATTTTCTGTCAAAAGGAATTAAGGCATTATCTTAGGTTTTATAAAAGTGTGACTTTAGCTGCGATTTTAGAACCTCATTTCAGCCTACCGATATTGCCATATCACAGATATATCACTGTAATCATATGTTGTCCTCTCAACCTTGAGGTCAAGGTCACTCCAACTCATCCAACATTTTAAGTAGATGCACCTATGGTATCAATTTTAAGCTTGTATGTTACCTTGTTCTCGAGGCAAACTTAGGTGTTCAGGTCTAACATCAGCTTAACTACAGGCATCTTTAATGTACAGTCTATGATCACAATGCAGCGATACAAAGTGAACAGAATTTGTTTTGTTGGGAATATGGTTTAAGTCTTACCTGTTCTTCTCCTCCTCTGCTCTGTTTTTCTCAGTGGTCATCTCTGCTTTCTTGGCTAAGAAGTTCTTCCTGGTGGCCTTGGAGTTGTTCAGCTGCAGTTTCACTCGCAGAGACTCCAGTTTGTCCAGTAGACCCTTAACACACACACACACACACACACACACACACACACACACACACACACACACAGTGGTCAATCCCACAAGAGATTCAGAACCATAAACACATGCATGCATTGCATAGCTGTGTGTGTGTGTGTGTGGTGTCTCACCTGGTGTTGCAGAGTGGCCTCCTCCTTTCTTTTCTGCAGCTGTTGTTTGTACTTCTCGTGTTCCACCTCTTCCTGATCCTGTTTTTTCAATAGTTTGTCGTACTGCTCCATCAGGGTGGAGGTGTACTGAAACATGGCTGCCACGTGACTCTTCCAGTCGGGCTCTGTGCTGACACTGGACTCTGCTGTCATGCTGTCTGTCTGCACAGCCTGAGCTCTGTGTTTCAGATCTACAAAAGACAACAAGGAAACAACTTATTAGGTACAGAAGTAGTTATGGTAACAGTGAGACTTTAAGGAGTTTAAAAAGCAGTTTATGGGTCTAGAATCTATTGCATTTTTGTAAATTGCCAAACTGCCACGCCACACTTAACAGACCTGGTACAGCAACTAAACAGCCTGTGAAATACAGTTTCTGTTTAATAAAATGTTTTGTCTACAAGTAAAAACACAGTGAATTTACAGCTTTATAGAGCTTAAAACTAGATTTCACATCCATAAATCACCATTTCTAGCTACAAAAACTCTTTAACGGCGAGTTCACTGCATTTTCTCTTATCTGGACCACATTATTTGAGTCTATCAAAGACCACTATGTGCAGACTTCTCAAATTCCCCTTTCATCTAGAAAACACGACACCAGATGTTGTTAAGCTCCACCGGGTATTCTTCACTGTTCAGCTGTCATTGTAAAATTCCGGCGCTTTACCTGTCACTCCCATTTTGGCGAAATCCAGTTCAAGGTCCAGGTCCAAGTCCGGGTCTCCATCCTGTATTACATGATGGTCTTCCGCTTTATCGTCTGAACCCTCAATAGCCGTTTCCGTGCTAGCATCCATGCTAAAAGAACTACAAAAACGAAACTTAAAGTCTTTTGGATTCGCTTTTCTAACTTGACACAAACGTTACGTGTTCTGTAAACACCGAGCGAACTTACAACAACGTAGTGAGCTCCAAAAAGGCTCTTTAAAATAAAACTTCGGCGATATCAGCTGCCGTTAAGATCCTGTTTACACCTGCCGCCAGCTACGAATGTGTGCACCCCTAAATGTAATCCGGCTGAAACGCTTCAACTGTCCAGTGGCTCCAAAACAAAGATCTTCTATGTAGGTAGATAATTAGGTAGAAATATTTATTTATTTATTTATTTATTTGCACAGGGACATATAGAAAAACTACAACTACATAGATGCGACAGGAGTGGCAGAATTGAAATGTAAAGCTGGTGACTTTGTAAGGAATAAATTCATAATAATTAGAACTGTTATTTGCTACACTGTTATTTTTAAAATATAAGAAAATATAATATTGTTTAAGTAACAAAAATACATTTAAAAAAGGAATAAATCACTAGATGCTCAACTTGGATTTTTTTTTAAAGAATAAAGTCGCAAATTATTTCTTTATTTTTCCCCTGACTAGTTGATGTAATTAAGTATTTATCTGTACACTCTAAAATTTTCATTTTCATATATTTAGCAGTACTTAGCAAGCGTCAAACCTCTGCGCACATACAATGGTTATAATAGTGCATAATTATTTTATATAAAACCATTTATAAAAGCAGTTCATTTCTTTTTAATTGCATTTTTCTAAATGATCTTTAAAGAAAAAAATACCATAAATTACTAAATCACATCTGTAGTTTTCTACTGTTAGCTTATATATTTCAGTTTAATTCGGTTTTTCTTTCTTCTCTAAATGAACTAAAATCCGTCCATTTTAAATATTTACTTTTTCTACTTATTATAATTTTCAATACGTTATTTACTATACTCTGTTAAATTAAATAATGATAAAAATAAACTTCAAAGAAAATGTATTTTTCTTTCAATTTATGTTTCGTATTTTCGCAGAGAGGTTCCACGAACTCGTGGCGGAGTGAGTCCTCTTCTCTTTCCGCGCCACTCTGGCTCCCATAGGGATTCCTTTTATTGGTCACATGACGAACTGGGAAAACCTCCTGACTCCCCGCTCCTCCTCCTCTCGCCCTGTCAGTCGACTGTTTTAGGGCTGTGTGTGTGTCTGTTAGCTAGCTGCTAGCCATCATCACCACAATAAACTGCAGAAACAGAAGACGGATATGGCGGATACAGCCAGGGACGCTCCACCGGAGCAGACCGACTTCCATGAGCTGGAGGACGGGGAGGAACTGTTCCCGGAGCCGGCCACAACACAGGAGGTGAGGAGGAGGTGATGAGGGGAGGCCGAAGGGGAGCTGTGGCAGGCAGGGCGTGATGCCTCCAGCTGACAACAGATGGAAACTTAGAGGAGGGGCAGCAGGCAGGCTGGACACCTTAAAATCGCTTAATTTTTGAATGAAGTTTGGCGTGCGTGGAGGCTTCTATTGCATACATCTTTGCACTGTCATCATTCAGGAAAACGGCTAAAAATGCGGGGTGTTCATACACCAAACGGTGGCCTTCTAAGCCACTGTTACAGGAGCCGATAAGGTCTATTTGGGCTGAGAAAAAGCGCAATGGAGGTGTGTTTGCTTGCAGTCAGGTGACAGACACACAGGTGTAAATGATACATTCAAGGCGGATTGGGAAAAACGGAAAAACAATAGTTTAGCAGATTAAAGTTTCTTTGTTTCTTTGTGTTTGTGTATCTGAGCTGATTAAAGACAGTGGTTAAAGTTTGAAATTATTATTTGTCAAAATTATGTAAATATACTGGTGAAAGCAGCCCAGAAAATCCAGCAGGCAGATTATAGTTTTTTGACAAAGTGAAGGGACACCGAAGATACTCAAAACAAACAAAAGAAGAAGAAATATCAAGGTCAAAATGTTGAGTAATAATATGTAAAACGGCAGTTTTACTAATGCTGAACGAGTTTGTTGTATAGGGCTTGGCTTTGATAAGATTTAGATTGCATTAGTGGTCATTATTCCAGCCTTTTGTTTGATCAGTGGAATATCCAGAGAGTAATTACTGTCAAATATTTGCTGTCTGCAGCTTCTTAGACTTAAAGGTTGGATACAGTACATGACAGCAAGCTGAACATTTCTGTGTTTTGGTGTTGACTAGATTTGTTTGAAAACAGAATCATTTAATTTTCTTTTTAGTGTTAAAATGTTTGTTTTTAAAGGGAGCTCAACAAAGCTGCAGCACAAACATTTGTAATGGCATTAAAAGCATAGACTGTAAATGAAAGATGGCATCATGTGTGACCTTGCCATTTTGAAGCCTCACTTTTTGCATTTTGGCCACAACCATGTCAGGTTTTTGGAGGCACAAGTGGACGTATTTGGATGAGAGGGTGACGTGCAAGATACCAGCTAACAGTATGAAGCTTGGTTAGCTTAAACTGAAGCAAAAGCTTCCTGTGTGTGTGCCACACAACAGACCATATTATGTTTCAGATAATTGCATAAAAATGCCCAAGAGGTCACCAGCATCAACTTGATCGAGAGGTCCAGTTCAGTTAGCTAAAGCTTCTTGTGTCAGTGAAAGTGGCCGTGCCCTTATTAACTTCATGATCATGGGGGGGAAAAAGTTGGGTATTGACAAGCGCCAAGTGGCCCTTTGAGGAATTATAGATTTTGGCACCTCCTGTTCCCAGAGGTTGCTGCATGCATGAGAGAGCTTTTTTTCAGCTTTTACATTTGTTGATGTGTTCTTTATACCGTCTTTGTCCTTTCTGACCATTTTTGACCAACCCGATTGCATGTTTCAGCCTAAATAGAAACAGGCATGTGCAGAAAAACGAATGAAGGAGCAATTTATATTCTCTTGTTCTATGATTAAGAAGTAAATAAAACAAATTACAAACAATGTTAAAGAATTTGCATATAGAAAAACAGGAGCTTTTCATAGTGTTGGAACCTCAAATCGGAAACAAAGTTACCAGCCTGCAGCAGAAAAGTGCAAACACACACACACACACACAGGTTCTCTTAAACAGGCCTCTTTTTGTCATGTCAGCACTCTGGTTTTTCTTCCCGGTGATGATTGCCTTTCTTGAGTGTCACAACAGCACTCTTCAGTGTGTGTGTGTGTGTGTGTGTGTGTGTGTGTGTGTGTGTGTGATGCACTTCTGCACTTCCCATCTTAGCAGCCTGGGTACAGTTTCATGGCCCACACGTTTCTTCAGAAGGACTAGTAAACTGACAGAGTGACCACTAAAGTTTTAACTCCTCCTCTTTCCCTCTTTTGTTTTTGGTTTGCAGGAAGGTGAAGCATATTCTCTCTTGTGTGTTTCTGATCATAATCCACTATGTGTTTCCTCCTATTATCATTTCCCCCTTCCTTAAACGACTGCGATCCAGTCTGACAGTTCTTCAGAAAACCCACCCCTGGTTACACTTGGTTTTAGTTTTAGAAAGATGTTGATTGAAACAATAATTTTCACGTTTTTGTGCTGCTGGTTTTGCTGTTCTGTTTTCTTGTAGTTTCTAGTAAATTGAGGCCCTTTAACGATTACATTTGAGTCATATTTTTTGTAAGTTTCACATTTGATTTTAATTCAGGGTCCAGATCAGTGGTTAGTTTTGTTTTCATGAATTATCCATCAATTTCCTGTGATTTTCCTCAAAGTTTGTTTAAAGCCTCACAGTTTTGTTTGAACTGTGCAAGTTTGAAACACTAGTTGTTGAATGGAAGCAGCTGCTCTGCTGTGTTTGTGTGCGTGCGGTGTTTCCTCTGACCCCTCTTTGCTTGCTGAGTAAGGAGGGAGGAAGCTCCTCGTTATCATCACTCATTTCCTCCTCCTGCCTCCACACTCTCCTCTTTCTGTCCTCTCAGCTAAAAACTCTCCTTCGTTCGTTCTTCCCTTTTCTCTCTTTCTGGGAGTCCAGCTGAGTTCTCAGTTTGTACAGTTGTGGTTCATTCAGTATTTTACCACCACACTGACCAGAGAAAGCTCCATCTGCCACCCAAATAACCAGCCAATCAGAACAGCCCTCACAGAGACAGCTCGATGTTGTCGCCCACATTGGCATTTGATTAAACTACCAATCCAACTTTGTGGGGCGCCTGGAGCCTATCCCAGCTACCACAGGCCGAGAGGCTAGGTAGACCCTCGAGGGGGAGTCGAACTCTGGATCTTCTTGCTGTGAGGCAACAGTGCCTCAATTAAACCTAATTAATCTGAACCTTTTCTCTAGTCATGTCATCAGCGTGTTAGAGATCAGGCGTTAAACTTGGAAACCTGCACATAAAATAATCTCCACTCCTAAAGCAATAAAGTTGCGACACACTCTACACAAGTGATTCATAAACTGTCAACTGTGCAGTTGACAGTTTATGCTGGGAAGGAGTGTGTTTAGGTCACTGAGAATCACTTTCTTCTTCCCTGAAAAAGCAACGGAAGTGTCAGAAGACTGCATATGAATATGTAGAGTCTGTAGTCAGGATTGTTGGTGTCTTCTTCTTGTCTGAACAATCACGTTTGAGCACGCTCTGGTTGCGTGCAGGTAAATGGTTCTTGAGTAGAACAAAAGAGGGATGGAAAGCTGATGACCACATAAAGAAATGACCGCCAGTCAGTTCATCACTGTGAGGAATAGAGCTTATTAATTTGACACTGCTATCAAATCAGTACTCAGTATTTGCAGAATCCAAGATATCAGATTCAGTGATGGTGTATCCCATTTCTCTGAAGTCCTTGTGATGTCTGTAGTGAGGCACGAGTCATTTCTAATCTTTGAAGTCTCTTGTTTCTCTGGAGGAGGCAGCCTGTTCAGCCTTTGTTGGTGCTGCTGATCGATCAGTTTTACCTTCAGTGTTTGTGGAGCAGCTGGCCCAGGCAGGAAGTCCTGTGGTTCAGCAGGATGGATGACACACACTGCTGGAACCTTTCTTTTTTCTCTTTGTCTTGCTTCTTCTGTAGAATATGTTGAGTCTGCACAGCTTCTGTGCAGATGTGGCAGCTGCTCTCCTTCCACTTTTCTTACGCGCTGGCAGGAAAGAATTTAAATTTGAGTCAGTCTGCTGTGACGTGAAAATGACGCTAAGGCTCTGTGGAGTTCAGAAGTTTGCTGGAAGTGAAACAATGTGGAGTAAAGTGCACACTCCAGCTTCAGTTTTAAGAGGAATTCAGTGGTTTCTGCTACACAGATGTAGGCTGTTGAAATTTCTGCTGTGCCTGCATCAGTCACCTTTTAACAGATACATATTAACCCATTAGAGCCCAGACCCATTTTTATTGTCAGGAAAACTTCGGGACAGTCAAAGTTGGAACTTTAACAGGAACTTTCTTCGATGTGTGAAGAGGCGATGACACACGTGTGACCCTGGGTTCTTATGAGTTAATATGAAGTCTGATTGTAGAAGTGGAGAAGAAGAAAGCAGACAAAACAGTTTTGTTATGCTACTTCGAGACATTTTAAACTACTTTTTTTTTCTACTTTTTTGTCTTTGCAATACAGAAAGCTCTCCAGACTTGGGTATTAATAAAGTATTTATTTAACTGAAATATCAATGATAGATTCTCAGTCTTCCAAAATCAATAGGTGACAAAAGGAAGCAAGGCATGAAATGGTAAATAATTCAAATCTCTGCATAATAAGATGTCATTGTGCACAGAATTAGTACTTGATATAATTTATCATCAGTTCAAAGCTCCTTCGTTCCTTGTTGCAGAAGATCTCACACTTTTTTGCATCTGTGTTAATGTGCAGTCCCAACCAGCCAGTTTAGCTGCTGAGGACATCAGCACCAACTCAAATGGACCCAAGCAAGACTCGCTCTTTGATGACGATCCAGAGGATCTGTTTGCAGGTAGGAATCCACAAACTCACTTTCACATTAAAATTAAACTCCAGTGACTACAAAGAGAAGGACAGAAATCTATGCAAAAAGGACCTCACTGTTCATCGTCTGTGACCTCAATAAAGTTGTTCCCGATGAGCTTTTGATGAGCTGGATTCCCGTCTTGCTGAATACAGAATGATATTCATTTAGTAAATTATGGTTCCATTAGAGTCAAAACAGATGAGTCATTGGAAGTATGAAGCCTGAATCACACAGTCTCAGTGACTTCCTGTTATGTCTCTGTGGTGTTATAGAAGCGACAGAGGAGGTTTCGTTGGACAGTCCAGAGAGAGACGTTCTGCTGTCCGATGGCCCATCGCCCGCCATCACCCCCATCACCCCTCCCACGTCCGTCATCACCCCTCGCATTGGCCACACCCACGACGACATGTTCACACACTCCTCATTCGATGAGGTAACGCCACTCAAAACTGGCTTTTAATACTCTAATAGCAGTTCCTCTAAAGTCTTTCTTAAACAAAGTGCTTGTGTATTTGTGTATTTTCAAATTGGAGCAAAAATTTAGTTCCTACAATTTATTTTAATTTAGATTCATTTCAGTCTCATGAGTTTGAGACTTAAAAGAACAAAAACATTATAACATCTGTGACATAATTTTATTCTATTATTATTCTTCTATTATTGTAACATAATTATATTCTATTTTCTTCTTCTTATAAATTTGTTTCTTTGTTCTAGAGCGAATGCATTTTCTGAAAGGCTCATTTTAATACATTTTTTATCATCAAATTATAATCGCCCGCTGGTCCTTTAACTTCTTGAATGTTTCTTTGTTATCTCAACAAAGGATTTCCAAATTGTGTGCAATAACTACCAGATTTAATAACTGTTTTATGGCAAGAGGCAGGTATACTCTCAGTGGGTTGGTAGACTGTCAGAGGTTTAGCACAGATTTAAATTATTTTACTTTGACAAATTTAAATTGCATCTTTTTGGCATATCGAGATGACTATAAGTGCTGGAGAAATCCATATAAATATTGTGATATGTGGTGTAGAGCCTGACTAGTTTCGCAGGTTAATGTGACACTGAATATGGTGTTCCTCAAGGAAGTATTCTCGGTCCTTTTCTCTTTTCATTGTATGTGTTCAGCAACATTATTACGTATAATATTGTCAGATATTTCTGCTGCTTGCATACGTAAAAATGTTTTATAACGTCATGAACATAAAGAGAGGTCTTACATGTGGAATTAAAATACCAGAAAGACAGAGACTGAAGCAGCTGCTCTGTCTGAAAGCACAAGATCCAGATCTGGTAACAATTTTAGACTCTGACCTGAATTTTATTAGACATTTTAATACGGTGACAAAAATTACTTCGAAACATGAGACAATTTTTAACTCCAGTGTTGCTGAAATGCTGACGCATGCTTTTACAAGTGACTTAGGTTACTGCAGCTCACTTTGTACTTGACACCTTAAGAATGCTGACGGTTGGCGTTAATTCAAAATCCTGCTATACTTCGAACTCCAGTTACTCGCTTATAAAGCCTTCAATGAAGTAGGAGCTTCCCTTTGTCAGCAGTTGCCTTTCAGTTTATGTACCAACAATGCCTCTTTGATTATACTGCCTTACTCTTGAATTTAATGGCACTGAAGTGTGGAATGGCCTCCTTGTTGTATTTTAATTGCATTTTGAGCAGTATTAGAAGTTTGGATGGTGAGGATTTTAATGTTTTATTGTATTGTTATTTTCTTTATCTGTAAACCACTTGGGTTACTTTGCATGAAAGGTGCTAAAAATTAAAATAGGAATCATTGTTTCAAAACTTACATTTATTGGTCAGCTTGCAATCCTTCTGTTTTGGAAGGTGTAATACTTTTTTGTTTAGTTTTTCATCCTTTCTTAAAGAAAACATGCATTTATTTAGAAAAAGTATTTGGCAGAAAGTAAAAAAATCCCTGCTGAATGGGGAATTGTTCACACATATACTTCTGAGTGTTAAGTGGAGTCTAAAAAATAAATTAATCAGAAATGTTTTGAAAAAGTCTCAGATTACACTTTATAACTTTCGATTTGATTCACATTTCTATTGTAATATTATCGGTTAGTAGCTAAAGGACATCAGTTGCTAAATATACAAAGTGCATTTTTTCCCTGTTGTCTTGATTAAATATTCGTCTTGATTAAATATTCATCTTGCTGTTGTGCTGATGTCAGACACTAACACAATTTCCCTGCAGGAATAAAATTGGGAAACGTTTTGCTCCTATTTTCTGTAGATTGAAGAAGAGGAGGGCGGAGATTCTTTTGACATTCACATATCGGTGTCTGACCCAGAGAAAGTTGGTGAGTACATGGCTTCACATCATGACATATCCACGCAAAGATCTCCGAGATGCTTCTCAGAGCCAGAAATGCAACTGATTTTAGTGTCAGCATTACGAGACGGTTCTCTCACTCACTATGCCTACATTTCCCATCAGCCCCCTGTTACTCTGTTGCATTTCCTCTCCTCCGTTTCACATCGGCTTCTTCTGTTTTCATCAGCTTCCACCACAAATTGAGAGATGAAGAAAAATGCAGAGTAGACACCAACAGTCTGCTTAATCACAATCTTGGTCATCATGCAGGAAATTATTTCACTAAGCATTAGCACTGGAGCTTTGCAGCCCTGCTAGAGCCCTGAACAAACTCTGTCATTAGTTATTCAACAGGCACAGTCCCTTTAAATAAATATAAAGGTCAAACAAGGAACATTAAACAGTAAATTGCTGATGCTCGTCTATCACCGCAAGGAAACACATGAAACCAGTTTAACTAGTCTGGCATCTGATCAGAATGTATTCCTGTTACATCAGTCAGATATTTTTCTTGGTGTATAATTACTTCTTTAAGAGTGAAACTGTGTGTGTGTGTGTGTGTGTGTGTGTGTGTGTGTGTGTGTGTGTGTGTGTGTGTGTGTGTGTGTGTGTGTGTGTGTGGGTGTGTGTTTCACTGGTTTGTGTAAATACTAGTGATGAAATTGAGTAAATTAGAGTAATTATTTTAGTGTGAATCAGCTTTCTGTGTGTGTTCCAGGTGATGGGATGAATGCATATATGGCCTACAAAGTGACGACCAAGGTGAGATTATTATACAACATATTCATATAATGTTGATTTTTGTTTAACATTTATTTTTGTAATTTATATTTCTAACATAAAGGTGGTATAGCAAGGGGGACTTATCATTCTCTTTTTAAACATTGCTTTAATGTTCAGTTATCTTTAGCTAGGAGAAAAACATTTTACTAATCAAAAAATCCAATTATATTTTTACAAAATGTATTCATTAAATTAACTCTTCCTAAAAGCAGCGATGGCTGAAAGCTTTAGAGGCCTGCCAAACTTATATTTCAGATGTTGTTTTCTTCTACTCATAATTTATCGTTCTCTGTCTTTCCTTTTATGTCGCTCGTTCAGACCTCCATGTCCTTGTTTAAGCGAAATGAGTTTGCTGTAAAAAGGCGTTTCAGTGACTTTCTGGGTCTGCACAGTAAACTGGCCTCCAAGTACCTGCACATAGGCTACATCGTCCCCCCTGCACCGGAGAAAAGCATCGTAGGTGAGTAAATGCAGCGCGACATGCTGCACCTGCTCGACTCCTGGGCAGATTTTAGTATCTGCAAAAAAATAAAAAAAATCTCTTCATTAATTTCATTTTAACTGCAATCTAAGACCTGCACAGATGAAGCAAATCAGTCATTAGTCACAGCACTGGGACGTGATACTCATCCCTCAGCCTCACTAAGAACAGAGCATTTGGGTCCTCCTCACCAACCATTTACAGTGAAGTCCACAAATGTTTGAAAAGTGTAACAATTTTAACTTATTATGTGAAAAGAAACCAATCTATGATTTATTGAATTTACCTTGAACCCCTGAAAATACAGCTCTGTCAATACGAATGTCTGAAATTCCAGCCACGTGACTTGAAGTTGAAGGTCTGCTCTTTAACCGCTTCTGGATTGGTTCATTTCAAATCTATTTTGGCAATTTACAGTGGCACAATTATGACACTGTCCAAAGTGTCTATACTTAACAATGCTTTTCTGTCACACCTGTCAGAGGGTTTGTATCCAGATAATGTGGGCTGCCCAGAGTTAAACTGCACTGAGATAAAGCCCCAAATTAACTGTCAGGGAACGCCCTGTGAACTGTACCCTGAACCACTAGACACACAAATGTGTCTGTGCTGCCTGGAGCATGATTATCTGTATTTAAATATCCTTAAATGCATCTAGCTAGCCAACCATTTAATTTTGCGAAGGACAGTAGATCTGTATAATGAGCACACGAAAGAGCATGTGGTCCATAACACTGCTATTAATATATAAAGATATTACTTTAAATAAATAGTAATTTGTTGTCATAATGTTATTAATATATAAAGTTTAATATGTATAATGTTTACAGGAAATTTCATGTATTAATGCAAAATATTCACTTACATGTTTTTAATTTTTAATTAATACACTGAAAAACAATATTAATGTCAGAGAGGAAAAGACTACAAGCATGAGGAGGCTGTGAGAAAACTGATAACATATGCATGCATGTGTTCATGTAAATGTCCCGTCCTTAACCTGTTTGTTATTCAGGTATGTTAATGAGCTTCTCCTCTTGTGCAGGGATGACAAAGGTGAAGGTGGGGAAGGAGGACCAGTCATCCAATGAGTTTGTAGAGAAGAGAAGGTCAGCACTCGAGAGGTATGAAAGATTGTCCTCAGACATGTAACATGAAAAATGAGTGTTTGTGTGTGATGAGTGACCTGCTAGCGAGCATTTTCTGGTTTATTATCTATAGAAATCAGATTACTGGGAAATATAAATCATCACAGCCCACATTTGCATTGTATCATCATCATGCGGTGATGGTGTAACGTTGGGAGCAGTTTTAGATCAATTATCTCTGATGTTCTCAAACACTAATGGAGGTCTAAAAATGCACATCAGCTGCTAAAAGCTGTTTGTTTTCCTTTTTTTGTGTTTTTTAATGTGTTAGAAAGTCAAGAATATTTGAGGATAAATATAGATTAAATTATTAAACAACCTGACCATGTTCAAAAAGAGTTTTGTTTTTTTTTCAGAACGTCATGCAGTGTGACTACCTGAGAGAAAATGAATCCACATTTTTGCATTGATTTGACCTCTTAAAGATATGCAGTCCTAAACCTTTGATCAGCCGTAAATCAGTCTGTTTCAGTTTAAGGGTTATTTTCAATAAATTGCATGCTCAAAAAAATGTTTTGTCACACTCCCATTTCTTCTTGTTGCATGTTGGAGCTCTACTTGGAATCTTGTTACAACCCAACCATGCAAAATATGACTTTTTTGCCATTATTCAAGTGGTCTTAAACATTTGATCGGGACTGTATCAGAAATATCAAGTTAATTCAATACATTTGCAACTTTTTTGTGGATGCTTTTAGTCTCTTTCTGGATATTTTGTATTTGTGGTAGATGTGCTAAATTTTTTATTTATATCAGAGTTATTGTTATGTACAATGATGATGAAATAGGTATTTAATTATAATCTGTGTGGTGTTTCAAAAGTCTAAAAATGTGATAGAAACAGAGCTACCTTAAACGGGGGATTACTGATAGACAAATAGAAAGAAAATGACTTGGAAATGTAAAAAAAAAGAACTGCAGAACTGTTGTATCAAAAGTGGAAATCAGGCCTTTTTCACAGGAGACTTTTAATTTGCCTGAACCTTAAGCTGCTAAACTGAATGCAGCCGTTAGTGTTTTCAGACTGTAAATAAATGATGGTTAAACCACAAATATTAGGTGCATCATTATCAAAACATCCATCTTTGTGTTTGTTTGTGTGTTTGTGTGTGTTATGTTGAATGCTGAGCAGTAAGGTGGAGGGAGGACGGGTAGGGTGGGGCTGACATTCTGCTGCCATTTACTGATGCCGTTTGATTGACAGGAAGGTCAGCCAGTGACAGCTGATGGAGCTCAGAGCTGCTGCTCAGAACTCCACCCTGATGGACACACACACACACACACACACACACACACACACACACACACACACACACACACACACACACACACACACACAGTTAATAAGATCACATTAATAGAATTTTTAAAGTTAAAAACAAGTATACGTTGTTTGAAAAACACTTTTTTCCCCTCCAAAAGCAAATGCTGTGCAAACACCAAACCAACAATGAATTGATTTTAACATCTAGGCAGAAACTGGGAGAAGGTGGAGGGGTGTCTCCAGAATTTTAAACTTTTGGAGGATTAAAGAGTCCGACGGCAGAATAGAAGCCATCGTCGATGTGCTGAAAATGTTAAATACCTCTCTTTGTGGAATAAATTTAGCTCATTAAATCATGCACTCGTGTTGCTTTCAGAGCCCAAAGATTAGCACCCTGTGAGGGCTGCTGCCCGTCTAGAGCTCACTGAGTTCTCAGGCAGTTACCTTTGCTAGTCTCACATGGGCTCAGTTGGACATGACATGGACTTTGTACTGTGGTGCCGAAAAAGTAAAGCCTGTTTAGCATTATTGGATCAGACATTTCTCAAGGTCAGGTGTGGCATCAGTTAATAAGAGAGTCGAGAAGTGTAACAAATAGATGAAAAGATGGTCTACATGAGAAACCAGAATGGGTGGCAGGCCCGTCTCAAGCTACCAGTAATGACAAGGACACTAGCAAAAAGCAAAAGTAGAGAAAATCCTGTCAGGAGGGATAAGAGTCTGTGCCCACCACCTGCAGAACCGTTCCCCTTCTGGGGGTTTTCTTGTTGCCTCTCCGGCACACCTGTTGTCACTATCATTTGCAACAAATGAGGGGCAGATTGATGTCTCTTAAGTTTAACTGACTTTAAGTTTGCAGCCACACTTTAAAGATGACTAAAGAAGAGCCATAATCACTAAAATCATTTATTTTTCTCTGGCGGCTGCAGCTTCTCTCACACAACAGGGAAGATTCACTTCCCAGAACGAACCCACTCAGTGAGTTGGTGTACTGTGACATTGTTGAATAAAGCTCCGGAGACTGCTGAGGTGTTCATTCTTAATTTAAAATTTTCTTGCCTTTTCTTGCTGCTGTTGCTCTTCCTCTCTCGCCTGCTTTCTGAGCATTTGAGCTGACTCCTTAAACATGCACCACTGTTCCCTGACATGAGTTTGTCACTGGTCTGATTGACAGTTGATGCTTTTCTTTTAAACTTTTACCCTTTTAGGAACGGTGATTTGTAGTAAAAGTCTGATACTGTGACAACCCCGACTTATAATATAAATTTTTAAGACAATATTCCAAAATCCAGACTGAAATGCAAACGTTGCAAGCTTGATGATCCTGCCAGTTCTTGACCTATAAGCTGCCCATGATTTAGAGTTGTAATATCAGGAGCATCATCAAATATAAGTATTTCACAGCAGTGGTCAGATCAGAAAATGTGTAAAACTCCAGTGGTCTGTTTTGAATTCATTGCATAAGGCAGTGCTTTTCTTTAATTAGAGCTCCTTGAATGTCACGTATAAAAACAGAGCTGAGAATTGCAAAATAATGAGTTTAAACACCAGCCAATCGTGTCAAAGAAGAAGCTGATTACTCAATGTCATCTGGGATGGCACCGGAAACTAAACTTCATAAAAAGAAAAGTTTATCTTCTGATTCATATTTCTTCTTGTTTTCAGATATTTGATGAGAACGGTGAAGCATCCCATCCTGCTGAAGGATCCTGACGTTCTGCAATTCCTGGAGAGCTCAGAGGTAAATAAGAAAAATTACACCTTTTGCTTGGAGATGTTGGACTCATCAGCGTCAGTCAGTGCAGGCAGGACTTCCGACAAACCTCAGCGAACTTGTTCATTATCATCACATCTCTGCGCTTCCACTTTTCCCTACTGAACTGATGTAGTTTTAACAGCAGCACTTCCTGCAGCCCAGTGTCTTTTGAATGTAGCGGTGGGCACCAGTCTGCATCATTATTTAGAAACTGCTTCAACGCTCCACTGCAGAAAATCAACACAACCTGCAAACCTGGAGTCAGACCTCATTCCTGCTTTTGTCTGTTCTATTTCTGGAGTTTAATTTTTACTTTAACGCTAAAAACGGAGTTAAAACTCTGAGCAGTACGTTCAGTTATAACATGCAGTTTGTTTGCGGTGAAACTTTTGAATCAGGTGAGCTGAAAAATCAATTTATTTCTCCACACAAGTGTTTGTCCATTTACTTTCCAGACAAACAAGAGATGGTATTTCATGCATTAAAAACGGCGAGCACTTCCACACTAAACCTTATTTGAGAGAAAACCTTTAGTACAGCAAACTCTATGAGTAGCTGGAGCTGAGTATCGATATCCAGCGCTTAAGGATTTCTATGATGCATCACTCTAAAGCTGGAGACGGCAGAATAGTAAACATAGACTGTATAGAAAAGATGGTTTTAGCCACCGTGATGTCACTAACTGGTTATTGAAGTCTCATTTTGAAGTCTTGATTTTAATTCAAGGTTATCTCACACTATTAGCCAGCTTGGTTACCAAGTTGTTTCCATGCACTGTGCAGGTGCATTACACAGACACAGATGTCTGCTAATTAGTGCCAAGTACATAATAGAATACTTTCACTCAACAAAATCCACCAACAGCACAAACACTGTACAGAGGTCCAGTTCACTCTCATTGGCTGAAGTCATCAATAATCAAACAAATTAAAACATGTGCATAATTTGGATGCATATGGTATTATTTATATAGTTTCATTTGTTATAATTTATATATGTTTTGCATATTTAACTGGGCCATCTGCACTGTTTCGACCGATCATGGTGGGCCGCCTTGTCCCAGTCCACACCTCTTTATACTGTTTGTGTGTAATTTAATTAATCCAAATTTTTGTTTTTGCGTCATTAGTAATATGACCCGTAGGGGGTGCTATTGAGCCACCACAATTTGCCTAACAAGTTCCCCATAAAGGTTGTTTATCTGAATGTCCATAGGCCTGCTAGAAGCAGAGCTACAGGATGACCATAGTTGAAAGATCAGGGTACTATTTTGATTCAGCCTGTGAGGACAGTGGCAAAATGTCCCGACCAGGTCAAAGCCCAGAACCGAGCTTTCCAAAAACTGCCTTGGGGCTTAACAGTCTGCGGCGTTTTCTGTTTCCTTGTTTTATTGTCCACTCCGACTAAATCCTCTGCAACATCGGATTCAAACTATCCTACCCCCGCCCCGCTCCCTCCTCTCCTCCCCTGCTACCCACCTGACTGTTGGTGGGATTGTGTTGTGATACAGCTGCAGTCTTTGGGTCCAGAATAAATGGCTTTGTGTCACAGATTTAACAGGTGAATTGCTCGGACGCTTGACCGAGCGTGTCGGTCCGTCTGGCCCGCTTAATGAAACACAACCAGAGGAGGGAGAGGTGGAGGGAGGGGGTGAATGGCACCGAGCTGCAATTGAAAGCTATTTTCACCTCCCACCTCAACTCATTTACCCTCGTCCCCCCCTTAACTGAGGGCCCCGGGGACGCCGCCGTCCTCCGGCTGCTGCCGCTCCTGCTAAATGAGATTGGAGTGGGGGGGGGGAGTAAACCATCACAGGAAAACCCCGTATGTCCGGAAAAAGTAAACTTTTCCAGAATGAAGAAAAATGAGGCTGTTTTCAAATGGGTGTCCCAGCTTTTTCATTCTGATGCAAAGGATTCTGTGATGGTTTTTGTAGCCGTAAAAGACGATCAGCACATAAAGAAGCTGCATTAAACCTGTTTGTAGCTAAAATGTGGTAGACAAGACAATCAGAGAGGAAAGGAGAAAAGACCACAGATGTTTGGAGCGAAAGACGGAACCAGAACGAGAAACAATAGGAAGTGAAAAGTAGCAGGGGAAAAAACTCAAGGAACAAAGTGATCAGGAAGGTGGAAACAATCAACATCAAAGAGACGGCTATTAAACGCAACATATGCAGTAAGGATGAGACGAACGGAAAGCAGGAAGAAGCTGAAATGTATGAAGAAATGAGCCAAATAAATATAAAGGTAATGAGAACCTGAGCGAGTTTGTTTGTTTGTTTGTTTGTTTGTTTGTTTGTTTGCTTGTTGTGTAGTTGCCGCGGGCTGTCAGCACTCAGGCTCTGAGCAGCGCCGGACTTCTGCGAATGGTCAACAAGGCAGCAGATGCAGTCAACAAGATGACCATCAAGATGAACGAGTCCGATGCTGTGAGTGACGAATAGAGAGGAAGGGGCGAAGGAGGAAAGGAGGAGGGATGAATAGAGAGACTGAAGGATGTACAGAAAGATGGGAGAATATAAGGAAGACAGAAAAGAGAGGAAAAAGATAATGAAGGAAGGAAAAAAGAAACTGGACTGGGGGAATAAGGACTAATAAAGAGTGTGGAGAGGTACTACTGAAAATGAGGAATGAAAAAAGATTAAGAAGGGTGAAATGAGAAGGAGGGAAGATGGGATGGAAACAAGAAAATAAGGAAGACCAAAATGGGAAGTGATAATAAAAGAAATGCATTTTAAAATACAAGGTGTGGGTAGAAATGAATAGGGAAAAGATGGAGGAGGGAGAAAGAAGGAAGTATAAACAGATGGTAGTGAGCTAGTAACTTAAGGAGGGACAGGAAGGACAAAAAGAAAGAAGATTGAGAAAAATAAAGTAAGGAAACGCAAAAGAAATCTGGAAGTGGGGCAGAGCTGGGGGAAGGAAAGAATGAATGTAAAGCAAAGCAGGAAAATTAAATAAGGAAGGAAAGAAACAGCTGGATGAGCAAAGAATTGGAAATGGGGGCAGAAGTGAAAGTGACAAGAAAAGGGAAATAAAGTAGGAAAGATAACAGTAAGGAATGAAAATCAGATGGGAACACTGGATAAATGAAGACTGTTTTAATGGCTGGGTGTGTCTGTGTTTGTGTCAGTGGTTTGAGGAGAAGCAGCAGCATTTTGAGAATCTGGACGTTCAGTTGAGGAAACTTCACACCAGCGTGGAGTCTCTGGTCTGTCACAGGAAAGGTACGCTTAGTGTTTACCAAAACAAATGTCTTCTCTTTGACACTGTCTTCTTTGTTCTCCGTATGTAATCTTATCCTGAGTCTATCAGAAGACAGAGGCTGAAAACTGTATTAAGCCCAACAAAAGAAAACAAGCAAACACCTGAAAGTTTTTAACATAGAAGTTAAAAATAAAAGTTCTGATAAAATGTCCGAACTCTTCCTCTGCTTGTGAGTAGAGACCCTGTAAAGTGGCTGACTCTTAAAGTCCTCCTCTCGCTCCCCTCCAGAGCTATCCGTGAACACGGCGCAGTTTGCCAAGTCGGCGGCCATGTTGGGGAACAGCGAGGACCACACAGCTCTGTCTCGGGCTCTGTCCCAGCTGGCTGAGGTGGAGGAGAAGATCGATCAGCTGCACCAGGACCAGGCCAACGCTGACTTCTACCTTTTCTCCGAGCTGCTGGGTGACTACGTCCGCCTGCTCACCGCCGTGAAGGTACCACTCACGACTGCTGAAGGTTCCCACTACAAACGAAAGAGAGGTTAATCAGGACGTGCTGGAGCTGCCTAAGAAGCGTAGAACTACATCTGAGCGACCAGATGTAGCTCAAGACTGTATGTCTGATAAATGGAGGATAAAATGATAGAAAGAAACATTTTTTTGTTTGTTTTTTAGCTTATTTTCTTCAATAAGCTTTTCATTTTTTCCATCGTTACAAATAAGAATGTGTTCTTAATGACCTGGCTGCATAAAGGTTACATCACTGCGCCATCTTGTGGTACAAATGGGTTTTAGACTAGTTCACATTACAGACTTGTTGGTCACAGCAGTTGTTTCTTCATGTTCTTTTGAGAGCTTTTGTTAATTTTTGATGGTTTTAAGTACAGAAATTACAATAAGTGTGTGTGTTTGCTCAGGGTGTGTTTGATCACCGTATGAAGACGTGGCAGAAGTGGCAGGACAGTCAGATGTTGCTGCAGAAGAAACGGGAAGCTGAAGCCAAACTGCAGTTCACCAACAAACCAGACAAACTGCAGCAGGCCAAAGACGAGATCAAAGAGGTAAGACGGTCGTTTTGTGAAACATCATCACCAAAAATAACATTTACTATGATAGAAATGACAAAATATCCCATTAGAACACATGGGATCATCCCATTTTTGATATTTTTGCTCATCTGGTCATCAAAACTGTTGCTTTTGTTTTTGTTTTTTGATGCAATGATTTTCAGACCATCACAAATGGGAATTCAGAGTTTGAAAGCACACCCACACCGTGTCATCTGACATCTTTGTTTTGCCACACAAAGGCACTTTTTTACAGCCCAACAATTTGTGCATTAGTGTCACAACTCTACTTTACATATTAGAACTTTCAGCAAATAATCTGAATTTGGTTATAATATTAAAAAAGTAAGACAATTCATTGTGTTTGGGGGGTTAAAGAAGCAACATCCACCTGTTGCAGACTCTGTGTCAAAGTTAGATCAGCTGTGTTTTGGGGAATCTTACAATTTATGCAATTTATGTGGCTTTTTTATTTCTTTTAAATCAACCTGTTTTGTTTACTTTGTTTTTCTGTCACTTTGCCAAACGCTTAATTGCCGTCCAGCTGTTGGTCTTGCTGCTTTTGGTTCAGACGCGGCACTCGCTTGTAGCCAAATTTCAGAGGAAATGCTTGATTTCCAAATTCCTCTTTGTCTTACCTGGCACCACCTTATCATTAGCCAGCTTCTCCCAAAAGATAATACACCTGGTCCTGAAGCTATAAGACTGATAGCTTTTATGATGCTGTTAGCTCTATTTTCTGTAGTTGGTGAGCTGCCTGCACAGGAGCGTCGTTTTAACATCCTCGCTGTCAGTCAAGGCCTCTGATGCGTCACCCTCTAATAATTCTGTCTAGTTTCCAAAATGAAAACACGACACACATAATTTTTTAAAATTTTATTTATATTGCTCGCTTTTTTTCCTCTGATCTCAAATTGCCATCTTTATTCCACCTGGACCAAATTCCCGTCTAATTACTTTCTAAGGTTGGGTTTTTACTCTGAAACCCTTCCGAGTATGATAAAAACATATGGTGTCGTTCAGGAGCGACTCTCCTCTCTCTGTGGTTTTGTTTCTGATGGGATGCCCGGTCAGGTCGAATAAATGCACCTTCACGGTTCATTCATGTGAAAATATTTTGTTCTTTTCGTCCGCAGACTTCACTTGAACTCGGTACGACAAACAAGAGCAGAAGAGAACAGAAAAGTACTTTATTAGAGCGTCTGTTGAAGCTGTCACCACACAAATTCATCCTCCGTGCTGTCTGTCAGGATTCAGCTCACACACACAAACAGACGGTCGGGGGGGGGGGGTCTGCGCATTAGAGCCGAGCAGCTGTCAGATGTGGGGTTTTGGGTGGAGAAAGGGGGGAGTTTTTTGGGTGAGGTGGGGGAGGCTGTCAGAAGCTGCAGACGAGGACAGATCGCAGTAGAGTTACAACCAACATTTATTTGGAGCCGACGAGAGTTTTGCCGCCTGTCAGGAGTCGGGTTTTGGTTCACGCTTTGACAACAGGCAACAGAAAACACACACGAGCTTTTTCTAAAGTCCAGAAAAAGAGTTTTACAGCACGCTGCTGCTGCTGAACCGCTGCTGCTCAACCACCGCTGCACACATCATGTTAAATGTTGACTGCGCTCTGCTGGATTTTAGGTAAATCTGTTTTATCCAATCCCAGCGCTTCGTTTAAAGAGAACTTAAAATCAGGGATGTCCTTCTTTTTTTTTTTTTTTTTCTTTTTTAAATGGTAAATGTTGTTTTTGGGTTTTTTTAAGTTTCTATTAGTTTTTGGTAATTTGTGTGTTTTTCTGTGCCCATGCTTGCAGCATTAGTGATGTGGAAGAAACATTTCTGAAAGATTACATAAGGAAGGAAGTTGACTGTGGAGCTTAATGGGTCTCCATCCATTAAAAACAACAGCTGTCGTGAACAGTCAACACAAAGTGAATCATATTGTTTTTCTTTTTAATATAATGTCAGAGTGAAAGGAAGTTGTTTTTAAAGCTATGATGGAGCTGAACCTCCATATTCCAGATCAAGATGAATAATCACACAAAAAGAAATGCAGTATATCAGAGGTTATGGTTTAATAGCTCATGACTGGGTCTTTATATCCATAACTGAATGCTGTTTGACCTAAACAGAGTCTGACAAATGTGTGTGAATTTTGACCTACATTTCTTACTGCACTTCTACTTCCTCTCACTCCTTCAGCATTTTTTTTTTTTTTTAAATATATTCCACTTGGCTTCTTTATTCTAACACACAGAATTAACTTCAAACCTGAATGTCATCATAAGTTTAAGTTTGCCTTTAAACAGCTTTGCCTGGAAAAAGGTTGCACAGTGGATGTAGCAATAAAAGCTTTCTTGTACATTTATGGCCACATTAATAGTGTGCTATGATACAGGAGTCTATTTAATGTCAGTATGACTCAGTAGAGGAAAATCAGCTATGAAAATTATGTATAATTGGTGTTATTTTGGGCTGTAGTTTCCTCTGTCACAGAGATGTGGACTAGTCCTCGGTGAACAGTCAGATTTTTAACCCACACTGCCCCCTGTGGGCAACACACTGAAATAACTATCAGAGTCTGTGAATCAGGAGTCTGTTGAGACACTTGAGTTTTTTTTCTAAAATAATCTAATCTTTTTTTTTGCACCAACACATTTTTTTTTCCACACTCAATTATTATCTTATAACACAAATGATCATTTCTGAGTCATTTTATTCCCATTTTTTTTAAAAAAGCTTTTATTCTTTCTAATTAATTTGTCTTTTTTTTTAAAGAGTTGCATGAATGGTTTGATCATTTTTATGCTTAACAATATTTCATCCTTATTATTGAAAGGTAAAGAAAAAAAGAGCATGAAGGAAAATTTTTGGGACACACAATTACTATTAATTAACCCCAAATAATTAATTAGTTAATTTCCAAATTAACAGGATATTTTAACAGACTTTTAAATTTTTCGATTAAGGGCTTTCTTCAGTTTAGGAAACTTGACGTTGTTTCATAAGAAACAAGTCTTCATCCTGTGTGATGTTTAACACATTACAGCTAAAACAAAATTATATTATATATAGATTCATTCTTTTTGGTGGTGATTTCCTTTCTTCACTAGATGAGATCAGAAGGTTCATATTTAGAAACTATTCTCGGTGAAAGACGCTCACTCTTCATCTTTTCCAGCCGTGGTACGAGAGCCTTTTAAGGAACTCACTTGTTCTCCTTGTGTTTGCACTACAGGGTCCAGAGGGACTTGGGTCTAAATTAAGTTCTGTAGGATGGTTTTACTCTTTTAAAAATGCCCCTTCTGAGGTTGTGGTGCTTACTGATTGTTTTATTTTTCCCCAGTTTTATATCAGATTATTTTTGGTTTGTTTTTTGAGTAACTACAGTTAGGGAATAAAGTAACCAGATTACATAAATAGTCGAGACAAAATCCTTCCTCTCTGTACTCTCATGTCTATACCTGTCTGCAGACATCTTCACCAAGTCCATCTACACAAACCCATGTACATTAAAAATGATATGCATTTAATTTAACACTTATTTTTCTTGTAAAACAGAGAAAAACAGGAAGGAAACCATTCCTTCCAACAACTTAAAATCCCAGACTTCATCTTTATTTCTACGAACGTGTTATTTATATAGAGAGATATATTTTATACTAATTTAGTTTGCATACAAAATAATTAGGATGGGCCTTTTCAAGAGTATTTGGCTACCTATTCAGCAGAAAAACTTTCTAGATGGAGAGGCTACATGTTTTTCTTATTTTCTGAGACATATATGCTGTTACAGTGGTGCATGCTCAAGTTTCAAATGAGGTCAGTATATGTGCAAAATCCCTGTGAGGCAAAAGCTCAGGCTTCAGACCGCTCGAATCTGTCTTGGCTCTTAATGGTGTCAGTGAGCGCAGATATCCCATATACGGTCATCTCGGGCACAAAGAACTCTCACCAACCTGCTGTTCAGACCTTTGGTTTGTTTGGGGCAGTCGTTCAAAAGTTGGTTTAAAGGAAGGGTGTCCTTAAAGGGGAGGGCCCAAAACTTGTTTCAGATAGTTAGCGGGTACACTGGAACACAATGCACCCCCCAAGATGAAGATTATTTTAAACTGTGAGTCATGAAAAGCTAATCTAGAAGAAGCCAGAAATGTCTCCAGGAAATTTTAAACCTTTTTGTCATCATGTTTGCTACTGATCTTTTATGATGATGTCATTTTGGCCATTTGCCTGCTGGAGCAGTACAACAAAAACTGGCAAAAAAGACATTACAAGTATTCAAAGCATTTAAAAGAAAAACATTTAGGATGTTAGTGAATGTCTGGTGGATGGATGGATGTTTTCTTGAACAATCAAGCTGTTTTGTATTACATTAGAAATATTTTATACACTGAATACATTTTTAAAATTACATGTTAATTAGTGAACCTTTTGCTCCTCCTTCCAGTCTTTATGCTAAGTTAGGCTAACATCATCATAGTGAACACACAGATTTATGTTTTAGAGCCATCTGAATATTTCAGTCCATAAAATACTTCAGATTTTCCAATGAATGTGTCACATTAGATAAAATCACGAGCGAGACGTATGAAAATACAGTAAAATGGTTAAAGTGTTGAATTAAATCTGCAACTATCTAACTAGACATAAGCTGATAAATTATGTAAAGACATGCTCAGCATTTTTATTTTGTGTTGGAGGGAGGATTCTCTTTCCTTTCAGTGCCTGCATTTCTCCTCGGTGTTTTTGCTCATGTCTCTGGATCTTCCTCTATGATTTTGGAAGCTCTGAGCATTTTTTTCCCTGCCTCTTAACTTTTGTTGCATTTTTCCTGCCATGCCTTCCTGCAACCAGGAGATTGAGGAGGTAGGACCTGCCCTGTCTGTCCATCCATCTCTGTGTTCACCTGCCCGACCGCCTGCTTCACACCTTTGAGTTGCTTCTCTTTGCTGTTTAGTTCTCATATTTATCAGTATTCATTTGTGGCATATTGTCATGTTACCCTTTTTTTCTGTTTTGCTGTTATGGCCCGTCACATGAATCAGACCGTCAATCTGAAGAGTTTTCTTACAGCCATTAGGTTTTGAACCAGTTTAAAGTTTCTCTCTTTGGGACCAAATGTTGACTCAAAACTTTCAGTGAATGGACAAACTCTTTCATGTGACATCGAGTAGTCTAGTGATACCCAACCAGACACGCTTGTACCACAGATCAGGTTAGCTTTGGTGATTTGAGCCATCTGCAGCTATTGAGACTGAGAATGCCTAACTTAAGTGTGGATTAAATGTTAAGCATACAGTAAAAAATGGTAGCTAAATCAAATAAAAAGCCAAAAGTACCTTATTAATTGTTCAAATAAACACTGCTAGCTGGGACAAAGTGCCTTATTTATATGAAAGCAAGCTATGAATTACAGACTGACTGTTCAGTTGTCTGAAAAATATAATCGAAATCTGGCTTTTATATAATTAGTGGTGTTAGTATTCAGTTTAAATTGAATTAAATGAGAATATTTGCGACCTTATCTAAGGGGTACATCCGGCAGGAAGGTTGGGAATCGCTGATCTAATCAAAGTCTTTATGAGCATCCTCATAGCTTACATCATAGTTTGTTTTCTTGTTTAGTTTAGTTTTTTTTTTTTTTTTATCCATGACCACATAACACATAATAATTTAGTTAAGTTTCATTGTTGTTTTATCCTTTTTAAAGACTTACTGAACTACAACTGTCTGTTAATTAAATATTAGTAACCTTAATAAAAAACATGTAAAGTATAAAAGTCAGCTCTGCTGAGTCAGTTCTTAACAGGGAAATGTGATTTAGGTCTAAGCTCTTTACGAAAACAAATAAAATGCTAAAGTCTTCTTTATGAGCACCGGATCAAAGATCAGGATGAAAAATAAAAGTATGACATTAATTTGTTTCCTGTATTAGCTTAAAAATATATATAAAAAATATATATTTTCACAGTCAGTCATTCATTTAAACATTATTTTGTGTTCTTAATTCTTTTTTTTTTTTTTTTTTTTTTTTTTTTACTTCACTTTAACTAAACTCACCTTTTACCTTTGCTGGTATCTGAATCACAACAACAAACATTAACACAAAGGAAACTAGTTTGTATACAACACTTTAGTTTATGTACGACTAAATAGTTCTTCCTGTTATATTTAGGGCGCAGAAATGTTGGCATGAAAAATATCGTGTAGGTGAACCTGTTACTGACATAATCAGTGTTCAGGTATTTGCAATGTGTCAAATATGCTCACAACCTTTCCTGTGATAGATCCCATTCCAAATCATAGATCCCATTCCAAATCATAGATCCCATTCCAAATCAAGTCCCAGTTGGATTTACTTCAGAACATTGTTTCTGTTCCAGCTTTTTCAGCAGGAGTTTTAATAGACAAAGTGGGCATTTTCAAATTTCATGCTTAAGATACATACAAGTTACAGGTGCACATAAGTCAAATCTGAATTTTTTTTTGGTTAAAATATGTCTGTAAACTTCAAACTATCAGTAACAACATCAGTAATTACCGATTGGCTTGTCATATTGTTTTTTTCTTATTTAAACTGGCATGTGAAATCAGTCATCTAGAACAATCCTAATTATGATGTAGTTTAAAGCTGCACTTTTGCAGAAAGGCATTAAACACTTAATAACCAGTAATGTTTCTAAAATATGACAATGAAATTTAGAATTACAGAAATATTCTAAATGTAGTTTTCCCTTTTCCCTTTTTTGTATGTATGTGTGTTTCAGCTGGAAGGGAAGGTCCAGCAGGGTGAGAGAGATTTTGAGCAGATTTCCAAAACCATCCGCAAAGAAGTCAGCAGGTTTGAGGTGCGTGGGTGAATGTGAATATGAATCGGTGAACTGTTAAATGATGAAATGAGGTGGGCAAATAAATATACTTTTTATGTCATTTTCTAACAGAAAGAGAGAGTGAAGGACTTTAAAACAATCATTATCAAATACCTGGAGTCTCTGGTTCAGACACAACAGCAGGTAAACAAAACTATTAGTGACATTTTTCATCATAACTAAAATACTCTCGAAACGCTCTTTTAAATATAAACTTTAAATTAAAAAAAAAACTTTTGTGTTAAACTTTGTAAATATCATGTATTGATATGAAAATTAAAAAATGTTTAATTTTCATTTGAGCAAGATACATATTTTTTGTGTGAAAACTGTCTGAAAATTGCATTTTTTCAGAAAAGGTAATTACATATTTAGAATATAAGATAAAATAAATTGCATATCTGAGTACTGAGGACTGATGTCAAGCTATAAATTTTGGTGCCTTTTATTTGACAAAAAAAGATTAAAAACATGGATTCTAATTTGGAATATAAATAGTTATATGCTTTATACAAATATTTAGCACTTGTCTCCATTTTAATTGTTATTTTGGGAACAGTTATGCAGTTAAAAGTAAGGAAATTACAACCCAAAACCAAAACAACAAAACTGGCACCTACAGGCTTCCATATAGTGTGGATGGAACAAACAAAACAAGTTTTCCATAAAAATGAAAGAAAATTCATGTTTGTGTCCTAACTGAATATTTCTTCACTTTTTTTCCTCTTTCAGCTGATAAAATACTGGGAGGCTTTCTTACCTGAAGCCAAGGCAATCTCATAGAATCCGATCTACTCACAGACAGTCCTGACTGGCTCTGGTCAAACTACACTACCCATAATGCACATGTCCTCCTGGGTCCTTCCTGCTCCTCCTTATTAAGCTCAGAGTAAAGAAGAGAAGTGAGGCAGCAAATCAGCTGAAATCTGATAAAGTTCACGATGTTTAACTCCTGCCCCCCCTCAACCCCCCCGCCCCCCGCTGTGCTGCGTTCATGTCACGACTGAGGCTTTGGAACATTTAGAATAATACCTTAGGAATGCTGATACACCAAAACTGATTTCTGAGTTCCCTTATTCATTTTTATGAAGTCTAAAATCTGCAGGGAGCGATTCTTGGGTTGGAAAGTCGTGTTTTCGTAATAATGTGAACGCAGTACGGGTTATGGTCCTGGTGAATTTTCTTTTTTTTTTCTTTTTTTTTTTTTTAAACATTCTGGTTGATTTTGTGTCTTTCCTCGTTGTGCATGAAGAAAAAGGTGATTGCAGAAAGCTATTTAAGGGCTTTTTACACAATAATGATCAATATTCAAACTTTTGACTAAAGAAAGTTTTTTTTTTTCTCCATAAGCTTAGCATTTGAAGGCATGTTTCCACCTTAAAAATGTGGAACGTAATTCACATATGTTTGAGATTTGAACTGATAAAACAAGATATTCCCTTAAATAAATAAATGAAAAATAAATTGGTAATTTTGAAAAAAGGAATTCATAAGAACAGTTTCTTTGAAGAAAGCGTTTTGATCCTCTCAACCGAAATATTGTGTCTTTAGTTAAATGAAGATATTTACATTTCATTTCTTTGCTGGTCTTCTACTACCCACGAGTGCTGGCAGTTAAGGATGTTAGGATTTCTGCACCTCCAACTTTAATCTGCCATTCCCAGTGACCTGTGGGGAAAAACAAACAGGACCCCTATGCCCAGCTTACCTTATCGCCAGTTAAATTTCATCCAGTTTAAGTCACCAGTTTATTTTACTGAAGGAAGTTTTTACCTATTTTTTTTTTTTTTTAAACAGTTCAAACTGCTGAGTCAGAATATGTGCTTTTATTTTGGAGTTTGGATCATGAGCTGTGAAACCGATCCAGAGTACGTGATCAAGGACGACCGACTGCATCGTGTTTGTGTATTGTGTCTTGTTACCTCCTGCCACCTGTTCTTTCACTTCCTCTCATTCCTTTCAGAACAAGAGCCTGTGTTTTTGTTGCTGTATGATCGTAAGTGAAGGCAACATTTTCTGTTTCTGTCCTCTCTGAGCCAACAAGAGCAGAGAAGGAAGACTCTCACATGCCGGTTTGGTTCATTGCTGTTCTCGAGAAATTATGGATGGAAGTTTCTGAACAAAAACTTTTAGACAGTTTTTTGGGCAGTTAGTTTGAAACCCTTTTGAATATGAATAGAGACTAATACGCTTCAGTGGACACTGTGACATAAAAAACACTTTCTTCTTTTAATATTTTCCACCTTTTCATGACAAATTTACCAAATTTCTTCGCCAAAATATAAGTCAAAATAAGTCAAAATTTCAGATTATCTGAAAATTTCAACTTACTAATTCAAACTGATGAGAAAATTAGTTTTCTTTTGCTTCTCCCAATTCTAATGTGAATCTACAAGAGCTGCAATATCGAATGAAACATTAGTAGCCATAAAAAAATGTGAATGTTGATTTTCTTACGACTTGAAATCATTATACGAATAAATGATAATGCGAGAATGCCCCTCTGTGGCAGATTTTCTCTGTCTCTGTGAAATCATGCTTAATATGCGGTTAATTAGTACCTTATGAAGCTTCAGTGTGAACTGGGCCTTGGTGGCTTTCTTCCTGCTGCTCATGTTCAGCGCAGAGAGGAGACTTTAAGGTTTTGAGTTTTAAATTAACAAGAACTGATTAAATCAATCAGAAACTGCTTGTTAGTATTTCTGAGTTTTGGAAGCTTGTGGTGTTCCAAGCTCTTCATTACAGATGAAGGATTTCCTTTAGGGAATGATAATAAATCTGGAGTTCGGAGCGTCTGAGTAGTTTCAGGCCTGGTGGAGGTGAGACTTTGTCAGCTGACTGAGTAGGTGTCCGTCCAGAGATCAGCCTCAGACTGTGAGATTTATTTTTTACTCTTTGTTAATTAAGGTGACGACTTAAAAATCCTGCAGAATATGACCTTGATTTTATTTTTTGTTGAATTCAAAGAACACTTTGCTATCCAATGTCTGTCATAAAATCTACAAATCAGATATTTTAGCTTATTTGATACAAGCAGAATGTAAAACTGGAATTACTTTTGATTTTGAATTTTCTTCTTTTGGTGCTCAGCCCACATTACTCCTCAGTCTTAAATTCTACAAAACTATGTTGATTGTTGTGCTTTTGTTCATGTTTTATTCCTCATTTCCTGCCACCAAATGATGTGCAATGGTTGAGAACTTTTATTTGATTTTAGTTTTTGTTTAGTTTTTTTTTTTTTTTTTTTTTTTTTTTCACTGATGATGAAATGCTTTATCTGCTGAGATTTTTTTTAAAGCCATTTTGGTTTTGATGTGACATTCCTGAAGTGTGACAGAGCAGACGTTTGAGTACAATAAAGGAATGTATCTCATCCATGGTTGGACTGGGTTTCAATTATTTATCTTCTGATTGGTTAAGCATCAGTTTATCTTCATTTTTAAAGTAAACCTAGGCTTTAACTTATTGTAAGGCTTGTAAAAGCTTACTGCTGTGATTGTATAACAAACAGTATAGGTCAGATAATAAACTGAGGTTAATTGATTCAGTAAGATTATTATATATTATTAAATTACATTAAGGGTATCATTATTATGAGCTTTTGTGTTTCATGTGTTTTTTTCCTAAAGACTTTAGATAAGTATATTTAAATCAAACTCAAAGAGGTCATTCAAACCAAGTTTGAAGTTGCTCAGTTTTCACAGCATATTCTATACATACACATATTCATATTCTTTCCAGATAAATATTTTGCCAAATATTCATCAAATGTTTGCTAAATGTAATTAAATATAGTTTTTATTGCATATAACATATAGTTTATTGAATGAAAGAACGTGTTTTTCATTCCAGTGTTTAAATCCTATAATACTGTGACAAAAATATCCATACCTCTTGTAAGTGGGCATAGTTACTTAACAGGTGAGCTATACTAACTAGATTGTCGCGAGTGTAAGGTATTTAGGTATGATATCACATGAAGAAAAATGTAGTAGACTAAAGTAAAAGAGTACTAACAAAGAGTAAATTTTGTAATGCATAAAGTAAAAAATGTCACAATGTAAAAACTAGATTTATTAATTTTTTTTTTTTTACTTGTTATATTGAAAATCAAGTTACCATAAATAGTTTCCTGTCTAATAAAGGGCTAATTTAACAAAAACCCAATGTCAGTGCTAATCAGGAGTCATTAATTATTACCGGAGGTTCGTCTACTGCGGCCTTTTTCTAGATTAACATTTACACCGTTCTCAGACACAAATGACTAAAGTACTAAAAAAGTGCTAAATTAAATTGTTGCCATTATCTTTATGAAGCTCATTAACACTGTGGTAGCAAAAGGTGATTCCAGTGATTTTGGATCGTATCCTTGCCTACATTCAATCAGTCCTCAGCTGTCCTCTGTTACATGTGTTTCTCTCCTCCGCCTCTGTTTTTTCATCCAAACCGTTGTTTTTCTCAGAAGCTCGAAGTGATAATCAGGATGCCGAGACTGAAAACGATTCACACAGCCTGTCAGGAGGCTTCACGCCAGCTCTGCTTATACAGAACAGACTGAGCACAGAGGGAGAGTGATATCAGAAAGTGGGCTGTGCGGTACTTTGCATTGCGGCTGTGACAGGATTGACTAGCTGTCATATTCAGCTTTCAGGTTTTGGCAGAGGGCAAACAAATTCACACTTGACTATATTAAGAGACACCAAAGCAAATATTTACACCCACTCTGTCTAAGTGAGTGTAAGTGGTGTTTTCATTCATTTCAGCTTTTGTTTGACATAAGTTTATCTTTTAAAAAGAATTACCAGCTGTGATAACATGGTTGGCTGTGTTATCACCTTTTGATTGTGTGTGTGTGTGTGTGTGTGAGTGAGTGATAGCAAAAGACGCCTACTGCAGTATGAACTGCCTCATTCTTGGAGCCAGAAGTGATTACTTCTGAACAGGACGGTGAAGTAACGCCCGTGCATCTTGCTTGTTTATATTTAATTGCACTATATAGACAAAAGGACTGGGCCATCTATGCATTACTCCTACAGAACCTGCTCAGCCATGGAAACCCATGCCATGAAGCTCCTGATGCACAGTCTTTGTACTGATGTTAATGCAAAAGTAGGTTGGAAATCTGCAGTTACTGAGCCAGCCGAGCATCGGTGACACTACGAACCCCAGCACTAACTTTGCGTGGCCTGCCCTTTGCTGTGGCTGCCAAACACGTCCAATGCTCACTGATAACACATTTGATCATGGATATCTAGAAGGAAGAAATTCCGTCAACTGACTTGTTCCAACTATGACATCCCATGGTCAAATTTAGTGAACTCTTTAAAATGACCCATTGCTTTACAAATGTTTATAAAAGCAGACTGTATGGCTATGTGCCCAACCTTATACACTCATGAAAGAAAGGAAACCGAAAACATGCGAATTGAAAGATTAAGAGACAGATGAGATACTTCAGATTAAATTATAAATCAAGAGACACAATGCTTTTGTTGATACAGTGTATCTACTAATCAGAGCAAAATAAAAGATGTTTAAAATGTCACCATCAAAAATTAATCTCAGACTTCTTACGTGGATTGTCTATAGCTGACCCCAGAGCAAGAGGTCTGTTTCCATACACATGACATGTAATTTGGGACTTTTAATGATTTCTTTTAACTGTCTTTTCCCCCCAGGGTGGAATGATTACACGACATATATCTTTAATAAACCAGGTGTATGTCTGAATTTATTTTAGATTTTCTCTAATCCACACATTCATCCATTCCAAACCCGTTTTGATTTGTGTTGGGATCATTGTTCTTCTGGACAATTTAAATAAAGTATCAGTATCATTAGCAGAAGAACATGAAGCTACCACCACCATACTCAAAAGCTGGTACACTGTTCTTAGGTTTTAATATTCTGAATATTGGTGAATCCAGTGAGTGTAGTCAAACAAATCCTTTTTATGCTGGCAAAGAGAAACTACCTTGTAGTCTATAATGATCACTGATGAGATGTAAATAGCTCTTGGCTTTGTCAAGTTGAAAGACTTTGTAGAAGCTTAAACAAAAATCCAAAGATTTAAATGAATGGATGTGTATATTTGAGCCTGTATGTATTAGGAAAAATTCTAAACCAATTCAAATTTAGGTACCCAACTAGTATTTTTCTTGTTGTTTTTTTAAAAGTTGGTAAAGATGCTGTATAGTAATTTGACCACAACTGTATTTGCATTAAAATGCCCACAAAGGCAAAAACAAACACAGTAAAACATTCCTGATGATTCCTTAATGAGCTTAATTAGTGGAGATGCGACCTACCTATAGTTACTTGTTTCAGCATTCAGTGGTCTCTTCATGTAGCCACACCCTTAATAATGCAAAACTCTAAACCTTGATGACAATTTTACTGGATAGGCTAGTGTGAATGAAACTTGGGCACTTTAACATGGATTGATGTGATTTTGGAGGCAGTATGTAGTGGTGATTTGTGGTTGTCACTCAGCGGTGTCACATCAAGTTTAGCTGCAGTAAAACCAGTGGAACCACTGCTGTGTGATTTCCCTCTGAGCTCTTCTCTCAGGTTGAGAATAATGCAGGTAAACCTGCATGCTTAACCTTCCCACTATCAATTTGTCTGAAGAGTAATGGTTCATCCAGTTTTCCAGCTTCACCTCCACCTCTAGAAATTTCACCCCGGCTCCAGAATAATGCGTCTGCATCTGTTTTCCTTGCTCACGCTAACCTCTCGCTCTCACATGACTCTAGAATAATGTAGATGTATTTCTTTTCACACTCCTGCCTCGACCCCCGTCGCTATCAATCTGGCCTTAGAATAACGTAGGCACATCTGTTGTGCTCACCCTCCTAACCCCTCAATTTCCCCACCACTTCAGGATAATGTAGGTGCATCTATTATCTGCGCTCACACCAGCGCTGCTGTCTACGACCCGCTTTCAGAATAATGTAACTGCATTTACAAAGAACGGGCCTCCCCTCCTAACTTCGCATGTTATCTAACAGGGTTAGGAAATAAATAAAAGGCCATGTATGTAAACCTACAAGTGCAACTTTAAAACTGTGCAGAGGAATTTATTTTTTCAGCTAATCAGCTGCACTAAATCGTCACAGCATCGCAGGTTTCCATATTCTCTCCTGTGCCAACTCCAGCTCCCCCCCCAGGGACAACAACACAGACGAGGTGCAAGGAGGGAAGAGAATGGAACAAAAAGCACTCAGAAGCAGATAAGAGTGTTGTTGCGGCCTCACCCCCGCCTTTTATTTATCATATCTCCAAATAGCGGTGTAGCTGTTGTGCTGTGGTCAGGATACAGTGACCTTAGTTGATCAACTACCCCCCTCACCAGCCTGATAAGAGGGCTAATATAACAGCGAGCTTGTGGGGAAGGCTGTACTGTAATTATTTCTGCGCTGTCAGAGGGGGAACGGACCGAGGCCCTCGTGCCGATTCAAATCTGAGGGGAAACTAAAAAAGAAGCGGAGGAGGTGGTGGAAGTAAGGAAGGGCCACAACAACAACACCAGCGAGACAAATATCAGCCAGGCGCCGCGACACGCTTGAAATTGGACCAGTTTGTCATGCACAGAACTGCCACACACACACACACACACATCTGTGAGACCATATAGGACTTAATTCAAACTTTACTGGTAACACAGAAACCACTCACAGTTAGATGTGGGAGAAATGTAGAATTTCAGTCCTCACTTGGATGTTGAAAGCACAGATATAGCCTACTTTATACAAACTCTTTGATTCACATGGGTCCAGACCCACATGGGGCTAAGAAACTATGTTTCAGTAAAAAAAATAAATTATTAAAAAAAAAATGGCAATTGAGCGGTTGTTGGATTTGTATATATGGATATTTCCAACTTGGAAAGTTTATGTTTGTCAACTAAATAGTATTTACTCTTTTACTTTTCACATATTCTTTAACTCTTTAAGACCTACCATAGAACCAAGTCCGCCAGAGCTTATATTATATTTTTACATGCTGTAGTGCCATTTTTGGGAGCATTTCAAGTTGATATACATCAATACAACCATTATAGCCCAAATTTTAATAATATGTCTGCATTAAGTGCATAGTAATTACATAAATTGCAAAAAAGTGCAATAAACTACAAAAAAATTGAAAATCGTTTTTGTTTTTTTAACATATATTTCTAGTTAGAGAAATTTAAGAGGCTTATCCCTCAAAACTGTAAATACAAAAAAAGTTGCACAAAATAGTTTCCCACCACAGGAAATTTATTTTGAGTGTCTTCACAGTTTTATTTTTGAAATACACCAATTTTTATATACTGCAGGAAAAACGAAAATAAATATTATAATGCAAATTTGCAAAAAAGCAGCATATGCATCACAATAAACTATTTCCAGCAGTGCAATATGAGTCCTAAGCATCCCAGAAACGACACAGAAAGTCATAAAGTCAAAGATAACTTTTAAAAACACCAGTCTAGGCTCATGAGGCCCTGATGGTAAAAAACTACATATCCGCGAAAATGACGTCACTTCCGGTTTCGGGCAAGTAATGGCGGACGTGCGATAATTCACGCTGAGTAGGAAGTGTTATGAACAGCTGATCGGATTGGCAAAGCGTGTTTCTGGAATATTATGTTTTTGTTGCTGCGAGTGCTTTTTATGCAGTTTTTGCAAAGCTATATGTGGAAGGAAACCGTGACCGAGGACAAGCTGATGGCATAAGATGTAAGTACAACTCCTCCGGTTTCATATGCAAAAAAAATTATTGCGCTAGCTTACGTGGTTGCAGTGCTACCGGGATTTAAAAATAGTTATGCAAAACAGAGCGTGCCTGCTCTGACCGGTTTTAAAGGGTTAAGGATATGTTCAATCGATTACAATCTATTATGTTGAAACAAAAGAAAGTAGTTGTGCTTTCTCTCGAAGTGCCACCCTCTGTGAGGCTCAACGCTTAAGTTGTACCTCAGAATAGTCTCCCGAGGTTACTTTGGAGTCATCCAGCTGGTCTTGAAACTAAGAGGCAGCATATTTTAAAGAAGAAAGCACTAAAGACACTGAATGGATTTCTGTATTCCCATGAGACAATTTACTAATTTCACTTCCTGTTGCAGTGGCACTTTATCTTCCTAAGGTCTCTCTTAAAATCACAAAAATTCAAGTTAAATTTCTGATATAAATCTTTTGTAAGGACTTGTGGCCTTGCAACTCAGGTCCAGCAGTGTGTTGTTGAGTAAAAAAAAAAAAAAGCAAGGTTCCAGTTTATCAAGAGGCAGAAATGAAGGAGCAGGAGTGCAGGAGGACAAAGAGATGATAAAAATATACATGTACGAATGTTAAAGGCTCACAGATTGAAAGAGGTATTTGGGATTTTGAAAGTAAAAGTAACTTATAGGTGTACTACAGTAGTACATGGCTGGTCTCTGGTCACATACATAAACACTGTCTTGGCCACTGTATTCAAGATAGCAAGAGAAACATGGCGGCTTGTACAAACTGGAACCTGCTTTGATGTATTTTTAAAGGACTGATTCCAAGTTTATGTGAATGCATCACTGACCTGGAAGATCGATGAGCACAGCTGTTTTTTTCCAAATTTTTATCCAAATTACTCAATCAAGTAGGCATACTGTATGTCCCAATGAGTTTTGGGTTTGAAATCAGCTTTATTATATGGCAGAAGAAGATATTTTAGAAATCACCAACTGTCAAACTCTGAACTCGCCTGTGTAAATTCTACTTAAAACTTTAATTATTGTGAGCTTGATGTCTCATAATATGTGGTGTTACGTGTCACCGCAAATCAGCTTCACTGAACTGGACCTCTCAACTGTGTTTGTGGTATTGTAGACTGTTTTCAAAGAATAACAATAATTAAAAGAATGAAGTTTGTGCTCTAGTTTTGGCTGATGGAGCCTCTTACTTAACACTCATTATGAGTCATGTGTCTGTGCTTTGACCTGTGTAGTTTATGGGTGTAGCGGCCTAATCAAGCCTACTAACATTAGCCTCTCATCAAAATATGGTAACTTCTGGCGGGAGAAAACAGGATGGTAATGACCACAAGGTTAAGGTGTACTTGTAAAACCTACACATCAGAGGGGGTGGTACCCTAGCTCCTTCCATCTTTTAAATATAGTCTATGGAAATTCTCAATTATTCAAGTGCAGGTGGAGATGGAAAAAATAGGAAAATGCTGGAATCTCTTTGCATTCTTGCTCTTTTCTTTGTTTTTTCCCTCATGTTTTTTATTCTCTTGACAACAGTCTTGCATGTATATCTGTCTCTTTCTGAGCACTCTCTGTATTCACACACTCGTCGTGCGTATGTCGATCAGCTGATGGTAAGCGCTTCAAGACTTTGACAACATTTCTCTGCTCTTTGTCCTATTCCATCTGTCATATATAATTTAACTTGACACTTAAAACCTGATCAGAACTAATAATAATCAGACATTTCAATAAAAAGGATGTAATTAGTGTTTTTTCTAGCTCCAGGGTGAATTATGAACAAATTTCTCAAACTGAAACTCAGCCAAGTTTATTTGACCTTGAAAACAACAAGCCCAAAGCCACTTTGTAGAGACTGCAGCATGTAATTGTTAACAAACCAAAAAAAGAGTGTCAATTGTGGCTTTTATTGTGAAGCTGGGAGGATGTATGGGCTAGCGTCGCCCTGTGATAGATGACACGATACCCAGCTTTCCTGATTTCGCAAATTTCTATGAAATGTGTCCTGAGTTCATGAAGGCGAGCAGATAAGAGACTGGAAGAGGTTCGCCGGCCAATAGAATTCATCCATTTCTGCCTCTTATCTGCTGATAGTGGAGGACCCTCTCTCCCCTCCTTTGCACTCCTTCCCTCCTCTCCTTTCCTTTGCTTCTTCATCACTTTCCTTTTCCGTTAGTCTCCTTTTTACTTCTTTCTTTGCTCTTCTTTCATCTTCTTCTTTTTGTCTTTTCTCTTCATTTCCTCTGTCTTGTCACAGATCGGTTCTTGTTCTCATCCTCCTTTCTCTTTTCTTGTTCTTCTTTGTCTTACTTCACACTTATATTCCACCTTAAATAAAGGTGACAGCACCAGCACAAACTTTAATTGCACATATTCACACAACTGCTAGATGTTGCTTACCTTTAAAAGTCACCAGACACATAATCAGATGGTTGCAGAAGCAACTTATTAGAAACAGAATCATCTTTATTTGGCAGACAAACAAGGGATTTGACTTTGCTTCACTTAGGTCTCTGCATAAAAAAAAAAACTTAATTAATAAAAAAATTTGCAGCATAAACTGAAACATCACTAAAGTTTTAAAGGCTTTTAACTTGTTGTTCAAATCAGTTTCATACAAGTCCAGACATAAGAAGGGATTACCAGAGGAAATTCAAAAGACTGAGCTAAATACAAATATGCATCCCTTGCTGGTACATAATACACTAATAGCAGAGTGCACCACTCGTCTAAACAATGCTGCAGACCAAGTGCCCGCCTGCAGCAAGATAATGCATCTCAGCCACACCACACAAACTTATCTGCGAAAAGAAAATCTAAAATAAGTTACCAAATATATGTGGTTGAGTGTTCATAGTAAAGTCTGTCTGTGGAAACAACTCCACTGATAGTGGGCAGAGTTTGGACGCAGTTTTAAACTTTTATCCTAAATTTTTCATTATAGAAAGAAATGTGTTGGACAGCAACTGTGTGTTTTCTAACTTCACACATAACCAGAAAAACTCCACTACAAAACAAAAATGTAGAGTACAGCCACAGCAGTGGTAGCTAACTGCTGCATTTCTTCAGTGTATTTGGCAGACCTCACCCCTGATTCACTCTTTGTGTTTTACTGAAAAACAGGTTCCAACTGTTTGTCTCCAAAAACCTCAGAGACTCAGAGCTTCCGGTAAAACTGCCAGCGCTGCCGTTCGGCAGTCTGAGACACTAGATCTTCTTTAAGACACTTCAACTCTTTTTTTCTCTCTTTCTGTTTTTTTTTTTTGGGTCCCTTAAAACAACATTGATTGTTTCCCGCAATGACTTTCTGTCGCTGTGGTAATGATTATGCAGATGTGGCACAACCTTTCCGTTTGACGGGCGGTTCCCACGGGGAGAGGCGGTGACACCACAGTTGTTGCCACGCCGACAGGCATCCGACACTATCCCTCCCCTCCTCCTTGTCTGCTCCACCCGACCCTCCTCCTTGTGCTTAGTCTGGCCTTCTGGATGCTGAAGAAGGTGATGGAGGTGATGGTTGTTATGTGTTGGCATCAGTTTAGTTAAATTCATTTCAAATCAATTTATATGGTTCCACCTAATAACAATGGTCACCTCAAGGTACTTTATGTTCTAAGGTAAAGACCCAAGAAAGAAACCCCAATGATCACATGACTCCCTCTAATCAAGCAAAAGTGGGGAGGAAAAACTCCCTTTTAAGAAAAACTCAGAACTAAGTTTAGGGAGTTGACTGGTTTGACTGGTTGGGGTGAAGGGAAACAGAAGAGATTCAATTCAATTCAATTCAATTTTATTTATATAGCGCCAAATCACAACAAAAGTCGCCTCAAGGCGCTTCATAGATACAGAGAAAAACCCAACAATCATATGACCCCCTATGAGCAAGCACTTTGGCGACAGTGGGAAGGAAAAACTCCCTTTTAACAGAAAGAAACCTCCGGCAGAACCAGACTCAGGGAGGGGCGGGGCCATCTGCTGCGACCGGTTGAGGAGAGAGAAGGAAGACAGGATAAAGACAAGCTGTGGAAGAGAGACAGAGATTAATAACAAGTATGATTCAATGCAGAGAGGTCTATTAACACATAGTGGGTGAGAGAAGAAAAACTCAATGCATCATTGGAATCCCCCAGCAACCTAGGCCTATTACAGCATAACTAAGGGAGGTTTCAGGGTCACCTGGTCCAGCCCTAACAATATGCTTTAGCAAAAAGGAAAGTTTTAATCCTAATCTTAAAAGTAGAGATAGTGTCTGTCTCCCGAATCCAAACTGGAAGCTGGTTCCACAGAAGAGGGGCCTGAAAACTGAAGGCTCTGCCTCCCATTCTACTTTTAAATACTCTAGGAACAACAAGTAAGCCTGCAGTGTGAGAGTGAAGTGCTCTAATGGGGTGATATGGTACTACAAGGTCATTAAGATAAGATGGGGTCTGATTATTTAAGACCTTGTATGTGAGGAGCAGGATTTTGAATTCAATTCTGGATTTAACAGGAAGCCAATGAAGGGAAGCCAAAACAGGAGAAATCTGCTCTCTTTTTCTAGTCCCTGTCAGGACTCTTGCTGCAGCATTTTGGATTAACTGAAGGCTTTTCAGGGAGTTTTTAGGACATCCTAATAACAATGAATTATAGTAGTCCAGCCTGGAAGTAATAAATGCATGAACTAGTTTTTCAGCGTCACTCTGAGACAGGATATTTCTCATTTTAGAGATGTTGCGCAAATGGAAGAAAGCAGTCTTGCGTATTTGTTTAATATGTGCGTTGAAGACATATCCTGGTCGAAAATGTAATGGTATCAATCTTCAAAGTTTAAAATGTCAATTTGTCTGTATTTCTCATGATTGGATATTTTCAGTATATTTTAGGCTTTCATGTTCAAATGTTTGTAAATTATTTATTATACGGAGTGTAAGGATAGATATTCTCTAAAAGTCAGTGTTAAATATATATGATTTTTTATTCTACGTTTTCCAAAAAGAAAAACATCCTAGCAATTGCAGATTCTAAAGATTAAGTAGGAAAAATTAGAATTTTTAAATTTAACTTTACATGTCGTGAACGCAGTATGTCAAACTAAGCAATATTTATCAGGCAGATATGTTAACCATGGTGACATTTTAAGTGTGTTGTATTCTTAAATAGAAACGATTAATCTCTTTTTAGCTTTTTTTCCACGAGGTGTTGCTTTCAAACACGTGTGACATGTCATAAAAACAGATCTGCTAAATGAAACATTTTGACATAGTAGATGTAATTGGACTGTGACAGAGTAAAACCTCCTCTTATGTCTCCTGGCTGCTCTTCTCTCCTCCAATGACAACCCTGCACTGATTTATTCTCTCTGATGATTGGCCGTCTGCCGTCACCTTGACAGCAAGCCTTCTTCATTATAACTCCACTTTTCCTCTCCTCTTCTTCAAATCATTTTTCCTTTCATATTAAGTTTTTTTCCCTCCCTGTGCTCTGCCACTGGATTTTATTTGACAGGAAATATTCCAGGCGATGCGGTGCGGTTGTAGATCTCGGGCCGTGGCAGAACGTATCGATCGGGCTGATTTGCATACATAAATCTATTGGCTATCTGACACTTGCCAATATTCTGGGCAGCGGGGAGCAGTGGTGCTGAGTCGGCCAGGTCACATTATCATTGGTGATGGAGCTTTGATGAAGTGTGACAGCGCTGCACAGCTGCTGACTGACTGGCTGAGAGACTGCACTGTAAAAAAATTCATGTTAGCTTTAACAGCAGCTTAGTGCTTTTTAACAATGAGTCTGTCAGACTATATTTACATATTTTTATTCAACACCTTGAACAAAAAGTAGGGTATATTTCCCTGAGCACTCCCAGGTTATTTTAATTTGTTAAGTTAAAAAGTTAATATGCGTGTGATAAAATAATTTTGTTAACTGAAATAATACGAAAACTAGAAAATGACACTAAAAAAATATTTGAAATGAGCAAACCCACTTTGGATACATAACTGTAACTACACTAAACAAACAAACAAATTAAAACTCAAAATAAAATGAAAATCAAAACTAATTAGAAAATTATAGTAACTGTGACTTTGTAAATTGTAAACGGTTATGTAGGAGTTTAGGAGTTAGAAAATTAGTGGCATCATCATTTTTGGATTTAGACTGAAATTTTGAAACATTTCGAAGCCTTTTACATAAGACTTGAAATTAGCATCAGACATCATAAAATCAAGGGTGAAGTAAGGCCCTTTTCCCTAGGCCCAGGTAATTAATTAAGATTATTATCTTAATTAAGAGATCTTTTGGCAGCTGTACAGTAAATGTGACTCCCTGTAGAGATACACTTAGTTTAGTTAAATTCATTTCAAATCAATTTATATGGTTCCACCTAATAACAATGGTCACCTCAAGGTACTTTATGTTCTAAGGTAAAGACCCAAGAAAGAAACCCCAATGATCACATGACTCCCTCTAATCAAGCAAAAGTGGGGAGGAAAAACTCCCTTTTAAGAAAAACTCAGAACTAAGTTTAGGGAGTTGACTGGTTTGACTGGTTGGGGTGAAGGGAAACAGAAGAGATTCAATTCAATTCAATTCAATTTTATTTATATAGCGCCAAATCACAACAAAAGTCGCCTCAAGGTGCTTCATAGATACAGAGAAAAACCCAACAATCATATGACCCCCTATGAGCAAGCACTTTGGCGACAGTGGGAAGGAAAAACTCCCTTTTAACAGGAAGAAACCTCCGGCAGAACCAGGCTCAGGGAGGGGCGGCCATCTGCTGCAACCGGTTGGGGTGAGAGAAGGAAGACAGGATAAAAGACATGCTGTGGAAGAGAGACAGAGGTTAATAACAGATATCATTCAATGCAGAGAGGTCTATTAATACATAGTGAGTGAGAAAGGTGACTGGAAAGGAAAAACTCAATGCATCATGGGAGATACTCTGGTCGCTATGGTAACGTGTAAACATTTCTTTCAAAATAGGACACACAACTACAAAACAAATATAAAAGTACAAGAAAATATATAACTCACCATAACGCTCAATCAGTGAGAGCCCTGTGCTTGTTTCATCATTTCGGTTTAATATTAGCTACTAATGTATCTTGACGTGCGTCAAGAGTCAGTCATAGACGAAAGTAAATGAGAGAATTCAGTCTTTTTCAAAATAAAACACTGTTCAGAGTCAGATAATAAATAAAATGAAATTAATTAAGTTATTTATTTTTTCTGTGCGGTACGAGCCTCAACTCTCGCGGCCCGGTACCAAACGACTCACGGCCCGGTACCGGTCCGGGGCCCGGGGGTTGGGGACCGCTGTTCTATACAGTCTGACTAATTATTGCAGCTATAGTAGCTGTCCCCTGCTGGCCATTAGAAGGAATGCAGCTTCAAGGTTTTTCTCCATTGGCTGAACATTTTAGACCCAGAAGCCACTGCCATCTTTTCTTTGCAGTCTATAGGCAATGTTCAATCTTACAGCTTTACACAGTGGGCTTTTGAGTGGGATCAGCAGTAGGAATGACACTTTGTTAGTATTTTAAAATGCAAAACACTAGTTTTAAGTTTGTTTCCCACCTATCATGGTCTAATATACCTGCCGTTTGTTAGATCAGGTTTGGTTAAAACATATATTACTCAATTGTCATTTTTATTTAGTTGCACTGTCCAGTAAATAAGGAATCCATTGCACTCCGTTGCAGTTGGTGATACTGACTAGGTAATTGTCAACTTTTGACTTGGACCTTTAAACAAATAACATAATTAATGCATTTAATTGATAAATGTCCAACTGTCCTTTTGAATAACTTCCTGTCTGGACTTTGTTTCATCACTTTTTGTTCTGGCTCTTAAGTGTCCTCTTTTTAAATCAGTGATGAATAAAATTTGGAAAACGTTTTATATTTTTAACTGGCAGAAGCTGTTGTGTTACTGTTTCGGGCAGGGAGCCCAGAAGCACCATCCTGTCTCAGACAAATTGGACTGTCTACGCAAGAAAAAACACACGTCTTCAGCTTACACAGTGCTGCAAACAGTATTAAGTGTAAGCACATCTGTCTGCTCATATATCAAAAGCAGAAATAGATGACAAAGCTGGGACTTTGTTGTCATCCATGAATGTCTTGGGTTGCTGATTATTATCAGGCAATTATCTGCATTTTCAAGTTCAAAAAGATGATGTTCAACAAAGAACTGAAAACACTGGCATACGTGACCAAATGAATGTGGTCAGCACTGCAAGCCTAATCTGAAGCCTTCAGGAAGTGCTACACCACCCATGCAAGAGACTCTCTGGGTTTGAAATCATCTTCTTAAAACTTATTGAAACCTGGTTTATTTAGTTAATTTAGTGGAGATCTGGGCTTTGAGATTAGTCACCAAACACAGCAGTCATTTCAAAACTTTAAACATCTGTAAACTCATTAAAAATTATGAATAGTATGTCAGAATTTCAAAATTTTGACTTTGTGTGCAATATGTGAGGAGGTTTATACGTTTAGGCATCATTTTCTTTATATTAGTGTCTGTGTCTCTGTGTTTCTTTGCATATGTGCACACACACACACACACACATTAACTAGATGCTACTCCAGTTGTCGCTCACACACACACACACACACACGTGCACACACACAAGTGTGTGTGTGCACGTGTGTGTGTGTGTGAGCGACAACTGGAGTAGCATCTAGTTTCTTTGTTTCTGTCGAAGGAAAAGGTCAAAGCGGCAGAGAGAATTAATTGAAGAGTGAGAGAGCACAGCTGGCTCTGTCAGTCCAGCCATTCCTGTGTGTGTGTGTGTGTGTGTGTGTGTGCGCGTGCGTGTGCGCATGTGTGTGTCTCTGTATACGGGGTTTTCACATGCTGTTCTGTTTTGTGCATTTTTGTTCTCTTTTTTTTTTCTTATTGGTTCATGAGCGCTACATCCGATTATCAAATTTTAGAATTAATTAACTATTTGTTTGCTTGTTTGTTTTTTCATTTACTTCAGCTACCTATACTGCACCTGCCTATAAATTCAGGTACTCACTTCACACTGAAGCACTCTTTCATCTGAAGGGATACCCTCTCACCATATTTGTTATAGTTTTTGTACCAATCTTGGCTCTGGAAGCACAGACATTATCCTGTGTCCTATGTCATATCTTTTATTTTCACTTATAAAAATGCTATATAATATAAATAGTATGAATACTGTATACATACATATGTGTACTGAAAAGTGCCATTACTAACAAAGCATATATATAATCCTGCACAAAACCCACTGTGCGAGTTAACAGATTTATCAGCATCATGGGTCCATCGGACTATCATCGTGGTTTTTCTATTCCATTAAATGTGTTTTCCACATCCTTTTTCATGGTGTGTATTCTTTCAGCTGCAACCCAGGTGGTGTTAAACAGCCTGAGAAGAAGTCAAGAACAAAAAGCTTATTTCCAAAAGTGATATTGGCTCAATCAAAATTGACTTAGGTGCCCTGTTTTGGGATTATTTTAAGGCTTAAAGAACAATAACATTACTTATAATTGCTCGAAGCCAACAGGAATAATTTTGCTTCAAAGAATCTGTACTTCTTATTCATGTTAATCAAGGAAAGACAAAAACCTCTGACAATGTTTAAAGCTTTAGACTTTCTTAATGCCTCTCTTCCTTTTCCTCTGCTCTTTGTGATTTCCTCCAGCTCATCCTGGAGCCAGTTCTAGAAAAACTGGTGTAACATTTCCCCTCAGGGTCTCTTATCGTTTGGCTTTGCCTGGTAGACTACCAACAGCAGGTGCTTAAACCACCTCAAACACTCAGTACACACAATACCTACATTTTTATTAATTGCTTTTATTTCAAATAACACCAAAAGTGTAACACTCACTCAGACTCTGCTGCTGTCATCTGCATTTTTCAGTGTTGCTAAAGTAAAATAGCTCTTCCCTTCCAACTTTCAGACATATGTGTGTGTACTTTTTTCTTTTGCAATATTTTCTGTCTACTAGCATGCTTGCGCTTATATGTGTGTGCGCTCTTGACTGTATGTATACATCTGAGTGTGTTTGTGTGTGTGCTCCCTCATTACCTGGCACTGCTCCCGGTGTTCTCGTTGTGGGAACGCACTGTGACAACCTGCTACTTTCGTATGCAGGAGACCAGCACTGATGACGGGGTCGAGTTAATAGCTCTTCTGTGGCAAAGCTCTGATCCTTCAACGCCCCCGCACGCATCCCCGCCACAACTCCCCCTCCGCAATGTGATACAAACACCGAGTGGCACAATTTAATGAAGTTCTGTTCTTTAAAGCAAGTGGTGGTTTGCAGGGATGGAGGGATGGAAGGGAGGTATGAGAAGCCCTCTGGTCCTTCAGCTCATCTGTTTCTTTGAATAGTTTCCACAAATCAATCGATGCGCCGGTTTTCTCCTGGCCTTTCAGTGCTGTCACCCGTCATTGAGGGATGCAAATTCATGTCAGAAACTGGCCTGACACTTTTCCTGTCGGGCCCCGCCACTTGAAAACGCCGCAGCTCAGCAATAAACGGGGTGAAGGCCTCATTTCTCAGAAGGCCGACAGAGAGAGAGATGGAGAGGGAGACCTTTTCCATCAAAGTTTTCTCCCTCCGTCCTGACAAGATGAGGATGTGAAAGGACACTTGGTAAAGTTCATCTCTTTCTACACAGAGAAGCACCAAAGTCAGAAAAAAGATTTAAGTTCTGACTGTTAAGATGGTGAAAGGAGAAATAAACCGACTCCACGAACAATATAAAACACCGCTAACAAAAGTCACACAGAAAACTACATATGCAAGTCCCACAAAAGCGTGTGCTCTTACATTTCCCCCAGGTTCATATTTACCTCACAAGAAAAATGTGTGTCAAGCCAAGAAAATGACACTGATCACCCGAACCTAAAGACACAGGTAATGTTTGACACGGCAAATAAATGTTAATTGAATTTATTTAGTCAAGTTACTCTATAGCCACAACATTTTACAATCAATTCAAAAAGCAAAGGACCCGTCAGATCGGCTGCCTGTAAGCCTCACTTTCACTATGCTCCTCTGGTGGTAAAACTAAGACTCGATTACTCCATAAAAACAGGGACAGGAAACCGTTTTTTTCACCACGTAGGTGAAGTGGAGTCGATGGAAGAACTTCAGTAACTAAGTAAATTTACCAATCACAAAATCACAAAAATGGCCAGCAGGGGGCAACACCTCTGACTGCAAAAAGAAGTCTGATTAGTTAGAAGTCTGTGGAAGGATTATGCTACTACTCACTTTATCTGTGGCCTCAGTAAATACTTTGCTGATTAATTTATGCTATGAACTGTTACTTTCAAGTTGAATTCATCCAGTTCCCAGCAAGAATCATTAAAAGGCAGCGTGTCCTTTATGGTAGTCCAACTTGAAAGTTGAAACGGTACCAGCACGCAATGTCCTTTGGTTTCTCCGTCCGTGGTATGTATGGTTTCAAAAAGATGGTGAAGGCACCCCCCACCCAAAAAAAAAACGACAAACAAAAACAAGAAACTAAACAATGAATGGCTTCGTCCATCTTTTGTATACAGTCTACAATGTGGCTACATTGTGGCTGTTGTCTTCTTAGAGCGTGCAGCAGGCAGGACATGTAACACTTGTATAATTACCTTTCCTGTCCTCAAATAAGCCCGTCTGCTCATGCTCAGGTTGTACTAGAAAGGTTAAAGGCTGTCAAAAATCAGACCCAAGAGAATCAGAACTAAGCATTATCACAGATGATCTTTGTTTGCCAGTAACTAGTTTTAATTTGGTGCTTCTGCACGTACCATTGTCTGTCAGATATTTCTGAAGATAAAGGAATCTGAAAAAAAAAAAGCAAGAGAAAGACCTTTTGTACAAAGTTTGTTCGGTGTATCCTGACAGAATGTGAATGGGGAAAGAACCCTCGGTAAAGTTCACCTCCGTCTGCTAGAGCATAAAACTGAGAAACAGCAAATTAGGAAAAAAGCAAAAAGAGCAAAGAGAGAGAAAATAGTAACAAAGACCTCATAATCCAGGTGCTGAAGCCTGTCCCAGCTTCCATAGGGTCAGAGGTGGGATACACCTTGGACAGGTCACCGGCCTGATGCTGGGCTAACATCATTTCATCCACTTGAACATTGCATCTTCATCTCTTCTCTCTTTCTGTCCCTTCTTCAACTTTTCTCATCTTCTCTTTTTATGTCCTCTCATTCCCCAACTTTGTTATATTTCCCCTTCCTCCTCTACTTTAGCCTTCTTCCTCTTCCAGTCTGTCATCTTATACCTTCTCTTATTTCCTCCTGTCAGCTCTAAACTTTTTCTTTAACTCAGTACCTCATCCTGTATCTCTGGTTTCTCCTCCTCCTCTTTTCTCCTTATCTCTTTCTCTCCACTTCTTTCTCATCACCTTCTGTTCTTCCACCTCAAAACATTCTCTTCTCATTTCTAGTCTCCTCTTTCCTTCTTCCATATCCTCTGGTATGACCTTGTCTCCCTTCTCCTTTTCCTCTCTACCCTCTTCCTTGTCTCCTTTTCTTTTCCTTCGTTGGTGCTTCATTTGCTTCTTCATTGTTTTCCCATTTGTCGTTCCTTTGGTTCGTCACTTGCTAACCTTTTCTTTCTCCCCTAACTCATCCTTTTCTTTCCTTCATCTCCTCTCCACTTTACTTTTTCCTATCACCTTCACTCTCATTACTTCTTCCATTTCTTTTTTTTTTTTTTTCCCCTGTTCACCTTCCCTTCCCTCCCTTCGGCTTATTAAGATTTCAAAGATACAAATGGCGGCGGGCTGATTGCTTTCAGGGAATCTGCCTTTAATAATTACAGGTGGAGAAGCTCGGGGTAACGTTGGCGAGGCAGAGACTAATGGAAAACTAGATTTTTTCACTGAATTAGAGAGCGGGGGGATGGGGGATCCATATATTGACAAGCCATCAGAGGGGCACAGATCAGGAGAAGTGCTTCAGACTTGTCGGAGAGTCGAAGGCAAACTGGCTCTGATGCTCCGTGGCATCTCTGTATGCTTCCTGCTGCTGCTACCAGCCTGTGAGGAAGATCCAACCCACCTTCATCTTCTGAGTTGCTCTGTGGAGGGAGGAGGAGGAGGAGAGTTAAAAGGCTGCAGAGTTAACCTTTTTTATTCTGATGACTCCCTCCTCTTCTCATCGAGGGCCCGAATCAAAATGTAAATGCTGGAGCCTCTGAGGGACGCAGGGCGCCGGGATCTGCTCGTATTGATTATAAGTGAGTCAGAGTCGCTCTGCTCAACAACCAAATGTGTTTTCCCCTGACGCTCTGTGACAGGTATTACCCAGTGTTCAGCTGGCCTTAGGCTCCGTTGCTAATGACATTTCTGATTTCAGAGCCAACACGCACACGCAGGCATCAAAGTCAAGGATTATAGTGATTTTTACTTCAAAATGAAGATGTTTTTATTGAAAGGAACAGAATGGACTCTATGAATCTTTTCAAACTGACCCGCTATCTTTATTTTGTGTTTTGAGCCAAAAGCTGGTGTAATCACTCAGTTCCTGACAGTTTATTTCTACTCTGCGTGACATCTTAGAGAGAGCATATTCTTAATATGGTCATATTGAGCACTGATAATAATTTCCACATATCCAAGTCCGATAAGGTTCACTGTGGGTGTAGGTGACACTAATTTTATCAGGATCTGTGCAGACGTCTATGCGCGTGCCCGTTTTTGTGATCATGCAGACTCGTCAGAGGAGAATTTACATTATTCACCATCTACGCATCCACCCAAGGCAGCAGATCTCAAGCAGACTTTAAAGAAGTATAATGAGAAGGACTGCTCAGCCATCCGGTCTCCAGCTACCTGTATCCATGTCCACAATGAACTGCAATCAAGACTTCAGGCACAGAGCTCTAGTTGTGAGCACAGAAGTCCCAACTACCTGCTGTTCCAACCTGTTGTTTATGAGGGGCTGACAAAGAAGTTTGGATGCTGTGTACAATGTTTGATAAAGTCTCATAAAGCCACATTTTATTCAGAATAGAACGTAGAAAACATATCAAATGTTTAAAATGAGACGTACATTTCATGAAAAATATCTCATTTTGACAGCAACACTTCTTAAAAACATTGTTATAGGGGAAAATAAAGTCGGAAAAGTAAGAAACAGCTGGAGGAACATTTAGGAAGCAATTCAGCTAACTGGCAGCAGGTCAGTATTATGATTGGTTATAAAAACGAATGACGTAAAAGGACACAGTATCTTAGACGTGCAGATGGGCAGAGGTCTCGAACTGCAAAGACTTTGGACATCTTAACATATACAGTACATGGAAATTAGTGCATGGGCTCAGGAAAACTTCCAGAAATGACTGTCTGTAAACACAATTTGCTGTGTTGTCCCCAAACGCAGCTTGAAACTACTGTGCAAAAAAGAAGCCATATGTAAACATCACTCTCTCTGAGCCAAAGCTAATTTAAATTGGACTGAGGCAAAGTGGAAAACTGTTCTGTGTTTGTACAAATAAAAAATGTGAAACTCAGCTTAGAAAGCATCAACGAAGAAGACTTTGGACTGTTAAACAGCTAGAATCTTATATTAGGTAAGAATGGGATGACATTCCACCAGCTCGTCTCCTCAGTTCCCAGAAGTTTATGGACTGTTGTTAAAAGAAGACAGGGTGCTATAAACTCATATTCTTCTTAAAAAGGTAAATTTTGTCATTTTAAACATTTGATGTCTCCTCTATGTTATATTGTGAATAAGATTTGGATTTCTGGCATCTGTAAATCATTGAATTCTTTTTTAATGAATATTTGACACAGTGTCCCAACTTTTTGGAGTTGGGGTTGTAACTGACTTAAAGGGAAAAGAACAAAAACAGCTTGTTTCAGATAAAGGATGGACTGTGGGAGTGCACCAAGACACTGTAAAAGATAAAAAGGAACTTTTTGAACTCTGAATCATGCAAAGGCACTCTACTAGAGTCCATGAATACAACTGTGGGACAGGAAACAATGCGTATAAGTCACCTTTAACACCCAGGCCACGTCGGGCCACTTCCTCCTTAAATGTGTACATAGTGTAGTAATTTTATGTCTGCTCGTAGAATAGAGCCATCACAAAGTTTGCACTGCTACCCTTAGCCTTCCATTTTCTGTATGGTGGCAGGTTCAGATCTGATCTCATCTACTCATGATGTATGAAGCATATGTTAATTACAGGACAGATCGAGTGGTGCCCTGAATTTGCTTAATAAAGCATTAAGCTTTAATGATTCATTTATGCAGAGACATTGGCTTTAAACGTAATTTTAGGTGCCTGCATCATCAATGTTTTTCTTAGGACTGAGATGCTCTGTGTGTCTCCCAGAATCCACTGTAGCCTCAGTGAAAGCCTTCAGCCTCCATTAAAGTTGAGTTTGCAGAGCAGCAGGCAGCGTGACCTCCTCAGGAGTTCATATGTTTGACCAAAAACACTGATGTTAAAGCTCAACTTTGATGCTGTCTGGGGGATTTTTGGTTTTCTGTCACCTGAACGGATATTAAATTTTCACGCTTGGCGTTGTACAGTAAACACACCACATGCAGTACTCGGAGTTTGTGTATTTTAAAAAAGTCTATGTGAGGTCATTTTGTAGTCTGTGTGTTTGTGTGTGTGTGTGGAGGAGGAGGGGTGTTTCCTGCCAAAACTGGTGATTTCTTCTCTATTTTTTTTGTGGGGTGGCATGATGTGTTGTGCTGTGAGCACTGTGTGCTGTGGCAAGGCAATGCAGCTGACTGATCCATCCATCATCAGCTCGTAGTCTCTCTGCTGCGCGCTCCTCAAACTCGGTTTTTGTTTGGAAACCATCCATCATATTCTTGAGCATGACACTCTGGCAAAAAGACATCCCGGTCATGACTGCGTGCGTGTGTTTTTACTGGTATGTGCTCATGTATTTTTGCTTTGGATGAAAAAAGAAAAACCTGGTTGTAATATTGTACTTGGACATTTTTACACGGCTGAATCCATCAGGAGAGTAAAGAAAGATTTTTTTGTCTATTTGGTCATTGCAATTATGATGAAGAAGCTGCTGTTAGAACTTAAGGTTTAAAGTAAATGTAATCTATAAATGGAGACGGGGAGGCAAGGTGTCAGCAACTTTGTCCCGCATTGCCAAAATATGCATTAAACAAAGAATTTAGAGGTATTCGTCATCAGGCAGAATATTAACAGTGATTCTTTAACTGCCCCCTCCCCCTCCCCCCAGCATACCTCTCTGAGTAATGATCTATTTAAAGAGTTTTCATGGAATCAGCCCTCTGTGATAACAAGAGTAAGTGTTACTCTGAAAACAGCTTTAAACTCAAAGTTTAAGCTGCTTAGAAAAACTGAACTTGAAGTTCTTGAAGTTTTCAAAACAATGATTTAAAAATAATAATATGGTCTTTAGCTGACCTGCGCAGAAGACATCAACATGTTAGGGAGGATTCATGTGTATCCATTTCAAGCTTAAATGGTCTCGGTTCTTAGTTGCTGTGAGTGATGTGATGCTAAATATTGCTTCAACGAGTAGTCGATTTGTTGACTTGCTTCTGAAAAGTTGAGAAAAGGCAGTAAAATTGTATTCAATAAGAAAGGTCCAACATTACCTCTAGTCAATGAAATCACATTATGGATATATCCTGAAACTGTGAAGTTAATGTACAGATGTTGTTTAGTGGTGAAAGGACGAAGAAGTTGATAATTACTAAAAGTTTGTTTTTAGCAACAGGAGGCTAGCTTGGTTCACGTTAGCTGCTAAACTCTCTGTTAGCTTATTCATCGCTTATCAATTGCTGTTGTTATGACAACTATGCCAGCAACAATAGACAACCAAATGTCAGCACCGGTGTTGTTGTCATTACTCAAGAAAAGTAATGTATTACAAAGAGTACGTTACTTAATTACTCGCAGAACAAAGTAATTTGTTACACTACTTGTTACATTAATTTATCGTACTCTGTAAAATTACCCGAAACACACTGTCACATAATTACCAGTAAACAATATAAACTTGTTTATATTTTCCCACAAACCCAAAAAAATCAACATCCTAATGAGGACACACATGAGATCTTTCTATTGGTTTTTAAAAGCAAGCATGTCTGATGTTTTTTTCTTTCTATCTGCACAGATAACAGATAAAGTTCTTCCATTAGCTGCAAAGAATACAGAATCTAGCACAGTAATTACAGTAATTAAAGTAAAAGTATTTACTGAAAAATGTAATGTGATGTCGAGGGACCCCCTTATAATAGTGGCAGTGGAGCTTCCATGACTGGTCATGCTAAAGGGTGCTTTGCATAGTGAGATACAGAGTGAGGATTGAAAGATCCTGCCTTCAAACACTGGGTTTGAAACACTTTTCTGTCAGACTGTGAACAAGTTTCATTATTTTCTGAAACTGGTTATTTTAACAGGGAGTGTATGAGGACTGACTCATTTAAAATAAAACCAAAAGTTTGAAAGAAAGCGTTTTGATGTCTTTACATCCAACAGTTTAGCTTCCAAAGTAAAGAACCTTTGTTGTGCAGTTGGTCTATAAAAATGAATTAAACAGTTTGAATTGAGGTTTTTTAAGTGATGTATAATTCAGAGGGTCAGGATGTTTTGTGCTGGTGTCCAGGGTTAAACTAACACCAGAATGTGAATGTTTAACTTGAGAGCTCGAACAAGCTTGTTCCAGCTCTGTGCTCCTCAGTCTCTATTTTAAACTCTAACACTAATAATTTTATAAAAACATTATAATTAGTGTGCTTTAATCCAGATCCTTTGAGACAATGCTATAAAGTTTTGTCTCAACTACACATACAACTGAAGCCGAGAAGAAAGCTCAAAGAAATGGAGCAGAAATTCTGATGCTACAATTAGTTTTTTACCTCGAGACAGGTCAGACCTCTTTATCTAGGTCTCTTTCTTTCTCTCTGTAATGTTGGCCTGTTTCTAGTACATCTGTGGACTCAAAGCTACAAATGACGTGATTATGATATATCATGTAACAGAGAAAGTCTCTTTGTTTCTGGGGTAAAAGAAAGAAATCAATACCAGGGCAGTGCGGAGCCTTCAGGGGCCGCGGCGTCTCCCCTGGACTGACCAGGTAAGGGTTAGGCCCAGCCGGAGGTTTGGCGGGCTCAGAAATGCTGATTCTACATTTAGCTTGACAGTGATGCATGCCTCAGCCTTGGCGTCCGGTTAGCCTGGTACCTGAGGGTCCGGCCGAGGAAGATCAGCTGCAGACCAGGACGGGGTTAAGGATGGGGGGTGGCAGAGGAGCAGAAGGGGAGGCCAGAAACTCTTATTTTTAGAAGCAGCAAAGTCTGGGAGGGAGGAAAGATGGAGGAGATGGTGGGAGTATTTTTTATAGGGGTGGGGGACAAGGGAATTGGCAAGAGAGAAAAAAAACAGTGTTAGAAACAAGATGTTTTAAGAGCAGTCAAAGTCTGCAAGAGCGAATAACCCCCAAAAATACACATTATAAAATTGACTTTTATAAAATTAACCCATTTGGTGGTTTTACCTCTTTACTCACTTTAATTATGGGGTTTTGGTGATTATTATCACTAATCATTCTTTTTACACTTCTAGATTATTTTCCATCTTAAATCTATCTATAACACAGAATTTGGTAAATTCCATTGAGTGCTTTGCAGTTTTTCTCCATTTTTACTTTTACTTTGTGGGATAGCTGTCATTCAGGAGGCAGAGCAGGTCATCTACTAATTGGAAAGTTGATGGTTCAGTCCCTGGCTGCTCCAGGCTGCGTGCCAAAGTATCCTAAGATACTGAATCCCAACTTACTCTTGAATTTTTCCTGAGAGTTTAAATGTGTGCAAATGTTTATTTTAAAAAGTGCTTGGGTGAATAAATCATGAAGCAGTTTGAAGAAGAGTAGAAAAAAGCAGTCCATTCTCTTTTTGTCACTAGAATTCCCATCATACAGTATTTAAATCAGATGAATTTGGGCATTAAAACACAAAATAACAAATTGATGAATTTATTTGATCCTTTTTTTAATTTCCATAGATGCAATGTACAAACAGCTCCAAACATAAAAAAGTGACAATTCTGAAAAATGAAGAAAACCAGAATCTAAATCAGAATTCTGAAATAATAATTATTCCCAGTGAAGCATCGCTTCCAGAGAGAAGATGCAGATTGTTTTGTTTCGTCAGTTTTCTTCCCTCCTGCAGGGGTCACAGGTTTTAGCAGTCTGAAAGAACAAAATCTTACAATTTTCTGTTGGGGAAGTTTGAATCTTCATCGATGCTCCCCCTTCACTACTCGACTGAATACTCTACACACACACACTAGCCTTCTTGGCTTTGATGTTGACCTTTGACCCCATCTTCTCAGTAGAGCATGTCGAGGGTCATCATCAGAGTGGTGTAAGGCCTGTGGGAGGCGTCCAGTACACGCTGCTCATACTCACTAGATATTGGATAGATACAACTGATGACAATGCGTTACATTGTCATTATTCTATTTTCTGAATTTCATTGACTGTGTTTTATTTTATTTTAGAGTTAATATTTTAACCAGTATTTTATGCTTTCATTTCTACAAAGTAAAACCACAAAAACAAAAAACAAATATATTTTTAACAAAAGATCAAGAAGAAAAAATAAGATAGATATTTTTTTTAAATAAGATAAAAACAAACAAATTTAAAAAAATACTGTTTGTAAAGTAGTTTTATTAAAGTAGAAATTAATATCTAGTGTTTTTCCATTTTGTTAACAAATCACTTTGGAAGGTTGGACAATTGCTACCTGGATTTTGAAGCATGTCAATGAAATTTTTGGGAATATTTCAATATTCTAATTCCTTCTCCCTTGATATTACATTCTGCAATTTCATCATCTTCATTTCATCATCTTCATCTCGACCGCTTGAGATCAACTAACAGTAAAATCCAAGTGATAAATCCTACAAGGTCATTTTTTTGTGGGGGAAGGCCTTGACACTTGGGTCTCGCTCGGGTCACTTTGATTTTGACCTCCAAATGAAGTTATTTAGATAATCTGGGGGAAAAAAATTTGCTCTGTCAGACTCTGAGTGATGGCTCCATGTTTCTGCTGTTATCTGGGTGAGTACGCTTTATTATTTCTGATCAAAATGATGAGTGTAACACCAGCTACCTCAAACCAAAATAAGATATGGAGTTTCTATCAATTACTTTATATTTTTCTTGATACAAAGACAGATATATTTTAAAATTGTATCATTTTATTACTTTTCCTATTATTAATTATGATTTAAAAAAAGTAAAACATTGAAAACGGAATTTGAACATAAAAAAAGATGAGACCGATGTGTTTTAATGAACAATGCAGTTTAAAGAAAATAACAAGAAACAACAAAGAGCAGAAATTGTTAAGGAGGCTAAAACGCTGGCAGACGGTGCAGCTGGCTGAAAGTTAAAAATAAGGCGGCGGTTCTAACAGCGAGTGTGTAAATCCTCACACAGGATGGATGTAGCTGTTGTTGTTGCTGTTGTTGTTGTTGTGTCCACCATTCCTTACAGAGACAATGGTGTTAATGAGCCTCACACATCAACCACAGCACACTCCATCCTCTGTGTGTGCTTGTGTGTGTAAATGTGTGTGTTGGTCAGGAGCTGTATATCTCAGCGTGAAGGGTTGCTTTAGCTGATATTTGTCGTGAATTGTCTTTTCAAGTAGCTCAGACCGAAAAACTAATCCTCACTCACTCAGACAGGATGGATGACTGACAGCACAGAAAGGAGCTAACAAGTGAGTTTCAAAATAAGGACAAACATGCAGAAAAAAATCGTAAACGCGCAAACAAAAATCATAAAATCATAAATCATAAAATGACCAAAAACAGATATGAAATGACTGCAAAAACACCCAAAAAGGAAGAAAACCACCACAAATATTCACCACAACCACGAAAAGACAAAAATGTATAAATGAAAATTAATTTGAAGAGGCATAAGGCACACTGAAAAGCATGCACAATGATGACAAACTGACACAATGGCCCCAAAGATACACAAAAACACTGCTGAAATAAAATAATACCAGTGATCTTTACTGAAATGCAAGATGATCTCAGTGAGTCATGGCAGAAACAAACTGACAACAACAAAAACACAAACTTTCCAAAAATAAGATTCAAAATCATAACAGATGAAAAAATGCTTTGAAGGGACAAACATTGAAAAATAAAGAACACTGACTGATTATACAGTGACAAAAGCCTCAAAACTGCTGAAAAATGAAATGACTACAAAGAGAGGTACATTGACTAAAAAGCAACACAAACACAGAGAGTCAGACCAACAAAATAAAAATGAAAATGACCGGTGAATGACAATAAATTCTTATAAAGAGATGACAAAAGCTGATAAACAGCTTCAAAAAAAACCCACACAAACCCAAATACAAAGTACACTGACTGCAAATACTCAAATAAGAACCAATAGATGCAAAACAAACACCAAAAAAGGCAATAACAAGACACGAAATGACCATAATTCTCCAGATAACGATAAGAAACACACCAAATGACCAGACAAAGTGACATATATACATGGGAAATGACCACAGAGGGGTGGGATATGACCAAAAAAAGAAAGACAACAATGGGGAAATGTGCCATGGTGACAAAAGTCATAATAATAACAAGCAGTAGGGCACAAATACTCCACACAGCAAGGCTGCTTTTATTTTGGAGGGACAGATCAGTGTGTATTTGGGTTTTTTTTTTTTTTTAAGTTTTTAAAATTAATTCTAAAACTACAAGATTTTTAAGATATTATCCTCTGACAAGATTTTATTAACAAATAACAAAATAAAATACAAATCACATTTTTTTTAAAACATAGCAACAGATTCTAGAGTCAGACTATATAAAGTGATAAATAGATGTTTTCACAGCTGGTCTGAAAGCAGGATGACTCTCAGGCAGGTATGGTGCTGCAGGGGGGCGGGGCATTGTGGTGCGTTCGCTGTCTGTCAGTGGCCGGATGTGGCAGAAATTCTCTGGTGGAGAGTCAGGCTCAGGTTTGCCATCTGTCAGCTCTGATGGGCTGGCTATCGATCCAGCTAAGGGGTCACACCAGGATCCTGACCCCCCCACGTCAATGTCTGTCACACACACACACACACACACACACACACACACACAGACACACACACAGGAGAAGGTTCAGGTATGTGACAGTAATGTGACAGTCATTTTCCCAGTGTGATGGCTGTCGACGTCAGCCTGCTGGGCAGTGACACAGCCATCGCTCCTAACCTTTTTGTCCTCCATGCTGACCTGGATCAAATCCCAACTATCTCCATTAGTAAATGGATGACATGTTGGGAGACTGTGTGTGTGTGTGTGTGTGTGTGTGTGTGTGTGTGTGTGTGTGAAGAATGTGGATAACGTCTAATGGGGCTCTTTTAAAGAACTGTAAAGTTAGACCGATAGCTGCTGAAGGACATCACTTCAATTTGCAAAGAAGGGTCACCCTCACTGACAAAAAAAAGCCTTGTTTTTTGTTTTTCCATGAAATGTTGACTTTATATTCTGTGTTTTTTGTGACTTTGTGACTACAAAAAGTAGTAGAATGAGAATGACTAGCTTTATTAACAACACCTTTTCTCCTAGCCCACATCATTCATTCTGCCCCATCAGAAGGCAGAAGTTTGAAGTTAGCAGAGGTAAATGTGGGAAACCCCAGAGGTAGATTCAACAAATTATCATTACTCGTTTGGAAGTTGCATATATATGCATATAACATGTAAATACTAAATGTAAAAAATGCAAACACATTTTTCTACCTTAACAGATAAAGATAAGTCCATGCCAACTGGTGAGGCGCATGCAGAATGTCCATAACACAGATTTTGTTCATAACTTTTATGGACAGTTGAGTTCACCGGCTTCAGAATCTCATTTCACTTGTTTCACTTAGCGATGACCTCAAACTCTCACAGTTTGCAGCCAAATGCAAAGGGGCTTAGCTGAGAATTAGCACCTCCAAATCTGAGGCCGTGGTTCTCTGCTGGAAAAGGTTGGAGTGCCCTTCCCTGGTTAGGGAGGACTTTCTGCTAGTGGAGGAGTTCAAATATCTCAGGGTTTTGTCCACAGCTAGGGGAAGAATGGACTGGGAGATTGGCATATGACATGGTAGAGCATCTGTAGTGACATGGAGGTCTTCAGGTCAGAAGTTACTGTTGGTCCCACATACTAGGTTCAAAAGACGTAGAGATCGGGCTTTTCAGGCACTGGCACCAAGGCTGTGGAACTGTCTTCTGTTGTCTTTACGCTGTCTAGACTCCATTGACTCTTTTAAAAAGCAGCTGAAGACATTTCTGTACAAACAAGCTTTTAATTAATTTTCTCATTGTTTTATATTATTATTTATATTTCTGTTTTTATTGTGAAGCACTTTGTGATTTTATCTGTGAAAAGTGCTATATAAATACATTTTACTTATTTACTTACTTACTTACATGGAATCTGTTGATTTACTGGGCCATACCTTTGCCCATGGTCACGAGCTGTGGGTAGGGAACAAAAGAATGTACGGTGGCCCCTAGAGACAAAGCACCTACAAACTCCAAAACACAATGGAAGTGCTCCAGGACGCTAGGGGCAGTGTTGAGCTTCTCTCTGGGCAAAGCACACTGACTGTGAGTTTAGGTCAGATTAGACTGCACCATAAACCAAGCGTTCATAGTAATTAAAAACAAATCAAACAAACAACACTTTGCAAATTACCTTTCTTATAAAGTGTGGTTGTTCTATCCTTGCAGGTGTTTTCAGCTGGTATCCAACTCCATGTGTTTGCAACAAACTTGCCATTTATGGAGCTCAACAGTGCTCAACACTGCCCCGTGTCCTGGAGCACTTCCGTTGTGTTTTGGAGTTTGTACCCGTTTTTGGAGTTTGTACGTGCTTTGGAGTTTGTACGTACTTTTTGGAGTTTGTACATACTTTTTGGAGTTTGTACGTGCTTTGGAGTTTGTACGTGCTTTTTGGAGTTTGTACGTGTTTTGGAGTTTGTACGTGCTTTGGAGTTTGTACGTGCTTTGCAGTTTGTACGTGCTTTGCGGAGTTTGTGCGTGCTTTGGAGTTTGTACGTGCTTTGCAGTTTGTACGTGCATTGCGGAGTTTGTACGTGCTTTGCAGTTTGTACGTGCTTTGCAGTTTGTACGTGTTTTGGAGTTTGTACGTGCTTTGCAGTTTGTACGTGCTTTGCAGTTTGTACGTGCTTTGCGGAGTTTGTGCGTGCTTTTTGGAGTTTGTGCGTGCTTTTTGGAGTTTGTATGTACTTTTTGGAGTTTGTACGTGCTTTGGAGTTTGTACGTGTTTTGGAGTTTGTATGTGCTTTTTGGAGTTTGTACGTACTTTGTCTCTAGGGGCCACCGTAAAGAATGAGATCAAGTGGCAAAAAATAGGCTTACACTGAAAAGACTCTGGGGTCCCTCTTTAAAACAGTGTGAGGCACCCAGACTGAGAACATGCTAGAGAGGCTCTCGGTGGAGTAGACCTAGCGTAGGTGGCAGGCAGAGGAAGGTGTGGGCATGTCTTCTTAGTCTGTGGCAGAAAAAGGATGGATATGGATGGGTTTAACACTTTAATCTTAAATTATTTTCTTCTTTTTCTGAATATGTCCACCCTCCTCCTAGAATGGTCCTAATATGCTGTCATATATTTCTAACTGGTCTGTTTGTATTAATTTTACTTTATGTTTTCAAAACAGTATATTGTAGTAAATGTATGTTTCCTGTCAGACTTCAGCTTCTCAAATATGTCCAACACAGCCAATTCTCAGGCTTCGATCTGTATGGAAATCAAACATCCTCTCCCAGAGCCTAGACGTCCAGCAGAAGAGCCAAAACACAAGAACTCATTGAAGTAGAATTGATACTCAATTAGGAGTCTCTTTAATGAGTAGAAAAGCTGTTTTTTCTATTTTCCTTTTTAACACTAATAGCAGCTCATCTATTCAGATTAAACAGCGTTGACAGTGAGAAGGTACACCGTCATCGTCCTGTCTGTTTTCAAGTGCTTCGCATTGTTCCAGAGCTGCTTGGTTGCAGTTTCCGTTCTTTCTGTTCCTCCTTGTTGAATCAAAACAGGCTTCGTGGTGACCTTTGAACTCTGACCCCTCCAGTGAAATGAGTGCCTCTTTAAGAGATAATTTCTTTTTGGCCGAGGTAGCGATTAAACCACTCTCAAATGGTTATTTATTTAAATATTTGGACAAGTGTATATATAAAGCAATAATGATGAATGGTTTATGTACAATTCTCTAAGTCTGTGTGAAGACATACGAGTTCCCATATGAATTTAGAAAAAGGTGCTTTGTTGCTGGAATAATTATAGTACCAAATAAATATGCCAAACAAAGTCGAGTGGTAACATCTGAGAAAAATAAACGGGCACTGCAAACTGCAGGTGAATTTTTATATAACCTAAACCTGGCATGGTTTAGGTTATATAACTGAGTTAGGTATAATTTTTTAAATTGTACATTTCCCGACTCACTATAAAATCTTTCAAAATCTTGTATTGAAAACAAGGAAACAAGGTCTAAAAAAGTGTTTTTAGATCATTTTTGCATGTTGTTATGCGGTAACGGTGAGCAGAATGGTAATCAGTTATTTACACATTGAAATATTTTTTAAAAAAATACACTGTATGGACAGTCCTGGGCACGCAGACATTACATGCTTAGTCATGAAATCTCATGCCACGAAGCTCCTGGTTCACAGTTTTTGTGCTGATGTTAAGTTTTTTTGTGCTGCAGTTAGTGATTAATCAGAACCTTGTCAACTTTTAAGCACTTTTTGCTGCACTGAGCGACCCTGCTCGGATGCTTTACATCTACCACTTTGTGGCTGAGTTGCTTTGGTTCCTAAATGGTTCTGCTTTGCAAAAATGCACCTTACAATCCCTGGAGAAAGATCTAGAAGGGAAAGTTCATGAACTGACTTGTTGCAGCAGTGTTGTCTTTCACAGATGTTTGTAAAGGCAGACTACATGGCTAGGTGCTTAATTTTGTTTTATTTTAAGCATGGAGAAACCCTTCAAACCAACATGTGTGGTATACCTGAGATACATAAAATAAAACACATACTCTTTCTCTCTTCACAGCCGGAGGACGAGGCAGCAGGAAGCGGGCGGTCCAGTTTTTCTTCTTCATTAGTGTTTGTGCCTGCAGGTGTTAAATAATATTAATGACCTCCAGCGTCATTACTTACCTCTGCGCTCGCCCTCGCCTCAAGTGATTTTATCGACTCTCCACTCCTCAGCCGGTGTTTGTGTGTGCCCGCGTGTGAGATTATTCTGCGGCGATATTATCAGGAACTTTAATAAGTTGATTAGCGGCGAGGCGCTATCTGCTAACTGGATCTAGATGATGATGTTGATTGGACGGAGCGCGGCGCCATCCATCTTTCTGATTGGCTAATAACTGAAATCCATCACTGTTTCGCTCGATTTACGCCGCGATGTGTGTGTGCTTGTATGTGTGCTTGTATGTGTGTGTCTAATTCCCTCCACTTTATCTGCTTGGGTTCATTTTCTTCTCCCTCTTCTCTTTTCTCCCCTCTGCTTTGGTTCATTTCACCTTTCCTTCTGTCTGTCCTTTCTGTACATACAGCTATGTCTCTGTCTTTTGACGTTACATTCTCTGTTTTATACTTTTAAAATGTGTTTTTCATTCTTTCCATTTCTATTTTTTTCGCTTTCTGGGTTTCCAGCCTTGGTGAGTGAGGCCTTGTAATGATTGACACACAAATATCGAGTGTACCATCTGTCAGAGTCAATTTGAGCAACTTATTCAGTTATATGAACTTTGTAATAAATATCTTTAGTGTTACAGTTTTTTTAAAAAGTGCTTTACATAATAAAAATTGTGCAATATCAAAGCAAACATTGAGATGATCACGTCTGAGAAGCAAGTGGTGATGTTGGGGAGCAAGCACTCCCTTTTAACAGGAAGAGACCTTCAACAAAACCAGGAAGTCCCCCCAGCAGCCGGAGCCTGAGCATAACTAATGGAAACTAAAACTAGCTAAAAACCAACTGTTTGAGCCTAATCTTAAAAGTGAAGCGTCAGTCTCCTGAACTCCTGGGGAGAAGCCTGTGAAACTAATAAAGTGCTGTGTAGGGATCCTACATCCCAAAAGTTCTTTACGATGTGATATGGCCTGATCTTTTAGCAGGTTGTATGTAAGGATACTAATTTACTAAAATTAAATATTTAAATTTAATTTTGGATTTTAAAGACGTGCTAATATGGAAGCAAATAATTTTTCTTTCAAGTCACCTGAAGCTCCCTGAAGGCTTTTCAGCCTTGAGATCGACACATGCGATGTGGAAGGATTGGTGTTGAACACGCTGGGATATTTTGTCATTGGTGGGGATAGTGCTAAATGTGTCTCATTGTCACTAATGGCGTCTATAATATGGCTTATAATGCAGTTTGCATGTGAAAAGACAGGAAACCTGTTTTACAATTTAATGCTGACTGTTACACACAAAGCTGAAATTTGCTTTCTTTGTGTGTCTGCTTTTCTCTGCTGCAATGTTTCCACAACTTGCAGCAGCGTGACACACCTGTTGACTCACTGAGATGTGTGTTTGTGTGTGTTTATGTGTGTTTGTGTGCGTGAGTGTGTGTTTGCTTGAGTGCAGCCACCACGTCACTCGGAGTAATTAGTCTTTGTGCTGAGGAGAGAGCCAATACGCCGTTTCTGCAACAGCCAAAACTCCTGAGACTCAACCTCTCAGACACAAACACATGCACACACACACACACACACACACACACACACACACACACACACACACACACACACACACACACAAACAAACGCAGCAGTAGCAGGTAGATTAATGTGTGTTGTGTTTGTTGTCCCGGAGGAAAGCAGCTCTCTTAATAAAGAAAAAATAATTCCTTCCTCTTTCTCTGGATTGCCTTCACTTTCTGGGAAGTGTGTGTGTGGGTGTGTGTGTGTGTGTGTGTGTGTGTTGAGTTGTTTGAAAAACACCCTCTTGTTAATATTTTGGTTGAATGTGTATTACATTATTTAGGTTTTACTCAGCCTGCTAGATCTTACTTTGCATTGTAGCGACCTGTTTTGTTTTTTTTTTTTTTAATTTGTTTGTTTGTTTTGTTTCTCTCTTTTTTATTAGGGTTTTTTTCTCATCTATGTGAAGTTTGAGCTTACACAGGCCACTGAGAAAACCCAACAGACAAGAAACTCAACAATAACTGAGACTTCTATTAGGAATAGCATAGTTCCAAATAATGTCAATTCAATTACAGGATTATTATCAAATTAAGCTAATTACATTATTTTACCTTCTCCCGAGTGTTTGATTTAATTTACTGTTCATTTACTGTTTATATTTTGTACCAAAAATGAACTGTTCACTGTTTGGATGGATTTTGAAATCTTACCAGAAGTCCTAGTGAAATCTTTATGATTTGTACTGAACTCAAAGAACTGCAGAAAATCAACAAAACAGAGATTTATGTAAAAGCCCAGAGGCAAGATAACAAAATCACCATCAAAGTTGTCAGTGATTGTTCCTATTGCACCTATTATCTGCACAAAACCTTTAAAACCTGTAGCATTACCTTCACATTATCACAAGCATTTTATAACAACAGAAAGCCTGTCAGAAAGTTGCCATTAAAACTTAGTTAATTATGAATACTGGTCTATATTAAACTATAGTAGTTAAATTCTAACTATCTTTGCAATATATTAATGAGCTGTTCTCATTTGACTTTATCTTGCTGATTAGCTTCTACATTTAGTGATGAGTTAATAGTTTCTTTTCTTTTCTTTATCGGAATCTGCAAAAATCTAGTGGCTAAAGATGAAGAAACACAGTGGAGTAAAAGACTCATGGTGCAAATGCACCTCTTTGCACCACTGCTGCATGCTGCATCCAGTCTGACTCGTACGGTAACTTTATCTCCTGCATCGTTTTCCTTCTGTGGTCACTGCTGTGGTCTGAAATCAGCTTCAAGCAAACCTGAACATCAGATTGGAGAATTGCTGAGTGTTTTACTGGGGCGAGCGTGCACAAACACAAACAGTTGAAGGAGAGTTGTATCATCATTTAGCCTTGTTTTATTTCCTCTGTTTCCTCATTAGGAGCAGCAGATTAAAGCTGCCTGGCCATTGGTCTTCATTTGGGCCAACACATAGTGCTAATGGACCTGAGTGTGTGTGTGTCCTGAAATACATGAAGGTCTTTGTGCTTATGTGTGAACACGTTCAACTGTGTGTGTGCACGCACCAGCTGACCGGTTGTGTAATTAGCCGGGTCAGGCTAATTGACCTTGTGGTGTGAGGGCGTGTTAGCTACAGATTGCCAACGTTAGGCGCGCTGTGACTGTGAGCAGTGATGGATGTGTCTGAGAGCCCGTTACACAAACCAGCAGAAAAACCAACAAAACCCTGTGAACCACGGTGAACCAGAAGGGCTTTACTTGTTTTTATTTATAAAGGATTGTCAGGGTCGGACCACCAACAAACAGCCGTTTAAAAACACTTTAAACTAATGTCTACTTCCCCTGAGGTTTCAACATCATGATTTTTCTTGAATATTGTCTTAAATAAAAAGTCGTTTCCTCTTTCAGAATAGAAGAATAACATTCTGCTAAGTACCAAGTGGCCCCACTGTCTGAGTGAAAGGGCATTCAGAAATAATATAGTTCCAGCTGTTGTGAATATTGACAAAACAAATATAAAGATCTAATGAGCTGATGTTATAAAAATCATCAATCCTGTAAAATGGATATTTCCAAAGATGAAACCTTTTTAGATATCTAAAAGGGGTCAAAGGTAAGTGATTCTTTTTAACAGAGTCCATTTCTTTTGTGGGTCAACTTTTTACTTTTCTCTTGGATATTTTATGAGTTTCTGTGTTCTAAAATGCTCAGAAAACTCCTGTTCAGAAAATAGCTGATGTATGATTTGTTTCATCAGTTTATCAGATCTTATGAACACATTTCACAGCTGCTGCTGTGACTGTTGTTGGGAACAAAGGGGGGCGTTAGGTGACGTTGCTAACTAGCAGCAAGGTGGGGATAGGGAGGAGGTTGGGGTGGATGGATGGCCTAACATTTAGCATGTTTTATGTTCTGTCCTCCAGGCTAGTGATTCATGTTCCTTTGGTTTGACTTTGTTGTTTTAGTGTAGGCTGTGACAGCTTAACAATGTCTTCCTCAAATGTAAAAACAACAATTTTCTCACAAAGGAGCTCCAATTTATTAGAAATAAAAACAATAAAGCAAAAATAGCCCCACCCTGAAAAAAATGAATCACAGCTACTTAAATGTTGAAGCCAAGACCAACTATATAACTTGATTATTTCAACAGGGAGCTGTGTATGTATTTATTATGTTGGTGTGTCTGTTTATTTATGTGCTGTTTCCAGATAATTGTACAGTGTATGTTTGTCATTGTCAGTGATTGTCAATGACCAGCTATGAGTTTATGAGTTGGTGGAGACCAAATCGGAGCTAAAACAGAGTTAAGATAACGTCGGACTATTTCCTGTGATATTTTCTGTTTTGTCGTTGTGTTTTCACATTTGTTGATGTTGTTTGATGTTGATGTTTTTCTGATTTTCTGATTTAAAAGTCTTTGTTATTTTTAGTGTTTTTTGGGGGAGTTAGCCGTAGCTAGCTTTTTAAAAATCAGGTGCCGTGATGGTGGCAGAGTAGTTTCCTCAGTTCACATCGCACACTAATTTAATTCATTGCTATAAAAATATTTATCACTGAGGCTTTAATTAAAACCTAGATTATGGGAATAGACAAGGACTGCTGTTACACTGTGACATTAATTATACATAAAGTGCTGCTTATGGTTAGTCTAAAAGTTCACACTACGAATGGTGAAGTTTATAATTTAAATGTGTGATATCTGACACTGATCCAGATATATAAATGGTCTCTGGTCTGAACATTGAACACACATTTGGGATCAGAGCAACAGAGAAGTGGCTTTCAGCTAACAAGCTGGATGGATTTGTTCTTCAGATCCAGCCCTGACCTGTGATCGGCCTCCTCGCTCCGCACAGATCCACTCTGAGGCGGCGGCAGCAAGTTATCGACGCCTCGTGGCCGTTAGAGAGACACGCATCCGGTCACCCGGCTGCTGGCGAGCCCTTTAACAAATGATGAAACAATAAAAATAGGAAGTCATATTTCCTCACAAAGGCTTTTTATTTAAAAAAAAAAAAAAAAAGCGGGGTGGTGGAGATGGATGAGGCCTTAAAGTGACGGCGGTGGTCTATGACTGCTATTGAACGGACCACATCCTTAACAAATGTCCCTATCACTCCTGCCTGTGTAGTGGAGCTCGATCGCCCGCCCGACACTCTCTCTCTTGCCCTCTTTGCAGAAGATGGATGTGTGTGTGTGTGGCCTATGACAGAGTAATGTGTCCTGGCATGCTAGTTGGGTTTATTAGCAGAAACTAGTTATTTCTGGGGCCCCCTGTGTGTGTGATTGTGTGTGTGAGTGTGTGTTTCAGCAGTGATAAATGCAGTGTGGCTCCTGTTGATTTTATTCATTTGTCAAATAGCTGGAGAAAGGGTTAATCAGCTCTCTCCCGTTTTCTCTTTTTCTATTTTTCATCTCTTTCCCTCTATGCACCCCCTTCTTTCTCAGTGTTTGTCCCTTCTCCTGTCATTTCCTTTTTTTCTCCTTCAAACAACTGTTTTTATATTTACGTATTTTCATATTTTTTATCTTTTGTTTTGTTCTGTCACCTTCACATACAGAAAAAATATGAACTGTATTATGGTATTTCCACCTAATATCTTCAAAACTGCAAGATCAAAATGAAAATTCTCGTGTTTGTGGAAAAGAGATGGTCTGGAGAATTTAGGAGAAACATTCAACCAGCCATTTCACTTCCATCTAATCAAGTCTACAAATTAGGGTTTAAATTACATCCTCATAGCTATCTAAGGCCGTTGGAAAATGCAGTAGACCCATGCCGTCACTTCATTGAATGTGCTGCCCTCTGCAAGCTATAAAAATGGCGATGGATTCAATAACAGTAACAGTACAGAGGCTGGAATTACAGTTTTTCTCAATCGCTTTGGCTCAATTCTCACAGCAGAAAAGTCATTCTCACTACTCTTAATGCAGTTCTCAAATCAGTAGCAGATTTCCTCCATTAGACATTCAAATTGTTTTTATGCACACTGCTGTTGTTTCTACACGTACTTCACTACCAAAGATGTTTGTCACTGTGTTGATGCACTTCTCGCTTGAATCTGACAACTCATCAAAACACTTTGTACTTTATTCAGTCACAGCTCTAGATCACTCATTTTCCCAAAAACTGTCCTGCATTGCAGTGTTTTCAAGTTACTTCAAGTTTTGTTCAAATATGTGTAAAAGAGCAAATACAATAATGTACTGAAATACAGATTTTCACTGTTGTGCCAGAGCTGTTCACCCAAATTTCTCTCTTAAGCACATCCCAAGGATGCTCCAGTGGACTCAGATCTGGTGACAGTGGAGACCATTACAGTGTTTTTCGATCTTCTGCTGTCTAATTTTGGTGAGTCTATGTGAAACTTAGCCTCCGTTTCCTGCTCTTAGCTGACAGGTGCAGCCCCACAGGTGTGGTCATGTGCTGCTATAGCTCATATGCTTCAAGGTCAGATGTGTTGTCTTTTCAGAGATGCTCTGCTGCATGGCGTGTTTGTAATGAGTGGTTGGGTGAGTTTTTCTTGCCTTCCATACAACTCGAAGTACTCTGGCCATTCTCCTCTGACTTCTGACATCAACAACCTATTTTCACCCAGAGAACTGCTGCTCACTGGATATTTTCTCATTCACACCAAACCCTGAGATGGTTATATGGAAAAATATCAGTACATCAACAATGTCTGAAATACACCAGCCCATCTGACATCAATACCAAGCCACGTTCAGGCATCTTTCTTCCTTATTCGGTGCTCGGTTTGAACTTCAGCAGGTGATTTACGTACCTAAATGGTTTGAGTTGCTGCTGATGTGAAAGGCTGATTAGATATTTGGATTACTGTGACAGTGGAACAGGTGTACCTAATAAAGTGGCTGCTGAATGTGTAGTGTGACTTTTTTGGACTATACAGTAGTTGGTGCTATGTTCTCAGATTGTGTCTGTTTTCTGATCCATTTAGTGTAATGATCATTATTTAGCTTTTTTCCATTTCATTAATTTCATAACGTTTAAAAAAAACCCACATTTAATTCACATTTAATTGTTGTTTCTGAATTGTTTTACTCTAAATTATGTGAACTCGTCAGTAAGGTTTTGAGAAAGAAAAAACATTTTGATGACTCAGTCTTTAAAGGCTGGTGAAAGTTTTTTTTTTATTTTACTTTTTTTATTCATCACACTTTTGTTTTTGATTGTTTTTGATTGTTTTTTATTGTTGCTGTGTCTTTTTGCACAGGTGACTCTGTGTTATGAAAAATGCCTTAAGAGTTTTGAGAACTGCATGAAGATTGGTAAGAACGACTTTTTGCTTTGAGAATTGAGAAAAACTGTCAAAGGTGAAAAGCTTCAATCTGGTCTTTATTAAACTGATTTCACATCATTTAAAGAAAAACAATTTCAAAATCTTAGTAGCAATAAACATTACCTGATTTAAAGCTGGACAATTTAATTTTCAAAAAAATCTTCTCAAGTTGGCCAGATAGAAGGACAAATTTAAACGTCAGTCCGAACTGTGCCAACAACAGGATACAGCGGGAACAATAGCACATACTCTGGAAACAGTCCAGATGTCCACAAGAGGATCATCGCAAATGTCAGATCAGCCAACTTTAAATCATGATTTTTACCCTACCATTCCCTACATAACAACCAGAAAATGTTATTAGTGACATTCAACACACTTAAAAGACTGTGATTTATATTTGCAGTATCTTACAGTTTATTTGTGGCACGCCTCTGTTCTAGGACCTCTGAGCCCTTCTGTGTGTGCATATATGGAAAATCAGGGGAATGAAGAACAGCAGAAAGATTCCAGCACACAGCAGAGAAGGCATCATCATGGCACTGATTACAATAGCAGGGAAAATATGAGCTGGAGTGTAGGTGGGCTGCAAAGTGGCTTGCAGACCTACAGCTGTTGGAGCTATGCTAAAGGTAAAATTTAATGTATGGCAGGGTATCCACCGAACCATCAGCTGATGTGACCTTGATAAGCTGAGATAACCTGATCTACCAGGACTGCACACGAGTTTGACTTTGTTTCCTGCTGGATGGAACTTTATGCATAATTCTGCTGAGGAGAATTTAAATCAATAGGTAGTCCATTTTCATTGTGGACAGGAAACATTATATACACTATGTACGTCTGACATATAAAGGTTTGCACTATGTTAACCACTTAACATCCACAAGGCCGACAATTTGAGGATAAGGATTAGGGATAAGTTCACGTCAACAGCTTGATATGGAATTTTAATGCCCATGGTATTCTCAAGTGAACGTGTTATGACAGAATGCCTATATGACCCCACCTCACAGGCAGGGTTATGATGGAGGTTATGAGGTTAATAAAGCACAGAGAACATTACATCCATGGTATCTTCAGCAGTTTTCAGTTTATCTTCTTTAATTTGGAGTGTTTATTTTTCTTCTATCTGTCATTTAGACAGCCCAACAATATAGGTGAGAGAAAAAAATCCTCAAATTGATAGGCTATAGATTTAATAAGAATTAATAAGAATGAAAAGCTGAAAATGAAGGCACGGAAAAGAAAAGCAAGTATTAAGAAAAAATGTGAGGAGTAATGGATGACAATCAGAACAAATAACAGTGATGAAGAGGAGGAAAAGAGTGCAAGAGACAGATGAAGGGATAAAGTCCAAAAGAAAGAAAAGAAAGACAGCAAAAGAGACAGAGCGGAGAAGGTGTCGCCAGGGAACCAAGAAAAGATAAAAAGTAATAGACTGAAACAAGAGGAAGACTAAAGATACACACACACACTCGTCCCCCTGCTATCCATCCATCTCAGCTTGTGGAAATAAGGGCCTCCTCGTTGTCAGCTTGTTATTTTTCCCTCCTCCTCCTCAGTCTCTCTCTCGCTGTCTGTTCTTCCCTTCCTCACTCGCCCGCCGTCCTGTCGTCTGCCGGCGTTCTGTCATGTGTGAAGGTATCGATTTGCCAGCGTTTTAACCATCAAACTGCAGCTCCGCTTTTTAAACAATATCTGACGGACGGAGGTAGGAGGAGGAAGGAAGATGAAAGAGGAAACTAGGAAGGGAGGACAGGAAAAGAGATAGAAGGGGAATAAAAGATGTAGAAACTGGGATGAAAGGGAAAGGTGAAGAGGAAAGTAATAGGGATAAGAGGAAAAATTATGTGTAGCGGAAAGGAAATAAAGGGACAAGTGAAGCAAAAGGGAGCAGAAGATGATTTAAACTGAAAGAAAAAAGGGTGTGAAACATTATGAAGTGCAATATCTGGAGTTAGGAGTGATAAAGAAGGAATGAGAAGAGGACAGGAGAAGACATTACGAGGACAATAAAAGAGAAAATAGGAAGAAATGGCCACAGGGGTGGGTTAGATGGGTGGGAGGGAATTGGGGGTGTGAATGAAAAAGAAAAAGGGATGAAAGGGAAGATAAAAGAAAGGAGAGGCATGAAGAAAGGAAAAGGAAGGAAGTAAGGAAGGGGAAGTGAGGGCAAAAAAAGTGGAAGATATTCCTTTTGAAGCTCCATCACATTGGTTTTACTTTCAAGGGTGGACAGAGTCATCAAAGCAGAAAATAAGGGGAAGAACAGAGGGTGGAGGTCGCAAGAACACAATGGATGGATGGATTCACTAGGAGAGAAACTACAGGAAAATTAGAGCAAACAGAGATTTATTGATGACTGTTTGGAATTTAAAAAATGTTAAATTTGGGAGATTCTGGGACAACCTAAGATGAAATGTCTTTCTTCAGCTGCTTTGGGAAAAAGCAAGTTTTGTTGTATTCTAGTTTTTTTTATTTTGATGCTATCAATGTTCAACATGTACATAGCCAAATTCCCCCTTCTGTCTCTTGTTTATAGTTTAAAAATCAAGATAACGGACATAAATATTATCTTTTGTGTTTGCAGATTATTTTATGCCTCTTTAATATGGATTTCATTTATTTTCATGGTCATTTAAATTACAATATAAGCCTCAACTTTGCATTTATTCTTAAAATTTGAAGGATTCACACACAAATATAAATATAAAATATTTTAAGAAAAGAAGAGAGGAAGAACAGACCGACAAAAGAGGCACTAAAAGAACATCAGCAGCAAATACAGGATTTTACATGATTATAAGTACAAAGAGAGAATATTTCAAGAAGACATGTAGGACATGTAGAAAAAGAGAGTCAGGGTGATTTGAAAGACAACGACTGACTGCTGAGAAAGACAAATAAAAGTAAAGATGGAGTGATAGAAAAACAAGCATTAGTCCTCTTTATGGATCGCTGTTTGCTCAACCAAAGTTTGGTATCATTGATCTGCTGCCAGCGTTGCATTTATCACTGCACATGTGTCTGTGTGTATGTGTTCACATTTTCTGTTTCTCTTTAACAATCATGCCAGTAAAGTGCATTAAAATGTGTGTGTGTGTGTGTGTGTGTGTGTTTGATCTTCAGACCTCCAGCTGTGAGTAAAGATCACAAAGACACACCCAAAGTAGATTTTCCTTCACTTCAGAGGACATTACATTGACTTCCACTTGTTCCCAGGTGATTTAAACTGAACTCGAAACCAAGCCTTGATACAAAAATGTTTTAAAAAAATAACAATGAAAGTGATCTAGCTCATGTAGACCTGCTTTTTACCCTCAAAATGAAATACAGTCTACACAGTAAATATATAAATGTCCCCATAACATCAGCAATACCAACACACGCACGCACACACACGTGTCCGCGGGGTGTTAAGGCCATTCAGTGGAGCATCTCGTCCTACTGGTGTGTGAAAACAATAAGAGAGATGGAGGAGGACGAAAAATCCATCCATCCCACTGAGAGGGGGGGAGGAGAGAGAGCTCCATCATCTTACAAAAAAATCTTCTCTCTCTCTGTAGGTGGTTTCAGTTTTAACAAGCCAGTATCAAAGACATAGAAACAGCTGAGACATCGTGAAGGTCTCATTAAAAACAACAGCAGCTGAAACTTAAAAGTCCATCCATCATCCAAAAACCTGAAGTGACCATGTTGCAACATAAAGGTGCTAAAAACTGCAGTTCCTCACATGGCCACCAGAGGTTTTTTTTTAACCAACCCTGAAGAAGAAATAAACATGTTTATGGCCCAGTACACAAAACAGTTTTGGTTTCTCTTACTGACCACAGTCACACAGGCCAAAAGGCTGGTTGTGGACTCAGGAAGAATGTGTACTGATCAGTTGGTGAGTGGTTACTGAAGGTTGCTGGTTTTTATTGGGTGAAAGTGGTTGCAATGGAAAAATAGAATAGTTCTTATATAGTGTCTTGATGCATGCTCAATCATCCAGGTAAGGAAGTCCCAAAAAGCTGATTCTGTTCATCTGGACGTAGCGTTTCCAGTGGGAGAAACTTTTCTGCTCTACATGAGCGCCCAATTTAAATGCATTTAGATATTCATACTATCTAACATTCACACACATTCACACTCCAGTGGATGCATCGGAGGGCAACCTGGGGTTAGAATGTTGACCATGGATATTTCGTATGCAGACAGGAGCAACCAGAGATTACACTACCAACCTTCCAATTACAGGATGACCTGTTTTATCTCCTGATATACAACCACCCCACCGGTGAGTCCTACATCAAAAGCATCCCTATGATTGCTCTGGTCACTACCAGATTGCTGTGGTCAACTGTATTTGCTTCAAAATTTGCAACTAGTCACCAATTTGTAGCGAAGAATTATAGTGAAGAAGAAAAAAAAAGCGACAGAAGCCAGAAACTGGGAAATTTCGCCTTCGGATTAAATATCAGTCTTCCATCCAAACCATGGTTGACTGTAACAGTCTACAAGCTGCAAGGAGGTATTCGATGGAGTTTTTGACCAGTTTCACCTGGTACCTGCAAACAACCTCTAACAATTACTCACCAACTAGTATGGGAATAAAACTTTTTCCCATAACCTGCCAAGGGTTGGCTAACCTGTGTCTACTGCCTCATGCAGCTGGCTACTAGAGTGCATGGTATGACTGCATTGATTGGCAGGAAAACACAGCTATAACACTATTTGTCTTCTAGGCCTCATCTTCAATAATTGGAGTCACTGAGCTAGACCGTCCTTTTATTTTTGTGCTGTTAATGCTTTCTGAAACATTTTAATAGATTATCTGACTAATGTTTCAATAAGAAGAAATCATTTGCTACCTGGCGATTAGACTCTAATGACCCTTCAGAGCAGAATGGAATCCAAGCAGTGACATGAATTAGGACAGAATCCCCCAACGTCTAGACACGGGTGGGGTGAAGATGAAGTCGAAGCTCCAAGTGACCAGGATGGGGTAAAGACGGGGAGGAGGCATGTTGCACAAATGAGAGTCTCAAAGGCAGAATGACAGAAGAGCACTGAGATTTTAAACAAGCAGAATGGAGGCTGAAGGTGGAGAAAGTAAGTAAGAAAATGATTGGACTAGAGCAATAATGTCAGGATGTAAAGAATAGACTAGCAGTTCAACACCCAGGAAAGCAGGGACAGCGCTTCCTTACTGAACTTACACATACAGTAAGCTTCATTATGGCTTGTGGTGTGGTACAGATGGACAAGTTTGTGCTTCATTTAGGGTTAGTGAAATTCTAGTATGTTTTTAATCTGCTATTCAACACTGATTAGCACGTATCTGCCTGTTTATCACAACCATTTTGTTTATGAACGCAGCTTGCTAACCAAGCTAGCAAGCTGCTAACTTATTATTCCCTCTTGTGCTAATATGTAATTTCTGGCTTTAATAAACTAACACATGTTAGCAAAAATGAGGCTGCGGAATGGACCAATGGGCGGTGGATAAGTGGGTGGACAGTTATCAGCTAGTGCTAGTTAGAATTTTACTTAACAAAAATGCACCAAAAACTTATTTTAGCAACACTAAAAGAACAACAAGCAGCTACAGTGGCCAGCGTCTACACCCACCAGTTGCTAAGTGCAGCCATGCTTCTACTTATGATTAATTTGAACATGTGAGTTATTAATGAATTTCCCTCTGTGTAGTTGTGATGGAGGGGAAGTTACCTTTCATTTTTTTTCTTCCAAGTTTGCATCATTTTTCAGCCATCAGCTTTGGTGTTGCTCTTTATAACCTCGACAAAAAGTAATTTTGATTAAATTTTTGCATCAACTTCTTCCTCACTACAACTGTAAAGACGTATCACTTCAGTTTATGAAGTGATACTTCATACACTCAAAATTCTTCAAACTTTATGAGATATTCATCAGAGAAGTAAACTTTATCAGAGTCTTCATGCTCCAGCATAACATGAACAAGATTAAGCCATATATAAGTTTTTTTCAACTGTCCCCAATGGTAGCAGATTTACAGCACTGTTAGAGCAGCTTGTTACATAACTGCCTCCTCATGTTTCCTGTCTGTCACTATTGTCAAAGAAAGCTTTGTTGCTTCTTTCTGTGAGTGAGAAATGCAGGCATGAAGAATCAGATCCAATATAAGGAACTGTTGTTTTACTGTTCCGTGGTTAGATAACAGAAATAAAATAGCCAAACTTGACAGAAAGTAGCAAAGAGCCTGTTTTGATGGTTATTTGCATTCTCGCTGACACCCGACGTGCATAAACAAAATTAAGTATACATATATGACCAGACGCGGGGTTTAAAATGGTTCATGGATTGATTTCCTTTCAACTTCATCCCTCCTCTTCTTCTTCCTCTCCAGCATTTCTCTTTATATATTTTCTCGCGCTTTGCATAATGTTATTGATCAGCTGTAGCTTTACACAGCCCATCAGCTGTTTACTGACAGAAAAATAAGCTTTAAGTGGGGAGAAGAGATGCAATGAGACCAGAGCCTATTTTAGTCTGTTTTATTCTTTTCTCTGCTGATGTGGGAGGTAGGAACTTTCTAAGTTTCAATACGCTGACAGATAAACAAGCTTTCCTAACTTGAATTACTACCATACCAGCAAGTCCAGGTGAATTCAAAAGGAATACAGCACTGGCCTGGGAAGGTGGACATATCCTCCTGAGAACTGAGGAGAAAAGAATCAACCCAATGAGCTTTTTTAGTGATTTCCTTCCTCTTTGGAGCTAAAAAGGCCACCCAAACACATGAGATATCAATGGAAACTCAAGGATGTTCTCTATTTAGTATATCAGGACTTAGGGTCACTCAAAAAGTCAAAAGATATAGACCAAAAACAAATGTCCATTACAGAGGACATAAATGAAGGCTGGTTCTCCTGGTTCTCAGGAGGATATTGTTATGATTTAATAGGACAGGTTGCAGCTTGTTCGCACACATGTTAAGTCTTTCTTCTACACAAAAGTTAATCATGGAGTTCCCCTTGGGAAATTCCAAGGGGAACTTGGGATGTTAGGACCCATACTTCTCACATAATGCCTTCTTGAGGAAATACTGCACACCTTTCCAATGCTATGCAGATGTCGCTCACCTACCTGCCTTCACGTTTATCAGCTGGTATGACTTCCTTAACATTAAAAACAAAACAAAAATATAAACTTCAGGGTGTGTGAATGCATGTTTCAAAGTGACAGGAACCATTTTAAACAGAGCATTCTCATCCCAAAGCATAACATACCGATGATTTGTCACATAGTGTCCATATGTTACGTGTTGAGACGAGAACGTGTTGTTTTAAATGGACTTTTGAGGGCAATTTGAGGGTTCAAAGTAAGGCTCAGTCAGTATTTGCTGTTTCGTGTCACCCTTTGAGCTGCTTCCATCTGGTCACAGATACAAATTTCCACAGTTCAGGACTAATAAATTTAGGTATTCCTTTGTTACGTCTGCTATTATTGTTTTGAATAAGAAACTGCAGTGATGCGCTCTTGTTTTTCTTGTTTGTGACTATATGAGTTTAGGTAATGTGTGCCTGTTTCATGCTGGCTGTACCACAAAATACTCGTTGACCTTGACCTGTCGCCACGTTAACTCCAAAAGTAATCTTAAAATACCTTTTGTGCTAACATCAAGTGTAACTGTTTGAAAAATCCACATGTGTACAGCTGCACCAAAATATGGTTTTGCTCTTGTTAGTTTCATCGCCCCTTTATAACAACTGTATAGTGGGTGAATGGATAAATAATCCTTTTTTGGCTGCTTTGCTTTGACAGGTGCATCAACACATATGGCTCAAGGAGCTAGCCATCGCCTCCACTAATTCAAGTTAGTAAACTGGACTCTGTGTTTGTGGCGTCAGTTTCACAAACAATAAAATATAACTATGTGACAAGTAATATGGGCCTTTGTTTGTTTTTAACTGTCTCTTCTTAGGTGTGACAGTTTTACAGTAGTACGATGCTCGATCCGTTAACTGAAGTGCGTCATACACAACATTTCAGCCCAGCGTTAAAAACCTTTAGCTTGTTTGTCCCTATTCTCCAAATTTGACCCATGGGAGTTTAACAGTAACATTTTTCTTCCTGCTGGCTTTGTTAAGCACGAAACATGAAAACTGAAATTGCTTTCAATGGATAAGGTGACGGACATCTTAAAGCAATTCTAAGTTTAGCACGTGAGCAGCACAGTTGTCAAGAACATGTAGAAAGAGGCTGTTTACAGCTCTCAGGATGAACCAGGGCTCAAGCCATCTAATATGGATCTTTTTTCCACTTTTAGTATCTTTTTTCATCTTCCTCCTCTGGTTTCTCAGTCCCCTTCTCGTTCTTCATGTCTCCCTCCTTTGCTCCTCCCTCTGCTCCGGCCTTCACTGCTAATTAGTTTCAGAGGGAGAGCAAAGAAGGGTGAGGGAGGGTGAGGAGCAAAGAAAGAGGAGAAGAAAGGACACATGAGGAGGAGAGAGAGAAAATGGAGAGTTTAGTAAAAATGACTCTTACTACATCGAGGGTTAACCTAATTATATAGCATACCTGTAACAGCTACGACAACTGCTGCTGTGAGTATCAATATGCAGTGGTAACACTTTTCCAGATGGAATTACTTCTACATTTATTTTATTGCATCTACTAGTACCAATATACATCTAAATTACATATTGAATAACTGCTTATAGTGTTATTATTACTGAAGCTTAATACTAATGTAGATAAGGTGCAATGCAAAAAGTTTTTTGATTTTATAAGCACAAGAAGACCTATTTAATTTAAATTTAAATGAATGTTATGTCTATATTAAGTTTGTCTCAGGACTCTGGACCATTTCCAGAGTCCTGTTCATATCACTTGTTAATGCCTGTGCAGGGTCGAGGGTGGCACATTAGGTTTTCTTTACTTTTTTATATTCATAGGTCTTTGATCGCGTGAATTAATGTAAAGCAGAGTTCTCTTGTAAATTCCCGAGGTGTCTGTAGAGAAAGATTCATTACAAATGGCCTGAACTCTGCTGCATGCCTTTGTTCTTCTGTGCACACTAAATGTGTACATTTTTTGACCACACGAATGCAGACGCCACGGCAGGATGGCAGATCCCAGAGTAGACTCCGGTGAGGCTGGAGACATTACACCTCTGGGCTGACATGGCCTCCTTAGACTGGCCCCCATGAAATCAGGACCTGGATAAGAAGTAGTAGAAGTAGGAAGGATTTCTTTGTTTCTTTTACACAGGTTTTAAACCCCTTCCTGTGGCTTGAAATTGGAGTCCGGTTAATATTATTTGCTCTAAAGGTCTGTGAAATTAATTTTATGTATAGTTTAGAAAAGCCAGCACCTGTGCTGTGTAAGAACTCCCGATCTACACTGCATGTCTGAACAAAGACCAAACCACAAAGTCAGACCAATTAAGATTATCTAAGATTATCACACAAGATCACTTAAGATTGTCACGAGATGGATCATGACAAAAGTATAAAAGCTTCCAAAAGTGTTCCCCGGCCTCCAACTCTGAAGAATCTAAAGGCCGCCAGGACTCTGGGAAGAATAACTGAGTAACTGTGGAAGAAAGGCCCTTGTAAGGAAGGTGACCACAAACCCAGCACTCTGCTTATCAGATATTAAGAAGTCCTCTGGAAAGATGGAGAACCTACTAGAAGGACAGCCGTTTAAGCATTTAAAAAACCATTTACTTCATTGATCTGGCCTTTATGGTTGACAGAAGCTATTCTGAGGAGATCTGATTAGGTGACAATATCATGGTGGTAGATTAAAGTATGGTAGTGGTATCATTATGCTGTTGAGGTGCCCACAACCGCAGGAATAGTGGGCACCTCAACAGCTCAACACCTCAAAGTCAGGAAAGGAAAGCTTCCTGGTAAAGTCAGGTTTGGAGACATAAAGCCAATTCAGAAACCAAAAGAGCCCTTGTGGGAGGAGGAGGCAACATCTGATGTACCATTCTGTGTTGCCTACGAACAGCCAGTACAAACATTTTGATGTGTGTATGAAGCTAACACTGAGTTACAGAACAGGGATGCTAATGTGTCTTGTTTGACCCCAGGTCTTAAAACAAATGGACTTAATGAGTTAAAGAAAGGTCCGAACAACCAAAAGCTTTTCACTCAAAACAACTAAAGGGAAAAACCTGGAAAAACAAGAGCACTTTAAATAAAACAATGTCTGACAGAGGAAACTCTCCTCTTCTTTCCTCTCAGTTAGGACTCTAATTGGACGATGAGAGGAGCCCGCTGAGGTTGTTTGGCGTTCGTGTGTGTGCGTGTGTGTGTGTGTCAGCATTTCGATTTTCTTGCACCATCCCTCTCTTTTCTTGGTTGTTTTAAGGATGAAGAGGAGGAGGAGAAGGTGGAGGAGGTGTCACCACAACTGTACTTGCCAGTGGTGACAGGACAGCAGCTGCTCTCTCTCTCTCTCTCTCTCTCCCTCCTCATTGGTCTGGATGAACGAAACTCAGGGGAAATCATCACTATGTTTACACCGGCCCCTCCCTCCTCCCACGCCACCCACCATCTCTGTCCCATAACCCCCTGCTGCCCTGGCCCATCTAACCGCCCACCCCACCCCATCCCATATCTCTGTTTTCCGCCCCATGATGGTGGCTGTTAGACAGATAGAAAGCAATACCCCCCACAAACCCTCCCTTAACTCTCTCTTGTAAATTTGTGAGCTCCGCGAGCATCTGAAGAAAAGAAGAAGGAAGAGATGGAGGGAAAGAGAAAATGGCCAGCAATTGGTGGTGATGTGATGAGGGAGGAGGGGGAAAGTAAAGGCCAGACAATTGGTGGTGAGGGATGTGCAAGAGAGGGATGAAGGGGGGAGAATGAGGCCTTGAGAGGGCGATCAATGCGATGTTCACCTGCCGTCCACCTCCCCAATTTAAAGAGAAGGCGCTCTAACGATTTCCCCGGCCGGCTCCCACCGACTGATGGAGCTCGGGAGGAGAGGAGGTGTAGAGAAAGTAGAAAAATTAGGCTTCGACGCAGCAATGCATATAAATGGGAGCGAGGCTGTCAGAAAATTAGCTTTTAATGATAGAATGCATGTAGTTAAGACAGAAACAGAGTCGGGAAATAGCTTTTAATATGTGTGGGTGGTGAAAGAAGTGGAGGCAGAATGAGGCTTTCAACGCAGGGCGGCATACAGATGGGAGCAAAATTACTGGACAATTAGGTGTTAATGACAAAATGCATACAGAGAGAGAAATTTGGGTTTAATGCAATAGCGTTTGTAAGAAAGAAGCAGAGGAAAATAAGCTTTTAATACACGGCTGAATTTAAATGGGACAAAGATCACAGGAGAATTGATGCACACAGTTAAGCGAGAAGAAATTAGTTTTACATTAACCTTCCCACAAGACACACTACAGTTAAAAAAATGTAATACACAAATGTATGCACAAAGATAAAGAAGAAACTTTAAACTGTAAATCTTCTCAAAATTGAAACAACTTTTTTTTTGTTTGTTTGGGGTTTTTTTGGTAAATGCAAGTTTTGGTAAAATTTTAAACAAGCATACTCCCCATATATGTGAAATATTCAAGACACATTACCTATTAATCTGCACATTTTCCCATTTTTGTTTTGTTTACTGCGTTCTTCATCACAATGATATTGCAATCAAAGATTTTCAGTTTGTAAAGAGAGAAAAGATCCACATTTATAAGCCAAAGAAATCTTTTCATTACTCACATAACTGAAAACAGTTCAGGTCCCACAGAGTTTTTAAAAATCTTATTTTATGTTATCTTAATAAGATAAGATTAGATAAGAATAAAAGTTTAGGGTTAGGGTTATTGGGCTAGGTCTGACGATGAGGATGACAACTTTTCATTTTGGACATATAAAACAATCAAATCAATATATATACCTGCCTATACATGTACACGTACACATATATGTGTGTGCAAGGAAATGAAGCAAAATCTAAATAACATGAAAAAAACACTAAACACCTTTCCTAATTAAATATATTCCAATTACTTTTGAGCATCTGAAAATGGGAGGCTATGCCACAGGTGGGACTTTTACCAAAAACCAATTCAAGTAACTCACTGACTTCAGGATGAATGATCTATCCAACAACTTTGTGATTAGCTCTATAATTTTACAGGCAGCTGATATCAAGCACGAAGTCTCTTGGTCCATGTGTGTCGATATGTAATTTGGTTCAGTGGCAGTCTCAGTCTGCTCAGTTCTACAATGTTAGATGTCAAAGTGACTGGTAGAAATGTCAGCAGACTAATTCCTGGGCATTTACTAGAGCTGGTGGCCCCAGCGATTCTGAATTTGAATTGACTGTGTGTCATTGCCATAATATCAAAGCTACAATAAGACACACTGATATAACTGACCGCCCATCCTCCTCCTCCGGCTTGTTCTGCCTTTGAGACATGTGACTATTCACGCTCCCGCTCTCCTGCCCCGACCTGTCAGCCCTGTCAATATGATTATTCCTGCCTCTAATTGAAGTCAGAGATGAGAAGGAAGGATGAGGTGGGGGAAAGAAGGAAGCTGTCGCTTTAAAGGAGGATGGAGGGGAGTGTGAGACTCCTCTGCACATGTTAAGAGTATTGAAAATGTGGTCCTGTATAGGTAAAGGTGAGGAAAGAACATGACTGTTAGTTATTATGTTTTAGTTCGAAAAAACCTGTAGATTTGAAAACTCTGGACTTCTACTCAAGTAAGACTGAATCCAGTTCCACTGTGTTTCGGATGTACTCACAAAAATAATATATCCTGTCATATTAGGCATTGCAAAATTTTCTAATTCTAATGTTAGTGTTTAATGTTCGTTTTTTATAGATGGTTCAGCATGGTGTCAATTAAAGGAGATATCCCTAATATGGTCACAGTTTTATTCACTATCACTTAAAACTAGGGACTGAGCCCAGAAAGTCATCAGGAAAGTGCTGACAGGGGTCACAGATGAAGGGAGTTCACCCTTTTCTACAGACAACCAAAAGAGTTTTGCTACCAGAGGAACTGCCTGCTGCTGGCCATTAGACAGAATAGAGGCTCTGCAGGTTGGATTCACTTGAAGCTCCATCCAGCTTTTATTGTCTATGGGTACACCTAGCCCCAGTATAAAGCAAATATTGCAGAAAATAAAAAATAAAAGCAGAAAATTGTAAATAATGCAAAGTAATGTCCGAGAAGAACAATTAGTCTAAAATGAGTATAATATTTCCTTCTTTATGATCACCATTTACACCTGGGACACTTCAGGCTTTGCTTGTCCTCTGTCTATGACTTCACTGGCCTCAAAATGCACTTCTCCAGTAATAAATAGCTCTAAAAAAAATCTCATGTCCTTTATAACTTAAAGAGCTTTAGAAAAGAGTACATTTCACTTCAAAAGGCTGAAAGGTTTGAGTTCAAACTGTAGATTGTTTTACTGAAGACTATTTCCCAAAGATTTTTAAATTGATTTTGTAGAAACAGAAGTTAATAAAAAATGTGAGAATTACTTTGCTCACTTAGTTTATACAGTAGAAACCCTAACAGTGTGAGGAGCAATTATTGCAGACATACCCAAAAACTGGCTCTGCTTCAGAGAGCAACATAAGTCCACAAACTGTAAGGAGGGTTAGGCTGTGACTTTTGTGTCCACTACCAATATGTCAAGGACACCTTTTCCTTTTTATAAAAATCCCAGTATAAAGTAAAGACCTTACAGGAGGGCCCATTCTCCTACCTCGATCAGTGGTGTGGCTGGTGTTCACGTCTTTTGGCGTCTATGCTCGAACACACCGAGCTATGGCATTTGTCAGGAGGATTGCCACTCCAGAGATCTGTCAAAGAGCAGGGTCACTGCTAGGGGCGTATTTTAGGTCAAATCTTTTTCTTAACCCAAACCGAGGAGTTCTATTACTGAAAACTACCCAATAGGTGAAACGAAAAACAAAACAGAAAAGAAAAGAAAGCAAAGTGCAAAACACAAGGCGACAAGGTCTCCTGGCTGACAAGTCAGCGATTTATGCTACTGTAAACATGCCAACCCCGTAACACAGACATAGGTCTTTAAAAAATTACTGCTATCTCATGGTGGCAAATATTGTTGCACACTGATTGAGAAGGCATCTGACTTAATGGTGTTATATTATCCTCTGGGGTGAGTGCTACAGCGCTGTAGAGGGAAAAAAGGGTGATAACATAATTTTTCAATTGTATATTTTTTTTGCATTATTACCAACAGGAATTGTTTAATAAAATATAAAAATAAGAAAAAAATATAATAATTATTCTTAAATAACAGCCTGAATACAGCCTCACAGTTGTGTATAAGCTGTTGTGGGTAGTTTAATTTGGGGTTGGGTGTTGGTTGTGCGCAGGTTAGCTGTTAGTTCTCAGAGCAACTCTCTCTGTCTGATGATGTGTTTGCAGCTGACCTTTAAACAACTCTGTCCCATCATCCTCTGCTTCTCCTACAGAGGCCCACTGGGAGTGAACGCACACACACACACACACACACACACACACACACACACACACACACACATATACTGGATTATACAGAGGTAGAAAGAAGAGACAAACACACTCACATGCATGTAAATGGGGTTCTCTCAGCACAGGGATACACACAGTATACATGTAAAAATGTGCACACAAAAGCACTAGAAACACACATGCACGCGCACACACACACACACACACACACACACGCACACAGAGGCATCACTGTCTGAGGTTTGGTGGTAATGAGGCCTGTCATCCTTCCACGCAGCCTCCCTCCCTCTTTCTCTTTTCTTTCTTTCTTTTTTCATTGATCCACTAACAGATCCCCAATATAACAACTAGCAGTCACTGTGGGAGCATCCCCTCGTTCCCCACCTCCTCCTCCTCCTCCTTCTCCTCGACACGTATCCCTCTGGACCATTTAAAAACCTACCACCACTTTCTCTCTCTCTGTCCTCTGCCTCTCTGTCTCTTTCCCTCTGTGTCTCTCTATCGTGTTTTGTTTCTCTCCTCCGTCCTCCTAAACCCCCCTCCATCTCCGGCTCTCGGCTCCTTCGCCGGGTTCAGACAGTCTTGTTATATCGGCTGACAAACAGAAAGGGGTTTCTCCACGGCGTGCCGATGTGGAGGTGGTGGATGTTTAAGGTGGTAGTTTGTCCATCTGTCCGTCGTCTCACCTGGTGTTCCTGTGGAAAAATAAAACAACCCAGCTAGGAAATATAGACTCAGCTGAGAAGTTTCAGAGAGCGGAAAGTAACAGGATCAAAAAATGACATTTCTGAGTGAGTTTATATTACATCTAAAATAAGCTTCCAGTCTTACAGGCTACCAGCAGAACCCTTATTTATTTTATTAGCACATAGTAGCTTTCAAACCTTTAAAATATATTATTTTAAATGTCTCTATTTACCTTTAATTCACTGACAGTGAGTTGCAGGTTAGAACAGTTGGTTTCTAAATTACAAAAGTTGTTTTAACTGGTTTCAAATGGAAACTTTTTGCCGCAACTTTGTGATCACATACAATTAAGCATCTACAGATGATCGTTTAACAAAATTATGAGATGAATGAAGGTTTGGATTTCCTAAGTGAATCTTAAGGCACGTCTAAGTTTCCACAATTTCTTCACAGCTTGATATTCACTGTAGCAGCGTGACTAAGTACTGAAAACATAAAAGAATGGATACTTGAAGCCAGGATTTACATGTCCTCAAATTTAAATCATTCAAAACTACTCATGAATTCATAACAAATGGACAAAATAAGACATGTAGTACACATAGAAAAAAAAACACGACCACCATTATTTCAACCAGGGTTTTTTTTTAGACTCCAGATGTGAAGTAGTTCTGTAATGTTTAATTTACCTCTTAATGGGATTATAATTTAGAAAATCAACCAGGTTCAAATTAATCAGGTTATATAAAAAAGACTGAAACCATCATCAAGAAGTTTTCACCAAGGTGATAAATCAAAGCAAAAACTTTGACTGAAGCAGGGTAATTGCAGGGACTGTGATACAGTCTGATTTGTTTTTGCAATCAGAGGATAGTCCTCGTTTCTTCTTGTTACTGTGGTCTCTAAAAACACTCTGGCCTCTCATTGCTCTCTGCTTGACAATTTTAGCAGACCACAGAGTTTGAGCAAAGAAACCAAAGAAACCAAAAAATAGTCCAAGCAGCACACAATCTCAGAAACACAATGAGGCCGTAAGATCTGTTACGTAAAAATTGAAACAGTTTTACACCACTTACAGAGCTGATTTGAAGTTCAAAACCAGGAAATTAGAAAGAATGAGGTAGACGAAAAATTGTAAGAAATCACAAAAATATGTTTCTCTATGACAAAATATCCAATATTCCACAGCTCAAAGAAATTAATCTTTGGTGTCATGCTTAAGCAGTAATTTTAGTTAATTTTAGACGTAATCTATTACGGTAACTGTTGAATTGTGGCGAGATAAAACGTGTAGGTTTAATGACATTTAGAATCAAATGAAAAAACCAGAAACATGACAGGAAATGAATGTGAACAATCAAACCAACGACCTTTCTGATTATTTAAATACCTCTCCCATATTCTGTTCATCTTTAGCTGCTCGGTAATAAACAGGTGTCAGGGAAATTATTTTCTTATTTTGTTAATTTGTGAAGGTCTGACTTTTCAGAAGGCGGGAGGCTTTGAGCAGACGGCTGTGATATATTTCATTGTTTTCTGTCGACTTCCTGTCTTCCTCCAGAGATTTCTGCTCCATTTTGACCTTTGTGTTCGAAGATGTTTTCCCCCCTGCGTGTGTGTGTTTATCTGTTTGTATCAGTGTGTGTATGTGTGTATGTTGTAGAACAGGGGAAAACAAATCACCCGCTGTAGTTCTCATTAGCAGCAGTTTTGTGTCAGCGCTGAGAGATCAGCTGTCAGCTCTCGGCCTTCCGCTGCAGCTTCACCTTTTACCAACTATAATTACACCATTTAACAGCAACGCTCCTCAACCAGCCACCCGTAGGGTTTAATATACAGCACAATTATATCAATTATATGAAGCGTGCTTGTGCCATTTCCTGGCAAAACAGCCCTAAATGATGACGTTCCCACCTCTAAACTTCACTCTTGGTATGATGTTTTTAAGGTGAGATACCTTTTGACCTCCAAACATGGTGTATATACTGTATTCTCCCAGTTTTTACAGGCTTGTCTAAATGCACTTTAAATATGCTTCAGTATGCTTTTTCTTCAGCAATTGAGTCTTGCACGGTGAGCGTGCATCGAGGCTATGGGCTGTGCATTACCTATTGTTTTCTTTGAAATAATTGTACCTGATGATTTCAGATCTTGCTGTAGCTCTCCACAAGTGACCTTTGGCTCTCAGACAACTCTTCTGATAATTATTTTCCCTACTCTGTCTGAAATCTTGTGAAAAGCACCTGGTCGTGGCCGGTTCATGGTGAAATGATGGTCTTTCCACTTCCGGATTAAGGCACCAACAGTTCTCACTGGAAAATCTTCTGTAATCAGTGTCAGTCACAATCAGTGTGTTTTGCAAAAATAAGGCTGTGAAGGTCTTGAGCTCAGTTTTTATGTGTGACACCTATTTATAGGCCATCAGTTGGGACTGAACCAGCTGATATTAATTTATGCAAAGTGGCAGGATTGTTTTCTAATTACTGATAGACTTTGGCTAGTGTCGTGACTTTCCATACCTTTTTGCACCTGCCTTTCTCCATGTGTTCAATACTTTTTCTGTGTCATTTCTCATTGTTACACAACTTAATATATGGGCATGTATGGTTAGTCTCTTTGTATGTGTGGATTGAATGGGCTCTTACCAACATCTGTGCAGCAAGCAATAAGCCATTTTCATTGTCATATGAAAGTTCACCACATCAGAATCCATATGAGATATTTAATCCGAATTACAGTTTTTAAAAAGGGACTTTTATGCTTTTACTGCTTGTAGGTGGTATATTATTGTATAATTTTGGGGTTGTGTTCGTAGCATGTGTCAAAAACCACCTAAACAGTCATTTATGTTAGGGGCTTACAAAAACCCCAAAATGTGATTTACAATGTAGTGGCTATAATGTTAATTTTATTATAATTTAGTGGCTTCTCAATTGGTCCACTTGATACACAGAATTTATCAGTACAGCTACCTGAATTAGCAAAGAGGATCAGCTGATGGCTGATGGTAGGTGAATGGTGAAAAGCCAGAGACACAAGAAGTAACAACAAATATAAAGACTAGTTCTGGTTGTTTTGCAATAACATTTTTATTGTAGAAAACATACTCATTGGCACTTTCCTTTATTGTTGCTGAAATAAAGAAAAAAAATGTTTCTTAAAGAGGTTTAAATGTTGTATTAGCTGCAGTGGCACAAGAATATGTTCTACAGTATGTTACCATGACAGTTTTGGGGTCATTACAAAAGAACTGTGACAGTTCACCAACGTCACTGAAAACCGTCCGTACAGAACTAATTTTCGCAATTTTTGAACCATTTCATCCTGTGCAATTTGTGCTGTAGTTTCTGCAAACATGATATGGTGCATAATGTATTCCCAAGCACAATGCAAACTCTATGTTTACAGTGATGCAATGTTAAAAAAAACAAACATTACTTGGCACTTGACATGTGCTACATATTTTTTGCATATGCATGTTAACGGATTTTAAAATTCTGATATTTATCAAATAGATGCATAGGAAGTGCATTTGGCAAAGAAAGAATGATTTGGCAACAAATGCTACATAAGTGTTTCTGATGGCAGATTATACAGTGTCTTCATTATTTGTTACTAATACTAGATGATACTAACTGGCATCATCCACGTAAAGTATTGAAGTATACTAATGTGTAACACCATTAGCATTTACCACAGTGAACCTGATAAATACTGAACACATCGACTCACACACTGCCACGACTCCTCTGTTAAAGACTTTGTGTTTTGAGGTTTTGATATGTTTTTCCTTTTCCCTGCCACGACTTTGAAATGGGTCATTTCGGAAATGTAAAGCTTCCATTTGATGATCTAAGAATGACAAATTGATATTAATATTAATACCAATTAATTAATACTAATACAATGCTAATACTAATATTTGAACCTGTACATTGGCATCCAGGTTTAACACCTTCTTTTGAACCGTTTTCCTGTTTTCTCAGAAAGTTAATACCTTTTATATAGCTACTGTAACGATTTCTGTTAATAACTTAATAGAAATTTCCAATTTTTATTACATCTGCATACAATGGAAATCAATCAGAAGTCACGATCTGCTTTAACTACTTGACCCACAATTGCTAAATGCTAGCAAGGTAGCATTAGCAAGCTCATTATTACTATACATGTTAAGAATTACAATACTTAACATGTATAGTACCTCTTAGTTAACATTAGCCACTGGTGTATGTTAGCATGTAAACATTAGCTTGTGAGTTAATATGTTCCCAGTTAGCATCGTATGAGCTTGCTTGGTGAAATTTTCAGACTTTTTTAGTTATAAGTGTGTTAAAAAGTACCCAATCCAACATGCTAGCACCCCAGAAAGAGCATGTTAACATACGAAAGGAATATATAAAAAAAAAAATAATAATAATAATAATAATTAGCACGCTTTCAGTGGGACTAATGATTAATCACTAGTGTATAGTATTTTCTACTATATTTCTCCTACAGACAGTCTTGCACCATTGGCATTTACCAGCCCTCCACCTCCACTACGAAGGGCTCTTTAACAGGGATCCTGCCACTGTTGACGATCACACACTCTGTGTATGGCAGGTTCCTGTCGTTGGTGTCCTGAAGCTCAATGGTGTGAACCACAGCCTGCAAAAGGAGATCCACAGAAGCAGGTTAGATACTTTATTTTAGTGACAGTGAATCACACATCAGTTTGTTTTAGGTGTCACCTTTAACATGCAGTGCAGTATTTCCACTAAACATGTGACAACGGATCAAGTCATTAAAGTCCCATTCACACAGGTCTTAAAACTAGCATTTGACCATCTGGTAACTACAGGTTGTGAGGGGAAAAAAAAACGGACATTCCCTAATTCTTGTGTTCTTAGTTGGAATGCAAGTGATGGACTTGCAAACAATGTCTTGCTATTCTCAGGAGCTTTAATAAAACTATGGAAAGTACGATCCAAACCGGAAATAAAGTACTTTGAAAGTAAAGCCTTCAAAGAAAAATTGCACCTTTTTAAACATACTGGCTGTGGGGTTAAAACAACTTTTACTTTGAAGGCAAATATTCTCACACTTTGTCACATTTATCTGATAGGAATCAAAGCAATCACTAGAAGGTTTTTGGTGCAGCCAATCGCCAACCTTCCTTTTATCTCAAAACTTTATGAAAGAGCAGTTGTCAAACAGCTAACAGATCATCTGCAGAGGAATGGCTTATTTGAAGAGTTTCAGTCAGGTTTCAGAGCTCATTACAGAAACAACTTTAGTGAAGGTTACAAATGATCTTCTTATGGCCTTTGACAGTGGACCTCAGTGCTGACCATTATATTTTATTACAGTGATTACAGCATGCTGTAGGTATTACAGGTACTACGCTGCAGTGGTTTGAATCATATCTATCTAATATACTCCAATTTGATCATAACACACACCAATTAGTTAAACTGCAGGAATGTCTTAAAGACATAAAGACCTGGATGGCCGCTAACTTCATGCTTCTTAATTCAGATAAAACTGAGGTTATTGTACTCGGCCTTAAAGATCGCAGAAATATAGTATCTAACCATATTTTTACTTCGAAAGGCATTACCTTGGCCTCCAGTACTACCGTGAGGAACCTTGGAGTCATTTTTGACCAGGAAATGTCCTTCAATGCACATACTAAACAAACAAGTAGGACTTCTTTCTTCCATTTGCATAATATCTCTAAAATCAGAAATCCTTTACAGAACACAATTAGAAAATGTCCTTCCTTTCCTACCTTCTTCTACCCAGAACAGATTCAGTCTGATAATGATGAACAAAACCTGCCAAATTAAAACACATTTTCCACTTCCATGTGTAGTACTTATCTTATTCTGTCCCTTGTTACATTACACTCATTATTTTCTCAGCACTTTGACTTTACTACACTCTCAGAGAAAGCCCAGTAAATTTTAGAAACCCAAGTAATAGTTTCCTGCCCTCTGCTGAGTCCCCACACCTCAGAACATTGCTAATACTGACCTTCCCTAGCTATAGCCTTTGCATACCTGTGCTCATCTCTCTTGTTGCTTCCTTGTCCTTGATTTAATGCTTTGCCAAGTTTTGCTCCTGCTGAATGCAGCCCAAGTCTGGATTATTTCCTGTACGGGTGGAGTTCCTGAATCTATACAAGAAACTAGTTCGCCTGTGGCAGACCTTTCAGAACAAATACAAGGACTAAGAGAATCAAATGTGAGCTTACTTTCTTTAATAGTTTGCACATTTAGTAACTCACTAGCTCTCAGTGAAGAGTCTTCGAGCTTCCTGAAAACCAGAGTCCTCCCATGCCAGCTGTATTCAGCTAATATTATTCAAACATCAGTACTCTCCTTTAAAAATAGAAAAATAAATAAATAAAAAAGGGAGAAGGAAACAGAACTTTATGAGCCCTCTGAGCAGACAGGAAAATGCCTACCCCAGCTCTCCTTTTAAGTAGGAGGGTCCAGTTTTGTGAGGATATGCAGCTGTTTAATGTCTCTTAGGTGCAATTTGTATTAATTTGGAGTTTTGTGCATTACATGCAAATGCTTCTCTTTAGTGTCATTTTTCATCTTGCTGGTCATTCTTATTTTGATCTCCATTTATGGCTCATTCGGCTGAATTGTTTATGTTTTGACATGTTTGAATGGGACTGCTAATTACTCATGGTTCTTCGCAGGTGATGTTAGTCGACACCTTGCGTCTGCCTTTTTCCACCCATTCAATTATTATTAGGCTTTTTTTTGCCAATTACAAATTAAAGTCTGTACAACATTTTAGGTCCATCTAAGAGGGCACAAAGACAACCATAAAAAGAAAAGAGAAACATTTCAGCATGTAATATTGGTTGGTTGGCAATCTGACAGTTTCCCATCTCTATTTCTGTTCATATATTTTATGCTTAATTTGTTCTGGCTTTGTTTTAATTTTCTCTTGGGGTTGTTTTTAGTTCTCTGCTGTCACTGAGGTCATTTTATGCATCTCTGAAGTTTTTTGAGATTCTGCTCAGAGGCCCACTTGTGTATCACACCGCTCACCCTGCAGGCTGTTAACAGATTATTTCACAGTCAGGACACATTTGCACAAATAAACCCACACCTTCTCCTCCCCTGCAACCAGATGTAAGAAAAAGATTAATGGAAAAAAATCTCAAGTTCCACCCACCATCCCATCCAGGACTTTGCCAAAAACCACATGTTTCCCATCTAGCCACGGAGCTTTGGAAGCTAGGATGAAGAACTGGGATCCATTGGTGTCTGGCCCAGCATTTGCCATGCTCACCTGGTACACAATTACACACACAAGTCTTTGTTACGTCATGTCATATTTAGGTTTGAGTCAACTACCTTATTCTCCAATACATGAATTGCTAGTGAGAGTGTGCTCACCCAGCTTGCTCCAAGGTGCTTCAGTTTGAAGTTCTCATCTGCAAAAGTCGTTCCATAAATGCTGTGACCTAGATTTAAAAAAAAAAAAGGAGATTCGGTTAAGCTCTGGTCGATTTTTTTTCCTAAAATGAAAAAGGTTTAAATTTAATGTGTAGGTACTACTTTGTCTTTCATTCCCACCTCCAGTCCCATCACCAGATGTGAAATCTCCTCCTTGGATCATAAAATCCTTGATGACTCTGTGGAACTTCGTCCCTTTGTACCCATAACCTTTCTGCAGAGACATGTGAAAACATAATGCTGCAACACAAAGACCACTGTGCATCAAGAGTGATACGCAATTATGAAACTGCAAAACAAAAACAAAAAAAAAAAAGAAGAATTGATCGATGTGAAAACTAGATTTTTCTACCTGTGGATACATTTGTATGTCCCAAACATTATATAGAACTTAAAATATAAACATGTTGTACAAGTAACCTTGGAAACAATGTCAACGCTAATTTCTAACTTTCTGAGGCCTTTATGGGGCCTGACTGACATGTTGTGGTTATGATGATGGCTACATTTAATCGACATCACTACCGTTAAATTTTATGTGTGTTTTCATCTGTTTGTCTATTCACATGCATGTTGTATTTGACATATTAATTTGTAAAGATTATGCACATTCACTGATTATTTCATTAGCTACACCTGTTGAATACTTGCTAACACACATATTTCATCTGCCAGTCTCGTGACAGCAGCTCAGTGCATTTAGGCATGGAGACTGCTGAAGTTCAAACCAGCATCAGAGCAACTGAATGAGGAAGAAAGCTGCTTTCAGTGAATGTGGCATGGTTGTCTGCGTTGTACTGGAGTATTTTGGTCTACTGGATTGTTTCTGCCAAATCATTTCCAGTATTTAAAAAGAAAATATCTAGTGAGCGGCAGTTTTGGGCAAAAAGGCCTTTTAGATGCCAGATGTCAGAGGAGAATAGCCAGACACCTTCAAGCTGCTGGAAAGGCAACAGTAACTCAAATAGCTAACCAAGGTATGCAGAAGAGTATCTCTGAATTTGCAGATTGCTGAACCTTGAAGCAGATGGGCTACAGCAGCAGAAGACCATGCAGGATTCAATTGTATTTTCCAATGTTGGAAAATATTGCCTGCTTAAATAAGTCTTGGTTTCTGCTACAATATTTGGATGTACCTTGTATCAACAGTTCAGTTTGATGGTGGCAGTTTAATGGTGTGGGGGAATATTTTCTTGGCATACTTTGCTGCCCCCCCCCCCATACAAACTGAGCACTTGTTTTAACACCACAGCCACAACACAGAATATTGTTGCTGACCACAGTCTACCCATTTTCTGATGGCTGCTTCCAACAGGGTAGAAAGCTAAAATCATCTTAAACTTTTCTCTTGGGCATGAGATTGAATTCACTCAAAGGTCACCAGATGTCAGTCCAACAGACCACCTTTAGGATGTGGTGGAATGGGAAACTCAAATCAAGGATGAAACTGTCATGGCAATATGAACCAAGATCTCTGAGGAATGTTTCCAGCACCTTGTTGAATCTTTGTCACAAGGGATTCAAGCTGTTCTGAAGGCAAAAGAGGTTCCAACCCAGTACTAGCAAGGTGTATCAATTGAAGTGGCTGCTGAATATCTACCATAATCACATCAGTGTGCGTGGAAATGTGTATTTGTCCAACATCATCCTACCTCTCCAGTTGCCAGTGCGACAAAGTTATTCACTGTTAGAGGGACGACCTCTCCAAACAGACCAATGACGATCCGCCCCACCTCATGACCTCCCACCGTTATGTCAAAAAATACCTGGAAAACAAAACAGCTGTCATTTAATAAAACGTCATACAACGTATTGTCATCCAATCAGCTCACTAATGGTCATCATTTCACACATGTACTGCAGCCATGTACTTTTCTAGACATGTGATGACGAACTAAGCTTCTGTGAAAACAGAAAACCAAGCAAGTCGTCATCCAGTGCCATTCCTCTTGTACACACTTTCAAGATAATGACCTTACCTAAAATAAACCCATTTCCAGAAGCCATATTCACCCGAAGAGACTGAGTTCAAGATACCATGTGAATTTAGCCGTCTCCTACAATCCCATTTACTTTTTATAGTCTGAAGTTAGAAGATCATTCATGTACATCCCACTGTTGCAAATAGTAGGAACACTTGTAAACATGATGCCAAAGGAATCATCTCCATCTGATAAGCCGGAGAGGTTCAGATAAAACTTGTCAACATTAATTTAGTCAAAAGAAACTTCCATGCTCTTATGCAAACTTAACTCTGAGTTTATACTGAGTTTATACTGTCTATATGTAAGCGTGCTACTTTTCCTTTGCAACCAGAGGCCATATCAGCCGTAATAGGGAGTCAGTTTCCCTCTGCCATCTCTGTTGCATTTAAGTATCAGGTTTCTGTGGCTCCAAAAACTGACCAGAGCTCCTACTTTAGAACATCATATCACAGAAATGTGTGGTTTAATTTGAGCTATGCACCCTTTAAGCACAGTATAAAAGAAATACAACAGCTATAATGTCAAGACAGGATCTCATGGCTGTTCAAAGAAGGTCCTTAACATCGCCTTAGAGTACACCAGGGTTTGAGCTCCACATATGTTAACACAGTGTTTGCAAAATGGTTCTGAAAGTTCAGGTGTGGGTTTTATGCAGCTTTTCCATCTTAATAATAATAATAATAATAATAATAAATCCACTCCTTGGCACACCTGGTGTATGGTGAGAATTGAAAGAGTATGTAACATCAAAGGTTACAATTGACACTAAAGAGGTTAACAAGGGTGAAAACTGAGAAGAAACCAAATAAAGAAAAGAAGTGCTGCCTGTCTTATGGTCTGTATCTGTGCAAGATGTCAACAGGCCTCAACCCAAGTATATCAAGCTTTTTTGAGAGGTTAGCCAATACCAACATGGTGCCAGAAAAGCTAAAGACAATTAGAGACCAAATGTTTCTTATGTAAGAAATCTGATGTATGTAGATGCAACTGTAAATGCAAAAAAAGAGAATAATCCTGCAGTCAAAAAAATAGCCAAAGGCATGCCGGGTGATATACGGGTAATTTTATTGAAAATCACTGGTGATTTTTCTTTATACACTTTCATGCACGAGCTCCATGTTTAAATGAATTTCAAAGTAAAAGCAGGAATGTGGCTGAATAACCGAGTGTGAGTTTAACAGATGGCTTTTGCAGATGTTGAGTGGCTCATGCCTTTTCAGGGTTTGTGCATGTCTATTACAGCCTCAGAGTAAGGAGGTCACACATTTATCTAAGAGTGTGCGCGTGTGTTCGCCTGCGGACAAAAGCATTGCGCATTAAGTTAATCTCAATGGACACGTAGACAGCTCTGTGTGTGTGTGTGTGTGTGTGTGTGTGTGTGTGTGTGTGTGTGTGTGTGTCTCACATATTCTCGAAGAATCACGGAGACAGAAGCCTTGGCCTCCTATCGTTACCGGACACGTCTCCCCTCGCACTCCGGGTGACCTGTGCGCGCGTGCCCTTCCTGTAGTACAGCACTTCTGTGGGATCGCCGTGAACCCACGAGAAGATGCAGATCGAGCACGCGGAAAAGAAGCCTACACGGTTTTGGATTAATGCAAATAAATGCGGCAAAATATCGGCACCCACCTTCTCTGTGACTTTCGGTCCTGTCCGTGAAACTGCGCCAGACACCGACTGCAGGACGACGGCAGAGAGGAAGAGGAGAGCGGGGAGGCTCGTCCGGAGCTCCATCTTTGATTAGCGGAGACAGGCCCCTGCTGCGAGAACCGCCGAAAGGGCGAGAGGATAAAGAGGCAGTCACAGCAAGTCACAGCTGGAAGTCTGGCCGGGGAACGGCGCTCATAACCCGGCTACATCATAAGACCACTCCCCCCTGTGGGCTGAGTCTGGACCAAAGACCTGCCTACTGAGAGGGAGAGGAGAGCAGACAGAGTGAAAGGAAAAGACGAGACTGAAGAGGAAACAAGAATAGCAGAGAAAATAAATGTTAAGACTTGAGAAAGAGGTTTAATTTTGAATAAAACATTAAACCCAATTTTGATGATCATAGTTTATGATGATATAGTGTCATGAAGGAGGATAATGCAGAGTATGCATACTGGCTAATGACTTGTGATCGGAAAGTTGTTTGTCAGTGTACATGTGGTTTATAGTCAAATCCTCCACTGGGTTGTTACACAGATTTCAAAACAGCAAAAATGTTATCTTGTCAGGATTGTATTTTGCCACGTGTAATAAAACAAATCTGTGCTTATATTAGTGATAGACTGTATATAAAAGATGGATGAAGCATCTGTGTTTGAGTAGTGAAGTAGTAAAGGCAATGTAAACATGTATTCTTTCTGTTGACCAACAGGAGATGAGTTTTCTTCCACCTGTGACTTCAGAAAACACTTTCATGATGAGTTTGTGGTGTCAGTCGCTAGTTTCAAACCTTTCTTCAATACAAAAATATGTTCAAATTGTAAATGTTGGTCCCATTTAAAGTAAAATAAACAACAAAGCGGGGTAAACGTAAGTGCAAAGTTACCTTGTAAGTAATTAGTGCTATTATGTTAGGGTGCAGTATCCCTTTGATTTCTTCGTCAGATACCATAAAAGCCAACACAGGAGGTAGTTATCCAACTAGCTGTAACGTATATCTGGATGCACCATATATTTGACACAGGTGACATTGGCATGTCCATTTCTATGATAATCATGTATACAGTGCAGACACATGACATATAGCAAATATTATAGTGAGCATCTTATTTCTCACTTAAGTTCACTTTGTATGTGTGTCATTAATAATAAAGGTTTTATGGAAATTATGCAGGGCTCTTTAAGTATGTTAAAGAATAGATGAATTATATATGCTTCTGTAAGACTGTCTAATATACAGAATAAAAAAATCTAAAGACACAAGCTACTATTTTCCAATGAGAATAATAATACCTCAAAACAGGGAAAAAAGATTCTGTAGCTCAGAGGATTATATTTTTCTTGACAAATTGACAAAGAGTTGCATTTTCCAGCATGCAGTGATCTATAAGGTGCAGTGGCTCGTTTTTAACACTAAATGAAGGATAATGAAGTCCATACAGCAGAGTATTTTATCTTTAAAATACTTTACTGCATTAAAAACACCTCAGGTCTGCTTGGGCTTGGCTTCAGCTGCAGGAAATAAAGCTGAAAAAGAGAATATAAGTCCCCGCTGAATACATGTCTATAGAGATGAATTATAATAGTCAGCCTGCCGTGACCTTAACACCACAGCAGGGACACACACACACATACACACACGGTTATCGGCCTCCTGTCAAAGCAGCCCGTCCATTCGTCTTTTCCTGCCGCCATCCGCCGAATTAATTAAGCAGAAATGTAAACGTTTTAATTGAATGTCAAAGCAGGACCTTAACAACATGCTCCTATGTAAATGAAAGTGACACCGCTTTAAACCTGTGTGTTTACATGTGGGTTTATACCAAGGTCACAGCAGCCTAGTCATGTATTTATGCATGTGTGTGCGTGCTGCACAGCGTAACTACAAACATTTTAATTGAATTAACACCACTTGTGTACTAATTGGCCCCATGCATTTAAACCAGTAAGGCTTCAATCAACCAATAGTGGAAGCAAACCCTGTAAACATCTCCAGATCCTTTAATGGCCACAAGAGTGATTCGTAGCCATATTAATTACAAATAAATTAGATGATCATTTTTATCAACAAATCAAGATTTGATTTGTTGATCATTTTGTCTGATCACTGATGGGTTGTGTAAAGGCAGTTGAAATGGAACCCATAGAGCTTGAGTATTAGTCATACTCTGACTTCCTTTAAGTGAAACTAAGGCTACGTCCACACGTACACGGGTATTTTTGAAAATGGAGATTTTCCGTTTTCGTTTTAAAAAATAATCCCGTCCACACGTAAAGGCAGAAATGAAGGAAAACGCTGCCAGGAACATGCCAAAGCAACAGGTGGCGATATATTCCTAACCGTGCAGAAACGTTGGCCAATCAGAAGTCTAGAAGCCTCGGTGGGAAAACGTAAACAAAGCTGGGGCATAGAAGCAGAACCGAGTTGTATGTGTGGAGGGACAGTAACTGTGTGTGTATATGTAAGCATTTAAACACTGCAGAGAGTACAATTAACATTAATAGTATTGTAGAAATTCATTTCACCGAAACAATAACGTGGCGCACAGTGTGACGTTAAAAAATGCGCACACCTTTGACGCTGCGTTTTCTGCGTTTTCTGCGTTTTCTGCGTTTTCTCCGTTTTTCTCGTCCACACGTAAATGCAAAAACGGAGTTTTCAAAAATATCCACCCTGGCCGGAGTTTTTAAAAATCTCCGTTTTCAGTGACCAAAAACGCCGTTTACGTGTGGACGAAAGGTGCAAACGCATAGAAAAATCTGCGTTTTCAAAAATACCCGGGTACGTGTGGACGTAGCCTAAGTCAACTGAAATAATTGTCTGATACTTGAAAACTTGTTGGATTGACGTTTTACTTGTAAAGCAAAACCTGAGGTCAATTTTCTTGGGAATAATTCAACAGTGGGAAAATCCTTTTGGGACAGTGTGCATCACAAGTACTTCCGTACCAGCCTGGGGCACAAAAAATCCCCTCTATTAATAGTGTTTCTATTAAAACACTGTTTTGTTTTGTTTTTTAAACTACTAGGTGTTCCTGGCAGCAGTTTGGGACCTTCATTTTGCATTGTGCTGTAGTCTTTCATATTAGTACTCATAGGCAATATAGGATGATCAAACTAGACTTCACGTGTGAGGTGTGAAGCTGACTATGAAACCAAGGACACCCTATGTTTGCTGACTAATGGGAAGTAAGTCAATGTGTAGCCAATTAGCATAACCTCAATAATTCTCCTTTCTGATTCTAATAATGACCATAAATTAGAAAATTGACACATTGTTCTATTCACAGAGCAAGAAACCTGAGGCCACGTTTCCCATAAAAATGATACAACTGCTAAAAAGCCATGTTGGCCCCTGCTAGCCATTTTAGTGTTGGCTTCACTTTCAGAATCAAAAGCTATGTTGACCTTTCATACTGTCATTTGGTGCTATTTTTATAAATTAGGTTGTTCAATAAAATAGTTTTTATTTCAGCTGAATTCCTGCAGCTGTTTTACAGCTTGAACTAAATTAACACAGTTAATAACTATTTTATGAACCCATGTGTAACATGCATAGATCTAATTAAACACATTTTGAAAGAAACTATCTTCCCTCTTGGTGGTTTATAAACAGAAGAATCTTTATTGAGGTCATAAGTCAAGTGAATATTTGGGTTTTCTCTTAGAGTTTCTGTTACCAGAAGGATCTTCACCTGCTGTCCATTAGAAAGAAACATGTTTAAGGCAGTTCTGCGTTGAGTTCAGTTTTCAGGAGGGGCAAATGTAGAATTTATGGTACGACTGGTCTTTTTGCCTGCATAGAGCCTACACAAAGGGATTTCCAACCTTGTTTGCATGCATAATGTGCATGCACATAATGAACAGCATGTAAGTCGACGTGGGTGACACTGTGTCCGATACTGATGGGGTTAAAAACTGTGCTGGAAGAGCAAAAGGAGTGACAACTGAGCTCACCTTCAACAGGAGGAACAGAAGCTCAAAAACTCTAAAAAAAACAAACAAACTAAAAACTAAAAGTGTTTTTATCTTCCTTGAGAAGAGACCTCTTGTGGTCATAAATGTGATTACGTGTCTACATAGAGAATTCAGGCTGATGACTCCATCACTTCAGGAAACCTCGTTAGTAACACAGTAGATAAAATATTGTGTAAAATCTATATGAAGATGTCTTCATGTGGCCATTTTTACCATGAAATCTGCTCTCCGGAAGCAACTTTATATTTAAAGAAAATATATATTATAAGGCCATTATAACAACATATCAGTGGTGTAAGTTATATTCACTGTTATCAGGGACTGTACCGTATACACGAGAAGACTCTTATTCACTTCATTAATTTCAAACATCTCATTGTAAGCAATCTTTTTTTCAAAAACACACGTGCACGCCCCTGCTACAGTATTGCTTGGCCTGTTTGTGCTGTTGGCAAATTGATATACTTAATCACACTGAGAGAAGTTTTAAAAATTAGATGTTAGATGTTATACACTGCTTTTATGAGGTTATAGCTGAATAAATGCAGAAAATGGGCCATTTTAGCTCATTGCTAGGTGGTTGCTAGGTAACAAGATGATGTCAGAACTTCTGATATAGATAAGAACCCTCAGGGGCCTAAGATGTACCCGTGTGCCAAGGAGAAAACAACAACTCAATAAATAAATACATAAATAAATAAAATACATCAACAATCAAAAGTACAGCATGAGAATCAAAGGAGGTAACTGCAGTGGACAGTTTTCATTTTTTCCATGGATGGCTACATTCATAGGATGATTCTCGTCCGAGGTCTGCTGCCACTCATTTGTATCGGTTCTATTTACACTTATCTTTTATCCTTTAATATACATTACTGCGCACAGTTATTGTACAGCCATATCTGAGTTTGAATGTTTTTTCAATAATTGTAATCTAAAGTTAAACTGCGTCCATGTCGCTGTTGAAAATGAAACTCCTCTTGCATTCCTGCAATGTTCTCACATGCAGGAATACACAGCTTTGCTAAATGAACTCTTGTTTATATTGTGTTTTTTCCTTTCCTGCAGCCGTCTAAATAATTAGCTTTTGTTGTAGAAAATGATGAATTTGGGCAGTTAATTTATTGATCGTCCGGCTCCTTTCGATGTGCTTTGCTTTAGAAAGTCATTAATCAATGGATGAAAACACCTAATTCTACTCCTGCTCTGTTTTCCCCCCCTTTTCTTTTCTTTCTTTATGCATTCTGTCTGGAATGGAAAATCCCCCGCGGCATTATGGAGACGAATCAAAACTATGAACTAAAAATGATGGTGATGGAGAAGAAATATAAGAAATGTACATTTAGAATAAAAAGCACCATGAATTCATCATTTATATCTGCTGGTTAGTAATGATAAAAACAAACACCACAGTTTCAGTTCAGCTTAAAGTGGGAGTCATGCTGATGTTAAAAAAGACCTTTATATTAAATATTATGAATTTGTTCCAGTGAATGGTGTTACAATATCATAACTGGATGAAAATAAATGCTAAAAATTCATTTTCAAAGATGAAATTAAACAGTTGACAATGACAATAACAAGTGTTAGTAGGAATAATATTCACATTTACCATTATTTTGTGTGGGTTTTTTTAAACGTTTTTCTCATTTAACACCACAAACGACCTCAGTATGACAACCAAAACATGACAGAAGCGGTGTGTTATTTATGTGCAATCTTCTGATCTCACATTGAAATACCTCCACTATCTTATCATGAGTAATGTTTATGAACAAGTTAAAACAATATATTGTCAGTCAACAGTCTGTACACACAAGAGGGCAAAAAACTATGATGAACAAATGCACAAAGTGTAGCTCTTTGACTATTGTACACAGCGAGCACAGTGAAGAGGAAGCCAGCATTTAAATGTAAAGTGTTATGATAAATTACAAATTCTTACAATAATTCATAACAGAACATGAGGAACATGAGAAAAAAATAGTAAAGTGAACTTTCAGATCATCTCTGGCGTCTTTAACGGTGCATTTGGGGCTTAGTTTTCCTCACACTGGGCTCTTTTTGTCCCAGACAATTATTTAGTGGCAAAGTAAGCTAGGACCAAAATAAACATATTTGGTAGAGGGCGCAATTTCCTGCTCAGTGTAGCAAAGGAAGTTTAGCTCATAGCTGATGTTGTTTTGTGGCTGCAGTTATTTACTTTTATATAGATAAGAATGAAAACTGAATGAAAAGAATTTCTCACCTATGCAACTATGAGGTGTTGTAATTCTCCAATAGGAATGTATGTATTTTATATATTTGTGCATTGTTATTGTTGTATACAATAAAAACAAATCTGAGACAAGTGCTAGCATTGTAAAATGTAGTTTATTAACATTGAACAAATTAATCTGTAAGTGTAAAACTAATATTAACTATTATAAGTTCAATCATGACATTTTTGGCCAGCAGTTAAACTCAAAATGTAAAATGCACCAAATATTTCTTGTTCACTAGTATAGTTGTATAGTTTTTGCCAGGAGCAGGAAGTCTAAAAAGTCACTGAAATGTAAACAATAATGCTCAGGTTGTTTTTTCCCAGCTTTATGGATTTCTTCGTTTTATTAAAACTCAGCACTAATAATTCATCGGTATTTTTCATTTGTGGATGAATGCAAAAAGAAAAGAAAAGCCTTAGATCTAAAAGGAAGTGTCATGCCAGTGATTTGACTCTTCAGCAGTGACTAACAGCTAATTCCTTAGAACAAGACACACAAATCACTGAAAAAGGAAGTAAAGATGTGGGATTGGGCTGCAGTGCTGCTGGCTTCCTTCACTGTTAAAAAAATATTCCTTTTTCATCAAATTGAACAACCAACCATACAAGGACATTTTTACTGATGTTGTGATTAAAATTGCCTTTTTGAGTGCACGTTAAAAAAAAAACAATCTCCTAACAATAAGAACCTACATCCTTGGAGGTGAAAAATTACATGTAAGACGACCCTAGATTTGAACTACCAACCCTGTGCTTTCCTGCTGGCTACTGTCGACCCTGAACCTGTGCTTCAGCCAATCAGACGGGCTGTTGCCGCTCCACATTCCTCCATGCTGAAAAAGTCGCTTTAAGCCGACAAGAGTTCATTTTCAGACGCTTATGTTTGTGTTTTTGTTCGTTATCAATCCACCAGAGGTCTCAAGGATGACAAATGGGTCCTGTCAGGGCGACGCCAGTCATAACAACACACACTCATACTCACACACACACACACACACATTTACATTTTCAGGCATTTAGCTGATTCTTAGCTGTTCTTATCCACAGCAGCTTACAATGACTGATGTACACACACATACTGTATGCTTTACGTGTGTGTAGATGTAGGTGTGTGTGTGTGCGTGCGTGTGCGTGTTTGTGAAGCAGACGGGTGGGAAAGCTTGGGGTCATGGATAACAAGTCAGACCCAAAACACAATGAGCTTGGATGTAATCTGTCTTATCTTCACTCGTACACACGTGCGCGCACACACACACACACACACACACATACATACACATACACACATACATACATTACACAGTCACACAGTGGATGAAAGCTGAGCGATTTGAACTGGCAGAATGACCACCTATAAGATCAGAAATAAAAATAAATATCAGAAAAACAAGATTTTAGATTGTTGAAAGTTTTTCGGTGGATGAATGACGAGAATGAAAAATAACTGACAAGAAGCTCAAAAACTATACGAATTTTAAAAAAAAAATCTTTCCTGAGAAGAGACCTCTTGTGGTTATGGATGTGATTGCTTGTCTACATAGAGAATCCAGGTTGTAGACATAGCCTCCATTGCTGCAGTGAAACCTCATTAGTAGCAGATTTGTTAAAAGCATAAATCTGCTGATGTCTACATACACAAAAATTCAGAAATTCGCTTTCACTACTGATGTTCATAATCTAGCTAGAACCCCATAGAGTTGAAACAGAAATTCTGAACTTCTTCCACAAAGAGTGATGTAGTTGCTGTAGAATGGCAGTTTGCCTCCCACCAGGTGACCTGTGTAATCATGTTGCGGTCCCCCAGAGGCTGAGCATGCAGCACCTTTCACCTCTGGGGTACTAGTTGGTCGCCGACACTACTTGCAAAAAAAGAATAAATCCAGTCACCAGAAAGTTATTTTTTCCTATTTGCAAAGATGTTGCTCAAAGATGTTTACTTTAGCATGACTTAGTCATTATCTGTACTGTTTTTGGAAAAAACTATAAATCTTTTGTGATTCTGTACATCAAGAACAATCTGCTGGGCACTGAGTAGGAAGTGGAATGATTCTGCTCTGTCAGCTTTGAGTGACATTAGTGAACAAACAGCATTTCTTTATTAGGGTTACTGGGTGTTATGACCTATAGGGGTAACAAAGTATATGTACCGAACTGATATTTGAAAAACTTTCAGTTACCTCTGGTTTGATGAACCAAACTGCACTGATTTAAAGAAAAACTGCTTAGTTGTACAAACTAAAATCTTTAGCACTGAAGGTGTGCTAAACTGATTTACTACAAATCACCAGCAACCTTTGATAGACACATGAGAGAGGTTTGCATGTAGCCAGTGCTGCTTTCACCATATTGGCATGTGTTCACAGTGTCAATAAAGATAATTTGAATGAAGTAAAAAGAGTCCAGTCTGAAGCAAAGCGCTGTAAAGAAGACATGAAAGAATAAAAGGGGGGAAAGGAGGGAGATAGTAAAAACTGAGTGTTTGGAGAAAAAGGAGGATGGAGAAAAGAGAAGTGAGAGAGAAAGGATACGTGTGAATTTGAGGGAGAAAGAGAGAGAGAGACTATGGAGAAAAGCGGAGAGAGAGGAGGAGAGAGGATAAGTGAATGGAAGTGGAGAGAGAGGGGGTGGGAGAGAGAGACTCGTGTAGAACACTCTCTGGTAGTTCTGGCTCCGGAGACGCGCTGGACGCAGCGGACTGTCCCGGCTCCTCTGGATGGTTCACCGCAGCCCGGAGGAGGGACAAACCTTCCACCGCTGCCCGGAAATCGGCGCCCAGGAGCCGCACACACTCTGATAACTGTAAGGCTTTGCTGCTTTGCCAACTTTCACGTTATAAAAAGAAAGGGAAAACATCAAAGGGAACTCCAAGCAAAACCTATCGGAGCCTCTCCGCGTCTCTGCCCGCCGAGCGCTGCCTCTGCTTGGACTCGATCAGCACGCGAGATCGCTGAGCTTCCAGGGACTTATCCGGATCATCTGCTCACTTATTCAGATGAAACTATTCATCACGAACTGGTTTACACTGTAAACTACTCGGAAGTGTGAACGTGAGTGCCTTAACGGCTTTTGTTGGCTTTTCTAACGCGGTTTTTTTGCGCTCGGTGTGCGTAAAATCCGCGCTAAAACAAACCATCCGAGACAGAGACAGCGGAGCAGAGGAAGGAGGCAGAAGTCAGTTTATATTTGGTGTTTTATTGGTGTTCGAAGTTTATGTTCCAAACTGAGTGCTTTTATTTGGTTGGTGAGACTTAATTCGTCACGAGTTTTAAAAAGAACGTAGAAGAAGAAAAAAACTGCAAATAGAGGCAAACAATTCAGTTATAAGATCATTTTATTTTAAGTCATACAGAAGATTCTTTTATTTGTACATCGTTTACGTCTCCTCATTTCAGTGGACGTAATTGTTTCCTCTTTTTAATATTCGCCCATATTCACCACTATAAAAACTCTTTCTACTTTTTAATAATGTCTACTTAAGATGTGTAGAATCGTACTTCATTCTTACCATTGGAATTTAGATCTGCAGATTTTCTTTTCTTTTTTTAAAAACAAATAACACACCAGAGTGGACATCCACCTTTGAAATTCCTCTGCGAAAGGCTTCAGGTTGAACCAGTGGAGTATTTAAGACTGAACAAACTCAGCAAGATCACCTAAAACATCTGAAGCATGACCCTCTCACTCTTTTTTAATTATAAACACGGATATAAATTTAAATTTGGAATTTTGTATCGGATTTTATCCTTTTTTAGCTTGTTTGAAGCCTAAAAACACATTAGGGTGACTGAAAGGAGAGCAGAAGCCAGACTGTGAAACATATTTATTTGAGATTTGGTTTGCAATCAAAGTTGTAGAAAAGTGAAACACCTGAGTTGTAAATTTATAGATAAAAAAACTCAGACTACATGTAATGTTGATAAATTGTCATTTTAAACTTAATACCTAAAACATTTCAATGCAATTTGCACCATTTTACATTTACAATTTTTACAAAACGCAAGAAAAAGGAAAAAAAAGTAAAGAAAAAAAACATTATCGATCAGCAGGCTGATGTTTAATGTGCTCACAAATTTAACACAAATGTAATTTGGGATGAATCCTCAGAAAAGAAATTGTTTGAAACAAAACGCTTTCTAGTAAAAAAAAAAAAAAAAGTGTGAATCAGGTGTGATCTGTTGTAGATTTTGAAATGAGCAATGAGACTGAATTCTGCAGAAAAAAAAAATCCAGCAAACACATCGGTCATCAGTTGAGTTCTGGAGTCGAGCTCTCTCTTAAGTCCCTGAAAACGGATTTATGTAAAAACGCAGTAACTTAAGGCACTGATTCTATCTTTTAAAAAGTCATAAATGTCTCACTAAAGTTGTTAAATATGTTTAAAAATTAATTAAACACACAATTAAAAAAATTGTCTGTAGTGAATCTGACACTTGTTGTATTTCTCGTGTTTGAAGTGAACAAATGGAGCCCCTGCATGTTCAGCGCTTCATGTTTTGACCTCTTGAATGTTTCTATATGTTTTTTGATCCTGATGATTGATGCCGCTCTCTCTCTGATGTTTCCTCCCAGCAGTCAGTGGACAGCCATGCTGAAGCCGGGCGACCCGAGCGGTTCGGCCTTCCTTAAGGTGGACCCGTCCTACCTGCAGCACTGGCAGCAGCTGTTCCCTCAGGCTCAGCTAAAAGCTCCTCTGGCTCCTCCGCCGCCCCCACCTGACCGTCTCTCCATCCCTATTGACACCATGCGCCCGTCCCGCCTGCATAGCCACCTCCTGGCTTCCACGCACTGCACTTCTTCTTCTTCCACGTCCTCCTCTTCAGCAGCTTCTTCTTCTTCAGCAGCAGCAGCAGCAGCAGCAGCGGCAGCCCTCACTCCGTCCACCTCCATCTCCATTTCCACCAACGCAGGGCTCTCCCAGCTCCCTGTGCCCCAGCAGATCGCACTTTTTGGACAGGCATTGGCCCCAGTGTGCGCTGGACCTGGAGGTCCTGGAGGAGGAGGAGGAGGACCAGGAGGAGGCGGAGGAGGAGACCTAGTGGTGGTGGTCCCTCCAGAGAACCCGCAGGGGCTCAACCCAGCAGCTGGGCTCCTCCATCAGGCCAAAGAGCAGAGCTGCGGAGGGGTGGGGGTTGGAGTGGTGTCGTCCAGCGTGAAGAGCAGCAGCAGCGGAGGCAGCGAGGAGGGCGGCAAAGGGACCGTGACGAGGTTCAAGCTGACGGCAGAGGAGCTGGACTACTATCTGTACGGACAGCAGAGGATGGAGATCATCCCGCTGAGCAACCACACGGGAGAGCTCAACAACCGTACGTACACACACACTGACACACACGCTTTATTTAGAGAAGCAATCCTGTAATCTTCAGTTCTAACAATCCTTCTGTGGCACTCGACCATGACCTTTGACCTTGTGGTGTACTCAGTGTTTAACTGTCAAGTACTTATAATCACACTGTAGTGTTTCTGTCGGGCTTAAAATCGTATGGTCAGCGTTTCAGGTGTTTCTTAATCCTATTATTACAACTAAAATAACATATTTTTAATAAAATGTTTAACCACTGAGTGTTGCTAATTATAATTTTTTATTTTAAAAATTGCTTATTTCTATAATTTCCCATGAATATTTATGTATTATTACTGCAAAAAATTTCTTTACTAGTTTTTGAAAAGTTATAACTAATCTTTTAAAAAAAAAATTTAATCTCAAAGATAAATTTACACATAACGTCTGCTCTTTTTGACCACAATAATTTTCTTTTGTGTTTTGCTGCGTTTCTTTCAAAATACACACATATGTGGCATGCTGCCAGCATCGGTTTCCACCTAAACAACCTCTTGAAATTACAATAATTTATACAGACGATTCCCAATAAAATGATGTATTTAAATCTCCTCCATCACTCAACATGTGATTCACTCCTTAAACTGCACATAATTTCAGATTTATTTGGTCATTAAAGTGCACTAAACTTGTAACTTAAGTTTACGAGCAAATCTAACATGATTTAACTAATGTAAGATTTAATTTCATTCACTGCAGTTTTAAAGCGTGTCATGCAGCACTTGTGTGAGACGTTACAGTTGGTTTGACAGCTGCTGTGCTGGACAGTAGGAGCTGGAAGGAGAGGATAGTGGTTGGCGTGGAGGGTCAGAGGTCAAAGGTCAGCAGCCTGGCCTGGGATCACGCTCTCAGACAGCAGCAGTCCTGCAGCTCACAGTTAATATTAACCAGAGTCCATTTGGATCTTATGTTAAAAAACAAACGCCTCTTTTCTCTGCACCTGTCGGCCTTCACGCACCATTTAAGGGTGTTTATTAGAGTGCGCTGTCATTTCATTCCGGTCAAAGCTGCGGATTATTTCCCGAAAAGTAATAAAATTTTATATTAAAAAATAGAAACATTTAGAGATTTTTTTTTCTTAGTTTTATTTTGTTTTAATGGTTTTTCACTTTTACTTTTTTGTGTTCTTCGAAAAAAAGACAATCTTCATCCGCCTTAAAAACGGATATTTTTCACTCTAAAGCCGACTAAACTCCAGCTTCGATATCGGCTGTGAATCCTCGCACACGTTTACACAGATATCGACGAGGCGCTGTCATGCGTAAAAGACGCACGAACACGCCGGTTAAAATCTCGCCAGTCTGGCCTAGAGGTGCGTTTCTTCAGTCCTGTCGGGACGTCCCGTTAAAAGAAACACACACACGCATACTTCCCGTTGGAGGCTCAGCGCTGAAAACAGCCGCTGTGCACGTGGAGATTGATTTAAAGTTTCGGAAAGTTTGACATTTACCCCAGGAAATCACTTAAATACCCAGAAAAATGCTTCTAATTTCATATATATCAGTGATTCAGTTTTCTGTTGTGATGTGCATTACCCTCTGAATATAATCAAACTTTCACCGAGTGAGTTAAATCCTGAACTGAACAGATTTGTTCAAGCGTAATTTAAGTTTTTGAAATCGCATTGTTTGCCATTAGTTTAACATTACAGTCAGAATTTATTTATTATTGTAATTTAATCATTTATTTGCCCGATTCTTATTATTTTGTTATCGCGCAGTTTTATTTTAATGTCCTCACAACATTTCTAACATTATGGAGGAATTTTTCGCTCACTGATTTAAAAAAGGTCCGTTTTTGATTACTTTAATCTCCGACTTCCAGAACATTCCCACACAAAAAAGGTGATTTTAAAGTGGCTGCACCGTGATCCATCTTAATTTCAGTCGGATCTCATTGGATTTTTTAAAGTGTTCAGAATTTGCAGAAAAATAACGAGGACTTCGTTTTATTTCTGTTTTGCTTTAAACGTTAAACTTCGTGCTCTCTGCTGCTGCAGCCTCACCGCTCTGTCTCGTTCTGCTGTAATAATCCTGTAATCTGGCGCTTTGGCGTCTGTGCCGTAACCTCGGGATTCATCTCCGCCGCTTCTGCTTTCAGGCGTTATGGCAGCGATCCTAAACAGCACGCAGATTGTGTGTGTGTGTGTGTGTGTGTGAGTGTGAGCGCGTATATTCCGCGGTGATAAAACGGACCATCAGCAGTAATCTGAGTCGATACGCGCCGGCAGGGCCGATGAGGGATGGAGGGACAAGCAGGAATTAATTGCCGTATACAGTTTTGTGTTTGTGGAGGGGAGAGATAGGGAGAGAGTGAGAGAGGAGGAGGGGGGATCGATCCACCGACCTACCGGCCCGCTATTTATCATCCCAACACGGTCGTATTGAGGTCTCCTGGGTGTGTGCGCGCGCGCGTGTGTGTGCTTTAGTGGGTGGAGTGGGGGTGTAGATAAAGCAGTCACATACGCACTCCTTCATGTGTCACTGTCACAGCTCGATTATTAATTACAGTAATAATAATAATAATAATAATAATAATAATAATAATAATGATGATGATAATGATGATGATAGTTAATTATTATCCATTTACGTTTTTACTTATTTAATGTGGGTGGGGTGGGGGTGGGGGGGTATTTTTTTATTATTTTGTATTTTTATTTAAGTTCAATAACTGCAAGTCGTTTTTCCTTCTTTGCTATGCTAACAGGTTTTGTCTGAATATTTATGGCACTGATTTTCACGCTTGGATTTTAGGGCTCTTACGTCTTTAGATAAATATTTTCAAAAATGTAGAATGTTTTTTTCTCTCTGCACTAATAGAAGAATAAATGTAAAAAGCATCCACCAACAGAATGCAGGACTGACTGAAGGTCTAGCTCGCCATATGTTGATACAGTTTAAAATAAATTAAGTTATTATTAAAATGATTGACTGCAATGATTTGTTGAGTGACATAAATTATTATGTCACTATTTTGTTTTTTGAGAGAGGAAAACTGCAAGGGTCACTTGTTTTTGTTGTTTTTTCCACTATTTTCTAATTGATTGATTAGTCAAAAGATGTTTTTTTTTTCTCCAAACATTGAATGATTATTAAATTAAATAATTATTAAAACAGTTTAAAGCTTTCACAGATCAATCTTTGGTGTAACTCAAAGTCCAGCAACACTGGATCCCACATTTGCCATTATGCCATGGAATAACCTCTCATTAGCCCATCACAGTCTGCTTTTGTTACATGAGCTTTCTGTTAGAAGCTGCAGGATAAACATGAGGATGCCTTTGTGACATCATTCGAGGTAGTTTTTAAGACTTTATAAAAATATTTTCCAAAGAGATTGTTTTTGTTTTTTTCAACAGACTGAGTAAAACTACTCGTGGTGAGAAAACCGAGTTCTTTAAATGCTCCAAAATTTGTGAGTTTGTTAGATGACAAGTCAAAATGTTCTCAAACATTTGGATTGTGACTCATTTGTATTTAAAAATCATAATGTTAGTATTCACAGATTCTTGGCTACTTCTAGATTAAAAAATGATCAATAAATGACAAATTCTTCCATCTGTTACTGCTATTACAAGCTAAAAATACAGATAAATCAAGCAGACTTACCTAACATGCTGGCGGATTAGCATACAATTAGTTCCTTTGGTTTATTGCCTAAATATATACATTTTTAGTTATTAATTTAATAATTTGAAAATCAAATTAAATTCCAGCCATATTTCCCCCAGTCCTTTAGATGTTTAAGTCATCTATGTTCACATCAGTTTTATGTGACTGAGCAGAAGTGGAAAAACAAACCGAAAGAAAACATAAAGAGGCTGGAATTTTATGTTCAATAAATACATACATAAATTTTAAAGCTTTATGTCGATTTCCCAACAGCAAAACGTATGGCTGGAAGTTATCAGCCAGCTGGGATGCATTCTGCTTTGATAGGAAACACAGATCAGTTCTTCCGAGTTACATCTGGAGTTAATACCAGCTGACAGTTTTACAGTAATTTAATAACGGCTGAACACACACACAGACCTCTGACTGCTTGTATGTTGGTTTTCAGCCTCCGTCAGTTTGTGTGGAGTCACTCAAAACAACTTTAGCACACAAACTATACTGTGTGACAGATATTAAATGCAAATCACACTTTAACCTCTCTCTAACCGACAAGCTTGCAGGTCAAGTTGTTGTTTACTGTCTTTAAGTGCTAATGAGAGGCTTGAAATGAAATTGAAACCTTCTGTAAAGACGAGGAGCAAGCAGTACGTCACGTATGCTCTGTGCAAATCCAATTCTTGAAAAATCACATGCATAGAGTTCTGACTGATGCTGCGATCGCATTTTAAAGGCAGCATGCTGTGACTGCTGCCTGGATTATGTCTCATCTGGTTACATTGATGCAGGGAGAAGGATTCAGAATCATGCATGTTAGTAAAAGATTGTGGTTTTCATTAAATATTTAAAATCTAAACATGTCATGGTTTGTTGACATATTTAATATTAAACCATGACAGTATTTCCTGTGTTTGATATGTGTTTCTCCTACAAAAAACAAAAAGCCATCATATTACAGAGCTCCAGATACAATTATTCTCTGTGTAAGAGCTGATGTTGCTCAGAAAGACCTCATAGAGCTGATTTTCCTGATTATGATCAATTGTGGAAATAAAGAGGGTTGAAAGATTTAAACCTGACCTGTCTTAGAAAATCATTTAAAGACCTTGATATTCTGCCATCGATGTAATTCAAGTGAAGAAAAATAAATAATTGCATTTATGAAATTCATAGTTACAGTACGGCAGTCAAGCCTGTTATGTTTAACATGTATATACATAAAGTGTAGACCTCCCAGACTGGACACAGGACGACACCTCTGTCTTTCAAATGGTTTTGAGAAAAGAAAAATAAAAGAATCACAGAATGTGAATAGAAGTGTGAATAGTTTTTATGTATATATTTTATGATTGTACAAGCATTTCTATTTTTATTTTAAAAGGAGAACCAAAAACAGGAAAAGGTTTTTCTACCTAATTGTGTTTTTAAGATGTCCACAATGATTTCTGACCACTACGAGGTGGAAGAACAAACTCAAGAATACTGAATATGTTACAGAAATATATATTTATTCACTTATAAACCTCATTCTTTGGTCAAATGCTGACTTTGGAGTCTGAATTTGTCCCTAACACAGCAACAACTATTAGTTTTTAAGTGGACTCTGCCTCTACCAAAGGACTTGTCTTTTACTTTAATAAAGTTATAATGCACATTAAAAACAAAATGAACTGTTGACTCACTCTCTGTTTTCTTAATCTGCTAAGACAGACGGCTGTACAGTCAATACAGGTCGGTGAGTGAAATAGCATTAGCTCGTAAATCAGCACACCTGTTTACCCAAAATATCACTTCCGGCTTAAAAAACAAGATGGTGGTGGAGACAACGTTAGCGTAGAGGTTTCATATATAGAGTTTGGAAAGTAATAGGTGATGTCACAGTGAATGCATCGACCTCTTATATACCATCTAGACCAGGGGTCAGCAACCTTTCACATCCAAAGAGCCATTTGGAGCCGGTTTCCACGCAAACGAAAACACTGGAGCCGCAAATACATTTTGACATCTAAAATGAAGATAACACTGTATATATTGTTTTTTACCTTTATGCTTTGTGTGAACAACTAAAGTGTGTTGCTTATGAAATCCATGAAGTGCTACAGAGAAAATTACATTTTATTTATGTAATTAACACATTTTGAACTCTTAAAGAAATATAACAAAAGGAAAGCTGAACTAAAATGATCCATGTGGCAAACAAAAACTGTTGTGAGCCGCCACCCTTATATCGCCTTTGGGCTTTTGGAGCCTTGACCTGACTTTTAAAAAGTAATTGGAAAAAAAGCTCTATGCTGCTAAAAAATGAAAAATAGATATTTGCAAAATTCTGCCTAAATATGTATTTTACCTGGTTAATGTGTGTGGCGGGGCGTGGCCTGCAGCGCTGCTGCAGGGGAGGCGGACGCACCTGAGCGGCACCCGCAATCACGCCTCGCCGCCTTAACGTCTGTGTGTGAGCTGAAGAGCTACAGCCGGCTGTATGCGTACAGCAACCGTGTGTGAAAAGTGGTCAATAAAGAGATGCTGAAAAGCGTGTTCATGCAAACATCGTCGGGTCTGCCGTGGTATGTTTACAATGGGACTTCTGCTCCTGAACCTCTGCGCACAGCGTCTGCAAATCGGGGCTGTACGAAGTCACTTTCATCTTTACGCAGGACTGTAAGATGTCATCTGTGAGGCGTGAGCGGTGTTTGTTTTTAACATAGTTCACGGTGGAGAACAGCTGCTGACATAATGTGGATCCGAAGATCCATAATTGGCCTACCTGGGGTTGAAAGTCTCAATAAATGCACGGCGTTTCGGCGGGTACACCGGCTTCCGCGAGTGTGATACTTATTTTGAGCGATGAAAAAATAAAAGAATATAATTGTATTTTTATATTTCAATATCACAATAATCTTACAATTTAGAACTACAAGTTAAAAAAGAACTAACATAAATAAAATACACTTCAGCTAAATACTTCTAATTTATTTTCCCAAACCACACGGAGCCGCACTATAAGGACTAAAGAGCCGCAGGTTGCTGACCCCTGATCTAGACAATTAAGACAAACTAGACACTCAATGCAATGTATGCCTTTGTTTTAAGAAGGTATTTCTGGCTTTATATTAAACATGCTGCAGGATATATGTGTGCAGTTCACTTTGATGTAATAGATTAAAGCTGCACCATCTAATTTATGACCACTAGGAGGCAGAAGACTCACCACAAACTCCACATGACAGTTGATATAGCTAAAAAAAAAGTGTTTTACACGTGTAACAGCAGACATGAGTAAACTACAGAATGTCTTTTTGTGTCCACTTAATATCTATAGTCTCAAAGCAAAATCCTGAGAGAAATATCTGCTTCTATAACCACTTCCTTCTAACCTAAAGAGGATAACTGAGAGCTAAAAAGTGTAGCAGTATAGTTCTGGTCGTAGAAGAAGTAAGTATAAGCCTCACTGTGTGGTCCCATCTCCTCTGGACTCACAGCTGTGCTATTAACATCCACAGCTGTGATCAAATGTGATGATTTTGCCAAAGAGAAGTCATCGAAACTCAGATTTCTTGCTCTTTGATGCTTGTAATGGCAGAAAGTCAGGAAATAACACAAAGTGTATATTACTCTTACAGTTATTGCTGAAGATCAGAGTGACATAAGAAAAACTGTGGAGACTGAAAGAGGCACCTTAAAGTTTCAAAACATGAAAATACTTGTTACTAAGATGTAAATGGAGCAGATTAATAACTCGGTGTGGAGTTTAAAGAGATAATAAAGAGATATCAAAGTCAAACACACTTATTAAAAAATCTTTTTTTTATGAGAACAAAACACTTCATAAAGCAGCAGAATAAGAAGTGCCTGTAGCCATTTTCACTGGAAGGAGCTCGGGGATCAGAGGCAGAGCGGAGCTGTCTAAACACTGGCGATGGATGCAACAGAATACTGAGGTTGAATGATGGGTAGCAAGGAGAGCATGCCATAACAAGTTCACAGCCAGTTCATCAGTCTGGAAGAGAGGAAGAGAGGAGTGAAGGATAGAGAAGAAACAGAAGATATGTTCACCAATGACACTTTTACAGATTTAAGTCTGCTCCTGTATGCAGTGAATTAGCAGCAGTATGAGACGTAGTCTCAGTAGTGATAACAACAGAGTCAAACTAAAGGGGGACCTGTGTTCTTGGACTCTATTTAAAATAAACAATCTTTATCTCATTCTGGACCTTGGCGCATTTGGTGATATTATCACCAATCATCTGTCAAGACAAACAATTTTAGCTCCTCCCCCTTTCAGCTAACTTTCTTCTGATTGGGTCACGTTCATAAAAACAAGGTCTTACGGTCAAGGAGCTTTAGTGTCTCAGATGACATATTGGGGATATCTTCATGTCATCATACAGAATTGAGCCTTTAGAGCAGTCTGAAGTCTGAGCTTTTGGCTTACAAGGATATTCACACATATTCTGACCGCATTATATCTTTGTCACATTTAATATGAGCATGTGTCTTTGTGTGTGTTGCATACAGTCATGTGAAAAAGACATGCAGTCGTGAAAACAAACATACATAGCTTGCAGAACCACATTTACTGGCAATAACTTGTAGTACTATTTTCCCATGTGACTTTATCAGTATTCACATCATTGTGGAGCAATGGTCCAACTTTTTACAGTGTTGCTTTCATTCATTGTGGGCATTTGTTTATGACAGTCCCTTCACATCCTTTCATTCAGCCAGTCTGCTGTAGACTTGCTGCTGTGCTTAGGATGAAGCACAGCAATCCTAATTTCCTACTTTCTTTAGCTTTCAGACAGATGGCCTCTTATTTGACTTTGGAGTACTTTATTACTCAATGACTGCAGCATCAAACGATCCAAAATCCTCACCCCTCCACCATCTTGCTTGACAGTCTGTATTCAGTGTTAGCGCTGTTATGCTTTCTTTAATTTTCTTTAAGTGTGGAACTGTGCATCTCCACGATGGTCTTGGCTGTCCAAAAAGGACTGGTTCTAGTGTATTGACGCACAGCATATCCTGTAATATTTAGCATGAAAAAATTAAAATCTTAGTTTTATTACTTTTTATGTATAATTAGATTTGACTAGTATACATTACAACAGGATTGGGATTTTTTTTGTGTGTTTATGAATCGATTATAAAGTTACTTACACGTAAAAGTACGTGTTAATAATAAGTAATAGGAAAAAAGTATACATAAGACACAATTATAACCCATTAAAGTAGTTCCAGTAGTGTTATTAGTTTCCCTGCTATCTCGGTATAAAGCTGAATTGTTTCTGTAACGAAGGTTTGCAGTTCATAGATTCATAAACCACAGTCTCTTCTCTTTCAGCGTGTGTGCACACATGTCAGGAGTCCATCAGCTCCTCTGAGGGGTTAACTGATAACCTGGCTCATAGTTTGTTTGATCTCTGTTTGATGGAGATGTTTGGGATTGTATGTTTCAGTTAACATGTAAATATGGTTTACATTTGTTATTTCAGTGTCGAAGCAGAAGGTCCAGTGATTTGATGTGCTTTGATAGACTCGTTGGTAAAATGTGGCTCATTTGTGTGCTTCAGATAGAAACATCCAATGTAGCGTAAGCATATTAATTTCTTGGCATTATAGTAGTTTTATTATATGTATTAGTTTAGTTTAGTTTTTTTTTTTTTTTTTTAATTCTTAAAGATATCGACAGCCCTGCAGGACTGACAGCTTGCAAAGATGACCTATTCAGGCCTATTCAGCCAAAGCATTGTTGTTTATTGTTGTGGTTTCTCTTATGATGTTTTTATTCCAGAAACCACACACACACACACACACACACACACACACACACACACACACACACACACACACACACACACACACACACACACATGAAATATAAACCTGGGTAACTTCAACTTAAATACAACAAACCTCTAAAGGATCCTCTCACGTGCTTAAACTGGAACACCACAAACTTGAGAACCAGTGATATTTATCATCAGATTTATATGATCACAAGCTTGAATCAGGAGATTGCCTCAAACTCTTTGTGTTTCTAGCAGTCAGATGGATGTAGCACTGACAATGGTGGCCAGATGTGCAACTTACAGGCCTGGTTCGGTTTCAGCACCCAGGTTTGGGCCAGTGCACCCCAGTAGATTTATGTCTGCTTCTGTCTCCGGGACTTTTTGCGTGTTTAAAGCAAGGAACAAACTCTGGGTCTGAAAAATGAAGCCAATGAGGAAGTGGCAATAGCTGAAGTTCCTAGATTGGCCACTGGAGGCTCGCTCTAAAAGCAAGTTGATCTCCACAGACTCACATAATAAATCTTTTAAGTTTTACAGCAGAAATCAACATATTTACATTTAAATATTTTGGTCACTTGGACCGAAAAATAATATAGTTGATGTACAGCGAGTAAATTTATAGTATTTTATTAGCCTATTGTTTAGATAGTTTACCCTCCGGGCATCTCCTAAGTGAGGTGTTTCAGGCATCTCCTAGCAGGACCTTAGGAGCAGACCCTTATATCTATTGCTTGTAAGGGTAACACACTTCTGTATCCCCGTGGAAGAGCTGAAGGAGGTTGGTGGGGATCTAGGCGTCTCTGCTTAGGCTGTTGCCCTGTGGCTTGATAAGTAGTAGAAGATGAAATGGATGGATGGATGGATGGGTTTGTGTGTCTCCCATGCACTCTCAGGCAACAGCTTGCACAACTGTTAACTCAACTCTCCATCCTGTCTTCTATTAACACTATGAAGGGAGCTGAAATTTAAAGTAAATTAAACCAGAGAGTGACATCACAGCTCTGTATGTATTTTCTATTCTCCTAAATTAAGTAACAGTGCTCACATTTGTGTTTCCTTTTGGTGCTTTTTTGTCTTTGGGTCTTCAAGATCATGTTTGTGTTTGTGTTTTTCTTCTTTTTGTTCCAGGTGAAGACCAAAGCCCTCCAATCCTGGGCCTCTGGGATCTCTTTGTACCCTAAAAAAAATCAAGATGCTTTTCTTTTCTTCTGTTATTCCATATGTCTTCTTAGCGTTCAGTATTTCTTTGGGTAAAAGTTTAAACATCCACATGCCCCCTGCCTCCTCACATGCTGATGAAGACATACTCTATGTCCAAACATTAGCTGCTGCACCTTATTAAAATCCTCTCATTTTTCCATGCGATCTAGATTTAATCTTTCTTCTCCCTGCTTCAGTTATTCTGTTTGTCAAGGCTCCGCTTTGAGCTTTTGTTGGCTCATGTGTCGGGACTCCTACACACACATATGTATTTACTTAGTTATTTCTTTTGTTTTCTTTGGTTTGTTTGTTTACCCACATGAATGAAGCAGTCATGAGAGGAAATAGCGTAAGTGGCTGCTCTGTGGTGTTTCTCGTTGTTGCAGACTTTACTTTTACCCCTGAGCTGAAATAAAAGTGACGTTTTTATTTTATCTTGGTTTAATAAGTCAAGGATCCTGAAGAATTTTTCCCATTTACTCGACCGTGACCCAGAGTTACATTTTTTGCTTTATAAATGACCATAATATGGTTTAATTAACTTCAATCCATCATGGTGTAAAAGCAGCCGTCAGTCGATCAAATGACGGATATTTAATTTTGGGAAAGACAGAAGAAAAACAACATTAACATCCTGTTCCTCTCAGCCGCTCTGTTCTGTGGGAGTTTTCTGTGCAGATAATAATCTCTCATTATGTTGCTACAGTCAATTAACATCCATTACTGTCAGACTCCATCTCTGAGTAAATGTTAACACTCGCTAACTCCCAGCAATACGCTCTTTGCCACATTTAACCTGGAAAAACACAGAGGAGAGGACTTTTTTCCCTCATTTGGACTTCATCATTAGCTCCTGCTTTTTATTCCTCTTTTGCTTTTTCTTCAGTTTCAGTTTTTCATTCAGTCTGAAGGATTAACCACTGCTTAGAAAGATTTAATCATTCATACCTCAATTTTGACTCTAAAACTGTTTATTTACTGTTACATAAAGATTCCAGATTAGATTTGCAATGACTGCTTTGTGGATTTTCTTCCAGTCGTATAGTTACAAGTAAAAATACAAAAAGATATGTCAGTTTTTCATCCACTTACATCATAATGAACTGCAATTTGGAGGTTTGGGACTTAATGTGTGTGCTAAGGGGATTTTTTAAATAGCTGGTAATTAATAAAAAGTATATATCAGTACAAAATCTGTATAACTGTGCCAGCATTCAGTCACATTTCCAGTTAAAACTTTTTAATTGGCGTTTTGAAAATGGAATTTGCAGGTTTTTAATGGAATTCTACATAAACAATCCAAACGGATAAAATGCATTCATACAGTTATTAAATCAGAAGGTTCAAATAGAAATCGGATTTTGAAATTTTGTTATGCTATCAAAACAAAAACTCCAATAAATTTTGAAAGGAAATTCCAGGGAACTTCCTAGATTTTCAAAATAAATTATCTCTTTTCAACAATAAATAATAAACACTAGAAAACTGCAAAACATTAAAATATTAATTTAAAGGAGTGAGTGAGCACAAGTGAGTTTAACTTCAGTGAGAAATGATTTTGACATTTTGTGCCAAAAGCAACACATTTTTCATGCTCTTGTATTAATTAAAAGTATGGGAACACAAGTTGTCATAAGGTTACAACAGTTCATAAGTGTGTTGATCTCCAAATGAAGACAGAGTACACATGTGTAAACACTTGAAAGCCCGCAGCCAGGACCCAAACAACACTTTTTGCCCTTTTAAAAATGAGTTTCATCATATTTAAAACAAATGTCTTCAGTTATGGTATGTTATGTTGTTTTGTTTTCAGTTTTCCATCTGCTGGTGTTAAAAAGTCTCTCTTTCCTTGCCAGGTTGTGACATGTGTGCAGACAACAGGAACGGTGAGTGTCCGATGCACGGCCCTCTTCACTCTCTGCGCCGGCTCGTCGGCACCAGCAGCACGGCAGCACCTGTCACCCTACCAGACATCCCTGATTGGCTGAGAGACCTGCCCAGAGAGGTGACCCCCACTTCCTATATACAGCCTCTAACTAAAAACAGTTTGGTTCAGAGCAAGTAAAATCCCCCTTTCTTCTCTGACATTTGAGTGGTTCATTATTTATTGAAAAATACTTAAATTCAATGTAGTGCCTGCAAAATTATATTTAATAGTAATCATATAAATGTACCTCATTGTGCACCCACTTGGTAGCAACATTTAATATCTTTATCTACTAATTTGACACCACCAAAAAGCTTAATAATCATAACATCTACATAGTAAGCCCATCAATCCCCTGTTGGTTATCTTTCCATTGCCCTCTACCTTCATCATGACTACCTCTGCTTTGTATCTGGGTGAAGTCCATTCATCTCTACTTCCAGGTATCCAACTGGTCCAAGCCCGAGGAATGCTTATTTTTTATTGGCCACACACAATGTCAATCACAGTAACTGGGCTCAAACAGGTGTGGGTCATTTTGGTTGATGAATTGAGGTGTCAGTGGTGGAAAGTATAGCTTAGTAAAAAAAAAAACACACAATAGATAAATAAATAAAACTATACAAATACTGTGAAACTAGTACTTCCACTGGGTGATACATGTCTGATAAGTAGGCTGCTGTAAGACCATGATATAATAAATCACAGCTACAGTTTGTAAGTAAATTCTTCTACAGAACAAACTACACACGTCTCACCTTTAGCTGACTGCAGCTGCTGGTGTCACGTTGTTTTGACCTCTGTGTGCAGGTGTGTCTGTGCACCAGCACAGTTCCTGGTCTGGGTTACGGAATCTGTGCAGCTCAGAGGATCCCTCAGGGAACCTGGATTGGCCCGTTTCAAGGAGTCCCCCTGATGCTGGAAAAACTGCAGTCTGGAGTGGTCAGGAACACCCGACACCTGTGGGAGGTAAGGAGGGGAGAGCTTTATATCTATGCGTGCACCCACGATTGCCTCATGGCTTTGTGCATTTGTGCAATAAGTGTCATTAAATCCTTCCAAAAAGATTCATGGCTGCTCCGATGCACAGGAATCAAAACCCATACGAGGAAGATTAATTATTTTTGGCTGGTAAAGACACATTTTGAAATGTATCTTTGAATTGAGATCAATAACATTACCGGGGTTGCTTTTTGCTTATTTACCCGGGAATTAATGGTGCATTTTTACAGGTGGTTAGCTCATTAAATCGAGTTTTAGCAGTGCAGTGAGGAAATGGAAAACAACAAATAGCTAGCTAGATGCTGGAGGTACTCTTAGGTTATACTTGTATCCTGACATACATGTGAAAAAACCATGAAACCATAGTCAAGCGCCTGTTATACGTTCTTCATGTGCACTTGGAGTCTGTTTGTATGATGTATTGGCAATTTTTGGAATAAAGCGTAGTCTCTTGCGGACATTTGGAGAGTACAGGGATGTCCTCATGGAGCCTCATGTTTATCTGTGACTATAACACTGGTTTTAGTATCACAACCATCACATTATCAACGTTATCACATGATGGAAGTATATAGAAGGGGGTTATGTTATGTGCGTTTTTACCTTACGATGTCTACAAATTGAATTCTCTCTCTCTTTCTATACCTGGAAAGACTCAGCTGGTTTTTAAAAGAGAGTTTCTGTGTGGTCGAATACACATCAGTCACATAGTTTGAAATGAGGGCATGAGGACCAGACTTCCTTTTGTTAAAATGTTAAATTAACTAACTTGAATTGTTAGACCCATTCATTTATGTTAGGCTTCTTATTCAAGACCCCGGCAGTAATTTTATTATTTGCATCATTTGGATTTCCTGTTGTATTCTGCAGGGGGAAACTGATACTAATTCAACAAATAATAGGTTTTTAAATTTCATCCTGTTCTCGCGTTTTGCACTTAGTTGTGTGTCTGCCTGTTTGTGTGGATTTTTTTCTGTGCGTGTGTGTTTGTGGTCAGCGTCATGTCACTTCTCAGTCCATTGATCAGAGCAGATTGTATTTACATACAGTGGCAGGAGAAAGTCAATGTGGCAGTTATAAACAGCTGCATTAGCATTAGAGAGAGCGAGGGAGGGTGGACTGAGGCATGCAGGGAGACACAGAGATAGATGAGTCCCGTGTGGCTGAGCTGGTAAAGGTCAGTCAGACGTCGGTTGACCGGACATCAGTCTCTCTGCTGTTGACTGCAGTGGGACAGGAGGTGGAGGAGGAGGACGTGGGCGTGGGTGGAGAGGGGCTTCTGGTTGTGGTGGTGGGAGGCTGTAGAGGATCACAGGTCAGAGGTTAGGGGGCACAGAAGACATGATCAGCCAAGTCCGACAGGAGCACCAGGTCTTTGCTTGGGGGGAAAAAAGAACATGAAAGTGATGAGGATTAAACTGACGACATGTTTTTATGAGTTTATCTGATGCAGACAATCACTGAGCAGATTTTACTTTCACATGTTAACTCCTGTTGAACCCAATGTGAAGCTGCAGTTAAATCTGTTGTGCCCAACAGTATGACCTGCAAGAGCTAATCTGCCAAGTGACAGACAGCAGCAAACTTATTTATGACCACCATGTCTGCAGGTCATTTTCTAACCCATCTACTACACCTCCCCTTCTACATGCTATGCTTTTGGTAGAGCTTTGCAAAGCCTTGTCTGCTTGTTGTAGCTGTTTATCGTCACCAGGGGGCAGTTTCATAAATATGTGAACTACTCTATTTCAACAATTGGATGCCATCACGTCCTGTTGAGTAGTCACTGGCTTTTTGGAAGACTATAAACAAGTGTATCTTTGTACTCAGCGCGCCATTGAATGTCTTTGTAAATCTACGCCAAAGCAGGAACATAATATCAATATTATATCTGTTGTCCCTGATGCCTGGGCTGGTCTGGTGTCTAAGTTATACACTTCTGTGATCAGGTAAAGATTGTGGAGACTTGAAGAGTTTGTTTTTGTCCCGATGTGCAGCATGAATAATGAACACAGGTGATTTTAAATAGTTAGTTTAAACGGTCCTGTTCTAGTTGCATATTAAGGCTAATTAAAACTGACAATCTGAGACAATTTGCCTATTTAAAATGAAATCTACAACACAAAGTGTAGAAACTGAATATTCTGGCGCTAAGCTGTAAGAAAATCCTGGATGTAATTTTTGTTTTGCTGCTGCAGTTCATTATTTGGACCTGGCACAAACTCTCAGTGACCCTCCATGGGGTCTGAAACCAGCTTTTTAAACTCACTAACCCTGAAGAAATTGGTCTGGTCAGATAACCCAGCTCTAACCGGCAGATTACTGGCTGCCAGGCTACGACTGGCCATTAGGCCTATTGATGAAGGAGCTTTACACACAGATTCCATTAAAACTCACTGGTTGTTAAACTCACTTATTGACGCCTCCCAAAACAGGAAGAGATGCTTGTCCTATAGCCAATCAGGGAGCTGGTGTCATGTTGTCTATGGCATCCTAGAAGAGCCGGTTTTAATTAAGACACTTACCGTTACGTCTGAGTGGAACAGCGGAGGGTTTTCTGGAGCGGCAGTATTTTACTGCTCGACAAATCGATCCCCTCCGAGGCAGAGCTCAGTGCTGGAGTCCAACTTTATGGTGGAATAATTCTTGAACTATCTGACCCGCAGCTTCATCACTCCCTACTCCAGCGCTGTGGCAGAGAAGTCAGGAGCAGAGCGCTAAAACCGAACTTTATCTTGATGTAAATGTAATTTTTGTAATAAAGTTTTATTTAGGGCTACATTGATGAGTTAATCAATTAAGTAAAATAAATACTGAGTAGGTTAAGCAGTTCCCACAGTCCAGTTTTTCTAATTTCTTACCTTGAGCTTTCTGAAAATGCTGATTCACTGATTTATGCTATTATAGATAAATAGATTTTAAAATATATTCACAGAGTTAATTAAAACTTCAGAAAGTCCTTTCTGCTTGTTGGATGGAAAAAGTGAAAAGGGAGGAAGAGTCAGATGGAGGTGAAAAGATGGTAAGATGGAAGGTGAAGGAAAAGGCCAGAAAAAGCAATGAATAAGTGCTCTAAGTCAGCGGTCCCCAACCTTTTTTGAGCCACGGACCAGTTTATGTCCAACAATGTTTTCACGGACTGGCCTTTAAGGTGTCGCAGATAAATAGAACAAAATAAAACCAGTACCGTTACCAAAAAAAGTCACACGGGAAAAGACCCAGGGAAACCCAGTTAACAATAAAAACAATAAAAAATAATGATAAAAACCGATAAGAACCCTGAAAACCATAAATTTCACACCCAAGCCTCAACTCACATGGCCCGGTACCAAATGACTCTGGGGGTTGGGGACCGCTGCTATAACTGATGGAAAGCACAAAGAAATGAAGAAAGGCGAGAAGGAAGGAAGGCAGGAGGTGGGGGAAGGATAAATAAAGTGTACAAAGAAGATGGAAAAGGAAAGAAAGGGATAATGAAAGGTGTGAAGCTGATGGGAAAAGGAACAATGGACAGACTGAAAAGGACAGGGAAAGGAAGGAAGGAAGGAAGGAAAAAAGGGATAGGAAGGAAGGACATGACTAATGCCATAACCCAGGGAGAAAGTCTTGGTTCACTCCAGCTTGTTTTTATTGTTTATTTATGTGTTTATTTATTGAAACTGGTATTAAATTGCTTTATTGGCTTCTGAACATCCACCCAGTTATTGGAGACCCAGTAACTGGCTCCACCCTTTTTTTTTAAGTGTTTATTTTTTTAAAGTTTTTTCAAATATCTGGAACACATTAAACAGAAAAACTATAAAGCCAAAAGGTATGAATGAAGTGAAATGTAAAATCGTCCTACAAATTTGTCTATTTGTGGCTACAGCAGAGCGTTAGATTGTTTGCAGATGATTTAGTAAGAAGTTCTAGTAAGAAGATCCTGTTACAATCCTGGATGTAGCAGTGGAAAATCTCATACACATCCAAATATTCCCAATTTGAGTTTCAGTTTCTTTTTGAGGGAAAACGTGACAGGTTCTCATTCTCGACTCGAACCGGCGACCTCTCTATCTGAACCTCGAGTACGCTCTGATTGAAAAGAATGTGCAGTAAAAACACGAGCGCCGTCCTCTGACCTCGTCCTCTGGGGTTTTACAGGAGTTTTCTTTTTGGACAGATCAGAGACTAGATGAGCTGTCAGCGCCGAGTCGGTGAATATGGCCCAAACATCATAACTTCAGAGCCGCAGAGGAAGAAAAACTGGAGCTGCTCAGTTTGAGGCAAAATATTTTGTTAGTGTGGGATGTTGATGGGACACATGAGGATTCAGAAAATTACAAATGCCTGTTGGCATCTTGGCTTTTTGCATCATAAGGGTGTTTTCCTTGTCTGTTCCTGGCTGTCAGTCTGTCCGTTTGTGTTTTCCTGTCCGTCCATCAGTGCAGAATTCCCATTGACTTTATGTTTTTAGTGGTTTGTGGTCACAGCATCCAGTAAAGGCTTTGTAATGTTTTCTTGACTGATGTCATTATTTCATGTTTATATATTCTGGGTTTTATTAAAGGGCCTGATCGCCTTTGACATCATCGCTTTGATTACATAATCAGAAATGGTTTATGGCAAATTCCATATGGTGGTTTTCGTGTTGCTTGGATTTCAGTGAGGCAAGTACGTTTTTATCATTGGAATTTATTAATAAAGCAGAAACGGTCACACTGATAATATGACGTCAGATAGATGGCAGGAACAAAGTCTTAAAGCCCTGAAATAATTTTCCACATAAACCATAAACTCAATATCGTTGGATTTTTGGGCACTCGACTACAAAAGCTTTTTCTTTTCTTTTTTTAGCCATGATGTGACATTAATTCCTCAAACAATCACCCAATGATTAAAGCAAGTTGTTATGTGTATTGATAATGACACTAGCATTCCTCCAACTTAGAATTCAGTGAAAAAATTAGATTTAATAAATGAACAACAAATTATTGTTATATAAATATAGACAAAACTTTAAAAAGGAAATGTACAAAACTGGTGTTTCTCTGATTGATGAGCGCTTCTGTCATGTCCATATACACTTTCTTCTGGAGACTTTTCCTTATTTTTTGTTACTTAAACTGCTCCAGTGTTGGATGCTCACAATAACTATGGACAAAGTTTCAAACAATGAGGCCAGTGTATGCACAGCTTATCTCTGTTGCAACAATATGTTTATTGAGTTTTTAGAACACATAAAATACAGGTCAAATAAATCGTATACAGAAATATGACAGAATATTCATCAGGAAAAAAAAAAGTAAAAAAAAACACAACCCCCCCCCCCCCCCCCCCCCCCCCCCCCAAAAAAAACAAAACAAAAAACAAAACATAAAAAGCAGATGAACTATACAAAGTATCATTCCACCATATCCCTCATAGTTATATCACATTATGTCTCTCCAAATTATTCCCCTTTTCCACCAACACTTGTGAAAGGTCCGCTCCTTCCAAGTTTAATATAAAAGGTTTCCAGACAATTTCAAACAGCTCCTTCTTCCCTTTCAAAATATAGGTTATCTTTTCCCTAGCCAGAGATGAGGACATGTCCCGTAACCAATGCCCCAGTTTTGCTCTATCAATTTTTCTCCAATACAATGCAATTAGATGTTTAGCAAGCAAGAGGCACATATTTATAAGGGTCCTGATTTCTTTTTGAATTGTAGGAGTTGGTGGATAAAGTCCCTTGCACAACTTATCTCTGTGAGCCAAAAGATCAGGTTGCTGCTCTTACTACCCAGTTTTCCCAAGTTGTTTTTTTTTTCTATTTCTGTCTCTCTGTGATATCATATAGAGAGACGACACTTAAGGCTGTATTAGCTATATCCCATGAATGGCTGGGATATACCTAATAGAGTCATCTTGGGCACACAGTTCTAGGGGGTACCCAAGATGCCCAACAGGGTGTGAAATGTGAACCAAACTGGTCTTGAGCTCAAGTTGTGAGCAGACTACTAGAACAAACCTTCTGTTTGTGAAGACCAGCCAATAGGAAAGCTATAAGAAAGCTGAGTCAAAGGGAAGATAGCCTTAAAGGAGAAGAGGTGGGAGGAGCTAAAACAACTCATTTTGAACTGAAAAGCTGCATCAGGGCTCATATAAGATCAACAGGGACTATTTTGAGCTGTGAATCATGCAAAGCTACCCCAGTATATGCAGGAATATAAAAGCGTGGTGGTAGAATAGTACTACTTTGATGTGATGTTAGTACTAATCTATGCATCCATGCTCCCAATGAAACCTCTTGGAGTTGCTAGCATGACTGAGGACACCTGCTTTGTTTCTTCTGCCTTCTTCCGGATCCAGTCAAAATTCAGCAGAATCCACAGTCTTCCAACTGGGTTTAAGTTTAAACTCTAACTCCACTCTCAGTGCGCCCCAGGGCAGCTGTGGCTACAATGTAGCTTGCCATCACCAGTGTGTGTGAATGGGTGAATAACTGAATGTAGTGTAAAATGCTTTGGGGTCCTTTGGGGTAAAGCGCTATACAAATACAGGCCATTTACCATTTATATTGGTCTGAGTCTGTAGACCGTTTTTTTGTGCCAAAGGCATGCTAACGGACAAGCTAGAAAATTTAAGACATGTTTGTATTTATTTCTGTACATCTGTACAATACAGCCTCTATGTCATTTGGTATTGCATCACTTTTTTCTTGGATGTATCAAATGAATTTATTTGGAAGGTGCATTTGCATCATCGTCTGATACCATTTCCCATCCATTGCTATATAAACCCAAACCAAACTTTGTCCAGAGACCTTTCTCGAATTCTTCTCCTGCCCATCTTCATGCTCTTCTTTTGTCATTTCTGAGTTAAAAACTCTTTCAAACCTTGGGGAATCATTTGCCTTACAGGTCAAACTGTGGCTGTTATAAACCACCACTCAGCCTGGTGCTGTTTGGTTAAACCCACTCGGTGAGTCGGGTTAACTCAGTTCATTTCTTGCTCTGCGTGACTTTACCCTGTAGGCATGGTAACAGCAGGGGTTCAAGAACAAAGACTGGGGTTTTCCACCCAGACCTACATGTTAGAAAAACATTGTGTGTGTGCGCGTGTGTGTGTACATGTATATAGTCTCTTCATAATCCAGCAGCATGTTTGATCAGAGTGTTTTTCCAGTGTCAGAGCCGCTGGTTGTTTCCTCTCCTGTGCTGGTTTCTGTGGAGGCTTCACCTGCTGTGCTGAGCTATAGTACAAACATGTCCACTCTCTTCATACCACATGTTTCAGCCAATGTTTGAAGTTCATTGTAGTACCCACAGTGATTTATCGTTTCTTTCAGCTCACCTCAGGCAGTATTGTATGATTATATGGTTTAAATTATAACTATAATTTAGTACTTTGTGAAAACAAATCTGAAATTGAATGCAGACGCTCTCTTTTTTCAGTGTTACCAACACTCCTGCTATCCTTAAGATCCTTTTTATATATTACTCTGCAAACACTGACTTTCTTTATTCTCACCTTCCTAATGGTTAGAATTGATTGATGAGATAATGTGGGGTTTTTTCTAAATTGTTATTATTATTATGTGTATAGGTTATCTAATTTTATATTGTTGTGTTGTGCACATCAGCTGTACAAATGAACAGACCACTGTGACTCTATTCATGGGTTCGTGAACTCTGCGGTGGTTTGTTCTTATAATTAAACACACAGAAAGTCATATTATTTGTCAGATAATTGTGTTAAAAATACTCAAAGACACCAGCAGCACAAACCTGACCAAGAGGTCCAGTTCAGTGACTCCAATTAGTGGAGGGGAACCCCAGCAGACAGCTAGCAGCTATAGCTGCCTCTGCTATCACCCACCTGTCTGTCAAAGAAAGCACTGGTCAGTGTTTAAAAAGCATCGAACAAAGCACCAGTGTGCAATGTGTCTGCTCTGTGTCAGATAAATTTTTGAGCTAACAAGTTATCCTGGAGTCCATGCTAGGTAAGCTAGCCATGTGTTCTTATCTAATCTCACCAGAAAGATTTAAAGCGAAAATAATCCCAAGATATACGATTCTGCATTCTTTTCTCCAGTGTGTGTGTGTGTGTGTGTGTGTGTGTGTGTGTGTGTGTGTGCACGCATGTCTGCCTTCTCCACAACTATCCCTATGATTTTATTAGTAATTGGTGGTTGCTCAAAATCATCAAACTGGCTGCATTCCTGTTTTTTCACAACATTTTTTGTTCATATTCAGTTTTATGATTTGTGTCAAATGAGCTGTCAGCCCAGGAAAAACATTTTTTAGAAATGCCCTGAAGGAAGTGAGAGATTGTTGTTCAGTTTGGAACTAAAAACAAGTAAAACAGTTTTAATTTACTGGAAAGTTTTTAAATCCTCTAAATAGCTCAGTTACGCTGGGATTTTCTGTCAGTGGTCAGTTTTAAGAAGTAGCATCAGAGCAGAGGGTGTGGGTCATGGCTACAGATGGGTCAGCTGGATGCTGAAGCAGCCTCATAATGTGCAATAGGCAGTCTTCTGGGTTGGGTCTTGAAGACAGCTGCTGAAGGGAGGATTGAACTCTATTGATCTAGCTCTTTTGAAAACAGTAGGGCTTTATAGGAAGAAGGCGAGAGAAGAAATGATAGAAAAGACAGAGTGGAAATGACACAAAGTGTGAAAAAGCATTTATAAAAACAGAAAAGAAAATGGTATGCAAATCTCAGAAATGTGATAAAGGAAATCACCACCAATCTCTCAATATTATTATCCAAAAAGACAATTTTTAGCTTTCCCGACTTTTGCCTTTCCTGTGGTCGAGCTATCACAGCGGTCTCCAACCTTTTTTGCGCCACGGACCGGTTTATGCCCGACAATATTTTCACAGACCGGCCTTTAAGGTGTCGCGGAAAAATACAACAAAATAAAACTAGTACCGATACTGAAAAATAGAAGTTATTCATAGCACACGTGAAAAGACCCAGGAAAACCGAGTTAACGATAAAAACGATAACAAAATAATGCTGAAAACCGATAAAAACCCTGAAAACCATACATTTCACACCTGAGCCTCAACTCTCGCGGCCCGGTACCAAACGACTCACGGACCGGTACTGGTCCAAGGCCCGGGGGTTGGGGACCGCTGAGCTATCAGACTTTCAGGGGTGAGACAAAATCAGAGTGGCACAGTGACAGGAGCAAGAAGTTCATGCTCTGAAGGTCACAAGGCCAAAATATTAGCATGCTTGTCAGCCTGGCCAAATACATTGGTGTGTTTGAAATTAGGCAACTTTCAAAATTGTGTGTTTGTGCTAGCACTTATGAGCTGATTTTATAAATTACTTTTATCCAACAAAGCAGTGACAAGATTGTGATTATACAAAGGTTTCACAAATTTAAATCTGTGCTTCAAACTTGGCTTGATCATTGAGATTTGATAGGTGACTTAAATATAAATGAAGGCCTGGAATAATGAGGCGTGGATGATATAAATAGTGTCTCTTTTTTTTAGTTTTTATAAATAGGGCTTTAAGCCTGAACTCGTCTGTTGTGGGTGCTGTTCTATCCCACCTAGTTGAGCTGGTGACCCAGATGCCATAAGGCCCGGGTTCATATCCGCCCTGGGCCATTTACTGCATGTCTTCCCCTGCTCTCTCCCGGCGTTCCTGTTCTGTCATAATAATAGCTAAAAAAAAAAATAAAAAAAAAAAAAGTGTCATGGTGTGCATGGAAAAACTGACTCATTCTAAAATTATTGTTTCTGTCTGATTAGAATGTTTCAGGCTAAGACATACAAACACAGACTTTTGACAAATTAAAAGAAAAACCTGAACTCTTGACCTTGAAGGAATGGATTCAGTGAATGCAGCGATTATGCCCCACATTAGTATGGAATGTGGAACTGCTACTCTTGTTTACGTCTTTTCCACTGATGCAGACAATGCTCAATCTAAACCCTGTTTCACGCATTGCAAACAAAATAAATGGTCCTAAATTTGGACGCTCTGAAACCATGTCGAAGTGAGGGGCTACTGCAATAAATTTACCAATGATTGGCAGATGCAGCCCACATATTTTGCCCATTAATAATTCGCTCTTAAACCTGCAAATATGGAGGGTGGCTCTTAAAAGGCAAAGAGGCAGAAATGGCAACAAGTTGGCGTAAAAGAGGCAAGAGCTTTTTTTTTTTTAGAGCCAAAACTTTAAAGTTTAAAAGTACAAAAGCAGATTCCTTATTGAAGTTATTGCAGTTTTCTTGGTTGTCACATTTCTGCAGAAACCTTTAAGCATTTTTATCGAGCACTTTTCCAGTCTCACTGACCACTCAAGACACTTAAGGCTGCGAGTCACATAAGACTTTAAAACTACATTTAAAGAATCATTAGTCAACTCAAATTTAAAAAAAATTGCTGAAAAAGTAAAATGAAGTCAGACCTAAGCATGATGAAGAGCTGCTGGAGATGAGCTATGGTTTGGCTAATTTGGGTCAACAGGACTGTTGGAAGGAGCTGAGTTGTGCCATGGACTGCAGCACAGACAAAGGTGTTCTGATGGGTGGTGGTCTCTGTCCTTTTGGGTGGTGGGCTGCTGCCCCCCTCTGCTTCTTACTGTTGTGTGAGAAAGCAGCACCTCTGCTTCCAGACAAGAACTTTCTGCTGTTGACGTTGAGGTGAATCAGGGTCGGTTATCCAAATATTATCCGTTTCTCTGAACGATTATTAGCCCTCAGATTTATGACTCTGCTCGCTGCTTGCTGAAAACACAGTTTCAGATGGTGAGGCTGCTCTGGCTGTGTGCAGAGGCCCAGACTGTTGCTCTTGGGCATGATGGCAGCGGTGGTGATGGCAGCAATGGCAGCACAGTTTATAAGGCCTAGTGCTGAAAAATGGACCCCTCAGCGACATGTTGTGTTTTTAAAGAAACTGAACGATTGAATAGCAGTGTGTCAGATTGGATGAATAAGCAGGACTGTGGCTTTATTTAACCTTCCATTTATTTTTGGCAGGCTGAATAAATCATGTGGCTATGGAAGATTTAACAGAGTGACAATAACGAGGAGAATCAAATGTCTACAGATATGAATACTACCCTTATGGGACGTATTGTCTAAGGTTGAGGAAAAAGAGATCAAGGCAAAGAGATCCAAAACAATTGCAAAGCAACAATGAATAAATGACTAAAAAAGATACTAAAGGAATATATATAGAGACAAAATGACCACAAAGACAAAGATAATGACAATGTAGGGCTACTGAAGGCCTGCACGAACACAGCTGACCACAAAGAAACACAAAATGAGCGCAAAGAGAAGCAAAAATTTACCAGAGGTTTTAAATGACTACTAAGACACAGACATGGCCACAAAGGGGCACAAAGTGAACATGAAGAGAAAAATGACCACGAACACACAAAATGGCTATATAAAGATAAAAAATCACCATAAAAAACATAAGTGAACACAAAGATGAATAAAATTGCCACAAAGTGACAGAAAAATAGTCAAATAGAGAGGTTAAATGACCACAAAGACACAAAAATGACCACAAACAGACACAAAAATGACAAAAGAGATACAAAATCACTGCAGACGTGGCCTCACAGTCCTGTAATCGAGTCAATTGTGCAAGTTGTGAATGCAGAGATCTTTTATAGTAAGATTAGAAAAAGAAGGAAGAGGTGAAGGAGGAGAGCAGTGTGAGCGAGGACAGAGGAGGAGGAGACATGGTAAGATAATAGGGAGGAGGAGGAGGAGGCAGATGAAGAGAGGAGATAACAGTGGAATTAGCGGATAATCATTGATTAGCTGTAAAAGTGAAGTGTGCAAGCATTGATCCGCTCTCAGGAACAGTTTTACAGGATTTGGACTGAAAAAGAAGAACGAGAAGAAGAAAACGGTGCGTCAAGAAGAAGAAGAAGAAGAAGAGGTGGAGAGGCTGACTTTTTCTGAGGCTGATGTTTGTCTTTTATAACAGCTGACAGATGTGGTCAGCTGATGAGAAAAGCATGTGGTTGGTCAGACTGAGTTCTGAATAAAAGAAGAGCGTTTGTGGTTTAATGTTACCATATCAAGACTACATACTTATTAGCATGTAAGCTTTCTCATGTTTTAGTTCAATTATTACAAATGACATTAAATTACACACTGTGTAGTTTTGATTTGAAAGCTTTTGGAAACTTACAGGTTAAGCTGGTTCATTATCCATATAACATCCCAGGAAGTCTGTTCATCTGGCTGTAGTATTTTCACTGGGAGAACTGCTTGTCACTCATATATATATATATATATATATATATATATATATATATATATATATATATATCAATATATCACACACACACACACACACACACACACACACACACACACACACACACACACACACACACACACACCTTTCTGGGATTTCCTTACCTGTGTGATAGATCTTGCATCAAAACAAATGTATTAAAACTTATTGCGCAGTCATTAATTCTGCATGAAGGGTCTGAGGGCAGATTTGTTGTGTGATTTACAGTCTGGAAAACCCCTCAGAGGGAAATCTGTGATTTATTGTTTTCGGCTATAAATACCACGATTACATTTTGTGACTTGTGACTTGCAGTTACTTCAACTTTGCAGGTTTGCAAAAAAAAAAAAACCTACATAGTGTTTTGTGTGTGTGTATATTATGAAATAAAAAGTGGAATCAGCCATTGTGTGTCTGGGGGTCTTTTTCTTTTGAAGCCTCTGTTTTTACCACCACCATATTGGGTTTTTTTGGAGCTAGAAGTTAGCATAGCATGTAAGGATTAGATGGTGGCATATTAAGTTGTTCAGTCAGCTACTGCTAGCATGCTTGGCTGGTTACTTACAGATGATTTCCTGTTAACTGATGCTAATTAACAAAAATACTAGGAATTTATTCACAGAAACCCCCCACAAACGTCCTGGGTGGGCAATATGATACATTATGCCATATTATTTGTCAGATAATTGTATTTAAAATGTTCTAAAATGAACCAACAGCACACAGTGGAGATGAGGCCTAGCTGATGCACCATAAAGACAAAAGTTGGGCTACCCTGATCATTGATCTTGATCTGGGTTTTGGCCTGGCGTTCTTAGCGCCAGTGAAGGGAATTCTTAATGGTTCAGCTTACCAGAAACAATTTGGAAAATTCTATGCTTCCATTTTTGTGGGAACAGTTTGGGAAAGGCCCTTTTCTCTTCCAGGATGACTGTGCCCCAGTTCACAAAACAAGTTCCATAAAGGCATGTTGGATAAGTTTAGTGTGGAAAAACTGGACTGACCTATATAGAGCCCTGAACTCTGACCCTAAAAATGTTCTTCTGGATGAACGGGCAAAAGTTTCCACAAACGCTGCTTGAAATCTTGTGGAAAGCCTTCTCAGAATAATGGAAGCTGTTAGAGCTGCCAAGGTAGGGATCTGTTTAGAATGGGATGTCATAAAAGCTGTGGATGCAACACATAGGTCAATCACAGGAATCACACCTGTTACCTTAAGCCTTCATAAGTTTGAAATGGTTGGGTTATTAAAAAAAATGCCTTTTAATAGGTGAGATGGACTTAGTTGTTATAAAGGGGGGAAATTAGTTGTAAAGACCATAATAATAACTGTAAGCACTTTTATTTCTGTATTAAATTTGTACATTTTAACATGAAAGTCAATGGAGATTAACTCACTTTTGGAGTTGGCCCCAAGTGCAGGACAAGATCAACTCACAGTAGAGAAACTGCACCTTTTTATTTTAACTTTTACATTTTTAATGCTACTTTCAGGACATACAGTAAATATTGGTCACTGCTTTTTACTTTTGACAAAAACAAAAACAAAATCAATTAAAAATGATTCAAACTCAGTTATTCAAATGGGATTAAATACGTGGCATATATTAAAAGATCTTAAATCTTAAATATAGATAAAGTGCCCCCAAAGAGGGAAACTGTTATGTTGTAAGATAGTGTTAAGGAATTGTTTAGGACCCTCATCTTTAAATTTTATTTCTTTTCATGCTGTGAGCAGCACTCTAACCCCGACCTTAACCCTAACTTTTTTTACACATCATTTAACACCATAAAATGGTAGTGTTCATTTTGACCCATATGGAAAAGATATATATAAATCTTATAAAGTTTGTATCTGTCTTGTGTGAAACTTGTATGAAAAGCATACAAGAGTGAAAACAGATATAAGATCCCTTGAAAAATTATATAATGAAACTTGTATGTTTTGGATCCTTACTAAAACAATATATGAAAGTAATGAGAAAGTGGCCACTTTCATTCAAGGTTCAAGGTTCTTTATTTGTCACATGCATAGTTATACAAGTATAACACACAGTGAAATGTAGCCTCACACACTCCTCGACATGTGCAAAAATGGGGGGGGGGGGGGGGGTAGAGGAAGAACATTATATGAGTAAATCATATAAGTTTTTACTATTTCTTTTCCATATGGGGAGTGTAACCACACGTTGCTTGCTTTGAGTAACAAAGACATTTATGTTTCAAGTGTGTTTGTGTTTGTTTTGGGGTTTGTTTGTTTTTTTTCCTTTTTTTGCAGTGTTTTGGGGCCTAAATAGAACATTTACATTTTCAAAGAAATCTAACATTGTTAAGATGCAAAAGTCTTCCCCCCAGCAATCATAACTCACTCCTGAAGTCAGTCTTCCACCCTTTTTTCCCCAAGACCTTTAAGAACACAAAGGTTATGGTATTAATTATCCAGTTCCAGGGGTTTTAATTAGTTACAAGTATGTTTTTGATTCGTATACTTATTACATATACAGGGTCCGTTATAAAATAGTTTTTGTTGTTTTGCAGAGAGAATTCAGACTCTGAAGTCTGTTGACACTTGGTGTGTGTGTGTGTGTCTTGATATACTGAAGATGGAAAAACTGAACTGTCACACCAAATATCACCTAATATTAGCTTCATTTCATAACAAACAAAACTGTTCTCTGTTAAAATAAAAGCTTCAAACGCACTCCCATATGCTTGTGTGTGTGTGATAGAGGAAGTGTCGTAACGCCTTCAGAAATGATAACTCACAGCTGCATTAGTGACTTACTGACACACACAAAGTGATAAATGCATTTAACGCACGCACACACTTGTCTCACTCATATCGTCGTCTGACGGCGAAGTGGCCATTTACATGCCAGTGTAGGTTCAGAGCGACAGTTAAGTGTTTTCAACTGATAGCTGAAATGCATTCCTGTCTGTAAACACACACGCACACACATCACAGAGTATCTCTGCTCTTGGCCCAGACAAGGAGAAGATTTACTCTCTGTAATTAGGTCAGAAGGTCAAAACACTGTTGGTAAATTGTAGTCTCTCCTTCTGTGTGTGTGTGTGTGTGTGTGTGTGTGTGTGTGTGTGAGAGAGAGAGAGAGTGTGTGTGTATGCGTGCATTCCAGGGTGTTGATTGAGGCTGTGCAGGTCCCTCATTAACAGCCATCAATCACAAATACGTCCAAATTCAAATTCCTGAGCTCGAAAGCAAAAATTAATTATTAAATATTTAATCTATGAAAGCTACATACATCCATGCTCCAGGGTAACAAATAATAGCGTCTATTTAGTATAGCCTGGTGTGTGTGTGGACAGTGACAGAGCAGTAAGTGAAGACCTGACAGCAGAGATCAATGACTGAAAGAGGGAGCTGTAATCCACTCTCTTAAAAAGACACACAAGCTGTCACTGGTTTCTGTGTTTGCACGTGTGTGTCTGTGTGTGTGTGTGTGTGTGTGTGTGTGTGTGTTATTCTCCCCTCTTACCTCCAGTTTTCTGGTTCTTGTAAAGCCAAAGAGGCGGATGCAGATAGATTAGGCTCTCTCACCCTCCACTTCAGCTCTATTGAAAAGTTAAAACTAAATAATCAGTTTTGCTTGACTTTATGTAACTTGCCACACTTTCCACAATAATAAGGACAGAAAACATCCAATACTCAAAGTAAGGAGCAGATCTGAACGATCCTTCTCTAAACAATATTGTGAAATAGTAGTAGAAATGTCTGAAAGTGGATTTTACGCCACAGCTTGCACATGTCCTAGTAAAGTGTTCCTCGGCAGCACTCTGTGCAACATTAACTAAAGGTATTAACAAAACAACCACCTACTGATAAATGTCAAATGTGTTGTGTTGAAGAGATATCAGATGAAGCTGCATTAGAGCTGCGGTGTATGTTGTTACATTATTAATCCAAAACCTTAAAGGGAGGAAATGTCTTCATACTATATACCTATATGTAAAATGTAATTTCTTGGTGGTGAAAGAGGGTAATTTAAATAAGTACCTTTAAGTGTATTGTCAGAGCATAGTGCTTTACCACATGAAAGTGTGTTGTGCATGGCTTTCTCAATATTGTCAGGATTTTTACCAGAATTGAAAGATAAAATCTTAAAATGTTATAATTGTGATGAAAAGCTGTCAAACTCCGGCGTCTGCAGATTTATACATGGGAGTAAAATGGAAAGCTTTGCTGTGTCGGGAAAAACAAGACAAGTGTGGATATGATGTGGTGTGAATTTTTTCTACTGTTTTATAAACTACATAGAATTATTCAATAGATTAAACAAAGATGAAATGGCGTGTTAGTCATTGCAGTTACTTTGAATAAAGCTCCCAAGACACTGCGCTTTCTGCAGAAGCAGCACTTATAGTATGTATTATGTGTGGTCTCAGTGTGAGAAAATAAACCAGTGTGCTGCTGTAAGGGTCATCTGTCCCGAACAAACTGAGGGTCAAACAAGGAGAATTTATTTAGCTTTAACAGACTGAAGCTACGAAGAAAAAAAAAATCTCGTTTTGTGACGACTGTTGTGCTCAGATGGAAAAATGACAGCTGGAGCCGTGAAGCCAATCCGGCAGCCTGGCAATGTTTGCAACATTTTCTGTCTGTTCAGCTAAACAACATTTTCTCTTTGGCCGTTTATCTTATGGCTGGAATTTTGTAGCGATGGATTTGATAAACACAGGCGGCCAAAACGTCTTTGACAGAACAGCATCGAGCTAGAAACCAGCTGCTGGTCTGAGAGGCCCAAGTTCACTGGAGCTTCAGATGTCATATGTAAACTCAGCAAAAGGTGGCCCTGCCAGTGAGAAAGTGACATAATATAATACCAAGGGTAAAACTTTAAATCAGCACAGATTCGTGACAAGAAATGGTAAAATTTAAATGTACGTAAATAACTTTTAAATATGTTTTACTATTTAAAAAAAGTGAGCACAGCACGCGACTGAATGCTAAAACCATTTCAGGAAATTCAAAATGCTTCAATGAGGCAAGGACACAAATTACAAAAAGAAAACAAAAATTAAAAGTCTACGAAAACAAAAAATAGAATTCAGCTAATCGGTCAGTTTTACCAAGAGTCAGACTAGAGTGCTGTTAATCCTACAGTGCACGACACCATTGGATCATAGCATGCAGAGGGCTAATACTGAAATAAGTTTTAATATATTTTCTGAAGTACTTTCCTGTATATTTTGCTTTGTGCATTTTTAAAGCTTTAGGAAAAACAAATGTGCTGGATACATCATTGTTGTTTGTCATTATCTGAAACAAGATTAAAAACCCCACAAAAAACAAAAATATCATGAAAAAATACTTTTTTTAATGACACTCATTCACTACTGTACACGGTGAATGTGAAGCCAGCAGGCTAAATTTTTAAAAACTATTTTGGAAAATCTAAATGTTAAAAAAATTAACAAGTAAATTTCTGAATAGAACAGAACTGTCACAGATTAGTAGGCAGAGGACTCACTCGCAGGACTCTGAAGTTTAGAGAGAAGGTGAGGGTTTATTTGCAATGTGACACCAAGTGAGAATATATACATATATACAGTGGAACAGATAACACGGGGCTCCAGGGAGTAGGGCGGGGTCCGAAGGGAAGGTCCAAGACGGGGGTACACACACGCTCTTCTTCCACTTGATCCGTAACTCACTCCAAATGTCCACACCAAAAAGCCCACGCTCACTCACACACATCCACAGAAATCCAGACGGCAGGGAAGACGGGCAGGGAGTCTAGAAGGCCTGAACACAGAGAAAAAAAAACAATGTCAGGAGGAAACTCTAGGAGATCAAAGGAACACTTTCATAGGCTAGGCTACACTGACGCTAGGTAGTGTAACGATCCAGCGAGGAAGCAGCCTCTCTTGCCATCTTAAGTAGTCTGCCAGGATCAGTGTGAATGAGCCACAGGTTCAGAGGCGGGGAATCAAGGTCCAGTTCCGCCCTGGTGGGAGAGGCTAAGACAAAAAATACACACACCACGACCTCTCCAGATCTTGAGAACCATGACAAGAACAGTGATATTTGAAAGTGACTGATGTTTAATGTGAAATATATAAGGCTTCTAATCTCCATGATGCTGCACAATTATAAATAAAGCACCTCATCAGTCATCCCCAGGAGAAATGTTGCTGTAGACAATAATTAATTATTTAATTAATTATTTAAAACAAAACAAAACAAACTTTACTGAGTGGCTACCTCCTGGAATTTAAAAAAAAAAAAAAAAATTAAAAGGGGGAAAAAAAGAAAAACAAATGTGCCAGAAACTGCAGTTCCTCTAATGTCCACTTGAGGCTGACTCCAAAGGGAGTTCATTCTTATAGATTCCCATATTAAAAATATCCAGATTTACAGCAGAAATAAACATTTTCACATTATAGTGCATGTACTAAAAATGATTTTTTGGGATGCGACTTGGCAGTAAATAGCAGGTGTCTATATGCACTCATATAGTTTATGAATGCAGCGTGCTAACCGAGCTCACCAAAGTTGGTAACTAACCATTTCTGTTTAATTATAGTAACCTCCTCCACCCCTTGAACCCACCCACCCCCTACCACCCACAAAATATGAGAATGAGGCTATAAAATGCCCCCAAACAAATGGGCAAAGCCATCATGCCTCTCACAGTCTTTATATGCAGTCTGTTTACTTAACTGCGTTAATCATAGATTGTTTTTTTTTCACCAGCTTCTCATGTGAAGGTTTACTGCGTAAATTAAATAGTATTTATCATAGCAAACTCAACATCTTTGTGCATAGCACAAAAAAGCTAATTTTGAAGTTTTTGTGTCTTAATTATGTAAAACAGAGAAAATATGGAAATAGTTTCAGGCCACAAGATAAACAACCTAGAAAAAAATGTACACTTAATCATATAAAGTAGTTTATGTGAAATGGACAAAGATTCGGATGAAGGCAGGAGAGTGTGCAGGCAGTCCAACAGCGACAGACAGTAAAGTGCTTACATACAGAGAATAATAAATGAAGCTGTTTCCTCTGATTCTCACAGTCATTTACTGCATTGATTGTTTGTTGGCTGTATGGACAGCAGAGAGGCAGGCTATTGGCTCAGGTCATCACCTTATAAACACACTCAACGCCGCCTCAATACAGTCACACTGCATCTTTACCACGGATGGACGGAGGGATGGATTAATAATGAACACACACACAGACAGAGGCTAAGGGAGATCGACTCCTTTTAAGTGCTTATGATCACTATTAGCTGTGCACTCTTCAGATTTCTGTTGATTTATTTACTCATTTTTAATTGTCTCATCCCTGTTGCCTTTGCAGCAGATATCTAGATGTCATCTTCTCATATACAATTTACATCGGTCCAGTAATACTAGTGATCCTTTAAGTTACACATTCTCAAATCAATGTAAAATGATAACTTCAGACTCTCCATGCTACAAAAAGATCTGTTGCTGAAGGAACTGAAAGCTTGAATAGGGAATGAAATCATTGAGCCTGAGGGTGGCACTAGAGGTCACTGGGTCATTATAAATACAGGAAACATTAAATCTCTGGGGAATGTGATCAGCAAATTTCCCACCAGTTCAAACATTTCATTTTAACGTTTTCCGTTTAAAAGTAGGACTTGTGGTTTTCTTTAGGGGAACAGACTGAGAGACCTCATCTTTGAGCCAGGAGCAACAGGAAAAAAAGCAAGCTGCTTCTTCCTCTTAATGGACCCTTGTTTGGTTTACGTTTCAGCTCCATTTTTCTTATTTGATGTGCAGCCTTCCACTGTTGCTGTGAAAAAGTATTTTTAGGCCTCGATGTTAAAGCTGGCAGACAGAGCTGTAAGGCTTTTAAGCAGGTGTAAATCAGGTCTGTGTAATGTTTAACACCCAGCAGGCTGTAATCATCACAGCTCCAGCTGACTGTGGATAAGAGCCTAATGAGTAGTTGCAAAAGCTTGTTTAAAATATTTCAAATCAAATTAAGTTATTTGTCTGAGCTGCAAGTGCACAACTCGTTATCGTTTTCAGTTGCAAGGGTTCATTCTTATGAAAAGAGGCTGGTACATCATCACACTTTAAATCTCTAAAAACTAAAATGTTTGGCTTTGATTTACCATAAATATCCTTATACCTCTTGTAGTTTTACAAGTGCTCATTTAACCTAAACTCTGGGTATAACTATAGTGGAACCAAATCTTATTTAGCAAAAAGTCATATATTTTTAGCTTCACAAATTAATCTGCAACTGCCAGCATCATGACAAATGCAATCCTAAACACTGGATGAAATGTCCTAAAAAAGTCAATTTTAAATCTTTGAGCCTTCATGGCAAATCAGAGCAGAGATTTGTGTAGATTCTGACTTTTCTTAGTCTTTTTTGCAAGACTTTTTATTCACCTTGTGGCTGCAGATTGTTTTACATCATCAATCTTTTATATCGGCTACTTTGCAATTCTTTTGGAGCTTGGCAGAGCAACAGAAACATTGTCTTCCTGTCTGAATTTTAGTTTTGTAATTTCCAAGTAATTTTTAACTTTTGCCTTTAAGTTTACATCCAGTACAGTCTAAGTTTGCAATGGTTTCCAGAGTGAATTCAGTAATTTCAGTTGTTAGTTAAAAATATTGATAGTCTCAGCTGAACTATAGTGTTTTAAATGAACTGAACTAGTTATTTGTTGGTGGAAATGTTGAACAGAACCTCAGAAAAAATTACCAAATAACCACAATACCTTGTAACGGTACAACACTCAGTCAATATAAACATCCCAATTTCACTAGTGTGTTGTCTGTTGACTAAAACTATAACTAATATAATTTATTATATTTTATTCTTTTGATTTTAGTTTTGCAACTACACCATAGTAAAACTCAAATAGATACAAATAGATTGTAATGGTAAAGATACAGATACAGACCACTGAGCTATGACATTATAATATGTTACAAACATTGTATTTCTTTGCCATTTTCCTGCCATTCTTAAGTGAGGTTTGTTTCATTGTCAGTTTAGAAAATGAGCAAACATCTTTGACTTGTCAGTCGCTCAAAGTAAAATAATTCAATAGATATCTAAATCTGAAGGTTGCCTTTTTCAGCTATATCAATACTATCCTGAATTAATCACAACAAGCCCTCTGTTTTCAACTCTGATCATTTGTGTTTTCCAGATCTACGATGCAGAGGGAACGTTACAGCACTTTATTGATGGTAATGATCCCAGTAAATCCAGCTGGATGAGGTATATTCGCTGTGCGAGACACTGTGGGGAGCAGAACATGATGGTTGTACAGTACAGGTAGGAGAAGGTCTTCTTTTCTCACATTTTATGTGTTTATTATCCACGCTGTATACTTGCACACAAACAATTCACAATGTTACTTCTACAGTGGTTTGTTTGCATTGGGTCACTTAAAACAAAGGCAAGTTGTTCTGACTGGTTCCATGTAAAATTTGATTTGGCTACGAACAGCCTGATTGTTTAATTGTCTGGCAGTGGGCTCTAGCAGTGTATGCAAACTAAACATGTAAGAAGTAGCATTAACAATGCATAAAGTAAATTACACTCCAATTTATCATCTCACAAGGTAAGTAATCTCTTGGAAATAATTTGCGCAACGCTTTCACATGTGCAGTGGAGTAATGTGAAATAGCAACTTCTTTAGCATGCTAGCAAGGAAATGTTCACATATGGTGAAGGAACAATAAGCTAATTTCATGCTAGGTTTGATAAAACAAGCAAGTTCAACATATGCAGCCTCCACCAACCTTTTTTAAAAAAAAAATTAACACTTCAAGAAACACTTTGTTGACCTTATGTGTTGAAGTAAACAAGCTTTGCTAAACACACCACTTTGAGTTTTCCTTTCCTTTTTTAAAACAGATTTCTTAATTATGTTGGAGGGCTAGTTTTTTAGCTCATGAAATGCTACAGCCTCACAGAAAAGGCACGTTATAAATTTTATAGAGCATACTCATTGCCTTATATGCAACTACCTCGACAATGATAGATAGAGGTTTCTCATTTTGACTGTTTAACTTAAAATGAATTGTGGTGGTGTATAGAGGCAAAAATACAAGAAAGTCTAAACGTCACTGTAGTTGTAGAATTTTGAAACCCAGAAACGTCTTGGGATTTATACATAAAAATAGAAATGTTACACCTTATTCATCTGTTATACCTGCTTTTTGATCATAAAATCCCCAAAGCTCAAAGTTTTTTGCTAAACAAGTCTCCAATATTTGATAGGTGATTCAAAACAAACTTTCCCTTTCGCTTCTTCTCAGTCAGGCACACTTACCTGGTGAGAACTAGTGTGCTATATTTCATTTCATACAGTTTTTCCAACTTCTTATAAGCGAAATAGAAATGAAAGTTTGGGAATTTTTTTTTCAATTTTTATTATTTATTCAGTAAGGAAGCATAAATGTTATTTCAGTTGTTGTTCTGTCTGCTAATCAGCTTTTGGTTTAGTTTAGTGTATACATATATCAGCACATCTCTTTTTGTGTCATGTGTAAATCAGTCATTCCATGTCAGTTCATCAAATGTCAACCTGACCATCAGAGATTTCCCTGAAAATATTTGAGAAGAAACATGGTCTGAGGGACCAGACAAAGAGCGATTCAGAAGACCCCTATGAGCAGAACACCAAGGGAACAGTTCACCTTGATAGGGTTACCGGGGCCCCGCCCTGGAGCCAGGCCTTGGGAGGCAGCGCGAGGGCGAGCGTCTGGTGGCCGGGCCTTAGTCCATGGGGCCTGGCCGGGCACAGCCCAAAAAGGGACATGGGCCCTGTTAGAGCCAATCTATCGAGAAATATTTTTGATACCGTTTCAGTTATTATGTTACATGTTTGATTTTGTATAATATGTTGTTAGAGAATATATGCTGCGCGTTTAATTTGTGTCAGGTAAGAAAACATTACAACGCATGTGTGGTAGCAGGTTAGAATGAGCCAGGACGGCAATGGAAATGTGCGCTGTAGCAGCAAATAGTTTTTTGACCGTGACATCGTTTGTTTGTATGTACGAGTCAGAAATGAATCTGGACAACTTACATTAAGAAGTGGAAGAATTATTTTTTCAAAGCTTGGAACAGAAATTCGCCACTACAGGCCCATCCTCCTGCAGGCCCACCGTAGGGGTCGGGTGCACTGTGTGCTGGGCGGTGGCAGGAGTGGAGACCCTGGCGGACTGATCCCCGGCTACCAAGACTGGCAATTGGGACTTCCTAATATGCAATTATGCAAAATCTCTTTTTAAAAAGAGTAAAAAGAGTATTTAATGGGATGAAGGTAGCTTTATTGTTAGATTTTTGTCTTAAGTTGTTTTGTTTAGGACCCCTGGGGTTAAAATTGCATTTGGTCAGTATATGAGAACGGTTATGAGACTTACACTAAAAGTATGCTTTAATAATATCAAATCATTTTACAGCCTTTTATTTGCAAATTGACAAATGGCACATTTTAATCAACTGTCAAACAGAAAAGTGAGAAATAAAACTTTGCAATCTTTGCAGTGTTGGCAAACCAACTTTTAAAAAGTTGACTCCATGCACAAATGCTTCTGTGCTCACAACAATATTTTCGTCATATTCTGTATATTATATTATTTAATCATTATGCAAAAGTCTGCACTTGTAAGGAAAGACAAAACCAAACAGTGACCAAAGTACATGTAGCACATTTAAATATCTCAATCCTAAACATTTAAGTTAAAACATTTAGTCAAATAAATGCTTACTGTGAGAGAAGGGTACAGAATTAATTAACATGTAAGTACCTGTACATACAAACTGTTTCTCACACACTGTGTACTGTTGGAATCATTTATAGCTTCCTCACAAGCTGCATCATTTCTGAAAAGCTAATGTTAAACATTGAAGTAAAAATAATAAGAAACTTATAAACACTATACCCCCTTGCAAGACATTGTGTTTCGTCACAGCTTTGATTTCCTCATTGTGTATTTGCCTGATATACTTTAGTCTGTCATTATGCTCTTGACACAGGCTTTTCATTTTCACATCATACTCTTGTTTCACATCCTGTAGTTTGGACTTATGCACATACTTTAAATTTCTTACATGTACACTGTGGTCTTCTTTTTGAGCAGTCAGTTTGTCTTGGTGCTCTTGTTTCAGAGTCTAAAGTCTGTCTTCATGCTCTTGTTGTTGGGCACTTAGTTTCTGATCATATTCTTGTTTTTGAGCATTCAGTTTGTCTTGGTGCTCTTGCTTCAGAGTTGAAAGTCTGTCTTCATGCTCTTGTTTTTGAGCATTCAGTTTGTCTTGGTGCTCTTGCTTCAGAGTTGAAAGTCTGTCTTCATGCTCTTGTTGTTGAGCACTTAGTTTCTGATCATATTCTTGTTTTTGAGTATTCAATTTGTCTTCATGCTCTTGTTTTTGAGCAGTCAGTTTGTCTTGGTGCTCTTGCTTCAGAGTTGAAAGTCTGTCTTCATGCTCTTGTTGTTGGGCACTTAGTTTCTGATCATATTCTTGTTTTTGAGCATTCAGTTTGTCTTGGTGCTCTTGCTTCAGAGTTGAAAGTCTGTCTTCATGCTCTTGTTTTTGAGTATTCAGTTTGTCTTGGTGCTCTTGCTTCAGAGTTGAAAGTCTGTCTTCATGCTCTTGTTGTTGGGCACTTACTTTCTGATCATATTCTTGTTTTTGAGTATTCAATTTGTCTTCATGCTCTTGTTTTTGAGCAGTCAGTTTGTCTTGGTGCTCTTGTTGTTGGGCACTTAGTTTCTGATCATATTCTTGTTTTTGAGCATTTAGTTTGTCTTGGTGCTCTTGTTTTTGAGCACTTAGTTTCTGATCATATTCTTGTTTTTGACCATTCAGTTTGTCTTCATGCTCTTGTTTTTGAGTATTCAATTTGTCTTCATGCTCTTGTTTTTGAGCATTCAATTTGTCTTCATGCTCTTGTTTTTGAGCATTCAGTTTGTCTTGGTGCTCTTGCTTCAGAGTTGAAAGTCTGTCTTCATGCTCTTGTTGTTGAGCACTTAGTTTCTGATCATATTCTTGTTTTTGACCATTCAGTTTGTCTTCATGCTCTTGTTTTTGAGTATTCAATTTGTCTTCATGCTCTTGTTTTTGAGCATTCAGTTTGTCTTGGTGCTCTTGCTTCAGAGTTGAAAGTCTGTCTTCATGCTCTTGTTGTTGAGCACTTAGTTTCTGATTATATTCTTGTTTTTGACCATTCAGTTTTTCTTGGTGCTCTTGCTTCAGAGTTGAAAGTCTGTCTTCATGCTCTTGTTGTTGGGCACTTACTTTCTGATCATATTCTTGTTTTTGAGTATTCAATTTGTCTTCATGCTCTTGTTTTTGAGCAGTCAGTTTGTCTTGGTGCTCTTGTTGTTGGGCACTTAGTTTCTGATCATATTCTTGTTTTTGAGCATTCAGTTTGTCTTGGTGCTCTTGTTGTTGGGCACTTAGTTTCTGATCATATTCTTGTTTTTGAGCGTTCAATTTGTCTTCATGCTCTTGTTTTTGAGCATTCAGTTTGTCTTGGTGTTCTTGCTTCAGAGTTGAAAGTCTGTCTTCATGCTCTTGTTGTTGAGCACTTAGTTTCTGATCATATTCTTGTTTTTGACCATTCAGTTTGTCTTCATGCTCTTGTTTTTGAGCATTCAATTTGTCTTCATGCTCTTGTTTTTGAGCATTCAATTTGTCTTCATGCTCTTGTTTTTGAGCATTCAGTTTGTCTTGGTGCTCTTGCTTCAGAGTTGAAAGTCTGTCTTCATGCTCTTGTTGTTGAGCACTTAGTTTCTGATCATGCTCTTGTTTTTGAGTATTCAATTTGTCTTCATGCTCTTGTTTTTGAGTATTCAATTTGTCTTCATGCTCTTGTTGTTGAGCACTTAGTTTCTGATCATATTCTTGTTTTTGAGTATTCAGTTTGTCTTCATGCTCTTGTTTTTGAGCAGTCAGTTTGTCTTGGTGCTCTTGCTTCAGAGTTGAAAGTCTGTCTTCATGCTCTTGTTGTTGAGCACTTAGTTTCTGATCATATTCTTGTTTTTGAGTATTCAATTTGTCTTCATGCTCTTGTTTTTGAGCAGTCAGTTTGTCTTGGTGCTCTTGCTTCAGAGTTGAAAGTCTGTCTTCATGCTCTTGTTGTTGAGCACTTAGTTTCTGATCATATTCTTGTTTTTGAGTATTCAATTTGTCTTCATGCTCTTGTTTTTGAGCAGTCAGTTTGTCTTGGTGCTCTTGCTTCAGAGTTGAAAGTCTGTCTTCATGCTCTTGTTGTTGGGCACTTAGTTTCTGATCATATTCTTGTTTTTGAGCATTCAGTTTGTCTTGGTGCTCTTGCTTCAGAGTTGAAAGTCTGTCTTCATGCTCTTGTTTTTGAGTATTCAGTTTGTCTTGGTGCTCTTGCTTCAGAGTTGAAAGTCTGTCTTCATGCTCTTGTTGTTGGGCACTTACTTTCTGATCATATTCTTGTTTTTGAGTATTCAATTTGTCTTCATGCTCTTGTTTTTGAGCAGTCAGTTTGTCTTGGTGCTCTTGTTGTTGGGCACTTAGTTTCTGATCATATTCTTGTTTTTGAGCATTCAGTTTGTCTTGGTGCTCTTGTTTTTGAGCACTTAGTTTCTGATCATATTCTTGTTTTTGACCATTCAGTTTGTCTTCATGCTCTTGTTTTTGAGTATTCAATTTGTCTTCATGCTCTTGTTTTTGAGCATTCAATTTGTCTTCATGCTCTTGTTTTTGAGCATTCAGTTTGTCTTGGTGCTCTTGCTTCAGAGTTGAAAGTCTGTCTTCATGCTCTTGTTGTTGAGCACTTAGTTTCTGATCATATTCTTGTTTTTGACCATTCAGTTTGTCTTCATGCTCTTGTTTTTGAGTATTCAATTTGTCTTCATGCTCTTGTTTTTGAGCATTCAGTTTGTCTTGGTGCTCTTGCTTCAGAGTTGAAAGTCTGTCTTCATGCTCTTGTTGTTGAGCACTTAGTTTCTGATTATATTCTTGTTTTTGACCATTCAGTTTTTCTTGGTGCTCTTGCTTCAGAGTTGAAAGTCTGTCTTCATGCTCTTGTTGTTGGGCACTTACTTTCTGATCATATTCTTGTTTTTGAGTATTCAATTTGTCTTCATGCTCTTGTTTTTGAGCAGTCAGTTTGTCTTGGTGCTCTTGTTGTTGGGCACTTAGTTTCTGATCATATTCTTGTTTTTGAGCATTCAGTTTGTCTTGGTGCTCTTGTTGTTGGGCACTTAGTTTCTGATCATATTCTTGTTTTTGAGCGTTCAATTTGTCTTCATGCTCTTGTTTTTGAGCATTCAGTTTGTCTTGGTGTTCTTGCTTCAGAGTTGAAAGTCTGTCTTCATGCTCTTGTTGTTGAGCACTTAGTTTCTGATCATATTCTTGTTTTTGACCATTCAGTTTGTCTTCATGCTCTTGTTTTTGAGCATTCAATTTGTCTTCATGCTCTTGTTTTTGAGCATTCAATTTGTCTTCATGCTCTTGTTTTTGAGCATTCAGTTTGTCTTGGTGCTCTTGCTTCAGAGTTGAAAGTCTGTCTTCATGCTCTTGTTGTTGAGCACTTAGTTTCTGATCATGCTCTTGTTTTTGAGTATTCAATTTGTCTTCATGCTCTTGTTTTTGAGTATTCAATTTGTCTTCATGCTCTTGTTGTTGAGCACTTAGTTTCTGATCATATTCTTGTTTTTGAGTATTCAGTTTGTCTTCATGCTCTTGTTTTTGAGCAGTCAGTTTGTCTTGGTGCTCTTGCTTCAGAGTTGAAAGTCTGTCTTCATGCTCTTGTTGTTGAGCACTTAGTTTCTGATCATATTCTTGTTTTTGAGTATTCAATTTGTCTTCATGCTCTTGTTGTTGAGCACTTAGTTTCTGATCATGCTCTTGTTTTTGAGTATTCAATTTGTCTTCATGCTCTTGTTTTTGAGTATTCAATTTGTCTTCATGCTCTTGCTTCAGAGTTGAAAGTCTGTCTTCATGCTCTTGTTTTTGAGTATTCAATTTGTCTTCATGCTCTTGTTTTTGAGCATTCAATTTGTCTTCATGCTCTTGTTTTTGAGCATTCAGTTTGTCTTGGTGCTCTTGCTTCAGAGTTGAAAGTCTGTCTTCATGCTCTTGTTTTTGAGTATTCAATTTGTCTTCATGCTCTTGTTTTTGAGTATTCAATTTGTCTTCATGCTCTTGTTTTTGAGTATTCAATTTGTCTTCATGCTCTTGTTTTTGAGCATTCAGTTTGTCTTGGTGCTCTTGTTGCTGAGCACTTAGTTTCTGATCATATTCTTGTTTTTGAGTATTCAGTTTGCCTTCATAGTCCTCCTGTTGATCTTTAATTTGCTGTACATATTTTTTCTTCTGGTCTTGTATCCTCTCATCATTTTCTTTAGTTAAATTTATTATCTTGTTGTCATATTCTTTCTTAAGATCTTGTTTTTGTGAAGCCATTTTGTTTTCATACTCTTCTTTCAGATCTCTCATTTCTTTGATATGATCCTTTTTCAGATTTCTTATTTTTTTCTCATACTCCTGTTTTATATCCATCTTTTCTTTGTCATTGTTTTCCTTCAGATCCTTTATTTTGGCTTCATTTTCCATATCCTGTTTATGGGTCTTTTCATCATATTCCTTTTTTAAGTTTGTTATTTCATCATCCTTTTGTTGCTTCGATATTTTGTTAATATAATCTTGGGCAGCTTGTGATATTCTGTTGCCATGATCTTGAAGTAGGTTATTAATTAACCTCGCTATATTTGAACTTATGCTCAAAAATCCGGGGCTGTCTTCACGATCATGCTTTAGCTGCTTTATTTTGTCTTCATACTGCTTTATCAGGTCCTGTACTGTATGTTTATATTTTTGGTTTAGATTTAGTACTTCACACTCTTTCTTCAAATTGTTGATCTCTTTAAAGTGTTCTTCCTTTATATTAGCCATTTTCTTGTCATTCTCTTGTGTAATATCTGCAATGCTCTTATCATGCCTTTGCTTCAGCTCTAGAATGGTTGATTCACAATCTTGTTTTAGATTCTTTATTTCCTCATCCTGCTCCTGCTTTAGATGTGCTTCTGTTTCAATGTTTTCCTGCAGCAGCTGTGTTATGTCGTCTAAGTGATTTACAGTCAGATGAAATATTTTGTGCTTATATGCCATTATTTCTTTACTATGGTCTTCTGTGAGATTCTTTATTTTTTCACTGTGCTCATTTTTATTATACATTAGTTCTTCCTTATGTTTCTTTTTGAGATCTTCTATATATTCACTGTGCTCATGTTTCAGATCTGCAATCTGCTTTGAATGCTTTTTATTGAGGTCTTCTATTTTGTCACACTCATCTGTCGATTTCATGCTTTCTTGATCTTTTTCCTTAGTTTTCACCAATTCTTTCAGTTTTAGTGCATAATCCTTGAGTGAGAGATGGACATACTTTAGGTAGTCTTTCTGTAGCTCTGCTTGCTGCTTATCCTCCTGTTCTCTTTTAATTTGATTGTCTATTTCTAGTGCAACATATTTCATATATTTGTCTTTTTCCGGCCATTCTTCGTTTTTCTTTGTTTCACCATCCAGGTTTGTTATTTTTCTAGAGCTTTCTTCCATCTGTATGTTTCTTTCTTCTTGGGAAAGCACAGTTTGGAGGCAGTAATCACTTGCTGTTGTCCTGTTATCAGTGAGCATAGTTTCTATCTTTTCCATCAGTTTTTGACGTCTTTTATTATTGAATAGATAATTTCTATCAAGTTTGATCTCATGTTGCCTTTGATTGCAGTCTTGAATTAATTTATGCATAGGGGAATTCAAATTTGGCTTATTTTGTTTTTGTGTTATGATGACCATTGAGTTGTGTAAACCATCGTGACCAAACAAGGTTAGAATTGCCTTTAGTGCCAGCCGTTTCTCCTCAGTGAAATCCGAAGGTTTCACTATCAGTAGTATCACAGTTGGTCCAGGTGTGCAAAGACTCATCAGACTGTCCATTTCTTTTGTCACTGATAGGAATTGAAGATCAAAAATATCTGGGGTTTTCACTACTGTTAATAATGTTCCTTTCCATTCTCCATGTGCGTGCACACACTGCTTGTCTTTAAACAGTAATGAATGTTGAAAAGCTTTGCTGCATATAATCAAGTTGCCTAGTACTGTCTCGTCCCAGTCAGTACCTCCAAGTAGCACGATGTTCAGCTCAGAGCCTGCAAAAAAAAAGCCAACCCCAAAAAATTACTGAAGAATATTACTGTATCAGAGGTTATTCATTTAGCTCTCTGGATGCAGGTTAGGGCCTTTCATAGTTCTTGAATGACAAGTGAATGAAAAGTCTAATTAAAAAGCACATTTCGAATTAAGATATTGTTATTTACTGCTCTTTTTAAAGTGGCTAAAACTAAAATGTATTCTTTTGACATATATCAACTTCATAAATTAGCAGTAATAGTTTCGGGGCTTAATTTTAAAGCTTTTAATTGAATTTTCTTGGTTTGCCTGTAACGATTTTCAAAAATATCCCTGTATGCATAGGTGCATTTTATTGTTCATCACCATTACAACAAGATAACATCTTTAATAATACAAGCAATCATCCTTTATACAGGGAGTGCAGAATTATTAGGCAAATGAGTATTTTGTCCACATCATCCTCTTCATGCATGTTGTCTTACTCCAAGCTGTATAGGCTCGAAAGCCTACTACCAATTAAGCATATTAGGTGATGTGCATCTCTGTAATGAGAAGGGGTGTGGTCTAATGACATCAACACCCTATATCAGGTGTGCATAATTATTAGGCAACATCCTTTCCTTTGGCAAAATGGGTCAAAAGAAGGACTTGACAGGCTCAGAAAAGTCAAAAATAGTGAGATATCTTGCAGAGGGATGCAGCAGTCTCAAAATTGCAAAGCTTCTGAAGCGTGATCATCGAACAATCAAGCGTTTCATTCAAAATAGTCAACAGGGTCGCAAGAAGCGTGTGGAAAAACCAAGGCGCAAAATAACTGCCCATGAACTGAGAAAAGTCAAGCGTGCAGCTGCCAAGATGCCACTTGCCACCAGTTTGGCCATATTTCAGAGCTGCAACATCACTGGAGTGCCCAAAAGCACAAGGTGTGCAATACTCAGAGACATGGCCAAGGTAAGAAAGGCTGAAAGACGACCACCACTGAACAAGACACACAAGCTGAAACGTCAAGACTGGGCCAAGAAATATCTCAAGACTGATTTTTCTAAGGTTTTATAGACTGATGAAATGAGAGTGAGTCTTGATGGGCCAGATGGATGGGCCAGTGGCTGGATTGGTAAAGGGCAGAGAGCTCCAGTCCGACTCAGACGCCAGCAAGGTGGAGGTGGAGTACTGGTTTGGGCTGGTATCATCAAAGATGAGCTTGTGGGGCCTTTTCGGGTTGAGGATGGAGTCAAGCTCAACTCCCAGTCCTACTGCCAGTTTCTGGAAGACACCTTCTTCAAGCAGTGGTACAGGAAGAAGTCTGCATCCTTCAAGAAAAACATGATTTTCATGCAGGACAATGCTCCATCACACGCGTCCAAGTACTCCACAGCGTGGCTGGCAAGAAAGGGTATAAAAGAAGAAAAACTAATGACATGGCCACCTTGTTCACCTGATCTGAACCCCATTGAGAACCTGTGGTCCATCATCAAATGTGAGATTTACAAGGAGGGAAAACAGTACACCTCTCTGAACAGTGTCTGGGAGGCTGTGGTTGCTGCTGCACGCAATGTTGATGGTGAACAGATCAAAACACTGACAGAATCCATGGATGGCAGGCTTTTGAGTGTCCTTGCAAAGAAAGGTGGCTATATTGGTCGCTGATTTGTTTTTGTTTTGTTTTTGAATGTCAGAAATGTATATTTGTGAATGTGGAGATGTTATATTGGTTTCACTGGTAAAAATAAATAATTGAAATGGGTATATATTTGTTTTTTGTTAAGTTGCCTAATAATTATGCACAGTAATAGTCACCTGCACACACAGATATCCCCCTAAAATAGCTAAAACTAAAAACAAACTAAAAACTACTTCCAAAAACATTCAGCTTTGATATTAATGAGTTTTGTGGGTTCATTGAGAACATGGTTGTTGTTCAATAATAACATTATTCCTCAAAAATACAACTTGCCTAATAATTCTGCACTCCCTGTAATGCTTAGTTTCTTCATCTTCTTGCTGTGATTAGAAATACTGTGAGATGTGAGCCAGCAAAGCCTTTTAGTTATGGAAATAGTGCATAAGACAGGATTTCGGCATATACAATTCATGTATACTTACCTGACATTATTGGTCTTCCATTACAGCAGACAGCAGCGGCCATAAGCGATATTCTGGATATATATATATATTCTGTGAAAAACAGTATGGTGTATTTATTCCAGTAACTTCAGACTGTGAATCCTGTGTATCTGGTCACCAGACCTGAATAACCATAAACAATTTTAATTAATTATGTAGCTAATACTTTGTACAGTCTCCACTGTAAAAAATATCAGTCTATGTACTTATGAGTTAAATTAGTGAAGCTTTGAAGGCAAAGTGAATATTGTTCATTCACACACTACTGTGTCCATCCACAGTGAGCCTGGGACTGTGGAAAATCATGTTTCATACATGAAATTGTAAGTATTAAATATCTGACATCAATGAAAGGGCTACATTTAAGTTTTAAACAGTCTCTGAAGTTTTAACCTAACTGTCATTTCTAACAGAAATGAAAGCTAAGTGGTTAAGATGTGTGTGGTAAGCAGTGGCATGTGAGTGCGGCAGTGTATGGGCTCAAATTGTGGTCATAAATATTTTATACTTGTAAATCAAATGCATAGTTGTGAACTGAGTTTTGTAACCTTGCAAACCAAAATATCTGAATATTTTTATGTTTGTGCATCAATAGATGAGAGTGTGTGTGTGTGTGTGTGTGTGTGTGTAAAAAAGATTTGTGTTTGTAAAAAATATTTACACAAGTCACAAAGTTTTTGTTAAGGTCTGCTTACAGATAGAAAGCAAAAAACTACGTGTAAAACTCTGCGTTCAAATTCCCTGGCTGTGTGCGAGATTCAACTTACGAGTATGAATTTTGACCCAATTTTTCTTCCTTTCAGCTGATTGGTCAATGTCATGTCAATCACAAAGTTAACAATCCAATCAGAGAACAGTTGGCTTTGGCTGTCGGAGGGGTGCTTCACTGACCTTCAGGTCCTGGAAGGGTAAATGCATGTTTTGAAACGACAAGGAGCAGGCGCATCTAGCACACCCAGAGCTGCCGCAAAAAAATGACAGAGTGCAGCGACCAGCGCAACAAATTTTGGATCCTTAGCTCTTAGCAGTTAGCAGCGCATGCCGCGTCTGCTGTGAAAGGGTCTTTATGCTGCACAGTGTGACTCACAGCAATGGTCCCGGGTCAGCCCTGACTTTGTGTTGAAGTAATAATGTAAGTAAAGTAAAGTAGTACTGGTATTTCTGTCCTTTCAATAGCTACCGAAAGTTAAGGGACCTAGCTTGTATGAGCCCTATTTGATATTCATATAGAGATCCTCCAGCTTCAAACTGTATTACCCTTCCAGGACCTGAAGCTCAGTAAAGCACCCCACCCCAAATCTTTGACTTTTTACATGATTTCTCAATTTAATATTAAAGGTTTAGAGCGTATTTAGATATATGTGTCAAAAACCTTTTTGTTACTTATAGTTACAGAAATAAAATAACCAAACAATTCGAACTTCTCATAAACATCTGCTAAAAAAATAGAATAGATTATGTTTTCAGTCACATGATAACATCTTGTGTGTTGAACCACAGTGAGTCTGGGACCACACCTATGTCAACAGGACAGTTTTGTTTGTTTTACAAACTGAAAATATAAATTACATTATCCACATCAAATTGTAAGTATTAAATAACTGACATATCACAGACAACAGTACAGTGCAATATTTAATTTTTAAACAGTCTTTGAAGTTTTAACTCATTTGTAAAAGAGAAATGAAAGCTAGGTGGTTAAGATGTGCGTGGTAAGGAGTAGCATGTGACTGTGGCAGTGGCATTTTCTGCATTTACTTGCACTTTCAATTTATCTTTATATATGCTTTTTATATGCGTATTACCTTTACATATGCTTGTATATGCCTATTAAAATTTCAGATTTGTCACCAAAAAAGTTTTCACTCATTATCAGTTAGATAGCATATTTATCATTGTTAAACAGTGAAGTTCATTTGCAGAAACAAGAATGAAACGATAATTTTTTTTATTGGAGTAGATAAGAAAACTTCTGGCTGAGAAAATCAAGTTCCGTATACTAAACATTTTAATGAAATAGACCAATCACAATTGATATTCTTAGATAACCAACTGACCAAAAAAAAGCAATCATTTGTAAGACTGAGTTCTCTAAACACACTGATCCCCCCAAATTAGAAATATGTATATTCCTTTTCCAGTTAGCACGTTTGATCTAGTTAAACATTTTACTATAACATAGTTATACATGCATTTATAGTATTTCCTGGTGAGATTTATTGGGTTTTTTCATCTTGAGGAACTCACCAGGTGAAGATTGTTGTGGTAGTCCTTACAGCGCATAAGGTCAAAGAGAAAGAAAAAGATGCAGATCAGAAAAGAAAACAAATCTGAAAGCAATTTGGTTGAATTGGCAATTTCTTGGTTGAGGCTCCTCCTGCACAGGGCGTTACTTTTAAAAAGCTTGTCTAAAGTGAGCTCATTTCATTGCAAATCTTTGACTTTTTATATGAGTTCTCAATATAATATTAAAGATTTAGAGTGTATTTAGATATATGTGTCAAAAACCTTTTTGTTACTTATAGTTACAGAAATAAAATAACCAAACAATTCAAACTTTTCATGAAATACAAACATCTGCTAAAAAAATAGAATAGATTATGTTTTCAGTCACATGATAACATCTTGTGTGTTGAACCACGGTGAATCTGGGACCACACCTATGTCAACAGGACAGTTTTGTTTGTTTTACAAACTGAAAATATAAATTACATTATTCACATCAAATGGTAAATGGCCTGCATTTGTATAGCGCTTTTCTAGTCCCTAAGGACCCCAAAGTGCTTCACACTAGATTCAGTCATTCACCCATTCACACACTGGCGATGGCAAGCTACATTGTAGCCACATCAGATTGTAAGTATTAAATAACTGACATATCACTGACAACAGTACAGTGCAATATTTAATTTTTAAACAGTCTTTGAAGTTTTAACTCATTTGTAAAAGAGAAATGAAAGCTAGGTGGTTAAGATGTGCGTGGTAAGGAGTAGCATGTGACTGTGGCAGTGGCATTTTCTGTTTCACTTGCACTTGTGGAAAAGGGAAAAAAATAAGATGTATTTTACCTTCTGTACATCACGGAGTGAAGCATCATGGCATAGGGGTATAGTTTGGGCTAATGTAATAACTTATTGATCAGTTTTATAATGACATTTTAAACTATACATCAAACATCTATATCAAATCATAAACACAAAATAACAAAAATATATTGACAAGAGTACAGCACTACATTTAGGTTTTAAACTTAAACAGTCTCCATGAAAAGATGGTGGCTGAAAAGTGTTATCCTTCTGCCCTGTTCCACTCACCCTTTTTCTTACCCAAGATTTAAAAAAGATGACCATATTCTCATTTTACCTCACTCTTTACTCTTAACAAAAATAAATATTTAGTAGTCATCGTGAGAAGATTATTTTAGCAAAAGATGCAGGTAAAAAAAATATAAATAAAAATTATTAAAAATTGCATACATTAACAGTTGAAACTGATCTTATCCAGAGAGTTTGTCTGAGCTAATTTCAATGTAGATCTTTGACTTTTCTACAAGAGTTTTGAACAGAAAATTGAACTTTGAGCTATATTAGGTATAAGTGGGCCATACACCTAGTCTTCCTTTAACCCAACCACTTAAACTTCTCATAACAACAAACCATCTCTTCTATTTTTGAACAGATTATGCATCTAAATGTCACAACTAGTTTCTAATTCTAAATAGTCTTAATTTTAATTAATTGCTTATGAAGTTTAGCCTTTACAGGGGCCTGGAGCCTATCCAAGTCCCAAGTTTTATCTAGTGCAGTTAACCCTTAGGTGGCTGTTGCAGGATCCTGATTAGGGATGGGTATTGATAAGATTTTCACGATTCCGATTCCATTTTCGATTCTGTTTAACGATTCGATTCTTTATCGATTCTCTTATCAATTCTTTTTAAAAAAGGAGAACAATAAGGTCAAGTAGCTTAGAACTTTGTTTTATATCTTCTCTTTGAACAAGATAGAAATTTAGGAGTAACATGGCCTTACAAACCCAACAGTGAGATCTCAACAGATCCACAGCCTATGGCTCTTCAATGGGGTGTCACAGGGTCCCCAGGAAGAAAAAGTTGTAAATGTAAAATAATAAAATAAATATTCTTCTGTAGCAATAACAAAGTATAACATAAATTATTCTGTAGCAATTATACAAGAATATCCAGTAATATCCCTGCCTACAATTAAACGCATTCACTTACCGAAAATCGGGGGCATCTGCTGTGGCAAATGGGTGCAAGCCTTTGACCACAAACTTAGTCACTGCTCGGTGACATTCGTCTATCCTGGCCTGAAAGGAGACGCTAACGGTAGACTGCAGCGAGAACTGCCAGCATCTGAGCCAGCGAGACTCTGTCTGTCTCTCTCATCATGGTCACCTAAATGCACAGTAATGGCAGGTTTTGTAATAAGGCAGATCGCGCTAACATAATATGCACTGTTAGTTGATTATTTACCTGCCGCATTAACGGGAGAGGACGTGCAAACATTACTGCTGCTGCTGGGTTGAGATTCACGAGTCCGGAGCGGAATTAAAAACACGACATTCATTTAAGGTTATCGCGTGTTTTGTGAGCAAATGCTTTTGCATATTCGTAGTGTTTCCTCCCTTAAATGAAATATCTTCTTTGCAAGTATTGCAAGTTGCTCTGTTGTCATCCGTTCTCGTAAAGTATGACCAAACTTTTGAGCATTAGACGCCATGTTTCCTGCCAGGTAAATGACGCTCCGCAACGTGGTGACGTCATTCGGGGCGACTGGAATCGATAAGGGAATCGTTTGCAAAAATGGCAAACAATTCCAATGAATTGAAACAGTGGGAACAACAACAAGAACCGGTTTTCGATACCCATCCCTAATCCTGATTACTCCAAGTTTGTGTTACAAAGGGTGGAAGTCAAAGAGTAGGTACTGGTCTATATGTGGGGGCTTCCGGTAAACTTCAATGTTAAGGTTTCTATTCTCCTCAATGTGCACTGCACAGAAACGGCAAAAATATTATCCTTTCCAACGAGTTGATTTGAACCCTGAAGTCCCCTTAAAAGAGCCAATAACTTTACTTTACACTTTATTTGACCCACTAGGTTTAAATCTGGGACTCCCCACCATTTGACCTTATAACTGAAGAAGCTTCTCGGATGAGAGGTGAAACGTCTTCAAGCAACTTAAAGAAGTCCAGACGCTTTTCTTTGCAAGCTCCTTTGACTATTTTCAGTGATTGTACTCACCAGGTGACACTCTCTTTGGCAGTTCCAAACTGAATCAGGTTACTTGTAACCACCTTTCATTATCAGAATATCAAGGTGTTGCCTTGTACAAGTATGACGACAGAGTAAAGGTGATGTCTGATACAGTTACTGATAAATGACCAAACACTGAGCATTCCCTGGATTCTTTATGCTCTGTTGCATCTGCGCAAGCTCCATGCATTGTCTGAACCTTCAACAACAGAAAAAGGTCATACAAGTCTCAGGTGGTTTTATGTCTAATCTAAGCAAGAATCCGCATTAGTTGTTTTGTTATTATTGGGCTGTTTTTCCACTTGGATTAACCAGGCACGTACAGGACACCCAAAGATCTAATCATTGTCAGTGATAAATATCAAGTTGAGCTAATCATCCTGATCTACATGTAGAAAATGTTCACAAGATGTGATGGCAAGGGTATCACTTGCTATGCAGGGCAAGGAGCAAATGGTGGCAAAGGGCACATTGCCTTAACTAGTTGAAAAAACAGAAATGTGTGGATTTTGGTCCATTATCAAAAAACTGACAGTGGGTTTAAATTAAGATGCGGTTAATAGACTTACATAGAAAAAGCGGTTTGTGTGAATGAGTGAATGAGTAAAAACTGCTGAGTCATAACCACAGACTCAAAACCTGTATATGCTTTAGGGACAAAATCAATGGGCTACAGTTCTTAATTTTTGAATTCGGTTATTTTTTTCTGCATGATTGCCACAGGTATATGAAATCAAGCAGCAAACCATGGAGTCTACCTTTAAAAGTGTTTTTAAATAATTTCTTGTCCTAAAGAGCTCACAGCATTAGTACAAGCTGTGTTATTCCAACAGTGGTGTTTCCACCTCAAACACTCACATTATTATAATTGAGAACTGTCACTGATCTTTCTATGTACATGTACGTTTAAAGAATGTGGCGTAACTGTCAGGTGTGTAGATTATTTGTTAAGGTCTAAAAGATGATGTCTACCCTATAAACTCTGTGAAATAAATTTTCTGAAACTGGGTTTAAATATGAAAGGACCTTTTGAATAAAGGCAGGACATATTCCCTTATTTCAAAGATTCAAAATTGAAGAAACAAATTAAATCAAGCTTTTCAACAAATATGGTTTGTATTTCACTATGAAGTGCAATTCCATGCTTAGGTTGCCTGTACTTTGTTACATTTCCTTCACTTTAAAGTTAGATTACAACAGTTTACGGTCTTTTTTCCAATCAATCAATATCCGTAAAGAGTCTTCAGCTAATGTTTGCTTTTATTTAAAGTTTACTGTGATATTTCCCAACAGTAGTACTTATTCATTTTCCCGTATTGAATAAGAATTATTTTTGGTGATAAAGTGATCATCAAAATTAACGATAAGAACATCAACTGGTTTTTGTCCAAAATATGAAGCTTACATTTTAATATATCTCTACACAGACTACTTATCAGATGCAATAAGTATTTTATAAAAACAAAAAACAATCAGGAACCGAAACATTTTTATCATTCTGAAAAAAGAGACAAGCAATGCCAAAAAATGGTTATATAGTGCAATAAAGTGTTTTCTGTAAATAACAAACACATCTGAGCCAAAGACATTTTGTGCTTTTTGTGAGATTATTGACACCAGTGATTGTTTTTAAATGGAAAAATATGCATTACTTCCTGCAGTAAAAATGGCATGATGCAAATTAAATGAGATCTTTACCTAACTGATTTATATGATTAGTTTACATTCATTCATGTTTTTACTTAGCAGGCAACATTTTCTGCAGTAAAAAAAAAAAAAAAAAGATTGACAGTGATTTTAGAACAAATGAATCAATTTGTAATAATTTGAGTATATTATGTTATATGGAACTACATAAGTGTCATCTATCATGCAGCTATAACAAAAGTATTTGTTTATTAAAAGCTTTAAAACCAAAAGCTATCAAAGTTAAATCAAACTGACATTCAGGTAAAAGAGCCCGTTTTATAAAATGGTGCAAGACTTATCTCCGTCAGCTTTCTGTACATATTCTTCTATCCAGTCATTGATTTGTTTATCATGTTCTAGCTGTAGTTGGTTGATATCTTCTTCATTTGGCTCGCCCTCATTTCCTATAGAAAGATTGTAATTCAGCTCATCCACTTCTTGTTCTTGTTTTTTCTTCAGTCTGTCAAAGTCTCTCTTGTATTCTCTCTTCATGAGCAGATGTTTAAGTATGATGGTGTTGCTTTTTTGTTGTTTTTGCTTCATGTCTTCCATCTCACTGTCATGCTTTGCTCTCAACGCTGCAAAATCTACTGAATATTTCTGTCTGAACTCATTGAATTCTTCTGCTTGCTTTCTGGCTTCTTCTGCAATTTTCTTCTTCATTTCCTTGACTTTTGCCTCATAGATATCCTGCGCTAATTTCCAGTCTCTCTCCTCTTGTTCTCTCCTGAGTCTATCTTGTTCTTTTATTTTGCTTTCATATTCATTTCTTTCCTTATCATATTCTTCTTTGAGCTTTATAAGCAGCGCTTGTTCCTCCTCTTTCCTCTGTTTGTCTTCTTGATTTAGTTTCTCCCACCATTCTTTACGCTCTTTTTCCCAAGCTTCGCGTTCTAATTTCATCTCTTCTCGGTTTTCCATCAGCTTTCTGTCAGCATGCACATTTTTTTCACATTCTGATTTTATTTTCTGCTCAAGAGCTTCAAGTTTTTCTTCCCACTGCATTCTGAGTTTTTCTTCATATCTTATTGATGCTATGGTCTCCTGTTCTCTCTTTTCCTCCTCTCTCTTTGTCTTCTCTTGTTCCTGGTTAATCAGTTCTTCCTTCTCCTTCAGTACTTCTTCTTTTTCTGCTCTTTCTTGATCAATTTGTTTCTTTTTCGCCTGAATTTCTTCATCGCGTTTCCTTTGAAGTTCTTCCATCTCTTTCTCCATATCTGCTTCTTTCTCTTTTAGGATCCTCTTCATTTCCTTTTGTATGGCTGCCTCAGCTTCTTGGAACATCTCTGTAGTGTAGCAGCTGCCACCATTTTTCTTCACCATTGTTTGTACTTTGTCTAAAAGCTCTGCGACTTGTGAATGATTATTTTGATCTCTGTTGTTGAAAACATGGTATCTTCCTCCACAGTCGTCAATCAGTTTTTTAACAAAGTCATCGCTGACTTCTTCCATGTAACTCTCTATTGTTTGATCTTGAAGATCATCTCCTCTGGTGAATATATTCAATATATATATTTGGTAAATCGACCAATCTGCACTACCAGTAAGAACGCGTGAGGTCCTGGAGACAACAAGCTGATGCATTTCACAAGCTCCTGTTTGACTTCATGGTTGGACAGAGTCGTGTCGTACAAGCCTGGTGTGTCGACCACAGCAACTGGATGGCCGTCGACCACTCCTTTTGCTTTTTTGCAAACCTCTGTCACTGACTTCATGCAGGCTTTAGAATAAAAGCATTTTTGGCCTAAAATGGTGTTTGCAGTTGCACTCTTCCCACAGCCAGTCTTCCCAATCATCACTATCCTGAGAGCATCTGGGCTGTGGTTGGGATTATCAAAGGATTCTGTCTTCTGTGAAGGGTTTCCTTTGAGTTTAATCAAACGAGGCTTAACAAGCATTTGTCTTGTGAAGCACTTAGATCCCATAGCTGTCATCTTCTCCACAGTGTGCAACACCTCAGAGACCTGCTGCTTATCTTTGATGTTGAAGATGATGTTTCGTCCTCCACACCTCTGACAGAGCTCCTGGATGTTTCTGTTTTCACTAACAAAGTTGACAACAACTGGATCTGTGGGATCTGATTCCACTGCAAAAAGAATCATGGTGAAGTCGATGACCTGAGATCCAAATTCATTCTGGATGATCTCTAACTCTCGCTTGTTTTCGTCACTGAGGGGTCCCACAGGAAGGACCAGGATAAAGGCATGGACACCTTCGGGATTCCAGAGAGAAACACATTGCTTTTTGCAGCTCTTTATTGCCTCAGGAGATTTTCCATACAAAGCAGGCATCTCTACCAGGGACACTAAACGTCCACACACCTGTGTCTCCTTCTTAACACATTCTGAGGAGTCAGCAGGTTTACCAAACTGGTGTTTTCCTACAATGGCATTGGCTGCTGAACTCTTCAGAACTTCATATGTCCCACACAATACCAGGTTAAGAGGTGGTTTAAAAGTGACTGTTGTGGTGTCAGCTTCTTCACCTCTGTTTAGATAGCCTCCTCTGTTTTCATTCACTATGCTCTCCATCTTTTCCATGAGTTCTTGAAAATCCTTTTCTGGCAGATCTTTTTTGTCAAAGTTGATTCTCTGCTGCCTTTGTCTACAGTCCTGTATGAGTTGATCCCCAGCTGAAGTTTTTTTCTCCTCACTATGTGTCAAAATGACCATTGCATATTTAAAAGCATCTTGACCAAAGAATCTTAGGATGAGCTTTAGTTTTTGTCTGTCTTCTTCACTGAATTCAGAAGGCTTTATCAACAGGAGCAGAACATTTGGTCCAGGGGGGCAAAGAGCCACACACTTCTTCATTTCATGCTTCACCTTCTCTCCAGCTAAACTGAAGACATCTGAAGTTTTCACTATTATTAGGCGTGTTTTCCTATACTGTCCTTGAGTGACTGTAGTGGATGGGGACACCTTTTGCAGAAGATCCCCAGTCAAATCTTTTTTCCCAGTGATGAAGTTGGTTAGAATTGATTTTTTACTTTGAGTCTTTCCAAAAACCAGAATCCGAAGTTCATATGCTGTAAATCAACAAAAAAATTATTACATGTTTTCCAGCACATACATCTTTTATTCTTTTTTTAACTTTAATATTTTTTTTAATTATTTGTAAAAAAAAATATCTACTCTTTACGGGGAAGTGTTCAAATAATCTTTTTAAACTCTCTTATCCTTCTCCCCAAAACCACTGTGAAGGTGTGAACACCAGCCTTTTTAAATTTTTGGTGCATCAAATGATAATGTGCAAAAGCTGCTTGTATGTCTCACTAATGCACAAGGGGGCACATTTAAGAAATTTGGGGAGAGTTGATGCTTTTTATAGCTGTAGTAATTGTCCTTTAGTTTGTAAATTAGAAACATGTAACATGTTCGGGATAAGTGTCAAACAGCTTCAAAGTTTCTAGATTTGGATGTTCATAATACATACAATGCATATGTGTTTTGGTCAGGGTTGGACTGGGTCAGAAAATTGGTCCTAGCATTTTTTAATCCCATTATGTCCCTTCATCGTTGTCTTACCCTGTGAATTTCACATTCCTTGATTTCTTTCTCACTTCTCCACAAAGCTTTGTTACTAATTCTTGCTAGTACTACAATTAGCTGCACCTATTTTTAGTTTCTTTTTATTGTTTTCATTTTGTTTTCCAGCTCCACCTCTCCACCACTTCTTCCTGATGAAACTTATGCGTATGCAAGATTACCAGTCCAGCCCTGGGTTTGGGTAAAGTCATAACTGTCCCTACTGCCAACATAACTAGTGTATCTAACTGTCATTCTAAGTGTGTTAACGGGAGTAAACGTGGTTTCTGGTTTTGTTAATAATTTTCTTTGTCACCTTTATCCTCCCTAACGCATCCTTATTTTCTTGTGACTTTTGCCTAGCACTGGGCTTAACCTGGATTTTAGCTGTCCTCGTCATGCTCAGATACTTGCATTCTTTCTGTCTTGCTATCTGTGTTATGTTCTGATAAATCTTGCCAGACTCACCGCGTGATGAAAGAGGTTGTGATGCCATAGTGCCACTGTGATAGAAATATGAGGAATTGGTTGGTGTCTGTTGGATGAAAGAAAAAGGAAGAGAAAGTTGCCATCTAATATTAAACCATCAGACAAAAAGAATCTGAATACATGGACCTTTAGAAGAAACCTTAAAACTCCAGTGGGCTCTATCGTGTGGTGGATATGATGCCACTGGAGCAGGTAGAATAAGTGCAATATCATTGCCACTATAGGATCAGCCTGTGGATAGCATGGGTACAAATATTCTCCTTATCAGATTTGATAATAATGGTTCAGGTACTGGAGTACAAAATATATGTTTTATTTAATAATTGCATAGTGTCACTACACTGTTTTCCCTATGGTTATGAGAAGTCAAAAAGTTTTGACAAGACCTGAGAATGTGTTGTATGTGTAGTATAGTGCAGTATAGTGGTGTGGTAAAGGTCTGTCAGTGAGTGCAATAATATTATAAGGCAGAACTGGCAGCTGTATAAAAAAAAAAAATGGATGTTTAAAAAATGCAAACAATCATCAGAACAGTTTGGTATCAAAAGGCTTCCAACTAAAGTTGAATTATGAAAATAAATAAAGTAAGTCTAAATTATTTATTTATACTGGTGAACTTTATATGTAAATTCAGCTCAGAGAATTAAAGTCAGCTTCTTTGTACGTAAGATTTAAAAACTGACATGTCTGGTATTGCTCGTATCATGTTGTAGAACATTCGTATAATATGAATATATACAAAATGCGGTGCTTTAACTTACCTGCATTGCTGTCATACACTTAATTAATATACACAGTTGTGACTAATCTATTTAAGACCACACTCTTTTTGTAGCACAATTACAGATTTTATTAAGGACTTGAGTCTACCATGACCTACAAAACAGAGAACAGATGTAGTTATAGGTTTTTATATTTATTGCCTTTACTCTTTGTGAATGTACTTACCGGGTGAAACTGCTGATCGTCCTCAGCGGTTTTAAATGTTCCTTTGCAGATCCAAACTGAATCAGGTCACTCGAAAGTACCTTTTATTAACAGAATTGGGAGGTGTTGCCCTGTACAAGTATGACAGCAATGTAAAGGCTCTATCTGATAGAGTTAGAGCATTCTCTGCATTGTTTATGCTCTGTTGCATCTTAGCATAAAGAATTTTTCTTTCAGTTGAAGTCTATCATAAAGGCTCCATCCACCGAGTGAGTCTTCAAAACATCTTCCTTCCTAAAAAAAGTTGATACAGGTCAGCTATCAGTCATAGGCGTGGTTTCATAATTTTATACTTAATCCATTTTAGCATACTAATTAGTTTTTTGGATGAGTCTTATTTTGATAAACTAAAACATACAGGACATGTAAAGGTCTTATCTAAGACACCAATCACTGATGACTGTTTCCTGTTTGATGAGTGTCAGCTCGAGTCACGTCGCCATTCTGGCTTACAGCTAGCAAATGTTTACTAAAATATTATTGAGAGCTTCACTTGCTACCCAGGGCAATGAGCAAACCATGGGCCAAAAAAAGGGGCTTAACTTGTCTAACTGAAGGGAAGAAAACTGAAATCTGTAGATTTTGGTCCATCGGTAAAATACCATGCACGCTGTAAGATCAAAAGAGTTCTAAGAAAGGTGTTCTAAAAATGTTCTTGTTCTAAAACATCTCAAATGTGGTTAATGTCCTGTATTTTTTGTGTTTTCAACTGAATCTACACTAGTGTGTCAAAACAGCAACCATTTAATTTGGTTTATATTTAACAGAAAATCAATAAAGTTTTAGGATTTTAGGGAGCAAATACTTGTGAAGGTCAAATTTGCCTCAGAACACTAGAATAGAACACATTCATATAGATGGTTTTACTGTCGGATGAACTGAATTGATACAAAACCTGATGAATGTAAAGCAAAGCTGAATCAGTCGGTCAGTCTGTGAGAGAAGGGGCTTCACTCCCCGTTCAGCAGGAACTGCAGAGGGTCTACAAAATAATCTGCAGTGACCTCTTCTCCACCAGTGCATCCAGTTTGCAGCCAAACACACACAGAGCCAGACCTCAGAACCAGCTATCATTATAAAAACATGCCTTAACCTGACATGCCACCCCCATCTGGGTGCCATGATTTAACTGTGATAAGATACTACAGAAATTTGAACTGGTTTTGGTTTCTAAATTGATCTGCCATTTAATTCAGCGAACCATTCTTTTAACTAAATGATACTTTGTAAATCTATGTGTATCATCATTGATTTAGTTCATACTTTTACTACCACAGCTGTTTCCTAGTTAAAAATAATTTGACCCATATGAGTTAGAAAGTTCTGCTAATATTATTTGGTATTAAATAATAAATAAACGGCCAAAAGTAATTTACAGTTAATGCACATTATATTAATTGGATTTATGCGTGTAATATACACTATAATATTAAAAGCATTGGTGTCATATCGTTTTATGTTTGAATTTAGGTGTTTTTCATTATGTTGCCATGCGTGTATGGAATTAAGCACTTCAAGCATCAAGCACTCTTCACAAACATTGTTGAAAAGTAGTCTAGGGTTAAGGAATATGGTTGTTCTAAAGACCTCACTGAATTTGAGCATCAACAGTTTAGTTTATGTAAAATGTATGCCCTCCTAGATATCCCACAATCAGTTATAAGTGGTATTATAAATGGTAAAGTGGAAGCAACTACAGTAACTCAGCCACAAAGTAGCAGATCACATAAAGTAGCCTCTTGTGAAATTAACAGCAGTTGGTATGTAGGTATAATATTTAGGTGGCCCAGTACTTTTGTCTTAATAGTGTTTCCTCTTCAGTTCCATTTTTCTTTTCTGTCATGTTGTTGAGAGTGTACAAAAACTTTTGGATTATACGAATTGACCCGAATTCATTTATGATATTTTATACCACTCTTGTTTATTGGGCGTGGATTGGAGAACATCTGAGTATATCAGTATCTGTGGTAGTCATTAAATGAGCAGTGTTTGAAGTTACAGGCCTACTTACGACTTGTTGCAGCTGGTACAGTAATTAAAAGGTTCACAAGATGAAAATATTATTGTCTAAGTTCAACACTGGAACTAAAAACCCAAACTGAAAACAGGTCAGCTGAAAAAACCTTTATCAGGAGAGTTTGAAAGGAGTGCTCTGTTCAGCTATTACAGCAATGAAATGGCTATGGTTGACTGAGAAACAACATTACTGACATATTGCTCATTACTGATGTCCTGTGAGTGACATTGTGATATTATCATGCAGTCTGTTATTTAGAAAACAAAAATAATTATAAATGAATTCATTTGAGCTTACATTTTGTTGCAAATGATGTTTTTGGAAACATGTAACCACTTGACTACTTATTTGCGATATTTGTTAGGACAATATATAACCATGTAACCCGAATGTCCATTAATTTGTTGTTACCATTGGTTTTATTTTTAGAGTGTTCATACTTTTAAACTTGTGAAGTACTCTTTTCTTCCTTTAATCAACCAGGACTAATATCCTATCACTAATATCCTGAATATCTCAGCTGAGTATTTAAGGTATTAGCCTTGAGATAAAATTTATAATGAATGTGTTGACTACTTCCTTGTGAGTCACTACGTCCTATCTCTTATTTAATGCCAGCACTGAACAAAGTTACTCTTTTGCTACTAGATAAGTAATATTATCAGATCACTAAACATTTGTCTTTCATCTCTGTGAGTTGTCAGACCAGCGGACAAATCGTAAAAATGAAACTCAGTCTTATCACATTCCTTTATGCACATCAGTGCAACACCCACAAACAGTCCACCATATGTACTGAATGCCTTGACTTTAAAAATGACCATTTAGATGTCAAAACCATGTGATGCTTTACAAGCAGTTTGCCATTATAACACAAATATAACACTAATTATATTAAAGCTCATAGACTTAATAAAAAAAAGAGTGACACATCACACAAAAAGGTTTGAGAATATAATTTTATCGGAATCCTTAATAGCAAAAATGAGATATGTAGCATTCTTGGTATTCTCACGTTGTGGTGTATATCTATGTCCCAGTGGTCATTAAAATTACTGTTATAGCTGCCATGTGGCAACACTTGCTTGTAGAAGGACTTTTTAATGGGTGTAACCACCTATTATGAAGCTTTTATTTAGCTTTAGGTTGTCAGATCAAGCCTAGGTAATAAAGCAGGTCAAATAAAACATATTTTATTACAATATTCTTAACTGTCCTTTTACTCTGGCTAAATATTGCCAAAATATGTCTGTACAGGAGCAACCCTGACCAAAAAGCAATCATTGGGAGATGCTAAGTATGCACTAAACTTTGTTGATGGTTTTTTGAAGTGATAGAACACCTATAAAGTAAAGTACTGGACATATTGTACCAACAGGTCTGTACAGCTGTTCAACTAAGGAAAAACTGTGTTTTTGCCACTTTTTGCATGAATCTAAAGATCTTCATTATCTGCAGAGTTGAGTTATTTTCCCTGAGAACTGGCTTAGGTGTGGGTGAGCTGTTGCTTTCCAAGCAATGTTTGTTAAAACAGATCACAATAGGATGTAACTTTGAGTAAACAGATTATCCACGTAAACAACCCAAATTTATCGCCAGAGCCTCTGCACTGAGAATTCTACTGAAATTGATAAAATTAATAATTTATGTCATGTCAGTATTTTGGATAAATATTTGTAACTGGCAAATTACAATAAGTAGAACCATATAGTGTAGTGTACACATTCAGTGCGGTTTCATTTTATAACTGTACTTGGTCATTTTTCCCCCAGCTTAAGTTTTAAGCAAACTAATTAACCATGATTAATATCAATAGACAAATCAACTCAGATGCTGGAGAAATGTTGCACAAAAAGAAACAAAACATACCAAACTAATTCCCAGAAAGTTGATTCTGTTCATCTGGATGTTTAACTGGGACACTCCCACTGAAAACGCTATGGGCAGAAGAACAGAATCAACTTTCTGGGATTTTCCTTACCTGGATGATTGAGCATGCACCAACATAACAAAGTAATTGTAATCACTGCTGGATTAAACAGAAATGCAGCTGTGGGGTGGGAGTTAGGTTAGAAGTGAGTGTGCAGTACAAGCCACAGTTTATCATAGCACACGCTGCAGGTGAACCTTAAAAGCAGAATTCCTGAATTTTCTTTACTAGAAGCTAAGAGTACATACAGTTTGGGTGTTCACCTGAAACTGACTACAAACTTACCCTGTAAGCTGTGTCTTACCTGTACATCTTTAGGTACTTTGTTACTACCAGCCTGTCACAAAAACCCATACTTTATTCCTAATTGTGAAAGGTGAACCTTTCACAGTTAGGCTCCACCCAACAACTCCAATTAGGCTCCACCCAACAAAACAACTCAAACCAAGCTCCACTCCTTGTGGGCAGGTTTGAGTTGTTTTTCTTCCCTTAATTAGTGTCTCTTCGTTTGAGGCTGGAGTGGTGTGTGTGAGTCCTTTGTGCAGAGCACTGGTGTGGTGGATCTTGATTTTCCAAAGACATAAATAGAAAATAATATTTTGATTCTGCCACTGTTGGGTCTGGCATTAAGGGTTGTGCTTTATCTTTAGAAGGCCCAATTCATGAGAGCCTTGTAGTTGACTTTCTGTGTTATTTGTTGGTTGGAAGATGTCTCTGAGGCACAGGAAAGGGCCATTTAAAATGATTGTAACAATAAGCTAGTAAGTTGCTCGGAATTGCATTATCAAGCATGGAAAGCATTTATAGGGCCTGTATATGGAGTAAAGCAAATAATATGTCATGTGAAGAATCCATTTGTCTCCTTCATATGTATATTACTATTGTCCCACCTTGTTGACAAAAACAGGATCGATCTTTTATTCCTCAAGGTTTTCACATCTCCAAACATTAGCAACACAGAGGTTACTAAATTGGTGTGGCCAAAGACAGTGAAAATGTCTGCATATTGTGTGCTTGTGTTGATATGTTTATTTTTATGTGGTGAAGTGACTTCCACTGCAAGCAAATGTCAGTACAAATACATAAAAACTATCTATTTATCTTTTTGTTGTTGTTGCCTCAGAATTATATTCTCAAGTTCTCTTTCATGCTTTGCTACCAAAACTGCAAAGTCAGTGATGCATCTCTGTCTGAATTCACTGAGCTCCTCTTCTTGTTTTCTGGCTTCCACTTGATTTTTCCTCCTCTTCTCCTCCACTTCTTCTTCTTAGTTTTCTTGCAATATTTTCCATTTTTATTCCCCTGTTCTTTTCAGAGTCTATATTCTTCTGCTCTGTTTTTTCCTGCTCAAAATTGATTGAGCTTTTTCTGCCGTGCTTGCTCCTCCAGTCTCAGTTGCTCATCTTGAAGGCTTTTTTCCTCCCACTCTTTTTTTTTTTTTTTTTGCAATTTGTATTTATTTTCCTCTTTATTTTGTTCCCATTGCTATTGTGCTCTCTTTTCCTCATCCTTTTTCTTAATAAGTTCATTCTTCTGTCTTTCTATCTCTTCTTCCTTCTCCTTCATAATCTTTTGGATTTCCTTTTGAATGTCAGACGTGTCGTAGTCACCATCAAAGGTCAAAGCAAAAAGAACAAAACTGCTTTACACTAACATATATTAACATGTCGCAATTTCTCACCAAAATTGCTATATAAATATATAAAATACCACGTTTAATGCACCTGATAGCTATCAATAACAGTCCTATTGATTAGTATCCACTTTTATTAATGTACTTGTAGACTTTTTAAAAATTGACTTTCATGCAAGTACTCACCAGAAGAAGTATGTCCGATGTGCATGTAAATGACACCGTCCACAAGAAAAGCAATTCACATGATTCAGGGGGCTGGGCTTTGTCTTTGTATGACATTCCTATTAATCCATCATTAATGGAATAATTTAATAAGTGAAAAACAAACATTTTTTTTTGCAAGATATTTCAATAAAAGTTCATGAAAATTATAAAAAGAAACATTTTTATTAAGCTTTCTTAATTTTTATTTTCACGTATTCCTCAGACCTAATTTGGTAAATAAGTTACATTTCTTGATATAAATATCAAAATTACACTAAAAACAGTTATTATTGAAACTGAAATTCAAAATGAGGCTTAATTTTATAACTCTGCTTGTCCATTGGTTATTTTAAGTGATGTAAAGAACAATGCCTATAGTTGTCATGAATCGCTGTGTAGCAGGCAGGAGTTGGACCCAAAATGCAGGCACTGAGGCACGAGGTTTAAACACACAGAACTCAGCTTTATTTGCTGGCAGGGGAAAGTCATACAAAAGCAAACTAAACTAAACTAAACTGGAAACTCACAAACTAAACTCACAGGGAGACACAGGGAGATCCACACAGCATGAGGGACGACGCAACACTGACTCAGAGAAACACAGGGTTTAAATACACTGGGAAGTAACGAGGGGAATGAGACACAGAAGGAGGGCACAGCTGGGAGAAATCAGGACTGACGAGACAAGCAAAGCAGGACACATTCACATAAGACACGGACCTTCAAAGTAAAACAGGAAGTATGACACAGAGACGTGAACTTGGCACAGTGGAGACAGCAACTAAGAAACACAGAGACATAAACCATAAGGCAGAGGTCTAAGAACCAAAATACACAGAGGGAAATACTAAGCTTGGAACACAAGAAAGTAGACTTGAGGGAGTAACAAAAGACCAACCATGAGAACATAATGCACAATACAGAGTGACAGAAAACAAGAAACTCAAACATGCAAAGACACAGACTTACACAGAACAGAGGGGGCACAGAGAAACATGAAGGGCAAGGGATCAAAACTAGAAACCATAGAATAACTCACAAGTACAATAATACAAAAACCATGAAGAACTAAACACGCTGGGTCAGGAGACCCAGGAACCTGACAGTAGTCTGTTTTTGATATAAACTCAATTGCTAACATATTAAGTAGTCACTAAACAAAAGGAACAACCTAAATCTAATTATACATTTAGGTTGTTTCTCAGTTATACTGAGTATGCAGTATAGTGCTAACCCCTAAACTGTCCACAAACTTTACCTAAAATCAGAGAAGAGAATTGTACCAGTATGATATGTTCAAAATCTGGCTTTTAAGTAAGTCACATTTAACGCAAGTGTTCCCAACTTAAGCCTATTCCTTTCCCTGGAGACTGAAATGTACTGAAACAGTGACTGTGTTCGCCTACAGCTCTATAGCTATAGAACTTTCTAGCAGCACAGGAGTGCTTTACCGCAAGCACAAAAAGGAAATGAAGTCATATGTGATGTAATGTTAGTCCAACCAGAAACAAACCAAACGACTTAATTATTGGTCAAAGCTAAAAGCACAGTGCCTACATTAAATCTTTTTACATGTTGCTCATCCTTGTGTGTTCCATAGTGAGTGGTTTTCTTTATATGCTTACACAAGAAAAAAAATATGTCAAAGGCCGTTTTCATCTCTACTGCAAACCATTTCTTGGCAATTAGGAAATCTATATTCATCATGAGGTTTTAATGTGGGACACTGACAATGACTATGTTTATATGTAGAAACGTACATATGGAAACTTGTTTTCTTTTTCTTTTCTTTCAAAGGAAATGGCCTCCATTAAACACTCATTGATGTGATAACTTCAAATGTTGCTCACATCCAAGTAATCATCACTAAAGTGTCAGCATATCAGCATATCAATATAAAAAGTCATAAGATGGAACAGTTTTTTTCTGTGGCTTTCCTCACGTGTTCCTGGATCCACTCATTTATTTCTTCGTCGTGAGCTTTCTGTAGTTCATCAATTTGTTTTGGCTCTGGAATATACCGTTTGAGCTCACTCATTTCTTCTTCTTGTCTCATCTTCATTAGGTCAAAGTCCTTTTGATATGCCTTGTTCCTGCGCAGCTGTTGAATCATTAAGTCGTTGGTTTTTTGTTGCTTTAGTTTCATATTCTCAACTTCCCTTTCATGCTTTGCTACCACAACTGCAAAGTCAGTGGTGTATCTCTGTCTGAATTCATTGAACTCCTCTGCTTGTTTTCTGGCTTCCTCTTGATTTTTCCTCCTCATCTCCTCCACTTGCTTTTCTAAGTTTTGTTGCAATTCTCTCCATTCTTTTTCCTCCTGTTCTTTTCTGAGTCGATCCTCTTCTTTTCTTCTGCATTCATGTTCTTTTTTTTCTTGCTCATATTCAGCTCTGAGTTTTTCCAGTCGTGCTTGCTCCTTCAGTCTCAGTTGTTCTTCTCGAAGTCGTTTTTTCCCCCACTCTTTTTGTTCGTTCTCCCAAGCCTCTATTTCTTTTCGTATTTCTTCGTTCCTTTGGTTTGCATATGTAGCTTCTTCCGGTTTGGATCTAATTTCTTTCTCTTTCTGTACCCACTGTTGTTGGTGAATTTCTTCCCTCCGTTTCCTCTGTTTTTCCTCTTCTGCTCGCTTTTCCTCCATCCTTTTCTTCTCCTCCTCCTCTTTCTTAATGAGTTCTTCCTTCTCTTGCAATGCTTTTTCTCTTGCAGCTCTTTCTTGTTGAATTTTTAGCTGTGCCTCTTGGAGTTTCTTTTCATGTTCTTTCTCAAGGTCCTTCTTCTGTCTTTCTATCTCTTCTTCTTTCTTCTTCATAATCTTCTGCATTTCCTTCTGAATTGCTGCCTCTGCCTCTTTGAACATCTCTGAGGTGTAGTAGCCGCCACCATTTTTCTTCACCATTGACTCAATCTTGGTGAGCAGCTGACTGACTTGAGAGTGGTTACTTGGATCATTGTTATTGAACACATGGTATCGTCCTCCACAATCAGCTGTCAGTTTTTTTAGGAATCCTTCGCTGTCTTCTTCTATATAACTCTCAACTGTTTGATTTTTTAGGTCATCTCCTCTGGTGAATAAGATAATGATGAAGTCATTTGAATTCTTGCCAAAAAAGTTTTTGATGAGCTCCACAGTTTTTTTTTCCTCCTCTGTAAAACGACCGACCTGCAGGACGAGTAAGAACACATGAGGTCCGGGAGCCAACATTGTGACGCATTTCACGAGTTCCTGTTTAACATCATCGTTGGACAGACTTGTGTCGAATAAACCAGGTGTGTCCACCACAACAACAGGGTGCCCATTAATCTCTGTTGTTTCTTTTTGGCAGAGCTTGGTTACTGATTTCATACTGGCTTTCGAGTGGAAGCAGTCCCTTCCCAATATAGTGTTTGCAGTGGCACTTTTTCCACTTCCAGTCTTACCAATCAACACGATTCTGAGATGATTCTGAATTTCTTTTTGTGGAATTTGTTCTTTTTTTGGAATTTGTCTGTTTTTCGGAATTTTTTCAAAATGTATCTTCTTATTCAGTTCAGACATTACTTCATGTTTCAATCCAGGCAGTGGAAACCTTTGGCGAGGTCTTGGAATCATTGTTATTTTGAAGCCTGTTGATGCCTCACCTTTCATCTTTTCTACAGCATCCAATAACTGAGGGATCTGCTCTTGGTCATTGATGTTGAAGACAATGTATCGGCCAAAAAAGCTCTGAACAAGTTCTTGGATTTCTCTATTAGTTTTTACATAGTTAACAACATCTGGGTTTGTAGGATCTGACTCCACAGTAAAAAGAATCATGGTGTAGTTGTCAATTTGGGATCTCAGTGTATCTTTGATAGTCTTCACCTCTTTCTTGTCTTCACTGGTTGGAGGATCCAGCGGTAGAACCAAGATGAAGGCATGGACACCCTCTGGATCACAGAGGGAAATACTCTTGAATGCTTCCTTCTTTGTTTCCTCCTGAGGTTTTCCACAGAGAGCAGGCAGCTCCACCAGTGAAACCAGACGACCGTACACCGCAGCCTCATTTTTAATACACTGAGATGATTCAGATTCTACTTTTCTTTCTCCCAGGATGGCATTTGCAGCTGAAGTTTTGCCAACTCCAAATCTCCCAAACAGCACCAAATTCAAAGGTTTTAGTTTTTGGCTTTGAGGTACTTCCATACTGGCCTGAGGGTTTTCATTCAGTTCCGGGTTTAAAGGAGGAATTAAACGTGGACTTTGTAGGTTTTCCTTATCAACTCGAGATCTGTCATACAGTTCCAAATTCAAAGAAGAGTTTTGATTGGGAATTTGAGGCTCTTCAGTCCCATGTCCAGATTCTTCTTGTGGTTCTTCAAGTAAGTCAGCAGTCTCTGTATAGTTCAAATGTCCTCCTCTGTTGTAAGCCACAATTTTTTCCATCTCTCCCATCAGTGTTTCACGATCTGAGTCACGAAAGTCTTTTTTGTCAAAGTCAAGTGTGTAATGCATCTTTCTGCAGTTCTGGATAAACTGATCTATTGCTGTATTCTTTGCTTCACCCTTTTGTGTTGTGATGACCATAGAGTATTTAAGGGCTTCACCACCAAACAAGCACAGGATAGACTTCAGAGTGCGTCTGTCATCCTCAGTGAAATCAGAAGGATTGAGTACGAGCAGGAGAACATTTGGTCCAGGGGGGCAACGGGCCACACACATCTTCATTTCAAGTTTCACTTTTTCCACAGGCAGACTGAAGAGGTCTGTGGTTTTTGCCACTGTTACAGGTATTTTTCTCCATTCTCCTTGGACTATAGATTTCTTCGGTAATGTTAGACGAATAGGATTCTTTTTCCCTGTGATGAAGTTGCTTAGTGCATTCTTTTCATTATCATTCTTCCCAAATATGACAATCCTGAATTGAGATGCTGTAGAAAAACACAAAAAACATATTAAATGCCATATTGTTCCAATTTGCTTAGTGTCATAGTTGTCTTTTAATTTTGTGTTTTTGTCTTGCATTGATCTAGTGAAGCTGTTTAATGATAGGGGTCTTCCTGTCATACAAAAGCTTGCATTTGTTAAGTCTGTATCTGCATTTGGTGTCACTTTAAGGTTTTCATTTTTTTAATTAATTGCAGCTAGTCATGAAAAATCCCAACATGGCAAAAGCACGGTGATAAGATGTTGAAAAGATGTGTTTGCAGATGTCTAAATAACAGCAATACGTGATTGTTTTTTTCTGTACAGTAAACACAACCCTCGTTTCAATGACCGTCACTAGGTTTACAAAGATTTAAGGATAACACTCCATAGATACCTATTGCTCTGTGGGACAGTAAGGTTGCCACCACTCTATATTGTAATCATTAGTTATTATTGATCTCGGACTCTCTTTCACAACATGTCTTTGTCCTGTCTTCCTCCACTCACCCCCACCCAGTCGTGGCAGATGAACGCCCCTCCTTGAGCCGGTTCTTTTGGCAGTTTCTTTGTATTGTAAGGGAGTTTTTCCTTCCCACTGACACCCAAGTGTTTGCTCATAGCGGGTCATCTGCTTGTTTGGTTTCTCTGTTTCTCTGTCTTTACCTTACAATATAAGGCGCTATTAGGACATTGTTTTTATAATTTAGTGCTATATAAATAAAACAGAATTGAAAAGTTCAGAGGGTTCTGGTGAAAAAAAACCAAGGATCATCAGGGGAAAAAAGAGCTGCTAAACACACTGCACACACACACACAGTAAAGTGTCTTTTGGTGGTCCAAAAATACCTGTAAGCTCACATTCCTGGTGAATGACTTTACAGTGAACTACTTGCTACTTGGATAATGTGTGGAATGAAAGATGTCAAAGTCCTTCAACTCTTTTGGGAAGTCTTTCAGTGTTTAATAAATATTCAAACTCATGGATCTGTTACTTAAACATCTTTAAGTGTTGCTAGCTTGTATTTAATTTCTCAAATAGCAACCATCCTGAATGCAGGGATATTTTTGGCCATCTGCTGAACTCACCACGTGCTGCCATGTTTTCGCCTTTTTGACCTGGAAACTTCAGCTGGACAAAATGTTGGAATCTGTTGGGGTTAAATGAAAGTAACAACAAGGGATTAACAATGAACTTGTGACACAAGAAAGAACTATACTATCATAGACTAATCCATTTTTTAATCATTCTTTTTACACTCATATATATGTATATGTGTGTGTGTGTGTGTGTGTGTGTGTGTGTGTGTGTGTGTGTGTGTGTGTGTGTGTGTGTGTATATACACTCAGCAGATACAATCTTATGAAACAGGAGTGTCTACCTATGGTATTTATGGGAGTGTTTTCTACAATGAGCTTTTCAGAACCGTGAACTAAAGACATTAATTTGATTAGAGTTTGAATTAGAGGCCCTTCTGTATCTGCTCACTGACTTATTAGACTCATTTAACAGGGTGTGTCTAAGGTATCTCTCCTTTTGTTCGGTGGGATGGAGCAGTTTTTTTCTTTCTGTTTAAATCAGCTGACTTTGTCACACAAGAAGAAGCTAACAGGTGTTTAAATAATGTAATAAGTATTCTTAGATAATACATAAAGTGTTCTGGCATAAAACTATATTTCTGTGGTATCTTGGCAAATGTAATAATTAAGCATTAGTACATGTATATGATGAATACAGTTCAATGAATAATCTCTGACTTAAATGGCTTCAGCATAAATAACCTAAATATCTGAATTACATTTTGAGTCGAATTACATTGACATACTTAAACATGCTGCACTGAAATTGTCCCTTTGTCAGAGCATGTGGTAATACTACTTTTGATATACCTAAGCAAAAATACAATTAAAAGGTTGTTGTTGTTGTTTTGGTCTCTTTACAGTTTAAGGATAACAATTTGAACTCCACATACGTCCATGTATTTTAAATTTTTGTTAAATATACTTTAATGTAAGTACTCACCAGATGCCTTCCTCATGGTGTCAAAGCTAATAATGAAGGTAGCACCCTAAAAGGAAAGCAGCTCGCGTACTTCACTAAGGCGGAGCTGTGCTTATTATGACAGACAGATGACTTAACCTATAACGATGACTGACAAGTGTGGTATGTCAAGGAAACAGATACTGGATTTTTATGACTGTGACTTTACTTGTTCTCTCTACACTTATTTTTTCAAGTTCTTCCACAACCATAAGGCAAATGTTAGGGGCTCTAAACAAACAAAGTGTGGCAGTGAAAACTAGTATAACCTGTCCACAGGAGGATGTTCATAACTTTAGCCCACGTGAAATGAGAATGAAATGTTGGGATTAAATCTGAAACATGCAAACAGTCAAGCTATGATGCTGCTGTTGTGAAACTATTTCTAAAAGCACAGCTTCAAATGGGCAAAAAATTACTGATACTGAAGCTGAGACTTCATACACCAATTTATATTTAATTAGTAGAAACCTAAACAGGTTGCCATATACAATTAACTATACTTTGGGTCAGAGGGCCCGGTGGCGCCAGTGTCCGGCAGCCTTGCCTCTGTCAGTGCGCCCCAGGGTGGCTGTGGCTACAATGTAGCTTGCCGCCATCACCAGTGTGTGAATGTGTGTGTGAATGACTGAATGTAGTGTAAAGCACTTTGAGGTCCTTGGGGACTAAGTAAAGCGCTATACAAATGCAGGCCATTTATCTGTGTGTAACTGGAACAAAATAATAATCCCATGTATCCCAAGTATGCACTCATATTGTACCAGTTTTTTTTTAGTGTACTTCAGTTCAAATAAAAGAGTTTTAAAGGTTTAACCCTTACCACTGACCTAAGGTATTTTATTATTATCCATTAAAGATATATATCAAAATGTATTTGAAACACAGACTCGTCTTCCTGGGTGTCACTGTCAGTGATTTGTAGGTTTCTGCAGCATGTCGTTAGTTGTTGGACTTATTCTCAGCATTTCCTGTTGGCTTACAGAAATTTTGCAACAAAGCAAAACAAAAGTTTAACAAATATGCATGTTCATGTGACATTTCCTGTTTGCTAGTGACATCTGTAGTATGATTTGTTTTGTTTCGATTTTGACTCAACAAGTAAAGTGGTGTGGTTCCCTGAAGGAAAAACAAACTTTGGCAGCACCCAACCTGCCCCCCCCCCTCTCTCTCTCTTCAGTAATGACGCCTGAAACATGAAACACCTTGTCAAACTATGCACCTGCCCAACCCTTTCCTTTCAATCTGACAATGTTCTGCGTTATCAGAAAGGAAAGAAGTGGTGGAATGTAACATAGTACTTTTTTCTTCTTTTAGTCTCCTACAGTTAGTTGTTATTTAGGTATAAGATCATATTCATCCATTAATGTCAAATCTGCTAATAAATAATTTTTCTTTGTGATACACAAACCTACCTGGCAGTATATAAAGTTACTGTGGAGTAAAAATATACAAGGACGCAGTAACCTGACCTACTGTAATGAAGAGCTGTAATGAAGAGCCAATCGGAGAAAAGTCTCAAACTGGACTCTCATGTTTATTTAGACTTTAGTTTGATTCCATTCACATAATTTATAATACAAGTCAATGCAAACTAAAGAATAGGTGGTCCTACAGGTCAGTCACCTTTTATTAGTTTATTTCAATATGTTCACTTTTGTAAAGATTTTTTTTTCTCAATCAGTCAAGCTTAATTTGTGTAGCATATTCTATTGAGATTTAAAGTGAAGATTTACATATGAATAATAAGCTGATAATAACAGACAACAAAACAAGCAACCAGAACATTTATAAGGAGTGTGCCAAAAAGAAGAGGTCAGTGTAATAACACACTGAAGTAAAGTTTGTATGTTTACAGTCAACAGAGCTGACACACATACATGTTCCGTCCTCGCCCTAGCTGTCCTTTGGTGCAGAGCTCTGCTAGAAACACCAGCTAAAAAGTAAAATCAATAATCACAAAGTGGTTTTCTGTGCAGCACCATTACTTATTTATTTTCACCTCTTTATGACCAATTTAACAAAGTGACAGGTAACAATCTCCAGCTGATTTGGCACTGCAGTGTAAGACATGCTTTCTCTGCCAGTGTGGTGATTGGACGATCTGATATCCTCGTGTTGGTGTTGTTCCCTCGTCATCATAAATAATGTTGTTCCAGGTTCAACATTGCAAGTGACCAATCACCTTCTCCTGAGGTCATCCACGACAAGGATGTAAAAACTTAAGGCGGTATTTTTCAAAGGCACAAAAGGGCGACGTCACAACAATGTGATTGGTCACTTGCAATGTTGAACATGGAACAACATTTATTATGATGATGTGGGAACAACACCAACACAAAGATATCAGATTGTCCATGGTGATTAATAACATGAATATAAGAGAAAATATAAGAAAATAAGAACAATATTTTTCAAAGCTGTTGTTGTAGTCTCTGCCTATTTTTGTACATAAATTTATCACTGGAGTCACAATTTTCAAGAATAAAAGGCTCCCTGTGAAATAAAAATAAATGTGCTTTGTCAGCAATTCTACATCTTCCTTTTCCAATCTGTCTTATAATAATACATATATATTAACAGAGTAAATGCTTTTAAATAAACTTCATTTGACCTGTGTCGAATGGCAAAAAAGAAATTAATCCAAAAATGTCTACAAAGTGAAACTTGCCATCCTGGCTCTCTTTTACAGCTACTCTGACCTGCATGTGAAAAACTCATTAGCTATGGTGATCACTTTATTTATACAGACTTTACATATAATACATCTAACACTGAAAAACTGAACAACACTGAAACACAAAACTTCTCATAAAATGCTACAAGCGCTATTTTGTGTGGCTTTCTTCACATGTTCCTGAATCCACTCATTTATCTCCTCTTGATGCGCTTTCTTCAGCTCATCAATTTGCTTGTTTAGTTGCTCTTTACTGTCAAAGTGCAAACTTAATAATTTTAGGTTAGTCATTTGAATTTGTTGTCTTTTCTGCAGCTTGTTGAAGTCTTTGTCATAGGCCTTTTTTCTCCTGAGCTGCCTTATCATGAAGTCATTTTGGTTTTGTTGACTCTGCCTCAAATCTTCTGTTTCATTTCTATGTTTTTCCATCTCAGCTGATATATCCTGGTTAAATCTCTGTCTGAATTCATTGCATTCTTCAGCTTGTTTTCTGGCCTCCTCTTCATGTTTCCTCATCATTTCTTCGACTTTCTTCCTATAGTTTTCTTCCAGTTGTCTTTCCTCTTGTCTTCTTTCGATTTCATATCTCTCTAGTTCCTGCATAGATTCCTCTCTGAGCTTTTTAAGTCGTCTCTGTTCCTCCCAAAATCTCTCTTCCTCCTCAAAAAATTGTTTATCCCACCATGCTCTTCTTTCCTCTTCCCAAGCCTTTCTTTCTTTTTGTATTATTTCTCTGTTCTGTAATAAAATGCCATCAGGAATCACTCGTCTTTGTATTTCTTTCTGCAGAGCTTCATCTTCTTTATCCCACTTATAAATTTGGTTCTTCTCCTCCAATTTTATAGCAGTCTCTTCTTCTTCTCTCTTTTTTCTTTCTCTATTCATATTTTGCTGCTGTTTCTTAATGCGACCCTCCATTTCTTTGGCTTCCTGGGCTTGGTTTGCTTTTATTTTTTCTTCAAATTTGGCTGTTAGGTGTGTTAACTTGTTCCTCTTCACTTGCATTTCCTCCTCATATTTTCTTTTAAGATCCCTCTTTTCACTCTCTATCTTTCTTGCTTTGTCTTTCATGATCTTCTGCATTTCCATCTGTATTGCTGCCTCTGCTTTTTGAAACATTTCTGAGGTGTAGTAGCCACCACCATTCTTCCTCACCATCAATTCAATTTTGGTCAGAAGCTGACTGACTTGAGAACGATTGTTATGATCATTGTTATTGAAGACATGGTATCGCCCTCCACAATCAGCTGACATTTTTTTTAGGAATCCTTCGCTGTCTTCTTTTATATAACTCTCAAATGTTTGACCTCGAAGATCATCTCCTCTGGTGAATATGACAATAATGAAATCCTTTGTCTTCTCACCAAAAAAGTTTTGGATGAGCTCCACGGTATCTTTTTCTTCCTTTGTAAAGCGACCAATCTGCACCACCAGTAAGAACACATGAGGTCCAGGAGCCAGTAAGCTGATACATTTAACAAGCTCTTGTTGAACTTCTTTAGTGGACAAAATCGTGTCAAACAAGCCGGGCGTGTCAACCACAACGACAGGGCGCCCATCAATCACTCCTGTTTCTTTCTGACAAACACTTGTCACAGACTTCAGACAGACTTTTGAATTAAAGCACTGTTTGCCCAGCATGGTGTTTCCAGTGGCACTCTTCCCAGAACCAGTTTTCCCAATCAGCACCATCCTGAGAGGCTCTCTGCTTTGCACCATCCTAATAGGTGGTGTCCAGTGATGTCTATAATTTTCTGGCTTTAAAAAGGATACATGTCTTGAAACTGGTTTCAGTGGAGGTTTTGGAAACATATCTTTTGTGAAGCTTCTGCAACCGACAGTTCTCATTGTTTCCACGGTACGCAACAAATCAGCGACTTGATGCGTATCCTGGATGTCAAAAACGATGTGTTGTTTACCGCAGCGCCTATAGAGCTCTTGGATGTCTTTGTTGTCCTTTAGAATCTTCTCCACTGCTGAAGACTGGTCAAGATTTGGATTTTCAACAATAAAAAGCAAGACAGTGAACTTATCGATCACACTCTTGAAAGTATTCTTGATGGCTTCCAGTTCTTTCTTGTCTTCATCAGTAGGATGGTCCAGTGGAAGGACCAGCATGAAGGCATGGACACCCTCAGGTTCACAGAGGATGACACACTTGTACGATTCATTCATCGCCGTCTCTTTAGGTTTTCCGTGCAAAGTAGGCAGCTCCAGCACAGAAACACGACGGCCACAAACCTCTGCCTGGTGTTTGGTCAACTCTGATGAGCTCTTAGATGGAATACATTTTCTTTGTCCCAGAATGGCATTAACAGCTGAAGTTTTCAAGCTTTCATTTCTCCCACACAGAATCAGGTTTAGAGGGGATTTTGTAGTTGTAGGCACCACAACGGGATCAGCGTCTTCAGTAAAAGTTAAATATCCCCTGTTATCACTTACTATTTTCTCCATTTGTTTCATCAGTTCTTGAAGATCGTGTTCAAGAAAATATTTTTCATCAAGCCTGATTTTGTGCTGTCTTTGTCTGCAGTCTTGGATGAGTTGGTTCACTGAGGAATTCCCTCGCCTGTCATTATGTGTTGTGATGACCAATGAGTGTTTAAAAGCATCTCGTCCAAAGAAACTCACGATGAACTTCATTTTTTGTCTATCGTCCTCAGTGAAATCCGTAGGATTCACTAGGAGCAGCAGAACATTTGGTCCAGGTTGGCAGTGTGCGATACACATTTTTATCTCATATCGCACTCTTTCTGCAGGCACAATGAAGATATTTGATGTTTTCAATAAAGTGAATGGAGTTCTCCTCCACTCTCCTTTAATTTCAGTAAACTGCTTGTTTGTCTTTTGATAAGGACAGTCATATTTTTCACTGATGAAAGTGCTCAGCGTTGTCTTATCGTCATTGTTTTTTCCAAGAATCACAATTCTGAGTTCAGATACTGTAAAAGACAAAAACAGAGGACAAAAAAAACAAAACAAAGGCATTACATATTGCTGCAATTTCATGACAGGAAATTATCAGCCCTTCTCTATTAATATCAAGATTAGAACAGGATTGATATTATCCCAGGAAAGAGTAATGCTTTGTGTGCTGCAGAATACACTATTGTAGATCATTTGTCTGCTCTTTATTCAATTTAATTCAATTTGATTTTATTGATTAGGCGCCAAATCAAAACAGTTGTCTCCTCAAGGAACTTCATATTATTAGGTAAAGAAAAGCCCAAGAATGACATGAACCTCTTGTCGTATTTTATGGTAACACAGGCCAAGGTTAGAGGTGTACATTTTCTCGATTTTCTCTCCAACTCACAGGTGTGTGTGTGTGTGTGTGTGTGTGTGTGTGTGTGTGTGTGTGAGCTGCCTTTATTCTTCTTTATGTGACCTATATTAATCTTGCACACAAACATCATCTGGACCTACCAGTTGCCATCCTGTGCAAACAAAACTCCACCACACAGAAGTTCAGTTCAGTGTCTGTTAAATTTGAAAAAATTTAATACAATTATGAAGAGTTCAGTTCAGATTAAAAGCAAAGTTAACTCATTGTTTCCTTAATGCAAGCAATATAGCTAAAATATTTATCTACTAGAAGCACAAATGTTCAGAAGTAAATGTTAGTATAAGGAGAAGAATTTGTTTCTCAAAGAAATCATAAACTATTTCATAAACAAATGTATTTAAGGATAAGATGTTCACGTGTTTAACCATTCAAGATTCTTTTGTGTGACAGTTGGAGGCTGGTGAATGTATAGAATTTAAACATAGATGTCGCCAAATATAGAATGGCATTATTCACCTGACCAGTATAGGAATAGTGAATAATAGTAGCCAAAGTATCAAGTACCATGCACCAAGCCATACTATAAAATACAATAAACATATAACTTAAACACATACATGAAATAATTCAAAATCATTGCACTCAATAAGTGCACGAGTATCAACATTTTTAGTTTCTGCAAACTTTAACTTGACAGAAACTGTGATAACAAACAAATATTTAATTTATAATGCAGACAAAAATTCCAAATTACAGCTTTCGTGCTGAATACTGATTTTGCTTTGCAAGGTAAAAATCTGCTGCACTTACCTGAGGCTGTGGTATATTTTACTGGAACATCATTCTGTCATATTTTTGGTTGAAGTCACCGTCATGTCGGTTTGTCTGTTTTTAAGGAAACCAGGATGAACATAGTATATGTTGAAAATAATGAAAAAACTTTTTTTCGATTAGAATTTTACTAAAGTTTCATGTTTGATAATGCTAAATTTGCAAATGTATTCAAAAATTTACAAATATGCGTAACATTTGTAAATAGTGCTTAAAGGTCTTACTAATCTATGAACTAACCCCACTGTAGAAATAGAATATAGACAGAAATACAAACTGGATTTAAAAATGTATTTTCCAGAGTTTTGTACATTTCTATTGGAAAATAATCATTACTTCTAAACATGCTAACAAAGACATCACCATAGACCTATGTAAGTTCTGTTTTGTTTTTGTCATTAAATATACAGCAGGTATTTATTTGACCCCACTTAAGCACTTTACCACACACTTTCTTTCCAGTTGTTGAAAGTTACAAATGACTAAACAAGATTTGGATTGCAGATATACACAAACAATATGCATTTAAACACACAGATGTTCTGTTTTATACTTACCAGATAGCAGATAGGAGAGCTGCTTCAAAATAGAATAATGTCAAGGAAGAGTTTGTGTGAGACCTAAACGGCAGGATACATGCACTGACAAACGCCTGCCAAATTCCAAAAAGTATGAAATGTTTTCATTGTTCAGCCTGACAACAGAAACCTGACACCCTGCCAGGGTTCCCATCAGCCGCTCAGTTTCAATTATGTTTACAGCAATACATTCTATTATCTAATACTTTACTGACACAGTATTATAAAGAGCCTTGGGTCAGGTGACTAAAACATCTTCCTGATAGATTCAAAAGTCCAATGCTAACGTGCAATTATGCTAACAGCTGTGACGGGGAACTGAAAAAATATGTAGTGAAAGTTGTAAACTTAACATGTCTACTGTATGTTATAAGAAAGTCTTGCCATTGAGCAGAAATCCTGAATAGACACTTATTTGGACATATGTTTTAAAGCATTATCTAAAATAACTTTAACTTGATCTTGGTCATGAAAATCTAAACACTTTGTGTGCAGAATTACCAGTCAAATCTAATTTCTACTGGGCATTATTCTTCTACCACCAGTGTTGCTCTTTCAGAAAAGTCATGTATAATTGAGCACCATGCCTGTCTCTTAAAATGTCTCTGTTTATGGTAATATATTGGGTTTAGCTAGATTCCCATCAGAAAAACTAGACTGAAGTGAAACTCCAACTTTAGGGCCCTCCCATTAAAAACACAGCAGAGTCTAAAATTACCTTAATGGGCTTGCATGGTGCAGGGCTGGAAAAACTGGTAATACTGATCCAAGCTAAGACACATCCACATTATCAAACTACACATTTAATAACCTTTATCTATTTTAAAAAAAAAGGTGTGTCAGGACATGAGTTCACTTCCCTGTTGAGTTCCTGGAGATGCTTTCAAATTATCCTCTTCTAAGACAAACAGGCTTTTATCTGAAAAGACTGATGAGGCAACAGAGCAGGATTCCTGCCTTCATGTTTGTGCTCGAGATTCTCGAGTTACAAGTCGGTCTTTGTCCCTTTAGACTCAGTCTGAAGTCATGACTTTATGACATTTTGTCGGCTCGAATGGTTTAACACGTTCAAGCAAATGTAGACACATTCGCACTCCTTGTGAGGTGTTGGAGTTGTGTGATTTATAATCCTGAACCGCGCACATGGACTGACATGTGTTATTATTGAAAACCTGATTATAAAGCTTTTACCTTTGCTTTCTATGAAAACAGACAACAGAAGAAGATCAGACGCTTGACGATGCTGCCCCACTGATCTGCCAGACGAATCGTTTTGAACTCTGTCGGCTGCTGTAAGGCAGCAGGGGTTTTTATTTTTCATACCGCAGCCTGTTGGGCGTGTTTGATTTATAACACAGCCCCACCTGAAAGTAGTGGCATGTGTTCAATACGCATGTTTTCAATACATACATTTGTTTTAATGCATACAAGCTTCTGCATGTTTGTGCACCCCTCTTTCTCCTTTTTTTCCTGGGAGGTCATTGGGTGTGTTTGATTTATAACCCGGTCCCTCCTAGCTGTGTTTTCACATGGATCCAAAAACACCTTACTCCTCTCACTGTGTGGAAAGAATTAATAAAACACACACATTCTTAAACGCAGATCTTCAGGACTTGTCTGGCTTCATTAACTCCTCTCTGACATTATAACACATTACAAGAGGGAAATGCCTCATTCCTGTTATCATAGTCATGAACATTTACATAAGCAGATCTTTTAGTACTCACATAACCTGGAAGGTCCATTTCAGTCCCTCAGTGTCAGTTGATAATAGCAATTATCTGCAATAGTTTGCCAGGACTTCACTGCAGACCACAGGTGTCGAACTCCAGGCCTCGAGGGCCGGTGTCCTGCAGGTTTTAGATGTTTCCTTGATCCAACACAGCTGATTTAAATGGCTAAATTACCTCCTCAACATGTCCTGAAGTTCTCCAGAGGCCTGGTAATGAACTGATCACGTGATTCAGGTGTGTTGACCCAGGGTGAAATCTAAAACCTGCAGGACACCGGCCCTCGAGGCCTGGAGTTCGACACCCCTGCTGTAGACAATGGGAAAGGTGTTGCAATATAAATAGAGTGCTGATCGACATCTGATTAACAGTCGCACTGTGTGTGCACTGTTAATAAACCGAAGTGAATTTAATTAGTGTAGTCCAGTGGTCCCCAACCCCCGGGCCTCGGACCGGTACCGGTCCGTGAGTCGTTTGGTACCGGGCCGCGAGAGTTGAGGCTCAGGTGTGAAATGTATGGTTTTCAGGGTTTTTATCGGTTTTCAGCGTTATTTTGTTATCGTTTTTATCGTTTACTCAGTTTTCCTTGGTCTTTTCACGTGTGTTATGAATAAATTTTCTTTTTTTCGGTACCGGTACTAGTTTTATTTTGTTGTATTTATCCGCGACACCTTAAAGGCCGGTCCATGAAAATATTGTCGGGCATAAACCGGTCCGTTTAAAGAGATTTATGGTGCTTCTGTTTTCTGTTATTTTTGTCTCCCCCAATGTTAAGTGCAAATGTAACTTATGTTTCTGTATTTCTAAGTCCTCCTTTTAATTTGTTTGTCTCTATGTTTGATTTTTACATTTTCTTCCATTTCCTCCCTTTTAATATGTTAGTTTTATGTGTCGTAACTTAATTAATTAAGCATAATGTCACTGGCTGACTCCCACCTCCCTCTCCTGCCTGTCTGATTTTGCTTTGTATCATCTTTAACTTTTGTGTGTGTGTTTTTCTGCTTTAATGTTTGTCCTCCTTAAATTCTCCAACTCTCATTGTTTGTTCAACCCTTTCTTCCCCAGAGAGTCACTTGACCAGAAAAAATAAAGTTGTCTAAATTCTGATTGTGAGTATCTTTCTATAGATACTTTCAGGAGAACTGATGTCTCCTTGAAGATACAAAATCAATCTAAAATGAATCAATACATTATTAGTATTGAGTGTATATTGGATGAGCAGGTTCAGTGTTGAGGTGTTTTTGAAACATCAAGTCAAATTTTATTAATTGAACATTTCTTATACTGAGGAACTTGGTGCACTTCGAATGGAAATTTAAAAAAAAAAAAAAGGAGTTATGGTTTGTATTAAATGTAATTTGATTTCACTTTAAGTGGTTGTCACAAGCTGTTTGCACAGACTAAGTTTTCTGGCTCAAAGGCACTTTGGCAAAAAAAAACCAAAAAAACAAGGGAGTCGTGAGGGAGTTGAGCCTGTGACCTCTGTTACAATCTGGTCTGTCTGACACTGTACGGCCCCAGTGGGAGAAAAACATGTGGGAAAGTGTTTTAAAATAGTCTGGGTATGAAAATGTGGTTTTGAATGTGGATTTCGCTCATGTTGTTACAAAGATGTTTTTGGGTGGATGAGGTGTTTGTTTTAGCGGTGGTGTGACCCGGGAACCGACAGCCCAGCGGCTGCATGTTTGAACAATATAATGGTGATTAGTTGGTCTGAACAGAGTGAGAGACACCAGATATTTCCCATAAATCATTTGGATTTGGTCCGATGTGAAATTAAGCTGTTATCAGATGGGAAGCTTTTGTAAAATCAGACCTGGAAAGAGTCACCAACCACCTCACGCCATCTTGTTTCCAGGACTGTTTTTATCCGAAGTAGGGTTTAAGGACAGTTTGTTCAACATTTTCATCAAAGTTGTTATCCACACATGTATAAATCAGGCATGCGCTTATCTTCGACGTCTTTTCTTTATTGTTTTAGAGAGCTTTGGTGCTGCTTCACTTCTAGGTAAAGAGTAAAATTACATGGCTCCTTGCAGGGAAAAAGTTATTTCCTTCCAGAAGTCCAGCGGTCTGTACCTATCAAAAAAATATATGTTAAAGATGTGCTTTACACTTAATGGTCTGTGGCTGTCTCTGTATGTTTTTATATATAAACCTCTGCAGTCTATATAAACCTCTCCTCAGGGTGGGTTCCTCTTAGCCAGGTACATACAATGGCCTTCACTCTCCAGAGTCAGCACACAGTTAATGCTAGAGTCACACCAGTGCTTGAAGACTTCTGCACAACCAAAGTTATGGAAAGGTCTGCGACCACATCTTTAAAGATACTTTGGTGTGTCAAGGTGGTGATAAACTGTGATAAGACAGCATCAGTCTGCTATCACGTTGTGACTACATGTGGTCAAGTTGGCAGTTACGTCCAATCTGTTTGTGATGATATTGTGATTAACCAGGAAAAATGACAAACCTGTTGCTGTCCACACACAGAAATTTACTCTGAATGATCACATTCGGATTCCAGCCACGTTTTAAGGCAGAAATCTAAACATTCCGCCATAAATATACTGATGTTGCTTTTGCAAGAAGTCATGGATTTAACTGCACCCTTTGTGGAAACCTGTGTTCAGCAACCTATAGGACGTTGGAGGTCGCTTGAGTCCCATATTGCAAAGAGACACACTGCAGATAAGCTGCGCTCTATGGTGCAGATGAACACGTATAGATTGAAAAAAATCTTTGCACTGATTGCTGGCAATGTTAAAATTATATTAATTTAAAAAAATCAGTGAATAAAAAGTCTGTAGAAACAATACTCAGCTTGAGAAAAATGATGAGACACCTCAGACTTGACTCGAAGTAAACAGCAATAGGTGAGTCTTTGTGGACTTTGTGTAATTGCAGACTATTCCAGAGGCTTTGGCAATAACAGAAAGCCTGCACGCCTTTAGTTTTTTATGTGAGGTTGGGACAGAGAGGAGCTGCTGGGAGGACAACCTCAGTGACCTGATCTGTAACCTGTAGGGCGCCGATCCACAGAGGGATAGATTAACATTAATGCTTTTCACTTTTGTTCAGCATTATTACAGTTTTTTGTGTGCTTGTTTTTTTTTTTTTTAACTGAACCACTGTTGACCTCTATATTCTAATGCATAATGTGGATATCTGTGTTCATTTGCATATAGTTTGGTGTGTTTTTTGTGTGTTCATAACTTTAAAGTTTTTATAGTTTTATTTGTTCAAAGGTAGTTATTTTTTTAAATTGTAATTTTCTTGCAAAGCTCAATTATATATATTTGAAACATCACACTTTATCCACAAATCAGTTCTCAGGTTTGCCAATGAATGAAGCTGTTTATATATCAAAATGGTTACATTTATCAATTTAGTGTTTATTTCTTAACTTCAATTCAGCTAGAGAATATTTTGGATTTCCTTCAGCTCTTCTCCGGTAAAACACCTTATTTTTTCAGGAGGAATGCCTGAATTATGTTTCAGCGGGAAATCTTCCTTTTAACACCATTCCGTATCCATCCACTCCCTGCAACTCCCATGAAATGTCACTACACGTTGGGATAAATAAATAAATAAACTGCACTAAATGTCTACCCAGTATTGTAATTTAAAAGGGACAAGACCTCATCAAATGTCCATACATGACCAGAGAGAGTGGTGAAGTTTACTTTTGATGCACTTTTCAAACTAAAAATGCCTGTGTCTGTATTGTAGATCCTGCATCTTCTACAGAGCATGTATGGATATCCCCAGAGGAACAGAGCTGCTGGTTTGGTACAACGACTCCTACACCTCGTTCTTCGGTATCCCGCTGCAGTGCATCGCCCAGGATGAAAACTGTGAGAAAATGTCTCAATAATCTAAGTTGACCTGTCTAGTGTATGTATATGTACATATACGTATAGTGAGATTCATAAACATTTTTTAAAATAAGCCTTAAATTTAGGCAAACGAAACAAAAAGACATTTACTGAATGTGTTTTTCTGTCCAAACTTTGTTAGGTCACACCTTCCAAGTTTGTTGAAGTACAACATTATTTACATAGTTAAGAAAATGTGTTTAAAGGTCATCTGTTAGGAGGCAATAGGTTCACCTTCTTCAGCTGCCCTATGTTAAACTGAAGCACTAAAAATGGACTCAGATGTAAACTTGACTATGATATCTAAATGTCTGACACGTCCGAACATAAGCCATATCTCTGCCCTGAAAACTGGCCTGCCTGCATTTAAAATCAGCTGTTTTCTTTGGCCATTCCTCAACTTTTATTACTGACAGTATTTAAACTGGAGGAAATATTTTGGCCTGCCACAAAAACAATGATACAAATGCATTTTCTTTAAAACAAAGAAAGAAAGAAAGAAAGAAAAAACGGGATTTATTTGTCTGAAAAACCAAGCCAGCCAAAACAGGACTGGGGCAGGTCTTTTATTTGCTAAAATGTGGCCACACTGTGGGTTAGTGTTGACACACTTGCCTATTTTCCTGTCCTTAAGTCAAATGAAACTAAGGATGTTTTCCATCAAGACTTCTCATTGTTTTCTTCTTTGAAAACCCACATGTTTCTAAAGCTCTCTCTACTCCAGAGCAGGTTAGGTTCAACGAACAGTGTGTAGGGACGGTACCTTGCTCAGGGGTACCTCAGGGTAGCCGTTCAGTGGAGTCGAACCCACGACCTTCCGATCATGGGGCAACCACTCTACCTACTGAGCCGTGGGTGCAGATCAGTCAGAGCCCCTGCCCTGAGGGATAGCTCAGGGCAGGGGCTCTGACTGATCTGCACCTACGCAACAACTACTTCAAACCACTTGGCGAGTAGCAGTGAAACTGAGAAAAGTGGAAGAGTGGTCTCCCAAAATGGAGGGTGTTTGCCTTCAGAGTAAAGGTTATATATTGTAATTTAAATATCCTTGTTGTCCAAATCTTGTGTTTTTAGCAGCAGCAGAACACCATTTTATCAAAAGTTCACCTCTCCTCCATGAGATAAGAAAACACTGTGAGGATTTTTTGCACAAAAACAACAGCAACTGCATTCTTTTGCTATACTGGAAACCAGGCTTTAGTATGAATGAAAAATGAGAACCAGGACCAGTTGAGAACCTGTTCCACATAGTCCACTCTTTCATAATTGTCTGTCTCCAAGCTTATCAGTGTCTTTTATCAGTGTAGGCGTTTCCCTGAACGCTGAACATTGAAAAACAATGACGTTAAACTCATACCAAAGGAGCTGTTGCACACCTTTTCAGGATTTTTTTTTTTTATGTTAGAACTGTGAAAAATCCCCTCTCCCTGACAGTGTTATGAAGAAATCCTTACCATCCATTTTTATAGGTTTTATTCACTCAAAGCACAGGTGCATGTATTAATATTATCGCCATATTATCAGGAAAAAGCATAAATATTGTTACAGTATTGGGTTTTTGTCATCGTTTCAGTATCTTTTGGATCATTCCCCCTGTAGGCGCTTTAGTATTTAGCTTTAACCTTGTGTCTTTGATAACTCTTTCCTTTTTTCTTACTATTTGTTTGTCTTAGTTTCCTTGTCTTCTTTTATTTCCACTTCCTGTTTTATTTTGGTAATGGCCTTTTCTTGTTTGCCTCTCTTTGCTTTAGTTCCCGTCAGTACATAAGTGTTTGTTTTGGCCTGTGATCATTAGTTTTGTTTGTTACACCTGCCTCTTATGTAGACACTTGTGTCTATCCTTTTGAACTCATTGGAACAGATGTTTATCAAGAAGGTAACAGTGACTCAGATCCTTTACTGTATGCAAGAGTCATGCTTACTGGTATGTAGTTAGTCCACAAATGCCCATTGTGGGCCAGGAAAAACCCTGCTGAATCATATTCAAGCCTCGTTTCTGTTTCTACAGATCTACTTTTGCTACAAACGCACAAAACTGCTCAGGAATCAATACAAGAATTGATCAAAAAGCAAAATCGACGATTATAATAAAGTCAAGAAAAACTTCAACACCCATCCTCATTTTATAGGTGCTTTTTTTGGGCAAATACTAGCCAGTTATTTCATGCATTTTACTAAAATACTTAAAAGGTTTCATGTCTGAGTTTTGATTAAATTAGGGGAAATTAAAAATAATGCATAGGCAGCTTAAGTCTTTGTAAACACAAGTAATTCAACTGTCTGCGTTTGCAGTTTGCTGCCACAGTCCCGCCATGATGAACGATGGCATGTAAAAGACTTGTTCCATCTGTAAAACCAGTTTGTGGCCAAACGTCTCTAATTTGCAATCAACAGCACGATCTCATTTCACTGCGACTCTGTGAAAGACGAGCCTCTAATTCAATTCAATTCAATTTAGATTCCACAGATTAAAAATCTTTTTTCATGTTTGGTTTTTTGGAGGGTTTTTTGGTCAAAGTTTGTTTTTATCCCCCTGCAGGGGCTTGCTCTGTCAAATCCACAGGAGAAAAAAATGTTTAAATGGAACAGATATAAACAGGCTGACTGAGCAGAAAACTGGAGGAGATGTAAACAAAAACAAATTAGTGACAGAGAAAAAGAGAGAATGGATAGAGAAGAGACAGAGGGGGGAGAAAGAAAGAAACTAAAGACAGAAGACTGGGGAGAGGAGGGACAGAGACAAATACAAAGCACTGATTGACAGAGAGAAATAAAGACACAACAAAAACCATTATCCCCGTGGTTTGAAGGAGGAATTGTGCACTGAAGATATGAACGTTTCATCCCACTTTGTGAACAACTGAGTGAAAAATGTGAAGTGGATTTTAGGCTCATGGACATCCACGAGCCTGACTGTTGTTCTTTTTATGACTATGTGGACTAGTTCGTGGAGAATTTTCAAGCAGACCCCACTCCACCGTCAGGTCTCCAGCTTTTCGTGTCTGCAACCGAGTAACGCAGGCTTTAGGGAGCCTCAGCCAAACAACCTGACTTTTATTGTTCTGGCCATCTGTTCAGGCTGGTCTTTTAAATCAGTTCTGATAATATATAAGACATTTTAACAAATACATAGAGAAGTTTAAGCCTGATTGGTAGGCGAAGGCAGTGTTGCCAACTCCTCGGGAAGGAAAATCGCTATTGGCTGTCCTAAAAGTCACTAGAAGTCACAAAATGATGTCATCACCTAATTTGCATAATTGGTCATGCTTATGTAATTGTAACTGACGCTTTAGGAGAGAGAGAAATAACATCGTGGAAGAGACATAAAGCCAGTAAAGAACACCCTAAATGTATTTCGAATATATTTAGAACTAAAATTAAATTTCTTTCAGCAATTATTTTTTTAATGTTACAATTCCAACCCTCCCCCTTTATCCAGGCTTGGTACTGGCAAAAGTGACCCAAAATAGGCACTCTTTGTGTGTGTGTGTGTGTGTGTGTGTGTGTGTGTGTGTGTGTGTGTGTGTGTGTTTAAGTAGTTTTAAACCTTGTGATCCACAAAAAGTAACAGTAAAAGAAGAATATTTTTAACTATAACATTATTAACAAACTGCTCACAGTAGCACCCTCTGCTTGTTGACAGTAAGAGCGATACGTGCTTTCACGTCAAAAGTCATAAGTCTCCAATAACACCAGAAAAAGTTGCCAGATTTGTCGCTAGTCGCTTTTTAGACAAAAAAGTCGCTAAGAGGGTCTGAAAACTCGCTAAATATAGTGACAAAGTCGCTAAGTTGGCAACACTGGGCGAAGTGAGTTGGAGAAGGAAGCCAGAGGAGAATTATGCATGTATGGATTTTACATATAAGAAAATTTGTCTTGTTCCAAAAAATTCTGATTTTCATTAAATATTAAATAAAAATAATATGAATACTGAAAGAAAATGGGATTCATTTATGAGAAACATGTATTAGTTTTAGGACAACAAAAACAGTGTGAACTGAAAACATTATTTCCAAGGTTGTTTCAGACTCATATTTCTCATTAATTTATTCACATGATGCCCTCAGATTTATGAAATGAGTTAAATTCAAAAGCCCTGCAAAAGACATGGTGTTATTTGTTCAGGTTTTATTGAAATAGTATCAGATTTAGAGATGAGGTGTTAATTCAGCTCTATGAACAGTCTGAAAAACACAGTCAGCAACGTTGTTAAATTGTGTTATACAGAAATATGTATATTTAAAACAAATCCTCTTCCGTGTTCACGGTTTGACATGGACCATTTACTGTCAGCATTTACGGGATGACAACTGAGACCTTTGAATGGTTTCTATTCATGTGAAGGCATCTGGTCCTCAACAGTCCAGATGTACCAAACACACATTCATACACACACATACACACCCTGGCATCGCACAAACAAATACCGGAGGATTTGCTTTTGTTCCACCCTGCAATGAAAAAAGTTTGTTCACATGAAAATGAAATGAAATTAGATTAAGCTTCTTTTGTACAAACATGAAAAGCAGCAGTTCTGCTCCAAATTAAAGACATTTTGCTTCTAACTGCATTGGAGCAGTTAGTTTCTGTGGCATTGTTATCTTGTTAATTGTACCCACAAAGGATGACTGTGACGTCAAAACACTGCACTGGAGACAGTAGGCTGTCCTCAGTGGAACAGACATTTAAAGTTTTGACCTTTATTAGTGCTCCAAAGGCTGCCTGAACACAATAAGACTGGGAAATGTCCAGTGTAGTCACATTATCCTGCAGCCCTATCTGCTGTGTTTGGGTACAATAGTGTTCAAACTCTTAAAAGTGGTGACATATAAGGACATCCCCTCTTATTGATGTAATACATATCAAAGAGCAGGAAAAAAAACTGTCTAAAACGGTTTAGAGCAATCTGAGTTGACTGACTCATACATACTCTGTCCTCGTTATCAGTGTTGGGCTCATTGCTACAAAACAAGTCTTGGATTAGACACTACTTGTTACTTTTCCTGAAACCAGTGCAGCATGTTACTTAATTATGTGTTAGAGAAAGAACCCATTATGTTACTTTCGTGCTATTCCATAACATGACCTGAAATGCACTGCCACACAATTATCAGGTCGTTATATAAACCTGAGGCTACAGTAGGACACACGTACAGTCGTTCTGTTGCTGTTTCCGTATGAACATAAAACCAACAAAAATGCAAAGCTGACAACAATCCAAAGAGACTTCAAACCGATCTTCCACAGTGACTCTACTTTCAAAGCATGCACAGGCAGAATTGGAGGCTACACGCTGCAAGCCTGGCTGCTCATCACTGCCTTATTTACCTGCTGAAGATCAGGCTCTGGACTGGTCGGCATACACTCAGCTATAACATCACTCTGGGTTCTTGGCTAGCTCTTTGCTAGCATGCTATCTGTGCAAATTCTTGCAGAGAGCCAGTGTTGTGTTAGCAGTATAATGTAGTTATTTCTGTCCTAATTTTACTATTACGCACTTATTCTTTCATGTAGTAAAAATAAAAATGATGTCCATATCCCCTCTCCTCAAAAAAGCGGCACACTGATCCACTGTTTTCCTCCTCCCTGCACACAAACTGAAATCAGCTGTTTGTAGGTGAAGTGTGCAGGAAGGAAAATGCATGTGATGTTTTTTTCTTTCATTATTTCCAGCTGCAGTGCAGATAACTGAAGACCCTTTGTAAACCAAGTAATAACATAATTTTAATTTCTGAATTTAGTATATTAACTGCATTTTTGTGCATTCTTGTTACGTTGCAATGCGTTACACGTGCTACTGATCACTATTTGGAACTCTGTCCATGTTAAATATGAGCATTCACCACAGTATGTAACAGTAGTACAGAAAATAAATAAAAACATCATAGGACCCCTTAAAGTAAAGTCATATACACAAAGGCAAACAACAAACAACAAGAAACACGCACATAACATTAACAGTCACATTAAAGATGAATCAAGATCCAAACCACACAACAAAGAAAACACACACACCCCATGGTTGTTTACTCATACATGTTCCATCCAATCACAGCCTGTCGGCTTGACGCTCCACAGCAACATATGCACCAGCAGACGAGGAAACATCTCAGAAAGACTCTGCTTTATCTTTCTTTTCTTTGCTCCTGCTCTTTATTTAGTTTTGTCAACTTCCCTTTATCCTCTAGAACTGTGAGAAATGATGGGAAAAAACAGGAAAATGGATGAAATTAGAGGGAAAGTGGAGGAGTCAAAGAGGCAAAAGATTGAAGAAAAGAAAGGAGAGGGTAGAATGATTTTGATTTTGTCCACCTCTGCAGTAAACTCCTCCGTACTTCTCTTCTTTATGTGACGTATTATTATTACCAGTCTTATAATTGCCTCCATTGATTTTATGAAACTTTATAATCGCTGTAACGTTATGGTTATTGATTACCCAGCAAAGATTTGGCAACATAATCAGAACTGTACTTCATTCCTGTAAAGAGAGGAAGACACTCTGAGACGAACGGTGGCCTCTCAAGAGTCAAACTTCCTGCTAATTCAGTATGATTGAAATGTACAAGACTGAAGCATATTCTTATTATTTTTAACTTATTTCATGTAAATCCATGGATGTTGGTCTCTCATGACACCCTAATGAAGTCAAGTAGCCTGCCAGAGGTCATTTTGTAGGGCTGTAACAGTGCTCCGCCTGTTCCTCCTTGCACAAAGGAACAGATAACCGTCCTTCTGCTGAGATGATTCAATTCTATGGCCCTGTCCAACTATCCACATGTTGACAGTCCATCTCCTGGTATCTCCTCATTCTGTAGACTATGCTGGGAGACATAACATATCTTCTTGTGGCAGCACGTGTGGTTACCCTGGAGGAGCTTAACTATTGGAGGTCCTGAATGGCCTCCAGTCACTGTCTCATGTTACCAGTCATGAGAAGGACACTGATTAAAAAACAAAACCAGAGAAAAGTCAGTTGAGACGGATAAGGAGAGGGCAATGGTCCGTGGAGTGCAATCCTTCTCAGATGCCTCGCAGATAGCAGGCAGCCTGTCCCCAAACAATGACAGTCGGACTCAGACTTGACTGTATTTACACTCAAATACATTGGTGAAAGTTTCCAAATAATTGTCCTTCCACTGATTAATACAGACAGATTGACTGCAATTTGTTGGCAATCCTCCTAAGTCTTGACACTATGCTGAGAGACACAGCATACCTACTTACAATGGCACATATGACGTTGGTTGTAATTATGCCGTCCTGGAGGCGCTGGACAACTTGGACAATCTAATTGGTCTGCAGGAAGTGAAACTCTTGTGATCAAAATAAAGAGTCCTTTCATAGTTTGATCACAATAAACAATGGTTGCTCAGTGTTTTTACTTTTTTTTGTTGTTGTTGTTGCCAACTACCAAGAGCAAGTAGTTCTGGTAACCCGAAGGTTGATCGTGGAACAACCTTAACGTATGGTAATTGGATAGGCCCTTGGTGGGAGGGATATTGTCTCCAAACAATTGGGGTCTTACTTGGAGTGACTGCAATCCATCTCAAATAGACTGGTGAAGGTTTGCAAAATAAGGTGGTCTAATTTGTTATTTTATAAATATGAACACATCAGTTCATCCTTTAATAGAGCAACTATATCACTGTTAAGCACCATAGTTCCACAAATAGATTGCATTTACATTTACAAACAGATAACACCAACTCCTTTGACAGATGAGTCTCGTGATTTTTTTTTTTTTTTGGGGGGAGGGGGGGAGTTTTGATTTTTGGGGAACTTCTAGATATAATACATTTTGATGGCTGTAACATATATATTGTAAAACTGAATGACAAAGAGAGAGATACAAAAAGGGAAAAGAGGACAGGATGAGGAGAGGGCCTCAGATGATTCTCGTAATGAAGATGACATGGAAAAATGTTTGAATGAATACACAGAACTGATGGATAGGCAGACAATACAGAGGAGGATGAAACTCCAAGTTTAGGTGTCAGAAGTTGCTTTTAAAACTCTGTTCTGTGCGATGAAGACCAGCATCTCCTCCATTTGTATCTTTATGAGGGGCATGTAGGAGAGAACACACCCCTCATAAAGAAAGAAAATACAAACTCTGCAATGTTGCCAGCTGCATCTGCATAATTCTCTCATTTTGATGATGCATTTCATACGCAATCCAAACCGTATTGACCTGCATTTTTTGTATATGCAATGTTGGTTGCAAAATGAATTAAGTGTGGGCGAGCGGCGTATAACACGGGCGTCAATAACACCGTCGGGCAACTTACAAATGGTGTAATTATCTCCTCATCAGGTTATTAGAGGATCAATCGAGCCTGGTGGCCTGATGGCAGAGGTGAGCTGATGAGGGATGGAAAATGGTTATGACGACTGAAGCAGCAGATCTCAGAGAGAGGGGTGTTTACTCATGTAAAATGATGCAATCGAAATGATGTGAAGAAATTCAGAAAAACTAAGAAAGCCAGAAGTGTTGTTTATGCATTAGTGCGTGGGTAGAGAAGGAAAAATGTACCCAAGAATAATAATAACAAAATGGACTCACAAATTACCCAAATGAGTCTAACTAAAGAAGTCACAAAATAAGCTATTTGTCTTCTTAAATAACACGTTATGAGCATCTACTGGTTTGTCTGGTTAAGTTTAAGGATGTAAAATAACTTGTGCAATAGTTTTCCTTCCTCCCAGTCTGCATGCCAAGTTTTCCCAAGCAAACCAGTTTTACAGAATGAAAAGCAAAACTCTCCACAGCGAGTTAAAGTAAATCAACCCTCTTAATGCAATTTCAAACATGATGAAGGGTTATGGACTCCAGGTCTGTCAGTTGGTCTGACCACAAAACAGAACACAGCTGACTTCTGGGTCAAGTGAGGACAGCTGGCATCAACCAAAATCTAATTTACACACTTTTATATAATGTGTTTTTTCCTGTTAATCTCATTGTAGTTGACTGTTGTATTCACCAGCAACACTTTATCCAGAATCTGTTTTTCCTAACGGTCTAATGGATTTATTATGCCAGCTCCTGTGTTCATTTTTTTTTCTCTGAAGCACTTACTATATTCAATTCAGTGTTATTTATATAGCACCATATAGCAGTCATGTCAAAGCAATCATTTTGTACTGTAACATAAGGGCCCAACAACATCAGAAAAAAGCTCCAATGACCAGAACTGGCCCACGAGTCTGGTCAATCTGACCAGCAAAAGGTAAAGGTAAAACCAAACAAACCCCACAAAATCAAGAAGAGGCCTTGTTATAGTAAGGAATCTCAATTCAAGTGACACACTTATGTAGTCTAACCAAAAAATGCCAAGATACAAATGTTGAGGTAGCTTTTTTTCATAGCATGTACTATTTTCATTATAACCTGCAACCATGGTTGCAATTATTAGCATGCTAGTGCTAGCAATATGACTCTAGGGCCCTTTGCTTATTTTATCTAAATCTGTGTAGGTTTCTATAAAACAATAAATAAGTTGCTCACCTCTGCTCTGAAGGCGATTATGGCAGAGAGTAGACAAAGTTAATGATAGGCAACAGTGAAAAGGGAAGGGTGTGGGAGAAGTGCTAAGTGTATTATGGGAAGTCCCACAGCAGTTTGAGTCTATAGGAGCACAACTAAAGGATGCTTCAATATCAACTCAACCAGCACTAACAGTAAGCCTTCTTAAAAAGGAAAGTTTTGAGTATAATCTCTAAAGTAAAGAGGGTGTCTGTCTCCTAAATTTAAACTTTGAGATGGTTCTGTGGGAGAACTTCATGATAGCTAAAAGCTTGTTGTCCCATTCTTCTATTACAAACTCTAGGTACCAAAAGTAAGGCTGCAGTCTGAGAACAAAATGCTTTATTGGGACAGTATAAGACTATGAGATCTTTCAGATATGATGGGGGCTAACTTTTTATATGAAAAGGACTGGTAAATTTAATTCTGGATTTAACAGTGAACTAGTGAAGGGAACATTTTAGAAGGTTTGAGTCTCTGGAATGAAAGCAAAGTTTAAAGTAGAAATGTTAGTAGTTCTGTAAATTAAAACTCATCTGTAGTAGCATCATGATGGAGGTCCATTTTTTGACCCTAAAACCTAGCTTTTGCAGCTTTCTGTCTTCCCTGAGAGGAAAACAGTGAGTTGCTGTACTAACATAATTCCCATAATTCCATTCATTGATACCAGGAGCTGCAGTTTGCCCCGGGCTGGTCAGCCAGCTCTGGTCTCAGTTAGGACAATAAAGTTCTGGCTTTCCTTTCCTTTCCTTTCCTCCCATCAAAACAGCTAAACCATACTTTAATCTATTAAGCCCAGCCCACTGGCAACAATCCAACCTATAGGGACAAATATCATTAAGGGCCACCTGAAAGAATAAATGGTTTCATCCATTTGTTTGTGTTCAGGCCAAGAATATTTTTCCAGTCTTGCACCCTTGTTTGATCCTGTGCTGCAGTTTTGAAAACTTTAACAGTCCATGTTAGCATTGCTAGTCTTCTGAGTGCCTTCCAGCTGTTCCTCCAAGTCAAAATTTTAAAGAACATCTTCATCATCATTAACTTACATCATTTTCCTCAGTTGTTGGCAGTTGTTGGACACTCTTGTTTCTACTTAAAACCAAATCATTTCTGTCTTTCTTGTGTCCAGTAAATGTCCCAGCCACAGTGGTGGAGGCCATGACGAGGCAGGAATCCCTCCAATCCTTCAGCAAAAATGGCAAACCCTCTTCCTCGTCCTCTTCATCGTCCTCCACTCCGTCCTCCACCCTCATGCGCTCCATGGTCTTCCCCCACTCCCCCTGCCCTCGGAGTTTCTCCCTGTTGGATAAGGTTGGGGTTCAGTCGGACTCCAGTTTTGGCCAGTTGGGGTCAAAGAACCAGAGAGTCCTGGCAAGTCCCACATCCACCAGCCAGCTTAGCAGTGAGTTCAGCGACTGGCACCTGTGGAAATGTGGCCAGTGCTTCAAGACCTTCACCCAGAGGATCCTGCTCCAGATGCATGTCTGTCCGCAAAATCCTGACCGGTAAGACACAGTGGCTTTAGGTGCTTGACAGTTTGTCTCAAGGCTGTTGTAATGCAGGATAAACTGACACTAAAGGGACACAGTGTTGGTTTGAGAATGACTCCAAAAACTTTTCTTTATGTCTGAAACCTCAGGGGATCAAAAGCTTACAATCAACATTGTAAGCAATTGTGTTGTACCAAAGCCCTTAAAGAAGGTAGAAGGACTTCGGCATAATTTAAAATGAGTTTTAAATGAATAAAGGCGAAGATTTTAACTGTAAACAAAGCACGATCTAGAGATAACGTGTATAATCAACATAGGTAGCAAGTGCCAAGTGCTCATATGTCCAGAAACGCCATTTTCACTCAAGAATTTGGCTTCGGGATTTTGGTCTGTACCTACTGGCAGCTTGAAAGGAAATACTTTTTTGGCACAAAGATGACACTTCACCACATCAATGTCTTTTGTATTATAGTGTAGAATACTTTGTATAAAAAGAAAAAAATATGACCCTCAAAGTGACAAAGTGTCAGATAGTTGTTGCTGTTTTCCCAGAGGAAGCCAGCAAATCTGATGCGTTTGCTGTGATTTATGACTCTTGTTGTTCCATCATGGCACTATTTGTGTGAGACAGAAAGTGGGAGTTTGGGGATGAGAGTGAAGAGTGTGTAAAAGTGTTTGAGTGTGTATAACATCTGCCAAGTTAATTATATACAGCATGCGTGGAGTGTGTGTATGTGTGTGCATAGGGGGGACACAGGATGTATTGGAAATTTTTTGCTTAGCTTTATTTTTGTGGGGAGAGTCAGAGCGGCGTATAAATCAGCGCTGTGCGTCACTGAGAAATACCTCGCCTTACGGTGACGGGGCCAGGAAAACAGATGCCACTTATTCAATAAACTAATACTCATAGGGAAGAAAAATGTGGGCTGGATATGGAGGAGGGAGGGAGAGTCGATGGGGAGCTGCCTGTCAATAGGAAGGTTTTATGGGACAGAGGAGCAGATACAATTCAGCTGAACAAGCCAAACAGAAACAGTCCTGGACCTCCAAGGCCATACTGTACCGTTCAGGTGAACTGGCATTATACCAGTATGCCCATGAGGCAAAGTCATGCCCCAACATAAGCACTAATCTTTTTCTTAAAGTTGCACCTAACCAGATTATTATATGCGTCAAATGATGACATTTATGTTTTTCTGCTGCACCATTCTTCATTGTACAAAGGACAAGAGTTGTCAATCTGTATGTTTAAGATAATATGTCAGAATTCACTCTCACCCTGGCCATCAACTCTTTAGTTTGCCACCTTCTAAAAGCAGTACCAGAAGACTAAAGAATAGCTTCTTGGGCCATCAGGCCATTCAATACCCAAATTAAACTCTAAGAATTCACTGAACATTTCCAATCCCTGTGCAATATCCCCCTTAAGTGCAAAGTGCAATAGCTAAATACCTCTAAATATCATCTATTCTGCTTTCTACCTGTGCCATTGTCAAAGCTGCTGTCATTAGGATTATTAGCTATGTATTTATTACTTTATTTTTATATTTTATTACTCTTTCATTCAAGTAGAATGATTTCAGCAGTGCTTCCAGTTCCGTTGCATGTTTGTGCTTACGAGGACAGTGAAGCTTATCTTATCTCATCTCTTATCTTTTATATTTAAGTTCATAACATGAATGAAGTTGTGATAATGGAAAGTAAAGCAAATCAGAAAAGCTTCTGTTGGACACAAACTCATAAGTCATCATAGTGTATCACTGTGGGCTCTGTTTGGCCAGGTGTTTCACAAAAATGCGCTCTATGAACTACCACTATCCCTACAAGTCATGACATGCTGATAATGCAAAACTGGTATTAGTTTCTTACATCCTGTAAAGGTCTTTAAAGTGTAAACAAGCACTCAATATACCCCATGCGTGAAATTTTTCATTGACATCAAATATCCAAGATTAAACGTAGAACACTAACGGCTGAAAGTGATAGTGTTACAAAACTCATGTTAGTGTTGTAGGGTTAAGGCAAGTTGTAGGGAAGAGTAAAATGTTCGATTAAATATCGATTTGATTAAAATGTTAGCTTCTGAAATGAAGTTTAACAGCATCCATCCATTTTTGTCCACTTATTCAATTCAGGGTTGCAGGGGGACTGGAGCCTATCCCAGCTATCATAGACCATGAGTTGGGGTACAACCTACAGGGCCAACACAGAGAAACAGACAGCCATTCATACTGACATTCACACCTACAGCCAATTTAGAATCATAATTTAACTCCACTAACTGCATATCTTTGGTCTACGGAGAGGAGCCGAAGTACCTAGAAACAACCTAAACACACAGAACACCTCTGGCCAGATGTTGGAATTTAACCCGGGACCTTCTTGTTGGGAGACAATACAGTGCTGATAATTGCACCTCACAGCAAGAAGGTCCCTATTTTAAATCCACCATCTGGTCCAACAGCTGTACTGCCCTAACAACATTCAAACACTGTTAAATTTGATAGTTTTAACTTTTAAAAATTATGGAAACTCGTTGCCTCAAAAAAAGCAAATTATCAGTATCGATGTAATGACAACAGAGTTGACTTTGATGTTGACAAAGCCACCAATGACAGATGCATATTTGATTGGTAAGTTACAGATTTCTGTTTTTCCTCTGCAGATTTGAGTCTTTAGATTCTACTACCAGTATGGTAAGGTTTAGTTTCTTCTTCCAGTATGGTTTCACTAGTAATAAAAGCTCATCTCTCACTTTGATTTCTAACTCCTTTCCTCTTCCCCTTCATACATATTTATTGATGTTTACTTGATGGGAACATTTGGAGCTGAAGACTGATGGCTCTTTATATCAGCCTAAAAAAAGGGAAAGAAAAAACACTCCACACCTCCTCTGAGCTCCATCTCTTTCCGGTTTTTTTTCTGCTGTTTCTTTTTCTGAACTTTTTCTTCTTCTCTGTCATTTTTTTCCCCTCTGTGTGTCATTTCAACAGAATCCATCATCAGAAGAGCAGTTTGTTTATGTCAGCGAGGCCTTGGAAGTGCTTTCGATTCAGCTTTAAACTGGTGTCGAGATACAGGATACTGTTTAAGTTTTGTGATGGCAATGAGTGATGAATCAGGAAAAAAATCAGATCATAAATGGCCTGCGTTTCCACTTATAGCCTTGACATATTACAAAAGCAGTGCAGTGTAAACCACAGCAATGGACTAAATTAATAACCACTGCTTTTATGATTGATGTGTTTACCGCACTGGTGTTTAAAAGAGTCATTAGTGCTTTTAGGGAAAGTTGGATATTTTTGCTAAGCACTTTGATCTCCACAGTTCACAATTCAGGTCTCATTCTGGTGGCTGATGTTGTTTATGAGTAAGGCCTGTATTTGTATATGGACACAATCACGCTTGTATATCGGAGGACAGAAGGTTTACAGTCGATTGAAAGTGTATCATCACAGAGCCCAACTTTATGACGGAATTAAATTTTAATTTCTGTCATTTGTTTCCGGCATCTAACAATCCCTTGTTGGTGGTTTGGCCTGATTTCTCTGGCTTTCCAGCAGCCCAGTTAAACATTTAAAATTCTCCATTACTCACGTAAGCACTACAATAATGAGAGCACTGAGGCATTTAAATGTTCTAAGGTTTAATGTTTCTCAGTGGAAAAGCCGAAAAACCCTGAACCGAGATAACTGATAGAGCGAGAAGTTTTCCTAGACATTAATCGTGTTAAATATTTTTTTTCCTTGATTATAATACCACTGGGGAGGGACATCATGATATTATATATTCTCCACTTGATTATTAACCCTATAATGCTTTTGCATCATATTTGATACATGAGTTTCTGAGACCTCTAGCTCATCAAAATGATCGATGCTTGTCATAATTTCAAAATGTTATGTACAAAACTCTTTTTTTGTCTAAAATTAACATTGTTGTTAACAAAAACTTGCCAAAGACGACCAATGTATCAAATGCGATACAAAAAACATATAATAAATATATCATTAACAACATGATATAGCAGTAAAGCTTTTGTGAATTTTGTTATAAGGGTTAATAAACATCTCAGTTCCAAAAAAATAAGAATTTTCAGGCTATTTTTTGATGGGTTGGGTGTTACAGGCTAATCAAGTAGTAAAAAATTTTTAGCACCTGTTAGGTCTGTTTTACACTGACATGCATCCCAAAAGAAAAATATAAATATGACAGCAATATTTCATTTTTAATCATCGTGTTTATCATATGTACAAGTATATATGGCAAACCCTAATTCCCACTTGATTTTTATTTATGTATTTTATGTATTATATTTGATGTTAATGTTGATCAAATGTCAGTCCAGGTCAACTGATGGCTCATCTGATAATCGTCGACATATCCAATATAGCCTGCTTAAAATACAAAATTTAGCCTTAACCAACCCAACTCCACCCCAGCTCCTCCTTTTTTGGTGGCTTCATTTAGCTTAACCCCAAAATAATCTAAAATGTGTTATTTTGTCTTACCATTTTTTAGGATTACAATTTTATATTTTTTAATTTAATGGTAAAAACATAAGCGTTTCAAATATTTTTGACCTAAATGTGCTGATTTTACAGACAATAACATTTTTCTGGGATACCCAACCAGCATACCCAATAGCTAAAATTTTTGCCAATCAAAAATAAAAATGTTAAATTTTAGTAAAATAAAGATCACCAAAGCATTGACAATCTATTTGTAATCTTTTGAAATTTTACCCCCACAAATTCAATCTATTCAACTGAGTTTCACTCTGTTCCTGGTCAGCCAAACCCAATTTGCAGTAATTCTATTAGTAAGTCCTATTAGTGGGGCCTGCCCCACAGTTTGAGAAACCTGCCACTGACTTTATATTAGCACTCTGGTAGACTATTCTTCATTAATATATCAGCCTGTGTTTGGCCTTAATTCTTTGAGCTTCATCTGTCACTTTTCACTGTATTAAGCTTCTGCTGTTTTATCCAATCACCCTTCTCTAATGATCTAATTAAACTCTTCCCAACACTAACATTGTTTGAGTAATACACAGTTTGAATAAATAATTATTATAGAATAATACCATGTATAAACTTAGTCCCAATACAAAATGGAGCAATAATCAGCTACCATTCCACTAAGTTCGTCATCCTATGGACAGACTCCACCTCCACTATCTTGGTGTAAATAGTCCTTGCTCTGCTGTGCGGCATCAAACCAGTTCTCTGCTTGCGTCAGGTTCTGGTTAGAACTAATCAACTTGACAGTTGGTTCTCCAGCTTGTTGTAAGCAAAACAAGTATTACTGTCATCAGCTACAGGTCAAAATGCTAGATGGTGAGGGACACGTGATGGAGTTAATTAATTATATCTTGTCCTCCTTTATCTTAGCGGAGTAAACCATAGCTCACTGGGAGCATTGGGGGGAGTGGACCAGTGGTGGTAATTAACATCTGAAAGTGTTTCTCTGTGAATTAAATATAAATATAAAACATCTGGACTGCACTGTAACTGGTTACACATTTAAAACGTAGTTGTCTCTTGAAGAATCTGATGCTGTAGCAGTGCTCAGAGATGTTTTGCAGAAGTGTAATGGATTTATCAGTGTTAAAACCAACACACTTGTTCATGTGTTCAGCTGGGTCTCACTTGCTGCTCTGTCAGCTGAGAAAATTCTCAAAACACAATTAACTCAAAATGTTTGCATGCCAGGCTATAACGAGGCTGTTTCTTTGTGTTACTAAACAGTTGACATTTAGGAGATTTATCACCCGGCAGTGAAGACATATTTGCATTTAACACTAACACAGATGTGTGTTGTCCCTGCTGGACATACAGATGTGTTGAAAAATAGCTTTTTTCTCTTTTCAATGTGTAGCCGCAGGATAATGATTCATCACTGTGATGGACGGGCTTGTAGAAATTTCTTCAAAGTCTATTTTTATCTGTCATGTTTGCCATTATAATAAACACCTACTTTGTTTTGCATCTGCATGCGAGTGGGTTTTGTTTAGTATCAGTAAGTAAAGCTCTGTGGGCTGGCAGAGCACACTGGAGCAAATTTTAGACTCTCAAGTCTCAGGTGGTTTTACTTTTTCCAGTTTAAAATGCACCAATGTTCCCATGTGCTTATCCGTAATCGCTTTTATTTGTTTAATGTAGTTTGGTCATATTACAGTGCTTAGAGGCCTGGGACATTTTCAGCCACCATTTCTGAAAACCGAAGCAGAAAGCTCAGTGTACCCTCAGACCATCATATAAACGAAACCCGTAGCTGTTAAGTGAACTGCAGTCAGTAAACCGCTGCTCACATTTGTCAGCTGGCATTGACAAAAACATTGCTGAGACATGCACAAGACTGCCTTGCACAATTAAGTTGCTCTGTCATGTATCACTATGTTGAATACTACCTGAATAATGACAAAAGCATTAGCTTGGATGTGACCAGTGTTGGGCAAGTTACTTTGAAAAAGTAATTAATTATTGTTACTAGTTACTTCTTCAAAAAAGTAACTGAGTTAGTAACTGAGTTACAAGATTCTAAAAGTAATTAATTACTTGAAAAGTAACTATTGCGTTACTTTAAAAAAAAATGTTTAACCTTCTGGGGTCCAGGTTATAATTGGCCATTTTAACTATTTTTGATGTTTCCTCTACATACCTTTACAAACTGGTGTTAAAAATTGATGTCATTCTTTTCAGCACAACCTCACGTGTCTGAATTTACAGTCATGTTTTCATTTTGACATACTGTATTAACAGAATTGACCTAAAATCAGACAAAAAACATAAAATCAGAGTAGAAAAAGTAATATTTTTACTGTAACAACCACAAACATGTTTATTGAATCATATTTCATAACTTTAAATGCAAATATAAATTGTCAATTTTAAAATCCTATGCACAAGTTTTGCAAACAAATTATTTATTATTTGCAGCCATTTACCTTTTACCCTTTGTTATAACCATTTCAAGCTATTTACATAACAATCAGGTGTTCTGCATTAAACAAGATGCCACACAAATTATTTGTGCCACTCCAAAAAAATAATTTCTATCCACTATAAAGGAGAAAATCACATACCTGCAGGTCTGACAGCAGGTGTATTACTCCTGTTCTCTACCTGAAGACAGCAGTCACCTCATTGTTTTGACACACAACACAAAACTATCCACAACACTACACACTAACTACACAAGACAACACATTAACTACACACTACAAACACAGCAAACATCACAAATCTCTCACATCTCAAAACTCGCTCTCTCTCTTTTTCTGCTCTCTCTCTCTCACACACACACACACACACACACAGTTACTCCCCCGTCTTCCTAAACAACCAAATGTCATGTTGCCATATCATTTTTGATTGGTCGACATGGAGCATTTTTCCACCAACACGAAAGGGCTGTTTTTTGATTTGTTTATTTATTTTTGTTTTGCACTTACTCCAGATGTTGTGCCAAAAAGTGATCGACGGGCAGAAAGTGATTGCCGTCCGCGGGAGCGCGCGCAGCTGCTTAAAGCTGTAGCACCCAGATTACTTACAGCTACTTCCATGCAACTGATATAAGATGCAGTAAGCAGAAGACAGCCTCAACCGTCTGTTTGTTGAAAAATAGTACGCGACCGCACCGCATTTTCTTGTTAGTAACGGTAACGGCGTTGTAACGATGGGAATAGTAATTAGTTAGATTACTCGTTACTGAAAAAAGTAACGCCGTTAGTAACGCCGTTGCTTGTAACGCCGTTATTCCCATCACTGGATGTGACAAAGCTTCTGGTGCCAGCTTCATATTGTATAGCTAAGTTACAGCTAGCTTTGGAGAGCAAACACTAGAAAGCAAATGATGGCATATACATAGGTTAGTTTTATGTATCATGTTAACTGGTCAAAGTGAAGCTAATCAATTAGCATATCCACTCAAACATTCACTAGATTTTAGACAGTAAAATCCAGATAGAAAGCTAGCTTAACTTACTACCTAGGCTGCTCTAGCTAACATTAGCCATTATAAAGACCTAGGTTAAGGGACAGATTTGCTAAGAGAAACTGCAGTTCCTGCTTGAACTGAATGCCCTGTTGTTGTTGACTATAGGTATATCCTCAGTCGTGTTTGGCGAGACAGGCATCATAAACCAAGACAGGTAAAACTATCTTTCTTCTGGCTAATAACATTAGCATAAATACTTAGTCGGAAGTTGGAAATCCTGACTTCCATGTCAAAATTTTAAACTGGAATGCCCAGTTATGTTCAGTTATGAAGCCTAGAGATGAGCATTTTCAATATTGCCATCTGGGCATTGTAAAACTGTCTGTAGGACCCCCTGGTGGCTATTAAAAAGTATGCAGGTTTAAGGTACTTTTCAGACATGAAAGATGCATCCACCTTTCATACTATCTTTGTTTAATATCCAGCATAGAGCTAGCTTGCTTTTTGTCCATGTTTGTTGATGCTAGTGGAGTGTTGGATTTCTAAGCTTTCATTGTCTATCTGGTCTTTAAGTGATGTCGTGATGAATCCTGCTTCCGGGCCCAAACTACCCTGCGCTTAATAAGGCTTTTGTGTTTTTAACATGTTTTAATGCTTTGTATCTTGTTCTATTTAATCTCGAAAAGCCCCTAAAAACAGTCAGTGATCACTGTCGGCCTCTTTCGGTTTTTATTACCGCTATTCATCTTAAAGCTCAGTTTTTAAAAATTTACGATGTAGCTACAGCCCAGCCCATGCAGAAGTATATGAATGACTAACTTCGTATTGTGGATGGATTATCTCAGTTGTTCTCCTGACTGAAGTTTGATCTGTTTACAGCATCCTGCCATGCTATTGGTATATTACATGATATATTATATTTAGATGGAAACTAGCGAGCTGCTTCCCTGCTAACTTCTAACTACAGAGAGATAATAAATTCGATTTCCATGGATGCCTGGATGTTAAACTTAATTGTTACAACTGGTAGAGCAGCCACACTGATCATTTTATTACAGATGAAAGAATTTAGACCGTTTTTCAACTCTCAGCGATCCCGCAGTGATCGTTGACTTATGGACCTGCAGCGGAGTTTGGGCCCAGACACGGCTAATGACGTCAGACTTAAAGACCAGATCGCTGAGACAAAACAAACACTCATACACGTCAATCCTGAGTCTTTAACATAAAATTGGTCTGTTCATTCAGGGCGTGATCATAAATGCATCAGTGAAAAAAGTTGCAAAATGCACATTCAAAGCTGACATTTACTGCAGATATTACAATGGCGGGAAATCCATCATTGAGTATAAACAGAAAATGGTAAATTGGTAAAATCACCCAGTGTTGTTTGGGACCCATCAGATCTTCTTAATAACTATGTTTTCCTTTTAAACTACAATACCCATAATGTATGTTCAGTACCCCCTGACCACATACACACAAAAACAGACAAAACACACAAAAGGCATTATCTGCAATGACACAATATTGGCTGTTTGCTTAGTTTTCTTTATGAGGTTGGTTTGATGAGTACAGCTAGCTGATGAGAGGACATTATGTGAGCTTTCTGCTCTAATAGATCAGTCAATAAGGTTTGAAAGAAAAAGAAAAGACAGAGAGAAACAAAAAGACATGGACACTGGAGGATAAAAAACAGCACATAAAAGAGAAAGGAGTTGTGTGTGTTCATGGTTGTCTTCCGGTGATTTTGTTTGTGCTAGCATGTCCGTGCTCCACACACATACATACATATTTTTATGTGTGTTCAGAGGGCCATTGATTCTGTATTGACGATGTGGGAGCAGTGATTTATAGCTGGTGGTCTCAAGGGAATAATGTCTTCATATGAGGCAGACAGAGGAGACGTCCTCACAGCACAGATATAACTCCATATGGATTAGACTGAGTCCATGCGGGTCAATCGACACACTTCACTCTGCATCACTGCACGCTGCAAATAAACACACACACACATATTCACTGAGGTCCTAAATCAAATTAAAAGCTCAGAAAATGAAAACATCATCTGCAAGCAACCGATTTAACCCCCAAACACATAAAAATATGAATGTGATGGTGTCAGAAATGTAGTGGTTAAATATTGTTTTTATTAAATCTAGAAGCAGATATGTTTGTCCTTCTGTAAAAATAAGCTTACACGCTAACACTTGTCACGCTCACTTTGTTAGACTGCATCCAGAAACTGCATGAGTGCAACTCACAAATGCATACCTGCAAACTACTGCTATAAAACAGCACAAACTCTAAGATAATTCTACTGAAGAAGGTCCAAAAGCAGCAGGAGCAGCAGCAGAGACACGGTGAAAAGGTCCAGTTCAGTGACTCCAATTAATGGAGGTGAAACCTACAGTCAGAGCAGAACATCCACCTGTCAGTCAGACCAGCTGCACCCCTGGTAATGCTAATGATGCATTGTGTTTGGTTTTGGTTTTTTTTGGATGAACTCACTTTTGGAGCCTTAAATGGCCACTGATCATACTGCAACTTTTAGCACAGTGGTGTTTACTACATTTTTTTTTTTTTAAATGACAAAGAAAATGTTACAAACTGATTAGAAAATAGACTTTCAAATAGTGGTTTTGTAAGTTTTTTCCACCGCTACTGCAAACTTCAGCTTGTCTTAGTCTTAGTCTTAGTGATTATATTTACCCAGGCTTTTATTTTGAAGTCACAAGGGAAAACTCTAACCCACAGGCCCTTGTTTCATAGTAATCTGTACAAGCAATATGATGGACAGACTTTTCGTCTGGGCTCAAATTGTGGTCATGAATATTGGTCATGAACGTGAGCGCAGAGTTTTACACGTAGTTTTTTGGCTTGTATCTGTAACTAGACCTTAACAAAAAAAAAGCAACTTGTGTAAATATTTTTTACAAACATACAAATAGATGCACTAACGTAAAATTTTCAGATATTTTGGTTTACGAGGTTACAAAACTCAGTTCACAATATTTATGACCACAATTTGAGCCCATAATTTCACTGCCTGCTGTCTTGCAGGAGAGCAGTCATTTACATGTTTTTGTCATCGTGTGAAGTTCCCACTTCACCACACACCGTTTAAATGTTTTTCTCTCCAGTCTACGAGAGATCTGATCGGCAATGCTCTTACTTTCCATTCTCCTGTCCACCTTCTTGACCTCTGACCTCTCTCTGATGCCATGAAAACATGTATGCGAGCCAGAACGTTTCATTCCCATGTAGTCTCAGTAGTGAGGTCTGGTCAGCATGCAGTCGGGTCTCTCACACACACGCTGCCTCTTTCATCAGCTCATGTGTTAAAGGTGTGGACACAGCGACATGTTGACTCTGACTCTGTTGTTCCTACCACATGTTGTGTTGAAAGCTGACACGAGGTTTATTGTCCTGAACCGTATTACACGGATGTGTTGAAAATGGCTAATTTTACAGATCTCACATACACACACAGGCTAAGCTAAGTGTGAAAAACACAGCAGCTGATTTTGCTCTCATCGAGTATCCAAACTAAGCATTATTAACTTGTCCATTTGGTGTTTTTATTAACTTGTTGCGTTGTTGATTCTAGACATATTTGGCTGTCTGTGCTGTCGACACAATCGGACTGAGTAACGACTTGATGCTAACGGCCACCGAGAGAGACGTGATACAGTTAGCCAGCAGTCCAAATGGAGCAGCTTCGTTTGTAGCAATAAAAAGAGAAACGGGGAGAGATTCATGAGATCTGCTGTAAGAAAGATGAAGAAAAGACTGAAATAACGACTTCTTACAAGAATTAATACCAAAATAATTCATTAATTTGACAGTAAAATAAGGAATTTTTCATCATAAATGTCAAATGCTCTCCAGTGTGTCTATTTTTTTGACACATGAGCTTAGGCTTCTGACAAATTATAATGAACACTATTTGGAAAACATAAAAATTGTGAAAATATTACTCAGCCAGCCAAAATTGCAGTCAAAATGTCTCATATTTGTAAAAAGCATGTCCAACTGTGTACATAGACTGTATATAAAGGTTGGACTTCTCAGGCATTTGCAACATTTAAAATGTGTTTTGTTACCAAATTTTAAATCCTTCTTGTCACATAATTATTAGGCTCCATCTATGATGTTATGATGGTATATCCAAGTAGACATATCAGTCTCAGACTGCAGGCTTACTTGTGGTTTCTAGAGTTTCTTAAAGTAGAATGGGAGGCAGGGATTCAGCTATCAGGCTCCTGTACTGTGATATCAGCTCCCAGTTTTGATTCAAGAGACAGACCTTATCTTCGTTTAAGATTTCCTTTGTCATAAAGCTTATAGTTAGAGCTTGATCGGCTGACCCTGAGCCTCACTTAGTTATGCTGCTGTAGACCCCATGATACACTTTCCACTTCTCCTCTGTTCTCCTCATTAGTGTTTTCTTACTTTTAGACTTTTTTAAAATCCTGTTTGTCAGTAAAATAGTCACGAGGAGCATCCCTAAAATGGAGATGATGTGTCATATGTTTGACATCTAGTGCTTTGATTTGATAATATGAACATGATCTGAGTCACTGAGTCATAAAGATGAATTCAACCCTATTTTGTGAGAATATTTTCTCCCCATGCTTTTTGACTTTGGGTTTAAAATGGTTTTAGAATGACTCTCAGTTTTGCCTAGAACCTATTTTTCCATCAAAATATGAGTTTATTCTAAGATGTAAAACAATTTGTTTGAAATTTGTTTCCCCTTCGAAACAAATTTATTGTGACGTTTCAGTAACAGTCCTCTGGGAACTTATTTGGGGAGTTAATTAGGATTTATCCCGCATGCAAAAAATGTCAATCTATCACTTTTCTTAATTACTTCAGCAAGAGTAGAAAGCTTGCTAGCTACATTTCATTATGAAATTGACAGGAAAAGGGTCCTTTTAAACGTGGAAACACAGACTACTTGTTTTAGCTATAGGCAGACCTAGTCTGGTTTTCAGCACACCCATTAAAAGCCAGGAAAAACCTTGATATTTTGAAATATTATCTGTATTTCATTTCAGTGCTCAGTTTCACATTCACCAGTGAAATCTGTTAAAAACTAAAGTTTCCTAAAGCTTTTTTCCCCTCTCTGTGTTATCCGCACACCCCTGTGTTTCATGTTAAAGAAGTTCAGTGTTTCTGGTATAAAACCCAGACCATACAGTATGTGTGGTAATTTATGCATAAATGATCGTATTTGCATGTGCCTGTCTGTTCCCATATTTTGGTTGCATATGCACATACCTGTGTGTCCATGTGTGTTTATGCGCATGATAGAGGTGTTTATGCTTCACCTCCTCCTCCTCCTCCACTCCTCCCTGTAATAAACAATAACCGGGCATTAATCTCCCGGCCTGCTGCCTTAATAAATAATATCCACACATTCATCAACTTAAACTATTCACAATCAATGCAGCTCTTCATAGAAAACCCACCTAATAAATAGTGGTGCGGCCCACTGAGGCGTGAACTTATAGACCGGCCGGCTGATAAATGAACCGACCCCCACGGCGAGACGCCTTTTATGTGGAAAACTGCAAGTGAGAATTTTTCGATTTTATATTACACTATTTTACTCTTATTACTTTCCTGTGTGTGTGTGTGTGTGTGTGTGTGTGTGTGTGTCTACATCGTCTCAGGGTATTGTGGGTGTTTGTGATTTATTAGAGTGGTGAAGATGTTGGTCTATTTGTTTTATTCTAGTTCTGGGGTATTTACCCATTTGTAAGGAACTGATGTCAGAGTTTTGTCTTATTAGTTTCAGAATGAAAATCGCTTTATTTTCAGGCAGCACATGGGAGTTTATCCTGTCAGTTTAACAGCTTACACAGTAATATAGAACCAAGTGACCCATATGAAAAGAAAAACAGAGAAAACTATATCATTTTTCCATTTCCTTCATGACTAAACACTTTTCAAGCCCCCCTGGCGGCTTCTATATATTCATGTAGGTTTTCAGGCTAAGCCTAGTTGGACCGGGCCACCAGAGGCTCACACCTTCAGCCTCTACCTCTGGTGACCTTGTGTGGACAGTGTAAACTGGACCCTTGATTTTTGGGGGTTTTTTTTAGTCATCATAGCGGTTGTCAGAATTTCTCTTTGTCTGGCCCCTCACCCAGGTCCAATTTGCCTTGGGAGATCCTACCAGGGGGAAATCATGAAGGGGATCTCCTTCAGAGATACTGCTCCTCCACTGAAAGGAGCCACTTAAGGTGGTTGAGCCAACCGATTTTAGTGCCTCATAGGTGAGGTGTTTTGGGCATGGAGGAGAACCAGGGGGCAGCCCCAGGACTCACCAGAGAGGTTATGTCTCTGAGCTGTCTTGGATAAAGTTGGTGTGCTCCCTGAATGAGCTGGAAGACGTGGAGGGGGCGAGGGCAGTCTGGGGTTCACTGCTTAGATTGCTGCCCTGAATAAGTGGTCGAAGATGGATGGATGGATGGATGGATGGATATACAAGTCTGATGAGGTGTTTTTGGACTACAGAGAGATAAAGATGGTAAAGACAAGAAATCAAAGTGTGTCTCAGAGAGGTCTAAAAGCCTGGTTCATAAAAGGATAAAATAAACTACATTAATCCATAAATTTGAGAAAAAGAGGAAGAAAGAAACCACAGAAGAAGGACACCTTTTCATGGAATCAAACTCAAAGTGATGTAAGTGCTTCCAAGCTTTAAACACTGCATGGTCGTACTCTCTCCCGCACTCCATATTAGGGAAAGTAACAGTAATCTAATTACTTTTTTTGCAACAGTAATCCCTTACTTTACTTGTTACTTGAAAAAAGTAATCGGATTACAGTAACGCATTACCTTTAACGTGTTACTGCCCATCTCTGGCCATAGGTGTGAATGTGAGCATGCAACCTGTCCAAGGTGAACCCTGGCTCTCGTGGGGTGAGAGGTAGCTATGACAGCTGGGATAGGCTCCAGCTCTGGTTCTTTTATATCCTGGGCCTGAATGTCTCCCAGGCTCCTGGAGAAAATCCACACATGGGAAGAACCGGCAAATGAAACACAGAGGAGCCCCACCTGCGTTTGACGCAATAATAATGCTGATTACAATTACAATGAGTAAAAGTAGCCATAACACTCATTAAAGTAATTAATGATAATATCCATGCTTAGCTAAAGTGTGACTGTAGCAGATAAAGTACCAATGGTAATCACCAGAGCGTCCCTGATCCCTGTCTTTAAAGCAGCTTTAAAAACGGGATCCTCAGTGTACTCCCGAGGTCGTTAATGTGACTGACAGAAGACACACGGCAGCTAATCACCTCAGAGCTCCCGGCTCATCAATACACACTGACTGATACACGGCACTAACTGACTTTCTATGTACTTTAACCCCACATCCTCCTGTGGTGCTGTGTCAAAGCCATGGAGTGCCTCGAAGCTTGATTTTGTTTCAGGTCTCACTCTGCAATTTTAGTGATTTTAAACAAGCAGTTCATAAAACTGGAATGCAATATGCAAACCAAACTGTGGAAGAAAAAAGGCATGTGAAATACTACTGCTACAAGTCTCTGCTCTGTAAATAGTGAAATTTCAAAATACTTCCTAATAAATGTATATTGGACCAATATAATCAGCTGCTGTGTTCTGGTTAGACTGACTCTCCACTTCAGTAAGTTTTCAGATCAGATGAAGGGACTGCTGCCATCAGGGAGGTGGACGATGATCCTCTCTGAAGAAGTAGCTAAATGATATCAAGAAACCTACACAGATAGCAATGTGGCCAGTAAGACAGCCTGTAAGGAAAACATGTGAAGAAAAGAGCCGGGGTGAGTTTGTTTAGCAGAGGGTTGAGCAGTACTAAATTATCCTCTCAAAAAGATAATAAAGAAAAGCATCAACATATATGCTTGGGCGGGCTGCCTAAGTAAAGTCTGTATGTGGGAAACAGAAGTTTGCACACAGAGCCTGAAAATGATAATGGGGAAAAAAGAGAGGAGATGCAAGATATGAGCAGAGGCTGAAGTGTCCTGTAAGTGAAAACAAAATACCTCGACAGTGTTCACAGCTGGCTGCGTGTTCGGCTCAGCGAATGGAAGGAGTGTGAGATTAGATCTGCTGCTGTATGGAAGCAGGACACTCTATTAGCAGACACACAGCTTCTGTTTGGTTGTTTGTTTAACTCCCATTTGGGCCAAACACACGCACACACACACGCACACACACACACACTGACACACAATAACCTAATATATCTCTTCTTTTCTTGTTCTCTTACTGTCTCTATCTCATTCTGTGTAACTGCTATTCTTCACACACACACACACACACACACACACACACCATGATAAATGGTCCAGTCATGATCTAGGCCTGCATTGTTGATGAGGGTCAGGCTGCCATGGTTACCGGAGCAGTGTCCGACTTCCCCCGCCCCCTGTTTGCGTGTGTTTATAGACCATATGTATTGCTTTTTAGTGAGCTGTAATGTGTGTAGGCTCATGTTTTTCTGTATGTAAACATTTTGTGTTAATTCATGTTGCTCCACTCCAGTTACAAGCACCCAGAAAAATTAATTTGTGCATCATTGTTTCTTTGTGATAATAGAAGAACAACAGAAAAGGTGGAACAAACCCACAAAAATGAAGAATCTTCATGGGGAAGATGAAGAAATAATTCTTTTTTTGATGAATTTTCATGTCGTGGTAAATTAATACATGGAGCACAAGAGTCACAAAGTAACAGAGCTAACAAAATAAAATATGATCTTACCAATAGACCTAAGGGTAAGTAACATCATGGCCAGTAGGGGGAGACATCTCAGGTAACTGAAGAGGATGTGAATGTGTAGAAGTCTATGAGAAAATAAAGCTTCCTCTATGACCTCGCGTCAATCACTAGTTTAAAATCTCGCCTTTTACAATAATATTCTAAATTCATTTTCGATAAAGTGAGTAGCAGTCCTCTTTTTGCAACTACAAATGGTGCCCCCTGCTGACTGTTAGAAAGAATGCAAATTTAAGGCAGTGCCTTTCATTTCAGCAACATCCATAAAAAAAACAACAACAACAAAAATACATAGCGTGCTGTTATCTTAATGTAAAAGTTTTCCTTACACTTGTTTTATTGTACTTATTCATTATTAAATCAGACACCTGCAGGGAGAATATTTAAGCCATTCCCGCACGCACACACCTTCTGTTTTCTTCTTTCATACGACTCTCTTTGTCCTCAGACCATACCAGTGTGGCCACTGCTCCCAGTCCTTCTCTCAGCCGTCGGAGTTGAGGAACCATGTAGTGACGCACTCGAGCGACCGACCTTTCAAATGTGGATACTGCGGCCGGGCCTTCGCTGGCGCCACGACGCTCAACAACCACATCCGCACACACACAGGAGAGAAGCCGTTCAAGTAAGTAACAGTGAGTACCCCCAAACACCCATAAAATCCACCCACCTTGCCCCCACCTGCCACCTGTTGCGAAAAACAACCCAGCTAATACCACTCGACTTGCTCTTAACTGTCACCACCAAAATTATTGTAGAAGCAAGTCTCACCTTTAGATATATTGGTTGACTTTGTCCCAAATAAGTTTTTCCTCTCCTGAAAATTATACTTTTAACACCAATAATTTCACTTCCATAGCTTTGAGCGCTGTCTCTGTCTTTCTGTGTCTCTCATAATTATGTCTTTGAGGTCATTGAATAAACTGTTCAGAGGACAATATAAGGATCCGCTAAACCGCTCAAAATGTCAAAGGCACCATGGATTGTTTTTAATGTGGAGGGCAATAGATGTTCCCATAAACTGGTAATTATCAACAGCTACCCATGTTGGTACAGCAGAGAACGATTTAGAACAAATAAAGCTCTGACCGAACTTCTCTAATAGCAGGTACTAGAATAAACTGTGAATCTAAATATTTTGTTACACCAGCTTGTAAATTATTCAGGTTTTTAAATCAGTAATAAAAGCAATTATGGTGTATATTCCCATATGAGTCTGATACAGATCAATGGAATGATTTCATGTCATTGACATCAAATTTGTAGAATCATAAAATGATTAATATGTTTTTAAAGAGTGTCACATCTGCTTTGTCTGGATGCTGAATCAATTTCCCCCAGCACTCCTGAAACCAACGCTTTCTCTCATTAGCATTGCTAATTACGTCACCATAAGAAAACTAAAGTGAGCCACCGAGGGCTTGAAGTCCTGAAGGTTTTAGCTTGCACAAAAGAAAAAAATATAAAATGGTAGCAAATGGGTTGGGATTTCATTGTTGTCAACAGATGTACACAGATATGCTTTAGTAAATAAATTAATAAATAATATGCACTAAAGCAGCGGGAACTCAGGTTCTTGTTCATGAATATTGGAGAGACACACCAATACGTCCTCCAATGGTGCTGCAGGTTCTAGAGTGGCCATTCAGATTATCTACAGGTAAATATTCCAACTGAGTCGCAGTTTTACTTTGGCAGCTGTTAACATACCAGGACTGACCAACTAAAGCAGGGGTGAGGAAATCCAGGCCTCAAGGGCCGGTGTCCTGCAGGCTTTAGATTCTACCCTGGGTCAACACACGTGAATCAAATGATTAGTTCATTACCAGGCCTCTGGAGAACTTCAAGACATGTTGAGGAGCTAATTTAGCCATTTGGATCAAGGACATGTCTAAAACCTGCAGAACACCGGCCCTTGAGGGCTTGAGTTCCCCTCCCCTGATCTAAAGGTATGTGAAGGAGACACTGGAGTTTAAAAATGAGAAAAGACCATCTAAGATGCACTAATAAGAAGCACTAATACGCCGATATCTGTCTGTGCATTACACACTTACATCCAGCTTGCTCACCAAACTAGTTAGCGTTAGCTGATAAGTTAGCACTCCATCCAAACGCATCACTTCTGCCTCCAAAAATCAAACATGATGGTGGCTAACACATTTTCACTGAAACTGCCAAACGCTTCAGAAGTTTAGAAACCAGTTGATTTGTTGTCTACATTTTTCTTTTTGGTCTTCAGCTCTAAATTTAGCTCTGGTCCTAAAAACCAAAATCATAATAAGAGTCATTTGCAAACTGCTTTTATATCGCTTACTACTTTCTCAATCACTTTTCTATTATTCATGATTCGTGATAATATTTGCTTCCATTCACTTCCATCATGTCTGCTGTGACCTCTGACCTTTGATGCTTTACTGTTGGCTGCCTGTAACGTTAAACTATGAGGAAATTCTCTTGTTTGTTCCTCATTGTAAATCAGAGGGCATCAGCAGATTGTCCAGTGTAAATACAAGATCTGTTAACAGCCTGGTAATGAATCTCCCCACACTCATTTCCATTTTCTTCTGCTGGTTAAGGCTAATATAATTAGAGGGCATGCCACGCTGCAATTCGAGGCTTCTGGATGCTGTTATTGTCATCCTGTCATCTAATCAGCAACAGAGGACAATAAGGATTCCTCCAGTGGACCAAGAGGTCAGCATTCAAGTGGAGGCCAGAAGGGCCAAAGAGTAAGAGACATAAAAGAAAGTGAAGAAAGCAAAATAAGATGTTTGAGTTGTGCAAAATCTAAAGGACTGGCATCAGGGGAACACGGGGGTAGAATCAAATTAACCTTCTTAATAAGCAATCAGAGAAATCCAAAGTCATCATTGACGTGGAGAGCGAAGAGGCGAGAAGGATGAGTGAGAGAGAGCAAGGAGGAACAAGAGATCATGGTGTAAAAAGTGAAACGACAAGCAGTGGCGATTAAATTCAGTTAAACCAAATCAGCATTCTTAATAAGCAATCAGAGGAAACCCCCGAACCTTTTCATCAGCACTTCAGAGTCTCGGTGGAGGCAGAGCGGGACAAAGACAATCACGGACGTGCGTCAGAAATCTTTAGCGGATCGATGGCCTCGGGGAGTTATCTCCTTTCGGACGGTGCAGCGGATAGATTAAAGCTGCCACTGTCACTTTGTCAGGAGGAAAACGCTCAACTTTATTTTCCCGCTGAGGAGACGGAGGCCGCGATTCTGTGTGGTCGGCAGCTTTTCGGTGCTGATGCTCACTGGACTGTGCAGGCTGTCAAAGCGTGCTGCTGTTTTCTCTGCTCCGCTTTTTGTTCTTCTGTATTTTGTTCAGAGAAGCAACATCTTAGCTTTAAATGTCATCCTGGGGACCAAAGAAAGTTGTTTGACTTAGTACATTATATTTATGATTATATTACTGTGAAGCTGCATAGAGACAGCATTCAGAGTGAGCGAACACTGACAAAAAACCCAAAACACTAATATGTACTATGCTTTTTAGGACTAACAAATGCCTGTTTCTATAGCCAGCACACAGAGATTATGCTTTTGTGTAGTGGATGCTGGTAGAGTCATTACCTCTTGTAATAAATTAAGAAAACTAAACATTTTTTCAATGTTTCTTTAACCATTTGTTGAATCTATTTGTCATGCAGCGCTGTGTGGCAGGCAGGATGAAGGACCCAAATGCAGATGAAATAAAAGCAGCTTTATTGCACTGTAGCAGAAATCAAACAAAACCCAAAACTCACAGAAACTTAACCTAAACTGGAAACTAGATAGCTATCCAATCCAATTCAATATTATTTATAAAGCACTTTAAACGGGTAACATGGCGTGACAACGAACAGAGGAAAACACAGGGCTTAAATACACCAGGGAGTAACGAGGGAATGGGAAACAGGAGTGAGACACAGCTGGGGCTAATCTGACCAAACGAGAAAGGGCGGAAGCAAAGCTGAAAACACCGAACACCAGACTGTCAAAGTAAAACAGGAAATACTGAACACAGGCACGGGAACGCGGACTTGACAAGGAGACACGGCTGACAGGGAAGACAGAGAGAACATGGAGCACAGAGACAAGAGTAACAAACTGCGACACGGAGACATGACTGACTGGGGAGACACGGGAGGTGCATGAATCTGGAGACTGGGAAAAAACAGACAATAACACTCGACAAGACTTGATGTGACACATGGAACACAAGAGAAGGACAGTAACAAAACCTGAGATCTAAAAATGACTAAAGTATAAGCAGAAACTAACTGAATCAAAGAATAATAATAAACAAGAACATAAACAATGAGTCGCCAGACTCAGGACCGTGACACAGAGCAGCGGTCCCCAACCCCCGGGCCACGGGCGAGTTGTTTGGTTCCGGGCCGCGAGAGTTGAGGCTCGGGTGTGAAATTTATGATTTTCAGGGTTTTTATTGTTAACTCAGTTTCCCTGGGTCTTTTCCCGTGTGTTATTCCTATATTTTCCTATATATTTTCCTGCGTTTTGTGTGTCTTATTTTGAAAGAAATATTTACGCGTTACCACAGCGACCATTAAGGGGCAGAGAGGAGGATGTTAGTCTCAGGACGCTGCTAATAAAGTTACACAATTACACAGTGAATTCGCATTTATTATTATATTTACAAAATACCACAGTTTTTGTCTTGGTCGTATCATTTTATTTTGTTGTATTTATCCACGACACCTTAAAGGCCAGTTCGTGAAAATATTGTCTGACATTAAACCGGTCCGTGGCCCGGGGGTTGGGGAGCGCTGCTATAGAGGGCATTTCAGATCAAATTTAGCTACCTTTCCAAGTAGAACGTTCATAAAATGATGGATAAACTCGAGGGAGACTGAACTTTGAAATTTCACAGAAGTCCGCAAAGCATTTACATTGAATTGATGTAAAGATGTAAAGGTACTTCTATCCCCTCCTGATTCTCAATGCATCAATTAATGCTTTTTTTTTTTTTTTCTTTGAAGGCAGTGATTTGACGCTGCAACAGCAGGACGTCACCTCCTGGCTCAAAAACTCTGCATACTTTAAGTCTACTTAAACCGTGTGTATTATTGCCACAGCAGACATGTCAAGATATTTAAACCTAAGGGTACCTTGTGTGTGGGTTGCGAAGGTTTGAGTGTAATCATCCCCATCTCTGGAGAAATTCTTCAAAACAGAGAAGATGATACAACTTATTTTGGGACAAAATCAACACATTTTTAAAACACAATTCTCCACATGCAGATATTATTGCAGTTGTGTCCATTATAATGAACTTTCATTTCGATGGTGCTGCCCAAACAAGTTTTGAGCATTTTGCACCAATAATTGAAAAAGTTTCTTGCACTCTACAAAATATTGTCTTTCATCCACCATGTTTTAATGTGTGATTGCAAAAGCTCAACAACAATTTCTCAGACTTTCCCAGTTATTGTTCCAACTTTAAGGTGGTGTTCATGTGGATTTTCCCCAGTGGGAAATTCTATTTTCCAGTTAATCCAACACCACATGAATGCATGGTTAGATCATGATTTATTTTCAAAAATATTCCCTCAGGAAAGAGATCTTGCTAACCAGAGTTGCACGTTTCCCACAAACACAGCCTTTGATTTTGAAGTAAAGGTGTGGTCAGAGTTTGTCTGAACTGCTCGGTCTCGGTGCTGAACGTTGTTGTAAATGAAGACTTCGTCTGTACTTCTTCTAGCCCTTCAGCTTCTATCAGTCTGTGACTGAACACAGTCTGTACTTGTTCATCTCGCACTCGATCCACATCCGTACAGATGAGATTAAGATAAGAGGTGAGCTGAAACTTCACTGATCCTTGAGGGAAAGTGATTAAAGCGGCCTCTGTCATTTTGTCAGGACAACAGCTCAACATTATTTTTCCCTGCTGAGAAATGGAGGCGGCGGCCGCTAACAGATGCCCACTGGTCGATAGCCAGCGGACTGCAGCTGCCTCGTTTCAGCTCTGCTCTTTGTTGTGCAGGACAGGCATCTTCGTGCCTGGATAAGTCGCTGTGACAGAGAAGCTTCAGAGGAGCTTTGAAGTCCGTAGCTGTTGTGGTTTTGTAAATTCACAGACGAATGACAGCAGGAACATCCACCTTAATGGCAGAGCAGTCAGGGGTCTGTTTTCTTTTTCTTGTGCTGCAAGAAAATTTAGAAAATGAGAATCATTTCAGATCCATCAGCTCAAAGTCTGGTCCTCACGCACACACGTATATGTAATATATATAAACATACAGGACTTCTTTAAATTCATGTGATCACAGAAAAAAAACATTCATATCCTGTGATGGGGAGAACTAACAGTTTCTGTCAAACTAATTTTGGTGAAGCTTAAACAGAAGTTTGTGTTTATTTTTTTTAAAGAAACTGGTTATTTAAGAGTGACAGACAAAGTAATGAGAAGGCAGAAGTCGCTGCAGCGTTGTCTCCTTACAGCACACGTGTGTTAACGCAAACTGCCCGAACCTGGATTATAAATGGTTGTGGACATGGATTCGGACAGCTGGACACATGAAAACAGGCAAGCGGGTGGATGTCTGTGCAGACCGCTGCACGATCTGACTGATGCTGAAATTTACATTACAGGGACCCAAGCAGATTAACATAGGTGGAACCCACTGAAAACGTGTTTCATAAGCTTCATTGTTTTAATGTACTTTCAATCTAGAGCTGCTTTTACAAAATGTGTCAAAAAAATGGGGAGAACCAGTTCAGGTCTCAGCTGTTGCAGACGTTTTGGAATAAAACTGAATGCAAAGTACATGATCCTTCATGGTAAATGCTTCTCTCTGAGACCTTAAGGTTTAGGTTCGCCCAGGAGCAACATGTTTGACAGTAATCTATTCAAAATATTAGGATGAAATTTGGTTTACAGTGGTCAGTCAGATCAGCAACATTAGCTAAAATTACACCGTTTAAATAACACATTTAAAAACATTTGATTTTAATTAGAGCAACCATAAAACCACCAAATCCAAAAAGCTACAAATGTGACCCGTCGTCAGACATCAGTTCAGTTAACCTGTCCTGCTCTTCTTGGCAGTTGATGACTGTCTCTGCAACTTTCCACCACATTAATGGTGTCAACGCTAGATGGTTGAACACCCATATCGTCCCTGCGTTCCCTGTTCGGAAATTGAGAAATACTTCACTTGAAGCTGAGGCCATAAGTGAGATAATCATTAAAGAGTTCCTTTTTAAAATGTCCACCTTCACAGAAGGAGAAAGCTTTAATAACTGTATGGGCTCAATAAGGTTTTTCTTTAGTTTTTCTTCTTCTTCTTCTTTTTTAACCTGGATTTCACTGATGCTTGTGGCAACTTGAATTGAAAGGATCTTGACACAGGCAGCAGTCAACAAGCCGTCTTCCCTCAAAAAACTTAAGCCACTGAACCAGACATCATGACAGAGTTTGTGGGTTTAGTAACATTTCGGAGGGAATAATGCTGATGCTGTCGCTTTGTGCGTTGCACCCATCCAGCTTACAAGTGTCTTAGCTGTCCACATGTGAACTGACTTCAACACAAACACACCGGCTGACTTCACTGTGGCTACATCCATCTTTTATATGCAATCTCTGATAAATACTCTTTTAAAAAGTTCAGCAAATGCACAAAGCTTAAGGAATAAATAACTTTATTATTATAAATATTGACCTAAATAATGAGTGTTTTTTGCTATAGTTGAGCAACCCTGCATCCAATAATCCTGCTGCCGGTTTATGGCAGTGATCACCTTATGTACGAGACAGAAAGTCAGGCCCTGTGATGAATGTAGTGGCAGAAGCTGTATCACAAAACTGTGTCGTGTTTATGAGGTTTAATGAGGAAAAGCTCTGGTTAAAGAGCTTCCTAACGACCGCTGTCCAGTCCACACTGTTTCTCCTCCTGTGTCTAACACCTCCTCCCTCCCCTTCAACCTATCTATCTATCCGAGAGCACGTTAGTCTTGTTTCAGGGCTGTTAAGTCCAATATCTCCACACAGCTTTCTCTTTGAAGAGCCTCCCCCCACACACACACATTTATATACATTTAAATTACCCCCTAACCCCCTCCAGCGCACACTAAAAGCTCCCTCTCTTCTCTACTTCTATTGAAAGTGACAGTGACACTGCCTTATCGGGCCTGGATATATCTGAGTGTGTGTTAAAGTGTGTGAGATGGGAATACCCTCCTCAGCCTGCCTGATAGATTATTGACAGGTGGACTGTGTGTAATTTGTCGGTCAGGTTGTGAGGATCAGGGCAACAATTACAGCTTGCTGCTCCGCTGGGCCTCACACACACTTTATACTGTCACTGGATATTAGGGTTAACAGGGAGGTGTGTGTGTGCGCGTGATTGTGTACATGTGCGTCAGCAGATGTTAAGGTTTTGCCTTTTAAAGTGTATTTCTCCTCAGCTCTGTTCAGGCTTCTCTACGTGCAGACTCCTCTAATCGCCGTCTTTTGTTCGTCTTTCTGTTTGTGCGTCAGGTGCGAGCGTTGCGACCGCAGCTTCACACAGGCCACTCAGCTCAGCCGCCATCAGCGACTTCCCAACGAGTGCAAACCCGTGAACGAGACCAGCGAGTCCATCGAGGTGGATTAACCCCCGACTGTTTCCCGACTGAGACCACGTCCACATTAAGACAGTTCAATATGAAAATGTGACTCTTTCTTCAGTTTTGGACCTCCATCCACACCAAGACTTATTTTTTTTATATCATTGGTGCTTTGTGCCACAAAAAAGACGCTCACTTCATATTAATCCTAATTTAGTTTTCCAGAAATAAAGCTCCTGAGGAGCATCACTGTGTTAATTGGGTCCAACCTGCACTAAATTAAACGTGTGGATTAAAAATAAAGTTTGCAAATTCCAGGAGTTTCCAGGGATAAACAACAAAATAGGAATGTATGGTTAATTATTTTGGGCAAGTATCATTTCAGTGTAGTGTGAGAGTCACTTTGGTGTTATTTACAATCACATTTGTTTCACCTTTCCTTGCTTTTAAGTTGATGACAACACCTTAAGTTACCACAGTAATGCAATAACAGCTTTCCAATAAGCTTTAAACCAAACAACATGAGAGGAAGTGTCATGGTTGTTGTAACTTTTCAGTCGTGTTGACCCACCTCACTGCGGTTGAAGTAAAAAACTTGCAAACACACAGAGAAAAGCTGCTGGTTGTGGCATTTATGTCCAAACTCCCCACCAGTCATTGTTAGCTTCCTTCATCTATTAGCTGAATAGATCGGCCCATTTTAACGGACACGATACGGCTTTTTAATTCAGTTCAGTTTTATTTATTTAGCACCAAATCATAACAAAAGTTACATCAAAGCGCTTCATATTGTAAGGTACAGATCCTAAAATAATACAGAGAACACCCCAACAATCAGATGATCCCTATGAGAAAGGCAACAGTGGGAAGGAAAAACTCCCTTTAAACAGGAAAAACACCTCTGGCAGAAGCAGGCTCAGGGAGCAGGCGCTGTCTGCCGTGACCATTGCAGACTTTTTTTGATGATGGGAAGAAGAGTCAGTATATGATAAATAACCAGCTCCTAATATCAGATCCTCACTTTGTAGCTGTTTCTGGATCAGGATGGTTTTTACCTGGAGGTCTTAGCTGATGCCAGCAGAGGGAGTTAAATGTGTTGATCCCCTAATAAATACCAACTATTGCTTTTTACTTGGGCTCATTTTTGGGCCTCTCTCTCTCTCCTGAGTGATGCAGTGTCAGGTGACCATTAAAAACCAGTTATTTTAACTGTTACCAGATTTATATCAGGATATGTCCAGTGTTTCTGAAAACACACAGTAGAGGTCACATGTCTCTGCAAACAAACTGAATGCTCTTTATTAAAGCACACAGGAAGAGAGGGAGCAGATTTCATGCTTTCCCAATGTTTCTGTGTGGATGGGGGTCTTTACTTAAGACTTTTTTCAGATTTATCTGTCTTGGTGTGAACGTTTGTCTGACTGTTTACACTTTTGACTTGACTGACTGAGAATTCTGGAGAGGAGCAGCATTCAAGCCACATTCATCCTGCTGGAGAAACTCCTGATTCAACCAAACCAAAGATCTCTTTTCTTTCCTTCTTTTTTTCTCAGCAGAGATTCAGACGGAGGAGTCGGACTAACAAACTTTTGAATATTTATTGGGGACGTTTTGGAATCCACAACAGGGTTCCCTCCAAAGAAAACTCTTTCCTGAAACCGGGACAATAACAATGAAATACCAAAAATATTAAGACTAATGGTCTGTCTGTAGCTTTACTTCTTTTTTTCTTTTTGCAACAGTGATGCCAAAGGAGGTCGCGACCAAAGCAAACAGTGAGCAACGACTCGAACGTCTGAGGATGACGCTCGAGTTTTACATCACAAAATGAACACAATACAAAGAGTATGTACTGTAAAAAAACAAAAACAAAACAAAAAACAGACAAAAAAAAGAAAGGACAAAGGAAACAAATTATATTTATCTTTTTCCTCATATCATGCTTCAGGCACTTTTGTTTTAAAATGTTTATAATTTAATATTAGAGATGATGAAGAAAAGAGGGAAATAGTGCAGAGATGATGGATGTGATTTCTTGAAATTTCTTTTTTCTTGATGAAATAATCATTTTTTAAAAAGTTTCAATATGAAGTTGACAGCATGTGTTTAATTTCTTTTTCGTATGCTAAACATTTCTTAAGTTCATGGGGTTTTTTTTAATCTCAGATGAGGCAGAAACATGTTAACAAATTTTGGGTTTTGAAGAATAGTTTATCATGTTGTCTGGTAGAGTATATTTGCTACGCAATGCAAGTTTGAATCCACTCAGATCTCAGATGTGTAAATAGTCCTGTGTCATAACGATTCACTTTCTATTAAAACGACTGAGGGTAAAAAGCACATTTAATACCAGATGAACACCAAATAGGTTTTTGTGCCTGAGCGTTAAAAAAGCTTTAATAATGATAATAATCTGAAAACTGTAGCTTCTCTTTCCAAAGACCGGCCGAGTGGATGTAACTCTGCTGTCCAAACCAAAACTCAAACAGATATTTCACTGCAGGGAAACTATTTTATTTTTTATCACATGCGTGTCTCAGAGAGGTCAGGAGCACCTTTAGACCTCACACAGGCCTGGAGAAATTGGAAAAAATGTTTATTCCCCAACCAGTTGGTGAAGGCTGACGACAGAATCATTGCTAAAGTCACACAGGCCTAGAAACCAGTGAGAATCCACCTGGAAACCACAGGTTACCAGAGAAAAACCCCACACTGGTTGGTGGACATTGCTACAACAAACACGTCTTTGGGATTCCTCTGACCTCTATCAGGTTACTGCTCTCAGCTGTAAATTGTGCAGAAAACCAAAAGGTGTGATGCAAACCAGAAACTAGAAAAAAAAAACATGAAATTAGTGCTGACACGGCATATTTCCAAAGGTGAAAACTGTTATTTTTGCAGGTGAATGGCTCTATTTCGTTCACTACCGATTGGCAACTGTGTTTAGAGACACATCTTCAGTGCAAACTGCAGGCAACAGAAGCAACCTGCTAGTGACAAAAGCAATGAGGAGGATTTGGTGCAGCACCCTGTTAGCATCCAACTTCACCTAGCAACTGGCAGCCTCCAGCCTCTGCAATAAAGATAATAAATCCAGATGTTTGGGCAGTCGAGCATCTGGACAGAGGTGCTCCTCAAACTCTTACAGACTAGTTTGTGTTCTTAAAAGTAAAACAGTTTTGCACCTGAGAGAAATATCTCTTTACTCAGAATGCAGCTTGATCCAACGATGTATATAGAAAGATGCAAACTATGGATCAGTTGGGACTAAAGTGAAACTTTGACCAAACTCACTTCTTGTTCAGAATCCAGAAGCCGGACTTTAACACTATAACCTGAGAAAAATGTAATTCCAACAGATGTTTCTAATTAAATGGGTAAGTATTCTAATAATAATTTAGGCAATATAAAGATTTAGTTACTGTGTTCTAAGTCCTACTTCTGACATTTTCAGGGTTAAACTCTGATGATGACCTGAACAGAAAGTGAAACTTACTTGGGGCCTCTGATGATGATGATGATAATCATTTGCTCTGTAATGTCAAACAGAAAGTCTCCAATTTCAGCTCAATCTTGTTTGCATGATTCCCTCAGCTCCCCTCCCTCTTCCCATTCCCATTTTTTAAAAGATTGACAAAATGAGATCAAATAGCAAAAAGACGATGTTCCAGAGGAAAATAAAGCTGACATCCACTTTTGATTCTTACCCATGATGCTCTTTGTGATCTTATTGTCTTACATTGTTTGCTGAAATCACCTGCACTACATTAACTTTCTGGTGATGTAACCACTTTTATGTCCACGGCAATTTGTTGAACTTGAAATTTGTCTTGTTTACACCAAAAATTGACACCGCTTTCATCTCTGCACAGAAAATATTACTACTGTGAGCCGACTTGGCTTAAAGGCTCTTTCCAGAAGTGAGTCACTCCAAATGTCCTGTTATAGAGCAGAAATAACTGGTCTGATACAAAAATGATTTTAGCCTCTTGTAACATCATCATTATAGAATTTCTTTGTTGTCTTTTTTATAACTCATCCATCTGGATTTATTGCTGCTACATTATATTTACAGATGATTTACTTGTGAAGGAGTCCAAAAAGTTTGTCCTTGATGGGGAAAATTCTCTTTTCCATTAATTGAATTTAAATTATATTTATGAAAGTAGCTTTAGCAATGTAAAAAAAAAAATGACTGAAGGTGTTATTAGCTTGCTATCATTAGCTGAAAAGTTTTTTACTGTATCTAACAAATATGATCACTTACGGCTCCCAAAAACAGCATGATCAGTGGTCATGATGGTAACATTGAGCCTTCAAAATGTATCTAGAAAGAAAAGGGTTACATCACGAAGACCCCAGCCATCTTTTATATACAGTCTTTGGTGTTTACCCTACATGTATTGGTGCTGTCAGTTGTCACTGTCAAACCTTTAAGTGGTCACAGAGGTGCTGATCAGACGAGAATTGGATATTAATCAGATTAAAATGATCCTTGTTCCCAAATTCCATTTTTAAATAATTTCTGAAGTTTTTCACCTTCACACGGCTTAAATATTTTATCTTCTTGTCACACAGGATGGTCCATCCCTCAATCACCAGCTGCCTCTACTTACTGCTAATAATGTGTAACACACACAGCCCTGCCTTGACCTCCTTTCTGTCAGTCTGCAAGCTGCATTTTCAAACTTTCCAGTCTGATTTCTGAAATTATTCCTGTGAGGATTCAACAAAATTTTACCAAAACAAACGCAAGGCGAGCCTTCAGACATCACTCACAGGGATTTTTTTTTCACCGTGGGAAACTGATCCAAACTCCGAAGCCAAACAAATGATCCCACAACGAGAAGTTTGAGGAGTTTTTTTTCCCCCCCACTTTCTAAATGTCTGACAGACACATGAGTGAGTCAAGATTACATTACACGTAATGAGATTATGGCAGCGATAGTTTTAATTAGAAGCAGTTAGTGTGAAGGAAGAAAAACAAACGTATAGAAGCTGCTGACTGAGAGATGAGAGAGAGAAGGAAAACTGTTCAGTTTCATTTGTTTGAACAAGTGAAACATGAACAAAGACATTAAATTCCCAGGAAGAGGAAAAAAAGACAAGAATGCCTGATTTATGACCTCAACCTAAATAATTTAAAACATCCCCAGCTGAAAGAGAATCCAGATTATGCAATGAGGAAAATCAGAAAAAAGGAAAATTGCACAATAATTATAGCAATCGCTCATTTGGAAATGAGTTGAAATGAAGGGAAAAAAGTTGTTAATGTACAACAGGATGTAAATTAGACCATAAACAGAGTACTTGTAATAGAAATCAGGTTACTGTGACCCAAGAACAACTTAATGAGCAATAATGAAACTTTACTATTACAAGCTTTGCTTAAGATCAAAGGAGGTAATAATATTAAACTTTTTTTTATTATAAAATGATAATAAACAAAACATGTAACAAACAAAGAGAAAACTACCAAAAAACAACACTGAAGAAAATAAAAACACTAAACTACAAAACGGGATCTAAGCATTGCAGGTTTAGGCATCACAGCCTTCAGGGCTGGAAAACCAAAGGTGCTCTAACGGGGGCTTAGACTCCCAAAGCGAGTCCATCTCCACAGACTCCTGTCATAAATATCCAGTTTTAAGTTTAGGGTCGTGTCCTCTTTGACAGGCAGGTGGATGCTGAGACATGTAGCTGCAGCTGCTAGCGCTTCGTGTTTGCTAAGTGAGTGACTGAATCGGACTTTTAAACCAGGTTTGTGCTGTTGATTCATTTTGGAGTATTTTTAATGCAATCAAATGAGAATCTGGTTTGCTTTGTGACTCATTTTACTACTAGCCCATTCTCTTGAGGTCCCATCACAGCATTTTGATCGGGTTGAGGTCTGGCCCACTGAACAACTTGATTCTTTTTATTTTCAGTCATTTTGTAGATTTCTGTGCTTAACTGTAACGGGTAATGTCCTGTTGCTTGACCCATTGTCAGCCAAGCTTCATTTGTTAGAAATGGCATTCTCTAAAACACTTACAGAGAAGTTCATGGTCAACTCAATGGCTGCAAGGTGCAAAGGTCATGTGGCTGCAGATCAAGCCCGCATCATCACCCGTCCCCCACAGTGATTCAGCGATGATGACGATGGTTTGCGCTGATATGCTGTGTTTTGTTTTTTCCAAATGCGGCGCTGGGCATTATAGCCAAAGATCTCCACTTTGGTCTCATCAGTCCAAAGGACTGTTGCAGACGTTTGGTGGTTTCTGCAGATGAGACTTTGCAAACCGAAGCTATACTGCCGTGTTCTTTATAAAGGAAAGCAGCTTTCTTCTTACTGGCAACCTCTCCAGACAAACTGTACTTGTTCAGCGTTTTTCTTAATGTTATTTTAAGAAATTTTTTTTTATTTAAAACTAAAAATTACATTCACTGAACTAAATGTCCAAATTTGAGCTGACACCCTGGACACCGAGAAGTCAAACATTAATCAATCGTCAATCAGGTCAAACACTAAAAGTAACTGTTCGTTCATGAATAAGTAAAGTTGCAAATTCAGTTTCAGAGCTTGCACATACTGGTGGATTAACAGAAACATAATAATAACGACAGTATGGTTAATGGGAACTAAAACACACACTTTAGAACAAACACTGTGGGTCAGCTCGGTTGTACTCCACAGTGGCAGATACAAGAGAAGAAGACTTCAGAGAATGGGGTTTCCCCCACCGTGTGTGTGTGTGTAATGGGTGTAACGGTTATAATGCTTTGCTTTGAGTGGAATTTCCTGTTCGGAAGACTGGGAGCATATTAAGCAGAGTAGAGGTTGCACTTTCAAAACCAATTAGACATCAAGCTTTGGAGGGTTTTTTTTCTTAAGTTTTAATTGGAAACATGTTGGAGGAGGAAAGTTTCACTGTGAGAAAATCTGTCTGCTGGTAACCCGACCACAGCTTCAGATATATCACATGAAAGAGTCCGTTTGTGCACGGCAGCCACAACATTAAACCCACTGTCAGGTGAAGCTGATGAGATTTATCTCAGCACAGAGCAATGTTCTGCTCAAAAGACGATCAGCAACCTTCAAGGCTGGGAATGTCCCCCAAAACTGCAGTTCCTCTAATGGCCACGAGAGGCTGACTGCAAAAGTGAGACGATCCCCTTAGACTATAATGTTAAAATGCTAAAATGCACAGCATGAATAAACTTGTGTGCAAGACAGATTTGACTCTTGCTGAAGAAATTTGAGATGTTGACAGATAATCAGCAAGAATCAAGGCTCTACTCTGGGCCTCCTCCTGATGGGACATGTCCCGAACACCTCATCCAGGAGGGATCCTAGTCAGGTGACCAAAGCATCTCGACTAGCTCCTTTCAGTGTGGTGGAGAGGTGGTTATATGCCTCCTGAATGATCCTTCTCCATCTGACAGGATGGAGAAGGATCATTCAGGAGGATCTTTGGATGAAGATCATTTCCCTACTGGTCGTTTGTATCTACAATCTCCATCATTCTTTTGGTCACTACCCAGAGCGCACGACGATAGGTGAGGGTAGGGATATATATTGACTATTGACTTTTCCCAGAACAAAATAAATTTGAATCGTCTGTACGAAAGAAATAAGAGAGTAAATTACTGTTACTAATTATTACATATTAAATGTTATTTGATAGAGACAATGCAATGCAGTGCAATAAAAGTGGTATGTTGCACAGATTGTATAGCTATTCGTAATTTCCAACCCTTGTGACTAGTTGGGCTTTTATATCCACAATATACAAGAATAAGAAATTACAATAAATATATTTAGTTGGAAAGAAAATATACACGATAACAGAAAATATATAAAAGAAGATACAATAATTAAAACCATTCCTAAGAATATTAAATGATAAAATTATAGTATCATTACTTTAAATGGCCTTTGACTATTAACTATTGACTGTATCATTAATTCTCTGGTGTCTGTTTCATGTTACGTTTCATCCACATGCGAGCTATAGCTCCAATCCTGTACTTCACAAGTTTCTTGAATACTCTAAAATCTGTTGTGTCAAAGACTTTCTGTAAGTCACTACAAAGTAGCAGCAGAACATTTTAAAAATGACCCGCTGACATCAGTGAATGGCTTTTGAGACTTTCCAATATCCAACATCTGGCAAAAATGGAATCACAATATTTGAAGGTTGACCATTCAACTAGCAGCAGCTATAACACAGTCCTGCTTTTGTTATACCCCCTAACCCTATATTTTGAAGGAAGACTAAATGGACTTTTAGGAGCAAAAGTGTAAGGTGCATTTGTTGTGCTGCATTTCGACTGACACTTTTCTTTGTTGGCTGATTGCAAAGGCAGGACAATTTAGTAAAACCAAAAATGACAGGTTCTGATTGCCTAGATTTTAGAGTTCAGGTTATTGATTGGATTCAGGTTGTCACTGATGACGACTTCAGAGGGTTAATAAGTGAACATTCTGGCTTAAAAAAGGAAGAAAATAATTAAAGGCTGTACGTGAATCTCATTTCATCTGTCCCACTCTTGCAAACACTGACTGCTTTTCATTTATTTTGTTGCATTTTCTGTTTTCAAAAGCATTTTTCTTTGAGTCTTCTGTCCGTATGTTTTGATTTTAAAACCCAATTTTTTTTTTTCATTTTGGTTGTACTTGCTCCAAAATTTTAGACACAAAAAGACAACTGGAAACAACCGCCATCCTTTGAAAGAGACTTGAAGGAGTTGGATCATCCTTTCCATTGTTTCAGTTCAAAGACCTCTTGTTTCAATTGTCTCATTGGGTGTAATTATGACATAATGATGTCTGATATGAAAAGAATCAAAAAGAGGAGAGATACAACTAGAGGTGCCAACTCAGTTTGTAAATAACATCACTTTTGCATCACAGCTGCTCCTGGCTTTCTTTGGAAACTTATCAAGTAAAAACATTTTTAGAATAAAAACAGTGAGAGGGTCACTAACATCTGAGCATCATTTTACATCCTTGTTATGCAGCAAATTGAACTGAAGTTTTAAAAGCTGGAGGTAAAAACGCAGAAAGCCGGATTTCGCTTTAAACATCAACATTTTTTCACTTGACTTTTTCTTTACGTCTTCCTCTCGTCCTCGTCTGCATGGATGAGCTGGAACATCTGCTCACCGTCAGCACACACTAATGCATCTGCGTGTGTGAGAGAACATGTTCTACATGTTATAACACATGTCGTCTGTCTGCTCAGCGCAGTCCATCTTCAGCTCTGTTTCATTTCACTTTGGACCTAAAAGTGTTTTGCATTTTTTGATTTTACTCTTCTATATTTACTGCTTTAAAAAAAAGAATTCTAACAGCTGTAATTAACAGAAACTGCAGAACTTACAGTTTAATAATCAATTGGATGGATTGTAGGAAATATTTTGAGAATTTAAAATATCCCGATGGCACATGGAAGTGTGCAGCTAGGATCATAAATGACCTCACTCAGTTACTTGCGTCCTGTATTACTCGAGTACTTAAGCTCCAAACAGTCCAATGAGCAACAGCAGTTATAGATTCATTTTTAAATCATCTTCCTCCTCATTTGGTTTAGAATAAAATCACATTCAGGACTCCAATGAAATATTCTCATATTTACATTTACTGGCGAACAGAGAAATGAATTTATTTAAACAGAAACGGTTTCATGAGAATTTAACACGATGAGTAATGAGTGATGAGTTTTTAATGATGAGTAAACATACTGATCTGCTCTAAAAAACACTAATGAAAGACACACAGCAGCTTTTCTCTCAAAATAATTTATTCCAGACGTGCACACAGATCAGTCATCTCTGATCATTAAAAAATAAATTAGGTCTCAGTGTTTGCAGGAGAGTTTCTGAGGCTACAGCGCCACCTGCTGTCAGACAGAAAAACTCCTCAACACTGCACACAGGCTCATCAGAGTCTCTAATAACTTAAAAAGAACATTTACTCAGTAGTGCTTCAGGCTCTAAAAGATCACTCTGCTGGTTTCCTGTTTTTAGTAAAGAAACGTCCGATCTTGTTGATTTTAACAAGTTAGTTTTTATTATATTATAATTTATTCTCTGCTTCCTAAGCAGCCATTATGTAAAAATGAGCATAATAACTTCAACAAAATAAATGTATCTGCATGGAGTGAAAAAAAAAAAAAGGAAGTTTTCCTGATCCTCTGTTAAACTAAACCGAATATCTTTTTCAGATATTCACAAAACATGAAATAAAGGAAGAAATCGAACAATTAACTATCATTGTTTGAGTCTGTGGTGCGTTCACTGACACAACAAATGAAGGACGAGTCTATTTACACAGTTAATACACTAACAGACACTCAGTGAATGTTGCAGTGTCCTTGAACGTTATGCATTTGTCATTTTAAAGGTAAAACACTGAAAATCAGCAGGATGATGCTTTAAAAGCAAAACTCTGAGTTTTTATACAACACTCACTCGTTCACAGATAAACACAGATTTTAAATAGAGGTTGATTTATGTAACAGACGCTGTCGAAGCTTCAGGACTCCGGGAGAGTTCATCCACCATCATGCGCTTGAGTTCTGTTTGGAGACAGATTGTGGCGCACATGAGAAAAAGATCTCATTCAGGTTCTATGTAACTATATTTTCTATCATATCTATTCTATTGGTGCATGTTCATAATGAGGTTGGTAAAATTTTTAAATAACGAGGTCAGTGCATGTACAAGTACTCTCTGTGGGCTAAAACCTCTGACTTCAGACTGCTCTGAATACTTAATATCACAGTTTTTTTTTTTTACTGCTTGCTCTGTATGATGTCACAGAGAGGGGGTATCCCTAATACAGTTATCTCAGACACAGAAGCCATAGAAGCTACATGCTGTTGATCTTTCCGTTAAAGTGAAAGCCAATCGTAGGAAAGCTGCCTTTTTCCATATAGACACTGCTGATATCGAACTTTACACACTGTACTACATTAAACTCCATGATTAAGGTACATGTGACATATCACTGCCAGCACAGGAGGCTCAAGGCCTTGTTTAAAAAATAAAAATACTTACAGAGAGCGCAATAATTCAATAATATGCTGCATTTACTTTAAAAATGTCCCCGCTGCTCGGTAATTGTCTTATAAGGACCATTGTGCACGTCTCATTGCTTTATGTGATAAATAGAGAGGCAAACTGTTTTACATTTAATCAAAATGTAACACAGCACAGATCTGCACGAATGCACAAAGGTCTAGGTTAACATTAATTATTTATGTTATACACAAATACCATAATAATGAAAAATTTAATGCCTGATTGTGCAGCACAGAGGAAAGATGTTTATTCAGCAGTCGGGATCTGCTGAATAAACATCTTTCAGACTGACGTGGTCTGTGGTCGGTTGGAGCCCTCAGGCTCTGCTTCGCCCGTGTGTCTGAAAGTGAGGGTGGTCCTGAAAGGGGAGGAGCTAAAACAGCGCGTTTCAGATGAGCTGAGGGGATGCAGGTTACAGGGATTACTTTGAACTATAAATCATGAAAAGCTGTTGTAGTATTTTCCAAAAATAAAAATATATGCTGGATATTATCAGAAAGGGTCCATTTAAATTTTACCCAATTACAACAAACGTGTCGCCTGTTTGTTTTCTTTCTGAAGAATTACAAAGATGTGATCAAATCGGACTCAGGTTTCGAACTGAATTCAAACAGGTAGCCGATTTACCTGCAGCCTCAGGTGCGACTCAGACTCTGATTGGACGGCTGCAGCAGCGGTCAGAGCTTCCCTCTGTCCGTCATGGCTTCCTGTATCTGCCTGTTGAGCTCGGCGATGATTCGGTCTTCGTGGGTATAAACTCCAGTCCTTAGCAACGCGTCTCTCTCTTCCAACAGGCGGCTCAGGTGCTCTTCGGCACTCTCGCTCAGAGCCAGACCGGGGGCGGGGTCAAGCACAGAGGGGGTGGGGCCTAATCTGTCATCTTGCTGTTTTAACCTGTTGAAGAAAACAAAATGCCTTACAGGAGTCTGTACTGTGAAGCAGGGTTTGGGGCAATATACTTTCAGGTTCAACGCTCAGATTTTATTATTACAAATGAGGCATGTTGCCATGGTAACTTATGCTGCAGATTTGCAGAACTTTTATGTTCAAGAAGAGAAAAAGCTACTGCCAAAGGATGCATCAGTCCTCTGGAAAGTAGTGTAAATAAGAAACTGAATTTTATTCATTCATGTTTTAGGTGCAACTTTATTTTTTTTTTTCCTGTTGGCTGTAATTAAAAAAAAAAGTAATTGCTCACAGCTGTTTGCTGGCTTATAGTGAATTTTGTCTACAGAGGCATTTCCAGTCTTAAGCGTGCAGACAGCTTTACTCCTGTCATTCTCTATGATGTTTCAACTGTTTCGTGTGAGCGTGCTCACAGCTGGGTTGGCCAAGCTGATTTTTGCGACCACTTTGCGGTTGCTGATGTTGGGATAAGTGCAGCCACGTAACAGAAAGACACCCCAAGTCTGTTGAACTTGATCATCACCATCACCTGTTGAGCTCGTTCCTGATGCTGTCCAGCTCCTGTCGGTCCTGTCGGACCGCCTCCTTCTCCTCTGTTGCTAGGTAACGCAGCCTCATGGCTTCGAGCTCAGCCTGTTGTTTCTTCAGACGCGTCATGGCGTTTTCCTGCTCCCGCTGCAAAAAACAAAACAAGAGAAACTATGAAGCTGTTAATGTTTGTTAAATGTGAGCAGAATCAGGTTCTCTTTCACCTCACGTAACCTCAAGAACTTCACTGTGACTTCCAACACGTTTGACTTGAACCTTGGCATTCAAGCACCGGTCAACTGATCAGATCTGAACTGAGAATATTTGAAAATAAACCTCTGACCCGTGCGCTGAAATGTGTGAGTTCAGATGCCAAGAAAGTGTTTTTCCAAATTGCACACAGAGCACTGTGGTGATAAATTTGTCTGGTTTCACATTTTCATAAAGCTGGCCTGAGAAAAATGCCGCAGGGCTTCGAGAGAATTCACACGGAGACCAACAGCAACGCGGTGAGAACTCAAAGGAAACTTAATAAAAAATGTCCAAAAGCCGTATTTCTCTCAGCTGCTCGGGCCTCCAGCTCAGAGTTCCCAAAACCGTCCCGAACAGCAATCTGAGCCGAGTCAGCTGGACGCTCATAAATCAACAAAACCGTCTGAAGGGAGAAAACAAATGTGGCGTTCCTTCAGACCTTTAATTATAAATGTAAAGAGTTATTATTTAAAGGCTGCAGGTTATACATCCAACAACCTGCAGAAAAAAAAATCTGATATAAGAACATAAAAGATTGAAGGTGATGACATGACTCCAACATATGAACCTACTGTCTACGAGAAGGGATAAAAAGAGCATGTGCTGTGAAAACCTCGCGCTTTCAAACCGTATTTAAGACATAATTAAATGTAAAAAAAAATGATCAAATAATCTAGATTAAAAAAGTACAAAGTCTTTTTTGGTCAAAATAATAAAATGGGAGAAAAATAATGCAAAATCTCAACATACAAAAGCATAAAGTGATGTTACCAAATATCTTTTTACTTTTAAATTAGAAAAATATTACATATTCAACACGAGAAGAGAAGCAGAAAAGCACACTGGGAGAATTTTCTACTTTCAGTTTATTAAAAATGACCGAAAACGTTGAATAAATATGAAAACAGCTGCCGATGAATCATCTATTGGCTAATCATTGCAGCTCACGTTTTATGTAGTGATTGGAGTGCATGTTTGGTGAAAACAGTTACTGGGGTATTTCTTATTATTCTGACTGTCACCATTAAAAGTGACAAATATCTGGCTACACGTGAACCCTGGAAGGATGTGTGAATGTTTCCAGCACTAGCAGAGGGTCAGCAAGTCATCAAAATCATTCATAACCCCAGTCGAGGGCTGCCGCTAACACTTATTTTTGTTATTAAGCAAATTTGAGAACGAATTATGTGGTTAGAAATGATGATCCAGAAAAGTGGTTAAAGAAAATTCTCATGTTTGGTAATTAGTTACCGCTGAAGGTTATAGTTAATTAATCAGTTAAACCACTTCTTAAATGTATTAATTAATCTGATGACTAATGTCATGATCATGTGATTGTTGTTTGGTCTGTAAAACATCCAGCAGTGAAGTCTGATCTGTGTAACAGTCCAAAAACAAATTTAAAGATTTAAATTAAACTGAATGAACTAAAGAGTAATGAGTCATTTAGAAACATCTAATATTTGCCCTTTTAGCAGCTACTCAGCTGTGACGTTCTTCTCATGTCTAATGTTTTGCTTGCAAAGTTGCATTTGCAAAATCTAAACAAATAATTTATTTCATTATAAAAGACAGAAAAAAGCTGAATATTCAGCACATTGGTTTTTAAAATTATTTAAAGAATTGAAATATTGAAGTGATTGCATAAAACACAGAGGCAAGCTGACCAGCAGCTTCATTAACATTAACAGAATGTGAGACCAAAAAATGCAGGAAAGTAGTTGTCTGAAAAACAGTCCAAAATATTTAATCTGTCATATGTCAGGATCAAGATTGGCAGCACTTAATATCAAACTATTACATGTTTTACTAACAGGTAAACAATTAATCAAATCAACCAATTGGGTTTTAGGTTTTTAGGGTTACTTGCAGGATGAAGTTTGTCTGAGCTTTAGCACAAAGGTTTTAAGTCACTTGGCCACTGGTTTTGGTTTATGGCAGCTTTATGTGCTTTTTAGCTTTATGTGGTAACTTGTTTCTTATCTTCATGCTGTGCTGAAGATCTGGAGGTTGTCCACTGTTCTATCTGACAAACAGACCAAAATATTTAATATCTGATGGCTGAACAGCAAACAAACAGTAGGAAGTTATGACAATCAATACTTTGGGGATTTTAGGGGGTGGGGGGTGGGGGTGGGAGCCTTCTTTTTTCTTATCATGAAAAAACTGAGATGCTCTCTTTAATAGCTAAAACTAAAAATTATGTTGATTTATTAGGTAACTGATTTTTAAAAAATATTTTTAAATAAATGATTTTCACAGGGGAGTTTAATGTTCTTGCTGCACCTCCCTGTTGTCTCTGGGTATGACAGCTGCCTCCCACTATCCACAGATCAGCTCATTTGATTAATCGCTGATTTAAAATTGACTGTAGGCATGATTGTGAATCAGAATGTTTCTCTGTGTTCGGCCTACGAAGGGCCGGCAATCTGTCCAGGGTTTACCCTGCATCTCTGACCAAGCTTGCCAAAATGAGCTGGGACAGGCTCCAGCTCACTGCAGCCCTGAATCAGATCAGCTGTTCAGACAACAGATGGATCAAAGGTCTATGAAAACAGTGAAAGCTGTTTTGTCTAACTTCCAAAATATTAAATTTATCATAATTGAAAGGCAAATAAAAGCAGCAAATGTTGACAATTGTTAATTCTCCCTAAAGCGAATGGCAGTGTGTGGTTACGCGATGGTTAAGCACTCAACTCTTTTGTTTTTCCCCAGCAGAAAGAGTTTCACTGGAGTCTGGTGTGAGGTTTTGGTTTTTCCGTTTTGAAATCGGACGACAGTTTACATTTTTAGAGAACAAAATCCAAAAGTCTTTAAATTTACAGAAATGAGGCCCATAAAGTAGAAAGTTCAGAGGAATTGTGAAATGGGAACAAAAGCTTGATGGTTAATATGTAATCATGTATCAAAATAATGGACAATAACTTTCCATTGATGAGCTAATGGATTTACTGACTAACTGCGGCTTTATTTTCTTAGTATCCATTAGTTACAGTGCTGGTTGACCATGATCTCATGGGGAAGGCGCACCAAAGGTCGAAGGCGATCCTCTAAATTTAACCACTAAAAGCAGTGGTTAAAATATCTTTAATAGGCTGAGCAACATTACCATCCCATACTCAGCTGACGGCGCAATAATGAGGAAGAGTGCGAGCAGCAGAGCGCAGGCAGTGGGGAGGTGATCGGAGAGGCTGGAATCTGTCTGTGCGCTCGGCTGATAGAGAGCAGATCGAGCAGCCGGCTCATTCTGGATGGGAAAACCAACATTTTCACATTACACACACACAGAAAGCTTCCACTTTCACACGGCTGATCGCCTCCTCACAGAAAAAACACACCATCTCTCTCTCACACACACACTCACACACACGTGTGTTGACATAGGCTCAGCTCTCTGTGGACCATTAACAGTCTGTATTACAGGCCGTTTTAGGGCTAATTACTAGAAAAACAAACAGGCTAAACATTTTCTCTAGTGCCCGCTGCCAAGGACAACCTGAGGCCGAGTCCTGAAACAATCAGAGGACGAGGTGATACCGAGGCCTCAACAGGGGGGGTAGGAGGAACGGGGGGCACAGAGAAAAGTAGCTAAAAGTCAGGACTCTGAAGCAGATATTACACAGTTAGGCTCTGAATCACAACTGACAGCATCAAAATAACCACATGGACAGTTCTAACAAAATGTGGTCACCTACCTGAGAAGTGTATTTGACAGGACAGACATAGTTCTGGATGAAGGGGGACCAGTGGCCACGGATTGTAAACTAAATATAAGGCAACACAATTAATCTGATTTTGGCTTCCACCAATTATGAAAACAAAATAATCTGTATAAAATTATTCCGTTGGTTCCTTTTTCTGTTCAGCTCCCTTTAGAGGTTGCCACAGCAGATCATCTCCCTTCATCTCGCCCTATCCTCAGCACCCAACCCGATCACAACAACTATCATGTCCTCCTTCACGACATCCATGAACTTCTCTGTGGTCTTCCTTTTTTCCTCCAACCTGGCAGAGCAATCTTCAACACTCTTTCCCCAATATAGCCACCATCCCTCCTCTGCACATGTCCAAACCATCTCAAACATGCCCCTCAAACCTCAACCTGAGCTGTCCCTCTGATATTCTAATCTTGTCCCTTCGGGTCACTCCCAGTGAAAATCTAAGCATCTTCAACTTCTCCCACCTCCAGCTCGACTTCCTGTCGTTCATGCATCTTAGCAGGTCTCGCTACCATCTTGTAAACCTTCCCGTTCACTCTGCTGTCCTGATGTCTTATTGATTCGATCTGTCCATCTATCTTTCTGTTATACTCATTTCTAATCCTGTTCATCCTGCTCACTCCCAATGAAAATCTTAGCATCAGCTGAGGTAACCAAAGGAGAAACTTCACTTAACAAAACCCATGTAGAAGAAAGCTCAAGGTATGCTTTGACTCTAGGGGCAAATGCCAATTTTTGGAAGTTTTTGGTATTGTTCATTAAATAAAAAAAAGAAATAAAAAAGCTTCGGTCACGAAAAGCGATTAAATTAACGAAATTAATCTCAGCCTCTACTCAGAAGTGTCATCTCTTTGCAGATAAGATAAAATCCACAATCATGCAGCGATAATATTTATATTTCTCCATGAATATGCAAGCGTCCAAGTGGACTTCACCCTGCTCTTCAAGTTTTTTTTGTGACTGGTCATTTATCTATGATGCATCAACTACGACCTTCAGGTGCATTTAATAGAATATAATAGGCACAACTGCTTGTCCGTGGTGCATAAACACAACCTTACTGCTCAAGCACAGACCTCCCTCTCCCCGGCCACCTCCTGCAGCTTGTCCGGGGGAACACCAAGGCGTTCCCAGGCCAGCCGAGAGTTGTAATCTCTGCAGCGTGTCCCGAGTCTGCCCTGAGGCCTCCTCCTGGGGCCTTTTTACATCCTTTGATGTAATCGAGAGACTACGAGCATCTTGTGTAGAGCATGTGAAGCCCACTGCTGTGGTTCAAATCACAAAAAGTCAAACAATCAAAAATCACGACAGAAAGAAAGTTGGACTTGGAATTTCCAGTTTCACAGACGTTGTATTGGCCTATTTTTCATTTTTCAACATTAGTGGTACCGCTGTATCGAAATCTCTGAATATATAGCTGTGTCTATTATATCAGACTGTTTGAATAAAAGAGCATCCATCTTAAGTTCCCGATTCCTGAAACACATTCAAATGAAATGTTTAAACAGACCGAAAATATAAACTGAGATAAAATGATATCCACGACCACTGTGAACCACAACACAACATCCAGCCTTCACTGCTCCTTTATCAACGGCTAAAAAAACTGCTGTGAGCCTGGAGATGAAGACCAGGCTGGATGCTGGTTTCTGGGATGGATGCTCCGAGAATGACTTCTCCTCCCCCGCTGTCTGACCCTCCATTACTCGCCTGTACTGTCAGAAGTCTTGAGCAGCTGGGTGGGGGATGCCTCGTACAAACACTTTCATCCCATCGCTTACATGTGGACACACTTTTCTATAATCACATGAAGTTTTCTGAGCAGCTCGCCACCTGTGGGAGTTCAGGGGGAGTTTTTCACCAGTGCTCTGTGAGCTTGTTTAGAGACATGACGGATAAAACACGAAGGAAATGAGGATGATTAGAGATAAACGAGGGTTCATAGCTTCATATACAAAATCTCTGGTTTCCATAAGAAGCTGGGTGAGCTTCACACACAAGAGCAGTTTTGTAAATCACTTAACCCATATTTTGGCCGTCTGGAGAAAAACAAAGTGGAGTTTAAGTAATAAGGACTCACAGATGTTTTTAGAAAATGTGCAACTTAAATTGTTTGAGTAAATCGCTATACAAATACAGGCAATTTACCATTTCCTCACATGAAAAAAAAATATCAGCAAGTTTTATTTATTCAAGAAGTGGACTGATGAGAAATTTGCCAATTTTAGGAAATAAAACTGGAATAAAATGTTTTTGAATATAGAGACGGATCAACAAGTTTTCAGAATTGAAGTCATCAATTTCATCTTGAGAACTCTTACCATCATACTGATATAATTATTAAGTCAATATCACAACCAGCAGCCTAAATAGTGTAATGTTTGCAGGCTTTTCAACCTCACTAATTAAATGTAGCACTGAGCAGATGAGATCTTTGCAACAGAGGGTTAAACATCCCTGCAGCTCTGTTATATCTGCTATGTTTGAAGGGTTAAGGTCCGTATGTTCAGGCTGCAGGGACATGCAGAGTGGAGGTTTAAGACCAATAAGCAGGAGATAAAAGCTGCAGGAGCAGAGTTGAAGAATGTCGTCCGTCTATAATGGAGACCGAAACATTTAACATTAAGCACTGGGTTTGTATTCACTCTTTGAAGTGAAGTTTCAATGTATTAGTAGCACTGAAATATCGAAGTTGCGATACCTAGTTAAAGCTGAAGTTCTTATTTGTTCAATCTTTACCACAAGCAGCGACACACAAAATAAATGGTTTAAAAATAAATTATGGGACTAAAAGCTCAATAATCTGACCAAAATCAGCTTTCAAATTTACAATGTTTCACGTTGGTTGTTTGCATATTATAACTTCAGTCACCACAGTGAGCTGAAGAAAGAACGGCACAAACAGTGACAACATGCAGACGAGTGTGTAAAGCTGTGATCGGGCTTTTTGTAAGACCAACTCTGAACCATGTCAATCACTAAAAACTGCAGTTCTGCCCGACATATTAGTCGTTCACCTAAACTGTGATGTCAACACAGGCCTAAGCTTAAAACTCACTGCAGTAAAGACCAGAAATAAAAATCAAGCCCATCAGTGTTGTTGTAGAGCAAGAAGTCAAAGCGGCAAACAAAGTGATCGTGAAGGGTTTTCAAATGATCTGAGAAAGTCATCTTTTCCAACTGTCACAAAATCTTCCTCTGTCATCTGGGAAACTCTGTACTACTGCATGGAAATAAAAGTGAAAAGCAGTTAGAGACTAAACTGCTTGTGCACCCATGTCTTCTCAACCCCGCCTCAAGCATGCCTGGTGCCAGAAGGCAAATACAGAGCGCTAGTCTATTCCTGGGGCAAAACCAGGCTCACTTAACTTTAAACAGCAATGTTTTCCTGGACTTAACCAAACTAAACCTATCTGCGTGGAAATGCAAGAAAACGACAAGAGAAAAAACAAAAACGATAAAAATCAGCCTCAGCTTTATAATAACCAGAAAATGCTCTACAAACCAATTTTCACTATTAATATCCAACCAGCTTCCTAACAGCTTACTCCATTTCAGAGTTGTGATGGGGGGCTGGACCGAAGCCTAGCTCAGCTGTCGCGGGGCGAGAGGCAACTGAAGTTTAATTAACGGTCAATTTTCCATTTATTAACAATGGTTATAGTAGAGTCTTTCCCATTTTTCATTGTTTGACACATTCTTTTGGCTCCATTTGAGGTTTCTGTTCCTGAGAAATAACTGATGTTCATTACCAGCTCTCTGACCGACAAGTGGTCAAAAACGTCATTTCTATTCCAACTGTTTGCAATTTGTGTTAAATTCAGGTTCCCAGTGGAGCTGCTTGGCTCTTTATATTAAACTTCTATGAACTACCACTGTTTGTCTTTCCTGCTTTGTTTATGTGTTTTCAGCCGCGTGTTTACTTCCAGATGGACTGAAAACCATCCAGCAAAGCAACTGTGTGGAAAAAATTGGAAAATTCATCATGTGTAGAGTAATATTCCTTAAAATCTCTCAGTACCGATCAAACCCTTTGACCCTCGCTGTCTGGGACAGCACCCCTCACACTGGGACTCCATAATATTTCAGGAATGACCAGTGGGAACCATCAGAGTGTCCACTGAGACCAGTAACACTGAAATACCCTCAGACAACATGTTACATCTGCTGTTTGACAGACAGTTTTATACAAACACACTCACGGCGTCATGAGAGAGGACACTTTTAGTCTGGATAGCCCCGAGGGGAGCTGAACTCAGCAGCAAGATCACATGACCAATGAAACCAAGACATGATGGAGGTTAACTGGTCCAAGCAGAGAATGATCAGTATGGACCTTCAACAACCTGTTATAAAACTTTAACCCCCGGCAGACTCTTTGCCACAGAAGTCTTTGGTTTCCCATGGAAAAGGATTGCATTTTTCTACGTGGTAAGATAAAAAGCATTTGCAGGTATGTGGGCACATGGAAGATGCTGCACTTAAAATCAATAAAATAATAAATACTCTGTGGCAATCAGTGGAGTATTGAGCTCCTAATCGTGATGACCAACTCCAACTCTACTGCTACATCTTCAAAAGGTCCAGAAGAGTGAAGAATGTTATCTTGTGTGACAGAAGTTTGTGCATCGCCACATTGTAATCTAAGTAATTCTACCCTGTATATGTATACCCTATAATGCTACCCTGTGTTCTTCTAGTGGTCCACAATATTTTGAATGAAACACTAATCCATCAAGTTTTTTTTCCACTTATCTAACTCAGGGTGGTTGGGGGTCAGAACGTGTCTCTGGTATCATAGGGCGAAGGATTGAGTACACCCTGGAAAGGTCAGCAGGCTAACACAGTGAGACAGACAACCATTCACGCTTACAGCCAATTTAGAATCACCTAGCCCACATCTTTTTGGATTGTAGGAGTATCTGGAGAGAACCTCCACATGTAATGTACTAAAAACTGCACTACTGAGTACATTATGTGCACTTTTATATAAGTAGATTTACATTATTGCAAAACTGATACACAACAGACTGTATGATTATAGATAAAACTGCTGAAATATTTCCGAACGTAAGCTTCCGGTTAACCTTTAATTTTTCTTTTTACCTGGATCTTTCTCAACTTCAATTGATGTCTCTTCGTCACAATACACTGATGTTTTGACATAAAGTCATAGTGGGCATTTCTTTATATTCTGTTTATAGTTTCAATTAATTTTCCAAGGTTTTACATCATTTTAAGCTCACAAAAGTACAAAAAGTACCTTATTATTATTATTATTATTATTATTATTATTATTGTTAATAAATAATTGTATATATTCAATTATTTACTTGAATTCTAAAAATATAAGATTCATGGTTTTTAAAATGGCCATCTGCAAATTCCAGCAACGGCCTCAGTAGCAGTTCAAATGTGAGCGGTACCCAAAGCTAGAAACAATAGATTCTTCAGGAAAAAAAAAAAACAACTGCTAAAATGTGAAGCAAAATGTACTTGAGTGGCCTAGAAATGCTGAAAAAAAGGCATTAAAAATAACCCACTTTTGCATAATTTGTCCATCAGACGCAGGCAGGTGGTTTTAATGTTGTGGCTTATGATTTGACTTCTATGGTGGACTTCAGTTCACATCAGAACAGCAACAGCCCCTTTTCTTTCCTCCATAAACTTGGATTTTGTATCAAAGCCTTTGTTACTGCTGGATCTGCTGAAATAAACTGGCCAAGAAGTCTTTGCTTCTTTCTTTTCAAGAAAATGACCAAGTGTAATTCTCTGTCCCACAACACCTAGCTTCTAAAAATACCACATTTAGCTTCTCGTCCCAAAACTTTAATCTCTTTGTGCCCTAGTATTTTTTCTTTGAAAAGACCAACTTAAGCTCCTTGTCCCAATATTTTGAATTCAAAAAGGCAGGGGCCGACCCTCTGATCTAAAACCACAGTCCTGTGTGGGTATTAATTCTCCAGCCGCTTGCACCTCCTGGGTAGAAAAGCACATTATTCCTTGGACAAGAATTTTTATGATCTGACTTGAGCTAAACAGCACGCCATGCGAGGCGCTGAGAGGAGAGAATAAATAGGCGAGGAGAGGCCGAGAAAAACCAAACAAGCGGCGGCTTTAAAAACCGCGGCGCACCAAGACAGATGGTCGTGTAAACACAGGCCTGATATTTTATAAAAAGCGAGAGTGTGACATCTGAATAGTTAGCGCCTGACTAGCTTATTGCTCAACGCAAACCCAGGGAATGATTAATAGGTGGGGGGTGACACTCAGAGCTGAACCCCCTTAGAGGTGCATAAATCACTCTGTGTTTTCTTTACAATGATGTGGCACTTAAGAGAGGGGAGGAAGGAGGGATGGGGAGGAAAAACCAAAAGAAAAAAAAAGTGAGAACAAAGATGGGAAACGAAAAGGAAGGCGATCCAAAAGGAGGCAGACAGGAGGTACAAGGAAGGATACGTGAGGCAGACGAAGAAACTAAAAGAGAAAGAAGGCAAAATAAGCAAGAGTGAAGGTTACAAAGAAAGTCAAATGCCAAAATTAAGAAAAGAAAGGAGAACTAAAATGAGGAAGAAGTTTGAACGTGATAAATAGTGAAGGCACGAGAGAAGGAGAAACTGTCAAACAAGAAGAAAAAAGGAGACAGGAGGAAACAAAAGAGGCGAGGCTGCTGTAAAAAGGAAAAATGAAAGAGAGACGGAGAGCGAGGGGGAGGAAAAATGTCCGTCCAGTTTTCCAGCTGGTTAATGTCGGTAACAGTTATTAGTTTGTCAGATAAGGTCTGTGCGTCTGCGTGTGTTTACATTAGGCTTAGTCTGACTAAAGCCCCACTTAGTGCTGTGTGTGTGCACTTAAACGTCTACCCCTGTGAGGACAAGTTTCAGTTGTAGGCCTGTGGAGTGATGACGTGCTCACTCACTTTGTGACAGACCTTCAAAGGGTTTGGTTTCAGGGTTTGGGTTGGTATTAGGTTTAGGCATTTAGTAGTTATATGTGAATCAGAGTCCTCACAAAGATAGGTGGATGAGTGTGTATGGGCTGTTAAGAACTGATGGCTGTCTACTTCAACTCTGCTAAATATTTGACTCCAATGTAAAAACACACTTCGTTCTCCTCCCGTTTTCTTTCTCCTTCAGACATACAAACACACACGTGTGTCTTTCCAAACTTGTGAGGACACAAAACCAATACAAATCCACTCTTAATCCTCAAACAGCATAGATATATACACTTTGATGCTTTTTGGGCCTCTGACCACAGAGTGTATACTGTAAAAGATGCATGTAGCAACGTGAAAGTGCCTTAAATCTTTTTAATGACCAGCAGAGAGCAACTCCTCTGTTTTCAAAAAGACTGCTTTCATGCCTTATTAAATACAACGTCATGGTCATTTTTTAAGTTATGGTCCCTATTAGAATAGAGCGGCAGCAGACGTCACTAACCAAAAGCTGAATTCCGGTTTTCTATTTCCATCTTTTGCTGTTGATGCTTTCACGTAACTTCCCACGATGCACCAAACATTACTTCTCCACTCTTTGCACACCTTCAGCTTTTGTCCAGTTTCTCTTGTAGTTTAAGTTCTGGCCTTTTTGTTTGTCATCTCTCTACGCTCCTTTATCCTCTCTTTTTACCCCCTAGCTGGTCATCGATGGTCACTCCCGCTCAATGAGACTGTTTCTAATGGAAATTTCTTTTTGGGGTTCTCCGTCTAATATCTGGGGCTTTATTTAGGGTCCTAATGTTACAATATAAAGTGCTTTGAGATTATGTTTAAGCTATAAACTTTCGTTTAAAGTGAATTACTCAACTTGGCGACCAACTGCAGGGTGATGAAATGTGTCGCAGCATTTGGACCAACACACTGAATGGCAACCAAACATTCACTCTCACATTCACACCTACAGCCAATTTAAAATCACCAGTTAGTCTATAAAGAACATGTTTAGATTGAGGAAATAAAAAGACAACACCAAAAAAGGTGACAGCAATATAAAGTCTACAGTAAGTTTTAAATTGCCTTAAAACTCAATCACACATCTACATGCTGCTGCATCCTCAGTATGATGTGACGTGTGTGGAGCTATGGTTGGTTTCCTCTGCTCACTCTATGTCTTTAAACAGAGCACTTACATGTCCTAACACTGTCGGCTCATCTCTAGCAGCAGATTTAAAAACCTGCAGCATCCCCTCACTGAAAAACTACAATTATCTGCTGTGAAATATGACCGCTGTCAAGACGGTCCGAGGTCAGCTCCTCTCACTCGCTTTGTTTTAATGGTAAAGTTTGGGTTTTGTTTTTGTCAGTTTCAGGTAGTGCTGTCATCATTCTGTCCTGTTCTGTTGTGATTCTGGACTACTAGTCTTGTTTTCATCCATCTGGTTACTGATGTCATTACAACCTGGAATAGTCTATGAATATCAACTTGGAATGTAATTAACATTTAGCTTCAGATGTTATTGCGCTTTTCTAAAAACAAAAATAAGTAACTGTAATTTGCTGAAAAATCCTTTTTATGTTTGGTTTGTTATGAGTTTTTAAACACATTTACATACTTAACAGGGATAACCACTGGCCCATATTTTTATACTTAGACAACTAGTATGTACATACATTTACAGCCCATATTAACATGCAAACATGCATTGTTAAGACTACCCGTCCTTTAAATCTGTAACCCCAGTATAAAGGTTTAGCACTCTGCAGTAAACACCTCCTATAAGAATCACATCCTTCTCTGGGTGAACCATACCTGTTTGAATCGAGCAAGCTCCTTTAAGGCACGCCCCCACTGCTGCTTGTAGTGTAGCTTGGATTTAGTGGCGGACTCCAGCTTCCTCTCCAGCTCCACCTGACAACGAAAAACACCTTTTGTGCTTTTTTCAATAGCATATTTATTGTGTTGCATTTTTTTTGTTTTCGTTTTTAGTTTATTTCTTTCAGTATTGCTTTATTTTTTACTTATTTTAGAGTTATTATTGCAAAAATGTATTAATGTTATTTAATCCTTTTAGCTTAAAAAAGGTTATAGAGCACTGTTTTATGTAATATTGTAGTATTACATGTTGTATAATAATTTTTATTATTTTAGACTTTTAGCAGCTTTTTTAGCATTTTCTCTAATATTGCTTTATTTCACTAACTAACCTGTAGAGTGCAAATTGTGTAATTTTCTTTGAGTTTCATTAAATTTCATCTTGTAATATTTTTATATATTTCATTTGCTCTGTCCCATCAGCTTATCATATATCTGTGAAGAAAATCTGGAAACCTGCACAGAAAGGTGATGTACAAATAAGGTCTGTCAGTTTTTTATTTCTTTACTCTTTTGCTGTAACTTTGACTTTAATTTCATTATAATGAGTACCGTCTTTCCAGATAGTACTATTCCTAAAGCAGATGCTTTACCTTCTCTAGGGTGAGCAGGTTGATCTCTGACTGCAGTCTGAACTCGGGTCTGATGTTCTGTTGTTCTCTGAACAGCTGGAACTCTTTCTCCAGCTGTTTGTACCGAGACTCACCATCTGCAATCTGCACAACAGGAGCACAAAGAAAAGAATAGAAGAAGTCACTTTACTTTACAATCAGAATCAGTCAAACAGATTAATCCTCAATCTCTACCTGCTGCAGTAAACGGGCTCGTTCCTCCTCCATCAGTCGGACTTTTTCTCTCTCTAGCGCCACCCGGTGGTCGCACTCCTGTCGCAGTCGTCTGCTGCTCTCCTGCAGTTCCCTCTGGGTCAGCTCATGCTCGGCCCGCAGCTCCCTCTGCAGCCTCTGAGTCTGAAAACAGAGATGCACTCACTTTACTGTAGAGAAACGGTTTGGTCAGTTATAATCTTGAGTAGAGTGAATGTCACTGCCTGGTCACTTCCCTCTACCTTTGTATGTGTGAAATATACGTAGACTGCATGCATTTCACATTCTCAATAATCAATACATTTTTAGATATTACATTTTGCAGAGAGCTAAAATCTACAATCTACCAATGAACACTTTGACTGCAAGAGTCAAATGGTCTGCTTAAATGGGGTCTTTAAGAGATCTCAGAAAAAAAATATTATTATGATAATAATACTAAAAATGTTAAGAAAAAGGCTTTTACATACATTCTATGGTCAAAATAGCCCTGGAGAAGCTTTAATGAAGACTTCTGTGCAGCATTTCACCTTTAATCTACATTTTAAACATAAGCACAGCCGATGTTCTGACTAAAAGTGTTTTAAAAGAGCCAAAAATATAAAACACACACTTGTATCTTTAGATTTATTGAAGTGTCTTTGTTATGCTTACATTTTCTATAATAACAAACCCTGCTATAAAGGGGCAAGATTAAACTTTGGAAATGGCCACATAATTTCTAGTCTATGTTAAACAAGAACTACAAAAAGTACAGTTTTACTGATAGCTGCTTTTGAAGTGTGAGCTATTAGCATTTGGAATGAATGAAGAATTGGTTTTATATATAACGTTGTACACAAGATGGTGCTACAATGTGTGGCATAAAAGTCATAAAGCGGTTGAGGTGATGGATGATGACAGATGCTGATAAATTACTGAATGATGCAATGATCCAAACACTTCATGTGATGTCTGATGATCAATTTTCTGTCTACAGTCCTCCTTCTATCAAGCAAGTGTTGACAACACACTAAAACACACATTTACAGAATTACCATTACAATAATTTGTATGAATATTATGAGCCTTTGATACTGTATGTTGTGTCATCAGCTAGAATCAGACCTCCAGCTCAGCCTCAGCCAACTGTTTCTCTCTCCTCTCCAGATCAGACAAAGTCTTCTGAAGTTGCTCCTCCAGCAGGTTATACTCCACCTCCTGCAAACACACACAGATGTGGAGAAGTGAGCAGGAGGGACCTTTCAGTAAAACGTAAGCATATATTGATATGTGAATTTGTGTAGGCGGGTGTAGACTCTCCACCTTCTTCTTGACCAGAGCTTCTCTCTCTCGGTCTCTCCTCCTCCACTCTTCTGCTAACGCCTGCATGTGGCTCAGCTCCTTCTTCCTCAGCTAAAACAAGCATATTTTATAAACGTTATATAATAGTCGACTCCTACAGGGAAAAAAATTGTTCAATTTTTGGCAAAAGTAAGAAAATATCTGAGCGCTGTAAGAATCCAATAAGCTGCATGGAGCTAGTGGTTACCTGATCATCAAACAGATCCTCCTGCTCCTCCTTCCACATCTCCAGCTCCAGGGCTGTGCGGTACTCTAGAGTCTCTCTGGGGACTGTAGGACCCAGTGGCGCTGTGTGGAGGCTGGAAGCTGCAGGTCTGGGCACTGCAGGGTGGAAGGATGGCTGCGAGCGAGGTGCAACTTCATTCTGTAGATATGTAGGAAAATAAACATGTCAAAAGTGATCTAGTTGAGCTAGAAACAAACAACAACATTTTACTCCAAGTAATCTGTGGTGATAGAAGACTAGAAAGAACAGGCGATATTTTTTTTTATCTCTAAAAGAAAACTAGCATGGACAGAAAAAGCCTGTTTTTAGAGCAGAACACATTCCCAGCTCAACAGTGTTTATATAGTTTTATTTTTGGAACATGACTCAGTTAAAAACATATTTTTCAAACCCTGGCACTCAGTTTATCCTTTGAAACAAAGGTTTACATCCTGTTTCTTTAAAAGGCACTTATTGTAGATGACGTGCTTAAAAATCCTTTAAACCTTATAAAATCAACTAAAGCTGTGACTCCACATCCAATACTTTGTGTATCATGTTGGAGAGTTATGAACTGAAAGAAGCTTTTATAGAATAGCACTCTGTACCACAGATGGTGCAGCAAGTAAAAGATGGTGATGGTGAAAAATATTGCATGGAGGGATCGACTAAAACACACCTAGGTCATCTAAATCCAGAATATTTTTGTTCTTTATCTTGTTGAAAGGAAGATGCACCATACTGGCTGTTATTTGCGCTGCTCTCTCACCTGTGATGAGTCAGACACTATGACCTCTGTGGCTTTAACCAATCCCAGGTCCTCTAGCGTTGCCATGTAGCCCAACTCTGCCACCTTCTCACCAGGCCTGAAAGACAGATAGAAATGCAGCTGTTAAACAGAGGTTAATCATCATTACGTGATCCATCAGTCAGTCTGGTTTCTACCGGTGTTTTTGGACCACAGGGATCCTGTCCAGGTGAGTCTGTCTCCAGCACTGCTCTCCAGTTGATCCCAGGAATCTGCTCTTCTCAGTGCTCAACAGCTGAGACAGTTGGATGGAGGCTCGTCCAATCAGCTGGTCACGGCTGGTTGTATCTCTGTGCCAAACCTCCACCACCAGAGGAACTCTACAACACACAGTTAAAACACATGAAATCCCCCTGCTGCTTTTTTAACACTTCTTCTGAACTAACACCAAACTAATGAACATTCCTGCATTTTTTTCTTTCTTAATTTCTGCTGTGAGATTTTTTTTATTTTTTTAAAAAAAGCTGTTTTATCAAACCACTTTTAGGACATTTGTTACCAACCGGTTCACTTTAAAAAGTGGAGCTCATCTCATCAAGCATAGCTGGCATTCATGTACAAAGCTGCAGGAGTATGAGCTGTAGCAGGACAGCTCGTGCTGCTACACTGAGATCAATGAGGCGTCATAAGAGAACAAGGACAACTATCGCCAGCTGCAATTCAAAACTGTGGAGCTGAAGTCTGTTCACAACATTATTTATGAATCCAGTTTAAGTACGAGTGAGCCATCTTTCTCACAAAAACACATCCGTATACATGTTCCCCAGCCTCACTACTGCCACAAATACAATCGGATTCTATGGAAACACTGTATCAGGTTAAAAATGTTTCCTCAAAGAATAACAAAGAAAGAAAAACCAGGTGACTACCAGGGGACTGCATGGTGTTTCTGTTTGCTGCTGGTGTGGGGCGATGTCATCGGTGACATCTCGAAGGTGGGATGTCAACGTGTGTGCATGTGACAGTGAGTGGTCTATGAGTGTGTGTGCATGGCTGAGCCCCGGACCCTGTGGGACATGGTCACCGCTCCCTGCTGGACGCTTATGCCTCTCCCTGGGATGTGGGTGCTTGTTGGTTCCAGGTTGCGTGACTGGATGCTCTGGTGTGGCCGTTGGCCCGCTCCCTTCGTGAGTCAGGGTAGCTTGGTCGTTCTCGTTGGTGGTGGTGGTGGTGGGGGGGGATTGCTGCGTGCTGGGTGGCTGTGTTCTCAACTTGTAACAGGGTGGCCGGCCTCTAGCAGGTCCACTGCCTATTGCCTCTGGGAGTCTCACCCTTTGGCCCTGGGCACCCCATCTGGGGCCTCCATCCTTCTCCTCCTTGGATGGATGCGCGGATGTCGCAGTGATGTGTGGCCTTGGGTCCTCAGTACTCTTCGGGGTCTTGGATGGGAGAGTTGCCCTGGTCCCATCTCCATCTGTTGCTCTTGTGGGGTTGTTACTGCAGCTTCCCACCCTCATTATCAAGTCAATTCGTGACAAATACACATAAACATCTCTCTTTCTTTCTTTCTTTCTTTCACACTCACACTACAAGAAGACAGGTGATTAGTGTATTTTCTCATTTTTGTGTTCCAGGTGCTGTATGTTTGTTTTTCTTACAGGTGCAGCAGGTGTCGATACATTGTTCATTTCTATTTGTGCTCCAACCTATTATTATACCCCCCACACACACTTTTTCCCCTGCCTGTCCTACCTTACACATTGTCATAATTACACATTGTCATACTTTATTACATATAATGTAATAACTGAAATAACACAAAAGGAAATGAATAAATAATCAGATAAAAGATTCACATGAACACAAGGAGGCTATAAAGATTTTATATAGCTGTTTTTGGAAAAGCAAAATGTGTTTGGCACCACAGTGCACTCAGATCACAACTCTGATTGCAAGGACAGGATTTAAAAATACAAAAAGGGCATCATGTTCATTTGCAGTGACCATTCCCTCAAAGGTGTCACAAAACATAACAGCAAAATGTTCTCTACAGCAGAACTAAGAAAAAGTAAATCACTGAAGGGTTCAATCGTTCAGGTTTTTCCTTTAATTTTTCACCCATTTATGTCATTTATACTGTCATAAAAAACAAACTTTGAAGTAAAAGGAAAAGATAATTATAGATGATAACTTAAAAGGAAACACTATTCGAGCTGCCATTATAATAGGTCTGGAGTTATTTTTCCATCAGAAGAGTTTTGTGCCTGTTGGCTGACACAGAGTCAGAGAGCTGATCCCTCAAGCAGGAGGACAAAGAGCAAACCAACGATAAACCCGACAGCTCAGCTTTGTTTAAATAATGTATGAAGGTGAGATGGTTTCTTTGCACTTATTTATGTTTTACTGTGTTATCGTTAAAAATATCACCACTGGACCTTTATAAATATACAAGGTAAGTTACACTGAATATTTTTTCCTGATAATATTTACTGATACTGAATGAAAGTGAATTATTTAACTGCGATCAACATTTGATCTCCTTCCATATGTTTAAAGCATGATATTAAAAACAGGGTCCATCAGTTGCTATAATAGCTGCACTTCTTTAAATTTTGATGGAAGAATGAAGTTTTTTTCCCTACCTGCTGAAGGTTTCCTGTAGCTGCTGTGGCAGGGCAGCAAAGTCGAAGGCGCAGTAGGACTGAGGCAGAGACACCTCCATGTTCCTCTGCAGCTCCACAGGAGGGTTAGTCATGATCGGAGCAGCACTGCCGAAGAACTGGTATGAGTACCTGAAGTGTGACAAATATACAACCATCAATGAACAGATAAAATTAAAACCACTGCACTAAATATTTGGATGGATTCCTTAATAGAAAATTATCTCAATCAAACACCAGACAGAAGTCCATGAAATCTTAGGATAATAATTTTTTTTAAAGGCATGTTTGTTATAACCGATTTTTTAAAATAAACTGTTAGAAGTGATGATTGTGAGTAAAATGCAGGAAAACTACTTCCTCTATGTTGAACAGTAGATACATTAACCATCCACACTTATACAGACCTTTAAAGCACTAAAAGTAAAATCAGTACATTTATTTGTACATGTTAACAATTAAAAATCGTTACTGGACCCATTAACCCAGTTTTCAAGATACTTAGCAGGTAGTTTACAGCTTATGGTTTTGAGAACATTTAAACAGGTTTAATGGCACTGATAGCATTGCATGATTGCAAGTCGCAACTGGGCTTGTTTTTTATATGGGACCGAAATCATGGCAGACAGGATTTGTAGGTTCTTAATGCAAATAATTTGTGTATTTCATTAATAACAACTTTAGGCCCAGAAATTTTAGTTATGCTGGATGGGAATAGTTCAATTCCTTGTAATTGTTAGTCTGCTTGCTTATCAATTCCACTTATCGGTTCCACTTGCACTTGCACTACAATCAGCTGATTTCAGTTCGTGTGCCAGATAAGAGAAATAGTGGTATAGTCTATAACGTGGATATGGCCGTTTCATTTTTTTTTAAAAATTGGTCTAAAAGACTAGAGCGAGATGGTAAAGTGCAAACTGCATCCAGGACAGAAACAACTGCATTATGATGCTAACACGAATCTGGCTGTTTACAAACACCTGCACAGACAGAATGCTAACACTAAGCTAGCCAAGACCCCACAGCTGAGTGAATGCAGACCCCAGTCAAGCAGCCAGACCCTGAACCTCAACAGCTAACAAATAGATGACCACTCAGGCTATAGCCTCAGTTTCTACCTGTTAATGTTTCTAAAGTAGAATCACTGTGGCGATCGCTTTGTGCTGGTTTTCATGTTTGTTTTGTGTTGCCGGTGTTGTGCTTACATACTAAGAGAAAGATCATGTGTGTGCTCATTAGGTGCCGGTATGTTGGGGTGTGGCCTATTGCCTTATATTGTAAAATGTAACTATGAGAAAATCCATTTCAGGTCACTTTACAGAGAAACAAAAAACTAATGCATCACATTGTGTAATTAATTAATTTATCCAGTAAATACTTAAGTAAAACCAGTAATGACTCAGAAAAAAGAGGAAAAATACCTCCAACAAGTACAAACCTTCGACCCACAGCATGCAATTAATTTGCAAGAATCGAATGTCTTCGATATCTTGCTTAGTGATGGTGGTGACTCTCAAAGCGGAGTCAATGAGAACCCCGTGAGAATCGATAAGGATATGAATTATCAAGTAATATCAATAATGGCATCAGAATCACTAAATTCTTATCAATTCAATTGACATAATTTTTTTAAATTGTTTTTGTAAACAAGCTGCAATTTCTAATGCTTGGCACCATGTAAATAAAACTGAATGGAAATTAAAATGCTTCCTCCTGACTCAGGCTCAATGCTGCCGAGTGTTTGACAGATATTAATGTGGACATCTAAAGTTCCCTAAAATCTCTGCACAGCACCGTATGTGGAAAAACTCATTCTGACAGCTGAGAGCAGATAAAGTGCTTCACCTGAGCATAGCAGCAATGGAGTGGGGTAAGCTGAGGTTTCCCAGGCTGCGAAGGTCCAGAGAGAAGCAGTAGTGATGAGCGGAGGGGGGGATGGAGACTTTGGGAGCAGAAACACTGACGGATGACATTCCACCATCCGCTGCAGCCTCAGGCTGTCTGGGCAGCGATGCTGGAGCCTCCAAATCTGTAGCTGGACACCAGTGAACAAACTTCAGCTCTAAACCTTTCAAACTTCTCGTGTGAAAATGACAGCTGCTTATTTTAAGTCCTACCTGCCAATCCTGTCGGCTCTCTGCCGTGCCGGAGCTCATCCAGCAGACTCTCTGCTTCGCTCTCTGTATGAGATGAAGGAGGAGGGAGAGGAGGACCGCGAGGACCAGGATGTGGAGGAGACCCTGCAGGCTTATGGACTGGAGAAGAGCTTCGAGGTCTCTGTTCAGCAGGAGGAACAGCAGGAGACAGCGCTCCACTAGCCTCTTTATTCCCCACAGACTGCTGAAAGGACACAAGACCATGCAGCATGACATGTAGTGTGATAATCAGACAACAACTCAGGTCCATCATAAAGCATAACAAAAACAACCAATGCATCAGGAAGTTATAAAATCACAGTGGTAAAGAAACACATGAAATCTAGTCTGAGGCTCTATGCAGAGTTCTGCTCTCCCTCCAAATTGCTGTGAGTGCAAAGATTCATCCTTCATTCATCTCATGTAATTTAGAGCTGACAACATCACAATCATAAATGTTTTAGAAATTAAACTCTGAGTACTTGTTTTCATTTACCTGCAGTGTGACCTCCTCCCTCCTCAGGGTTACAGCCACTCCCAGAGTCGGCTGCAGGTCGGTGGGCAGAGCAGGCAGCGTCTGCTTGACTCGCTTCGGAGGCTGCAGGAGAAAGGCTCCCTCTAGTGTCGCTGCTTTGTTATCCAGATCCGTGGAAATACCAGCCAGAGCTGAGAGAGAAATGTCAGTGCTGCCCAAAGAGTGATTCCCACAGCACAGGTGGATCTGAGGAAGAGAAAGGACTAAGACATACAGGTACACAGCAGGTAACTGGGAGGAAGGAGCTCCCAGTCAGGCACTCACCTGTAAACTGGGCTGCTGAGACAGGAAGGCTTTGAGGATCTGTTTGCTACTGCGGATGCGCACAGACGCACGCTCTGGCTCAAAGTCAGGACTCAGGAGGTTGTGGAAAGGCTCGCTGGTTATGTCATTCCCCAGTAAAGAATAGTAGAAGAAGAACTCTGAGCCCTCCGCTGACAGTTTCATGGTGCTGGGGACCAACTACAGCGAAACAAAAACATTTCTGGTTTTAAAGGATTCTCTTTTAAAGTCTACATGTACATGTGAAGATGATTTTTCAGTTTCAGTCAGCATGATGGTAAAATACGAGTGTGTGCATGTGTGTGATAACATTATAGAGTTATATATATTTTACTATTTTATTGAAGAACTGTTTTTTATAACAATTTTAACTCCCACAGAAGCTGCAGATTTTCATAAAAAGCATTCATTTAAAGTTAAATATGAATAAATACTTGAAGTGTACTGTTAATTAATCGATAGTTAACTCAAACATACAGTTTTTAAGAAAATGTTAGCAAAAGTCAAACGACTTTACTCGGTTGCGTGACCCTGAAGTACACTGACAGAGAAAACGGGCAGCTGCAAGTGTTAATGGTCCTTCCACATGTTCCCCTACAGAACATTTCTCAAGATTTACTTCTCTAGATATATTTCAATGACCAGAGGCTTTCTTTCACTCATGGTAGTTCTTGCTGAACAAGTCAAGGTTGCGGAGGGCTGAAGCCTAAATTAGCTGTCATCCAGCAAGAGGCAGAATTCACCCTGGACAGTTTCAGGCTCAAAGACACACCTATGACCAATGTGGGATCACATCGTGTTTTGACTGGGAGGAAGCCTGAGAAGCCAGAGAGCACCCACAGAGGTACAAAGAGAACATGCAAACTGTACACAGAAAGACAGCTGCTGGATTCGACAGCTGCTGTGATGTAGCAGTGCAAACCACTGCAACACAGTCGTCAACTTAAATTAAAAATCTGATTACATTCAGGCTATTCAACAGTGAGTTATTGTCAATATGACATTCATTTATTTGTTTATAGAGAATCCCTGCTAGTACTTCTTGAATTCTGTTTTTATATCTGTTTCACTGAAGAGCACATCAGCCATCAGAGCCATGCAGCGCTTCCTTTCTTCTTTGCAGGGCTGGTCGACTAATTGGATTTCCATTTAATTACATTTTTGGCTTCTGGGGATAAAACGATTACTTTTCTGCCTTTATTTTTGCTATAAAAACCAGAGCTTTTGGTCAAAAAATCTACAGCGCATGAAATAATTGAAAATGGCTCCCATTGGTGAACCAGTAGAAGGATAATTAATGGGTGCCTGCAGGTTCCTTTGTTTTCTCTCACCCGCTCTGCTTTCGGGTTTCTGGGACGTCATTTGGTTATCAGCTTCAGCTCTCCCTCGTTTCTTTGCAGGGCTCTTATTGCCACCTGCAGACATCTTGTGGGAGAGGCTGTAGGCCAGCAGGGATTGGCTTTACATTTAAAAGCAACTGCTAATCTGGGCGCCTGACACCACAGCCATTTTTTTTTCCTATTTATTTATTAGTTTTAGTATGTTTAATATATGCATGACATTAATTAATAGTTATACTAAACATTCAAGATTAGAATTACTGCCAAATTGCTATTACATTAAGCTATAAAATAAAAACACCCCAACTACACATTAATTAAGATTTATAACTAATGCTGCGCAGCGTGTAATGTGAAAACAATTCTAATTGCAATGGTTGGAGAAGAGATTGGTTTAATTTGGCAGTGAGATACTCAGTGTCTTTGCTCTCTTATTATGACACTCCAAAGGAGGCAGTCCCTGTAGGAGCAGTTAAGAGATGAAGCAATAATCTTTCAACAACAATAACCACCTGTGATGTTCTTCATGCATATTTTAGAAGTCATTCTGAGAAAACTGCTGTGCTTTTATTTCTTTAATACTTTTCTCAGCTTCTCCCAGAGTGCCTTTAGATGACCCCAAATAGCAGGCCTGGGGATGCTGTCAGCTGGGTTTATCATCATTATTTGACACGTGGAAACAGAAACAACCCATGCAGCAGTGACAACATACGAGCGAGCCAAGAAAAAGAGTGTTTCTCCATTTTCTGTTATCAAACTTTAGTCCAGATACTGGAAATTTGTGGGTGTGACATCACTTTGGCTACATTATCTTAAGCAATAACAATTCAACATTTAGGTCTGACGTGATCAGACAGGCATCAGGGTCAGAGTTCGGTCTTTACCTGCTCTAGTTTGGTTGCGAAGGCCACGGTGACAGAAAGGACAAACATGTCGGTGCAAAGATCTGCCGGCCCTACTTGATGGTATCCCTGGTCTGGGATCAGTATGGCCTCCAGCTTCTCTGGGAGTAGATCGGTCACCGAGGAGGAACCTACACCAGCATAGCAAGGAGATCAAAACAAGCAGTAAATAAAAGAGCAAAAACAAAAATTTTACAGGTTGCAGATGTGAAGAAACCACAAGTTTTATTTTTATTCACTGAAACCACCAATTATTCCTCTCTGATGTTTGCTGGTAGCAGAGCAACGCTTACACAAGAACCGGAGCTGAGCCTGAAGTGAGACTGTACAAAACCACAAGCAAGACATCATGGCTGCAAACCAGGAACTGTGTGAACAGAAGTTTAACTCTAAATCGAGCAATGTTCACCTCAGACACATTTTCAGATGTGAAGTGTACAAACTGAGATGTCAGAACAGGTTGTTACAGTAGCTTGGCAGCAAAAAGGACTCAGAGTTAGGGCTGCAACAATAAACTAAATGCTTAGGTAAAAACACGGCTCTTTAGCACGCCGTTGTGTTAAACGATGAGCAGGCGAGCATTTCATTCGCATTTGTTACTAAAAACAGACCTGCAACTGAACCTTATTTAGGAGCAACGCATGAATAAAACATCTGACAACATTAAGACTGAGAAAGTGAGCTCAGATTGAGTGAAAGAAAACGTGTTTCTAGCATCCAAAATATCCTGGAATTATCATTAAAACCTTCTCTGGGAAAAAGCTAACGTCCTTCATCAAACCACCTGGTCAGCAAACTCTGACATGAGGAACTTTGTAGCTGCTCCATCCACTGTCGTTTGGTTTACACAGCAAATAAATTTGCAGTAAGTCTCCAGAGGTTGTATTAAAATATGCAGATGAATGTTAACTTGGTCTGAAAGGATGTTTAAATTACACAGCTTCCTGAAGACTGACGACAGACGTCTTATTTTACGTGGCGCGATGCCTGCAGCATACAGGGGTGAGGCTACAGGGGGGCATTTTCAATTCCTTGGATTGAAAATGAAATACTGTGTTAATTAAACTGCATTCATATTTTTAAAAACTGAATAAAAAATATTTATAAAAATAAAAGCTTTTTTTCCCAGCAAGCCAATAAAAATGTACATGGACCAACAAACTCTGAACCACTGACCTGAGGGTTGTTACGTAGAACGCTGAATTATTATTACGTCTACATCATTAACTTGTTGTCAAAAGCACACAAAAACTTGCCTCATATTAATGTCAGAAAACCTTCCAAGAAGCAAGAGTACAAATTGCTTACATATCTTATTTTATTTAGCTTTGACTGCACTTGAGTATTTATTTATTCAAAATATCTAATATTTATATATTTTATTTTTTTAAAATTACGTTTTAATATGGCACATAAATACAATCAAAGGATTTATTTTTTCTGACAGACGTTATATGCAGTTAAACTTTAAAGCATTACAATTTCTAAAATAGAAAACAATGAAAAGTTCATTCTGAAAGACGTGCTTTTTGTCTTTTGAATGTTTATTATTTCTTATTAATAAAACAAAAGCATTTCTTATCTGACTTCTCGATTAATCGACGGAATAATCAGTTGATTACTCAATTAGTAAAATAATCAATAGCTCCAACCATTCTCAGTAAAAATATATTTATTCATTTTCTGAATTACCCACTTGTGTATGTAATCTTGCGAAAAAGCGGCACATAGCATTTAGACAAAGTATAAACTGTGATAATCTTAACCTCCTAGGACCTGGCGTCCACATTTTGGGTTATTTAGACCAAAATAGTCAATTTTGCTCTACAAGGGCCTGATATCCACTTATGAGGACATTATACTGCTACTGTTCTATCAAAATTTTAAACGAATATCCTCATATGTGGCTCTTATTTTTCTTAAAAACAAAAATGAGGTAAAAAAAAAAAACAAATCTGGTAATTCTTTGTTTTTACATTCATCGAGCCCCAATGTGTCCAAATATCAAAGAGAAATTAAAAATGCATGCCGTGGAATAGTTCGGGTCTTAGGAGTTAATGAAAATATTATATTTGTTTTAAATGTAATGAGTAATAGAATAGTAGTTCTTCACCCTCATAAGTAAATCGTAAACAGAAACATAGACTGAGTGCTCCCTTATGATTTTTTCCCCTGCAGTAACAGCCAAAACACAAAGCCCTCACAGTCAGTGCACTTTAACAGGCAAATATGAACTAAGTGAACTTCAGCTCGAGGCTCAACTTTATAGACTTGGAATATTTTCCCAGAGAAAAGATGAGATTCAATTTTCTGAATGTGCGACTTTATGATCTTACAAGTGCTCACTTCACAGAAAGGAAATCCCACAGTCTGAGCTCCTTCTGCAGCTATGACCCTGTAATGACTAACATAACACATGACTAATGCTATGTTATGTTATGAAAGAGACAGACCATCAGACCACTGTTCTTTACAATGTCAGTAAAAGTTACAACAGATCCACCATCAGTACACTAATCTGTCAAAATGATGGCTAAGCTCTGGAGTTGTCTGTCATTGTCAGAAAAAAAGACAAGAATTTCTAAAAATTTTATTTTTTTTCACATCTAGAACCCTGGAGGAGGTTAGGTATGCCCGGTTTAAATAGAGACGGATTTTACACATTAAAAACTGTGGATTTAGGCTCCATGTATGCTGCCAACCCACTATTCTCCCTTCTTAGATTTCAAACATGAGTCAGTGTTCATCTGGACCTTTTTCTTCTTACTCACACTTTATATTTAAGGGTGACCAAAACCTAAACAGTAAGCAGTAACTTTATAGAAGGATGGTAAAGGAAAAAAAAACCCCAAGCTTTGTCTTTTGCCCTGATTCTTTTACGTTTCTTTAAGGCGGGAATATGGCACAGCAGTGATGACTCAGCACAGAGTCCGACTGGACTTCAGAAAGAAAAATAGTTTATTAAAATGTAGACTGTTCCAGCTCATCACCATCAAACACAAGTAATACAGTTAAATAGAGAAAAGATAAAACCAAGGAAGGTGAAAACAAAAGAAAGAGAGCTGGGAGAGCTCACCTTGTCGGGGCGGGGCCTTCTTGGCTTTGAACCTATCAGGGGAAGGTTCAGAGGGCTTGTTGTCATTCTCCAACACCATGCTGAGCAGGAGGGAAGGTTTCTGTTTGGTGTACTTACTGCTGAGCAGTGGATACCAGCGCGGCTCCTGATACACACAACAGATTTATCAGAACATCAGCCCTGCATATCGAATCTTCTACCAGCGCACCTTTGAACAGGCAGATAGAGAAGACGTTCACCTGTTTGACCTCCTGAACTGATCGAAGGTCAAGGACAATGTAGCCGACGCTTTCTTTTTTCTTGCTGACAGGGTCAACAGCAAAACACTGAAGCTTGATGGGAGTTCGCTGCAGTCTGAAGAGACAAGGCCATCAAGAGGCATTAGTGTGACTCAGCTAACATTTTCACAACCCTACTTTAGAAAGTTTTTTTGTGGTTTGAGAGAAAATTTGTTTTCTGTAATACTTCAAAAGGTAGCTGCCTAAAAAATCAAAAGTATTATAAAGAACATCCAAACAGTCAGACAAACTGCTGTGATCGAACACCTGGGGACAAAGGGAAGGAAGAACTTCCTTTCAACAGGAAAAGACCTCCACCAGGGCCAGGCTCAGAGAGGAGTAGCTGTCTATTGTAACAATTTGGGAAGTGAGGAGAAAAAAGAAAAAAGACACACTGAGCAACGAGGACAAAACATAATTAGCCAAACGATTAAATGAGAAAATAACCAGTGAATCATGAACTAGCCAAATAAACATTTGTTACAGCTCAACAGAAACCTCTTTGACTTAAGTCTTAAGAAAGTCCAAACATGTGAATTATGGAAAATGAATAACAATAATCAGCCTCTGTACAGTTGTGAAGAGGCAGAGCATTAGGTACAGACATCAAAAACCTTTTTTGGTTCCTGGTTGTTGTTGTTTTTCTTCCAAGGTTTCAGTTCCAAGTAACTCTACATGTACTTGGCTATGTCCATCTTTTATATACAGTCTATGGAGGCATGTGGTTGCAGCTCTACAGTCAATCTTTTCAGCCTACTGTAATTTAATGGAAATTGTTCTCATATTAGTATTTTGTGGTTCTTAATTAAATAATTAGATAATAATAATTAGATTTTTACATTACCACAACTTTAACCTCAACATAATTTTCAAAAAAACAGTCGTGTCATCACATAGTAAATCCAGTAGAATGTGCTATGCTTCCACTGTTTACAAGCATGTAGCAAAGAAGCATCGCAGCTAAACACAGTGGGTGGAGTCAAGGTGTGTATTGACAGAACAGACAATATAAAAGATAGACATGGCCAGGGCTGGAAAACGACGAAGACCTTTTGTATAAATATATGATGAAAATAACAGCTGTATCATGAGATCAAAAATATTAAATTGCTCATAGAGCCCAGGATGTGATTAAAAAGTTTCAAAAACACATGATATCTAACCTGTGCTGGTGCAGCGTCCTGCGGTCAAGCTCCCAGGCCAGCTCAGTGCTGAACTGCGGTTGCTCTCGGTGCTCTACAGGATCCGTGGCCAGCTGCTCTCCGTCAAAGCTTGCCTGAACCACCAGACTGAGCCGAGGACTCTTGGGGAAGTGACGACCTAGGGATTGACACAAAGTGTTATTTTCCTAATTGTGTTTCCGACACACTGGTTACACAGATGCTGATCAATTCTCTACTTTGTCCCACTTTCTACTGTGTACATCAAAAGGTTTTGATGTACACAGTAGAGAAGCACTGTATAAGAATCAGTCCATTTACTTTTTACCATCTAAGTAGCTGTATTAAATGATCATGACGTCAGTATAAATCAATATGTGACTATGACTTATTCGTTAATTGAGCTGGCGATTAATGTCATGGTAAATTTGGCCTTTTAATTCGAAATAATTTAAAACTTTTGCATTTGATTCTTGTTTGTGAATGTCACTAAAGATGTATGCTGTTTAACTACTCCACCTTGTAAAAAGAACAGTTTAAAGAAATCATATAAAGGCCAACAAAGGCCAACAAAGGCCAAACAGGTGGACAAGAGACAGAAAGCAGTGAACTCCCACATGGGGTGCTGCACCTGGCCACCCTATCTGCTGTGTGCTGAGTCACAAATCAGAATACCGATGCATTATCTCTGAAAGCCTAAATTCATCAAAACACCAACACAACGTGATGACTTGCAAATTCAACGATGATATAGAAAGTCATAGGTGTAAGAAGCTTTCTCAGCATAAATGACATTAACGTGGCTTCTATACTGTCCCCCGTGACAGGAATAGCTGCTTCACCAGCTTAGGGCGTGTCATTCGAACAGCAAACACTTAATGCCTCCTCAGCCTGGATTTAATTCAACCGACCTGAGATCACCACCAAGACTTGCAGCAGCAACAGGTTCGGCTTTTCCCCATGGGACTAACAACACCCGTTAAACGGCTGCAGTTGTGGTACCAACGAGTCAAACACGTCACATATAAGCAAATATGGCTGGTAGCTCCAGTGTAGGAGGGTTATCGGAGGACATCCAGCTCTTTAAATCGCTCACCTTCCAGAATGGACAGAACGATGAGAAGTTGGTCAGTCTTCGCAGCCATGTTGACATTTGTACAGCAGGGAAGTGAAAAAAAATTTTTTATTCAAAATGGGAAAACTCTCCTTCCCGCCGCTGCTCAGCTGATTTTTGACGAAGATGTCAAGGTAAAGAAACGTATTTTACATAAAGAATAACTGTACGACCGTTACAGGCAGCAAACAGCCGCTTTGTTGTCAAGCTTTGGCGCCACCCATTTTGTTTTCAAAGAGGAAGTGATGATAAAGGCGCCCGAGTTCTTAGCACCTCATGCTGGTTGGAGGTGGAACTGCAGTAAAAGTTAACCACTACTACTACTATTACTATTACTACCACTAGTACTGCTACGTCTGCTATTACTACCAGAGTTATTATAGTTTTGTGTTTTCTGAGTATTTTGTAATTTAGTTTAGATTTTTTTTTATTCTAATATAACTGATTTTCATTTAGTTTCCAGCGTGGGTTTACTTATTTAAATTTACTTTCTATAGTTTGAAAATGTTAATTTTGAAAGCATTATGTTAGCACATGGAGGGAATGTGCTGAAGGTGATGTTTTGGACAGTCCTTGTTGACCACAGCCATGAATATGGTGGCCCTGAGAGGCCAAACGGACTGCAACTTACAAAACACCAGCAATAAAAAAAACCCGCTGCAAAAGCGACAACGGAAATAGGAAAAACGAAAACAGAAATAGAAAACAAACAGACTTCCAAAAGCACAAGGGAAGTGTTTCTGGGGAGACAATAACCCGACGGACCAGTTGCAGGAATTTATTATTACTGCTTTCAGTTTTCCTATTTCTGTTTTGTTTTGTGTGCTTTTGCAACCTTTTTTCTTATTGCTGGTCTTTTTTTAAGTTGCAGTCCGTTTGGCCTCTCAGGGCCACTGTACATGAAGGCCTCAGGTAGGTTATGATAACAAATTTTTTTAACCAAATTAACATTAATGCTGAATTTAAACAAAGTTACTTTTGCAAGTTCACAAAATCGTTTCACTTATTTATTTATTTTTTTTTATTTTTTTTTTCAAGTCTAGTTTTCATTTTAGTTTAATTTTAGTTAGTATTAATTACCTTGATTACTACTATCAAGTAAGCAAAGAGCAACACACTTAAACCGAACTTCTAATTTCAACCATGTCAAATAATCATGTATTATTTTGAATGACTGACAGATTGTTCATTAATATGAATTAACTGAAATATTTTTTTCTTGTATTATTACTATTAGTATCATCTTCTAACCGTTTTCCAACAGGACCCTATAAATCACTTGTACCTTACAGAGGACAGATGTTTGCCTGTCATATGCAAGGTGTTACACTTCATCACATAAAACTGTTTTTCACATAGTTATTTTTCAAACATTTAAAAAGCCAATGGTCAACATGCTGTTGAAACACAAATATCCTGAAGAAACAAACAAACAAACAAACAAAAAAACCTTCACTGACCAAAAATGTATATAAACATCCTTTAATCATGATTGCCAAACATATGAATTAAGGCATATACAGTATAAAAAAGCAACAGCAGGTTTCATGTTTTTGTACGTTTTCAGTGTGTGAATAACTGGATATACCAGGTGGATGAATTGAACATACCAAGCAGCCTTTTAAAGACAACACTGTGTCTCCCAAAAGTTGACAGCATCTTGTAAACAGAGTTCATAGCACTATATTCAAGTAATAGAATGATCACTGATACTATGCAGGTAAGGTGTTGTGAGTGAGGCAGAGCTACTCATAGACAAGGTAGACCACTGGGATGATGTTGTCAGTCAAGGGGCCACAAGAGGTTATTTATAATAAATACAATTATACAAAAAGGAAGCCCCCTACTGTTCAGTAGGGTTATAACCCCAGTGCACACTTTCCTGGCGAGGTTATAGTCACAATTGTTTGTTGAGTGCTCATTTGTTAAAACATGATTATTCTGTTAATTCTATAGGGGGTCCATTTAATCTAATGGCTGTGTCTACTTTGTGATCTCCAATTTTCTGTGATATTTGATCTATTTGATTCACCTTTCATATAAAGGCTATTGTCTAATTAATACACACAAATACACATACTGCAGCACTGTGATATTGAGCTACTCATGTCTTTAGCCTAAACCAATAGTCATTAGTCAGTACTTCCAAATTTTTGGAGATCATACTTGTCATACTTGGAACTGTTTTGAGTCTGTAGCTGATATCGAAACCATTAACTGGCCCTCACTCTCGGCCATAATCCTCTTGACATGGTGGCTATTGATAATAGCTGACCATCCAGAGGCTTTTGGATCAGAGGGCTGGTGAAATAAGCCTTGGATTATTTGCTTGACTGACAACCTGAAACTATATTTGCGGAAACAGCCTATCAGAGGTCTACTGTTCGTCTTTTTTTAAGCACATATGCCAGATATAAACATTATGACTCTGACAGTAGTTCTCCAGTGAGTTTTGAACAAATTTTGGATCATCCGTAAACATACATGCATCTACTGAACCTTATTTAAGCTGGCAGTGGTACAACACCAATGGTAAAGTCAGACCTTTGTGTCTATCAGGGACTCTGCTGTGAGCTAGTTAACTTGTAGAAAGCATGGGAGCAAGAGCATGAGCAGGGCGAAGGATTGTGGCACTCCACATATACAGTATGTCCCCACAGTCATCACTGACAATACAAATGTGGGCATTTCAACAAAAGGATCATTCCAGTGTGCATCCACTTTTCATTATTTGAGTGCAGATTTGATCTCATTAGATATTTCTGGCAACTTTTCTATCACTGTAAATGTCATTGAAAATAAATATTGTAATCAAACCAACTAATTTTTTCCTAGAGCCCAAGAATCTTAAAATATTCTGTTGTATGCATCTAAAAACTGTTTAGCTGGCAAAATGTTGTAATCGAAACTAAGCAGAATCTCATGCAAGTCAATGATTTAATGCACAATGTGAAAAAACAAAAGAATAACAATGAAACAGAAGTCAACCCCAAGTTCACAGTCTGCATCTAGTCGTTCCATTTGATAAACAAATCGGTGCCAGTTAGTGTTTTTGGTTTTTTGCCATCAACTCACTATTTTACCTGAGTGAAAATACCGTGTGTCAGACAGCCTCGAGGTTATTGTAAATAATTTCCATTAGAAAGGAAAACGTTCACTGGACTTATCCTTCACAGAGAGGTATTTTAACAACAGAATTTATAAGCCCCAGTCTGTACATCTGACTTCAAAATCACTTTGACATTAAGCCTTGAAGTTTGCTCTTTCCAAGCTGTTTAACTTGAGCTCATCAGATTAGACGTATCATGTCACATATCATGTGATCTTTCACAGTAGATCAAACTATAACTGTTCTAATTTGCATTTTTTAGTCTATTTATAGACTTTTAGAGTAATCTGCATTTGACATGACTGCGAGCTCCAGAACTTCAGTTAGATGGACCCCGAGCATGCTTCAAAAAACAATTCAGCTTTTGAAAACACGATCCCTATATTACTCATAGCCGCTGCTAAACACTGTTGTTTTCGCTGGTTTTATCAGTCTGGCTTGCTCGTGCATGCAAAAACATGCATGCGATGCTGCTGTTGAATTGCAGTCTTTCTAATAGCTGCTGGAGGCTAGCTCCAAAATGAATCAATGCTCCTGCAAAAAAATTAGTTATAAGATTAGTTAATTCTGCTCTTTCACAAGAACTCTATAAGGGATGAATCTATTTTTCTGCTCAGCTTTGGATTTTGTTAAGGCTGGCAGGTGTGCCAACCCAGGTAGCTGTACCTGATCACTGTCTGCTAGCCTTCACCTCTTCTCCTAATCGGAGTCTCTAAACTGGATCTCTCAACTGTGTTTGTGCCGTTGGTGCCACTTGAAACATTTTTAACAAAACTCTATATACATTCTACATTGTATGACCTGCTGCGCAGGACATGCTCGTGCAAAAAAAATTAAATTGTGCTTAAGTTATAGTTAGTAATTAGTGCTATGTAAATTTCTCTTATATAGCACTAATTAGCAGATATCTGTGTCTGTGCATTGCACTGTTAGAGTCTATGGATGTAACTAGCTAGCTGATAACTTAGCACCCCACTCCCTAGGCCAAATATGAACTCCAAACAGACTAACATGGTGGGGACCAAAATGGTAAAGGTGAGGCTTCAAAAGTAAAGGAAGTCACAGTGGCCATGTCCTTCTCTGATGTACAAATCTCAGATGCATGAGATGTAGATTTGCAATGCGTTCAAAAGAAATCATCTGTTACTTATACTTCACTCAACAGTGGCCTAAATATAGCACACCTGAAAAACTATCTGTACGCAAATAATGAAAGTGCATCCAGTAGGTGTGAAGATATTTCACAGACGCTAACATCCCTCAGGCACACTGCCACTTATAAGAAGCACAAACTGGGGCGAACTGATTGTATTCATTACGTGTGCAGTCTAACCAATGACATCACCACATGTGCTGCAGATAAACTGAAGTCAGCGAGATAAACAGTGGCTCTGTTCCTGCCGGTCGTCCCCGCTCTGCCCTCTGCTCCCATACACGGCTGATGGAGATCAACATAGTGTACGATAAAGCATGTTAGTGCTCTGCCATGAATCTGTACAGAATATATACACCACTGGGTTCCTACATGGCACTAGGCAGGTCAATGTGAAGGTTTACTCTCACATAAAGACAATACAATCAACATGGTTACGCTCAAGTTACAGGTTAGTAATACAAATGTAGCGTCAGCACTATGGAGGGAGGAGGACTTCCACTTCAATAATCATAATGAGAATAATAAGGATAATAATAGACTTTTTAGCTTCCTAATGCTGTTTTTGTCCCATTTAAAAAAACAAAACAGATCCACACTAATGTGGTAAAGTGTAAGTCATCATCAATACATTCAGTCATATCATCATCATAATACACGACAATAACTGTGCATTTCTAAAGTTAAGTACCACAGCCCTGGTTGGGCTGAGTGCACGGCGCTCTGGGATGTTTTGTTTCGTACATGCCGCCTGCTTCTGTCAAAACTCTGTAAAACCAAAAGCTCTAAAAGTCAGTGATTCTGGATTTATACAGGTAGTTCGTCCTCAAACAGGTCCTGGTCCTGCTTCCCGTCCTGCTGTCAGCTCATCAGTTCCTCTGTGATGAGTTATAAAAGTGGTTCTTCTTTTATTAGTAAGAAATGAAAGAAGTTTTTTTTTCTTGATTTTTTTTTTTCTTTTTTGTTCTCTGCCTCTCAGCGAGGCGAAGCTTATTCAACACCATGGAATTGATGTCTGATAAATCTGCCATTCCTCATGTGAGACGTGGTCACATGGTCCTACTTCTTCCCTTCGCTGTCTGTGGAGACAGGAAAAAAAAAGGCAAACTTTACTACACTTAGGATTTATGCTGAACAGTAGTAGAGATGCATCTGTGCTGGGTGAAAACAGTCAGGCCTCCTGTTTAGATTTCGCTCAGGTGACAACACAATTTCAATAACAAACACTGTTTATTAACTGCTATGATTGAAATGAATGCAGCATTGTTGTGCTTTCTGTCATGTTTTTCAAGAACCAGGGTGGACAACCTGCTTCTTAATGTGTAAACATGCCATAAAACTGGCTACATCTACTTGTTGTTATCTCATGTTAATGATATCCCTAACATTGCATGAATAGCTGTTATAGTCCATAAAAATTCTTCCTCCTCTCGGAGGACACTGAATCATGTAAACTATAAATAGGACAGATTATGATCGTTTCACTTTGTATTTTTATTCTTTAAAGCTAATAGAGTCACTTTACATGATTAATCAAATTTAAATTATACCAACCCCCTCAGTTCATCCTCTGTGTGACATTAAGATGTTTTCACTCCTGTTCATTGAAGGTGACTCTCCCGTTAAAGGTACTTATTGTAAATTCTTGTGCTTAACACCAACTTCAAACTTTTCAGAATTAACTAAAGCTTTGAAAAGAACATTAAGATTCAACTGCTACATCTTTATGACCCGCACACATATATGCTGAAGAGATATCAACTGAAGCTGAACTGGGGCTGTGCTCTACTTTCGTGTAGTACCAATTTGTACCACAAGATGGCACAGTGAGTCAGTGTAACCTTGAAGCAACACCCATTTCTGTGGGAGCAGCTAAAAATAAATTAATGAGTAGCACACATCCTGAAAATATCTCAATATAACTTAATACAGCATTTGATAAGATGCTGATACTGGCGGGAACTTTTTTGCTAAATTCTTGAAAAGATGATTAGAAGAGGCACATTTAAGCCAGCCTTCTCCTGATTACTGTCCACTTACAAAAATAAGTTTTAAACATCAGGTGGGTGGGACATATGTGCCTGAGATGACCATATTAAGGATCTCCTTGCAACAGTATATTTATATAACAGAAAGCCAGTAAAATCGAAATAGGATCTCTTTTAAGGGGCATTTTATTATTTGTGTTACAAAAAACTACTTGAAAGAACAACTCTTTAATACCTGAAGGAAAAACAGAGATAATTGGTACCTGATCTGCAGATGTCACTCCAGGAAGATTACAAATTGCTCCTGTTTTTGGATTCTACAGAGAAACGTGGATATTCTTCATTTCTCTGCAGCTGTGTGCCTCCACTGTTGCCATCACTGCTCTTAATCTCCTCTATTTCACAGCAATTTACATTTATAGACAACTGCAGTCTTTGCAGCAGTACTGTAATCATCACATTAAGCTTTTTAACTGCCTGTCAGGTTCCCTCTGGAATATTTCACAATTTTAAGCAAACATGGTGATATATGGTTTATGAAAGTATATGGAAAACACTGGAGAGAGGGTAATGATCTACTGGAGGATAATTTCAGCAACGAGGTACGAGTGTCGCACAGCCGAATAAGCAGAGAGCTGTTATTCCCAGCAGAGAAGTTTCAGATATTAGATTTATTGACCTGGCAGACGGCATGAAAATGAGACAATTGTCCAGCTCGTTTTGCTCTCAGTTTGCATTTTATGAGAGAAAATTTTAGCCAATTCATTTCATGATATGAAAACCTGGTAGATAATTTATGAGTCTGTGAGCCACACTGAGAGCAGAACAGGATATTCTGCACATAAATGATGAGTAATTTCAGCAGTAAAACAACACCCTGGCCACTTCAGTACTCTGTGTGCCAGAGCTTTAATACAAAAATGGGCCTAGTTTTTACAGTATTAATATCCAAGCTAACTTAGAAAATGCTTCCATGATTTGAAGGCAATCTGCATTAAAAATCTAAGCAGCAGTTGTGCTTAATTTGTCTCCTTATTAGGGTGACATAAACCTTTCTTTTAAGAACTTGTACATGAAAAGAAATAATAAAAAATGAACTAAAGCAATATATAAAGTCTAACAATAAAAACAGGCAGACACGATAAATATATGTGCAGTATATCAGGATCTTTCAAGACAGTGAAGTAGAGACTAAAGAGCAGTATCCCAACAATGAGTCCATGCTGCTCCACCCTTTTCAATCAAAGTTGTACAAGGAAGTCTCAACAAAGTTGTCTAGTCTATGTATTAAAGATGTTCTGGTCCATTTACCCTGGTTTCCCAGGTGGAACCAGTGAAGCTTTAACATAATTTCAGTGTGTGTTTCAAACGTACCAGTTGAGGAGTGCCCTGACACCTGCTGACTGGAGACCAGCGACCTGGAGCTCAACCCTTAAAAACATAGGAATAGGAACATGAAGAGAAAGTCAGCTGTGATCAATGTTGGAGTTGTTACTCAAAAAAAGGTAATGTATTACACAGTACTTTACTTTTTTGAAACAGGTAATGAACTACATTCCTCAGCTGGTACCTGAAGAAAGTCATTTATCTAATACAACTTCTCCTTTGTGACATCACGTATGCTTTGCATGGCCTGAGATGCACTGTCAGATAATTACCAATTAACAGTATGAGAGTAATGTGTGACTTAAGTTTTTTAGAGCCTACGTCGTAGTACACTCAAGTGGCCGACACTGTTGCCACCATGTGTGTGTTGTGTGCATGCATTGCTCTGCAGTTCCACTGCCAATACACTACTTGGTGCTGAAGATTCTCTCTTTGAATTGATCCATTGTCTACAGGATGAGCCAATCACAGTTGATTACAATCTCTGTTAATGTGACATCTTGTTACATTTCTAGGGAGATGCATGTGAGGTTATGGCGTAAGTTAAAGCACGGGGATTCAGAAAGGTTTGTGGTTATGGTGCATCTATGGCATAGATTTATCACAGAAGCTTAAATCTCACTTTAGGCTATAGCCCCACACAATGATACAAATCTCTATCCTAACCAGGACAAACACACAAAATATGTTTTCAGTGTTTAAGAACAAACATCAGGTTGACAACAAAGCTGAAAATCAGCAAAAAGAGTCACGTTAGCAACAGCTTTTTCAGCTTTTTAGTCTGTTTCCACTTTAATATTAGCTTCTCACCTGTTTTGTGCAATTAGAGTAGAAGTATTATTGATGTGTCCACTCCTGAAAACTTGCAACCGCTCAACTAATTTTTGCCTCCCTGCACATGGTGTGAAGTCATCTAGTTGTAGCATGTGCAGGAAAAAAATGCACGTTTGATTTTTTTTATTTTGAAATCCACCAATCCTGTAGGTAACTGAAGAACTTTCTTAATGCAAGTAACACCATAACTTTAATGTGATTACTATGTTACAGAAAAATGTAATGTGATTCCAGTAACATGTTACTTTGTATAGCATATTTCATTATCTAAACAGTGTCTGCGTTTGTTTTGCAGGTTCATACCTTGGTAGATGTCGTACTGTCCTGACATCAGATTGTAGCTCATACCCAGGTGTGTGTGATGGTGTGTGTGGAGGTGTCGGGCGAATGACACATGGTTCCTCTCTCTCTCCGTCTCTCTCTCTCCCTCAGGGGATCCCTTCTCACCAGGCTACAAACACACACACACACACGCACGCACATACACATACACATACAGACATACACACACACACTTACACTGTGCCTTTCACTTTTCTGTCTCCATAAGATTTTAGATGTGATCACTATTTTGATCTTTTACATTCACATCATGCCAAGAGAAGTTATTTTATATTGATAAAATCAAATCAAGAATTATCTTGGCTAATTTTGCCAAGCTTAAGAAAAAAATTGCAAAATTGTATCTCTATGATTTTTTCAGCAAACAGCAAAAAGTTTGTTTCTGCCTTCTGAAGTGACCCATGTAAGACAAGACATCCTGAAACAGTCATGCCTTTGTTAAGAAGTTTGCATGGTGATAGTGTTTAAATACACACATATTCAGGCCTATAATAAGAAGCTAATGAGTAAAATCCAAGTTCAGGTTGGGAGATGTTATATATGAGATAAGCAGTCACCACTTACAGACTAGCCAAAATACCCTTACCAATCCTGGAAGAGCCTGTGGACCACAAACCATGATGTAGGAGGAGCATCTATAGGTTTTAGTGTCAGTCTGAAGTCGAAAAGTAAAGTCAAAAGTTGTGCATGTTTTGTTGCGTACATTGTGTTAGAAGCAACTTGATTCCTGCTTTTCTCCTGTTACCTGCAGGCTACTGTAAAACATTTTTGGTTCTTTAAGCTTTAATATATGCGCCTTAAATTTGTTAAAAAATGAGATTTGTAAGTGTGCTAATATTCAAATTATTTTATTTTTCTTTAACTGTTAAACTTCACAAAGGCTAAAACTGTCTAGGGCACATCTAAATACTCATTTAATGGAATAGAAATATAATCCACCAGACAGTTAACGTATACAGTCAACATTTTGCCGGCTTTACTTCGTGGTTTCCAGGCTGAACTTTATTAATATAATAAGTCCAGTCTTTACGAACCAAATCATTTGTGGGACACCCACATGCAGGGCTTTTAGTATATTTTTCCTCTCTCTCTCTGTTGCTTTGTCTGCAAAGGAAAAACAAAACAATAACCTGATTATAAAAATAATCCTAAAACTTTCTTTGCACATGTATGTGTTGAGGTCATCACAATAGTTTCCTATTTAGGGGTTTATAAGGCATGTTTATGCCGCGCTGATGTTATGTGATGGTCTTCATGAGTGACTGCTTTAAATGCAGAGTGGAATCAAAGCAGTCTACCATTTTTACCCCCATCTTTATCTTTCCCTGAGGTGTTTTTCCTGTCTGAGGAAGATATCAGATCTGTGTCGTGTGAAGGAAAACAAACATCAGAAGTGTGTCGCTGTGAGCTGCAGTGTGGATGTGGCAGTAAAGCCTCTCACAGCAGGTGATTTTCCGTGATACTGATGGCTCTGCTGCTGCAGCAGCTCCATGGCTGAGGATGAGGATGAGTCGCTGCTCTGCTTGCTGCTCACCGCTCCTCCTCTGCCGGGTGGTGTCACCTCCGACTCTTCCCTGCCTGCCGTCTTACCGTACAGAGGATAATGAAAACCTATGACGACAAACACAGAAACAAAGAAACAGGCACACAGTAACTTTACATATCTATAAAAAAAATATAAATTATATTACCAACTCCAAACCAGTACATTCATTTGCAATACTTAACATGATATATATGATATTTATACTTGCACTTATTAAACTATTATAAATCTAAATGAATTGCACTTTACATTTTTAAGAAATACATTTTTTTTAAATACACAACGTAGCTATGTGACACTATTAAAACTCATATATGCAGATTGATATATTTATAATTTGCCACCAAATACTCAAAAACTTTGAATTTTCTGACAGTTATTTCATGGTTCAGGCTTTAAAGAGTTAACTAAGCCAAAAATAATCAAGAAAATGTCTTAATATAGTTTTGCATGTTAAGCAAACTCATCTTTTGCTGTACATGAACGAGGAGAATGAACAGATGCAATATACATGAGAGATTATGTTGTGAATTGGAATTCAGTTTCATAAATAAAGGCCTGCTGTTGCAGTTGCCTTTCATACTCCAGTATAGGGGGCAGCATTGTGTGACAATATCCTTTCAGACAAAGGACCCCCAGCCATCCTGCTGAGGCTGAGCTGTCATCAGCTGTGAATGAAGAATGAGTGACTCACCAGAGAAGCAAATTTATATATTGCTCAGTTATGTTCACTGATATTCTCAGTATTCACAAAGTGTTGGGAGATTAGACTATATGCAGCGGAGCACTGCATAACGTATGTGATGTGTGCAAGTGTACGCACTTCAGACTGCACAGGCAAGTGAACAACCCACTTCTTTTTGTGTGAGGAGAACAAAGAAGAAATGCTTGACTGTTTTATAGTCAGCTTATCTTCATGGTATCTTAGGATGTTAAAAAGCACAAACCTGATGCGACATGCCAGATAAACACCAGCCTCTGTCATCAGTGAAGGGTATTTTATTTGCTGAATGGCCAATGACAGCAGGTAAAACTCATATGATGGCTAATACTATGTAACTATGCATCTTCACTCATTTAAGAGCCTTTCAGTGATTCAGTTTCAACTAGCACATCAATTCTTGTTATTGCTTCAGCTTAAACTTCAAACTGAATGTTTCAGATGTAGCACTCTACTGTATTTTAATGTGAATACACAAGTATAAGTGTAAACAAGAACTTTAGCTAAACTACTTAGCTGAGCCAAGACTAAATGGTGGAAACAGAGGTAAATAGCTAACAGTTCCCTAGATTAATTTTTGCATTGTTCCGCCTTTGTCTTCTGAGCTCTTATAACATATTTACCAAAATGTTGAACTACGACCTTAACATTATCTCCGACCTTCACTCAGAGTCTTACCTGGGTAATTGTGGACCAGGGTTGGGGACACCCCTCTGTAGGAGCCCCCACTGCTCTCGCACATTGCCAGGTAGGGTGGATAGGAGGAGTGCTGGTACTGAATGTAGGGCTGCTGAGGGGTCATTGGAGGAGAAACTGCCGCCCGGGCACTTTGTGACTCCTCAGACAGCCCTCCCATTGGCTCCTGGCCCTGATCATCCAGCCCTTCCAGCCTGTCTGAATCCTCCGTGTCGATGGCAGGCGGGAGATCGTGCGATGCATGGACCCTGGCTTTTTTAGCATCTGCACCCACAACTCCTCCTCTTTCTCCTCCACCTCCTCCTCCTGAAGTCATCTTGGCTCCGGCAGGCTCCATGGTAGCTCCCCATTCTTTTCCACTGTCTGATTCGCCCTCCTCAGCCTCCTCCCCATGCTGACTCTGTAGCTCTGAGTATTTGCTGTGAGCGAGGCGGTGAGCCCAGGTGTGGCCGTCTGAGGGCTAGATCGATGGGGACAAGTGTTGGTGCTACTTGCAGTGTTTCCCCTATAATTCTTTGTTAACAGTGGTGGGTGGGAGTCATTTTGGGGTTGGTTCAACTCCAGTCCACGTCTGTCCCAGTTTGTGTTTACACGGCTAGTCGAAGGGCTAAAACTAAATGCCTTTTTTTGGATTAAGTCTAAATGTTATCTCTTTGTCTCTTGGGATTTTTGGAGGAAAAGCAAAGCAAATTTATGACTTTCATTGCACATTTTCTTTTTAACAGGGGTGGAGAATTTCTTGTTGCGGCGGCCCACCGCTGCTGAATGACTATAGAGGAAACACTGAGTGAACAGAGCCATAGACAGACCATCTATCACTGGCTCTGGGTGTGATGTTGATGAAGGATGACGACGTTTCAACAGCAGGCGGCCATTCAGAAGTGGGATGTGAAGACTGTGGCGTCCCTCTCAATGACATGAATCAAGACACGTCTCACACATGATCAAGTGCAGAATTTAGGCCAAGAAAAAAAAGAACCTACCCTCCCCAACGCAGCTTTCGCTCAATTTGTACAGCCTTTGTTTGTTTGTTTTTTCTTTTTTACATCAGCATGGCTAGAGTCAGCGATTAATCGCATTGTGAGAAGACATGGGTTACAAATCTGTACAAGCTTATGGGTTAGAAAGGGTTTTTTTAGCTTCTTTACAGCTAAGGTGGTAATTCTCTCTCTAAACATCAAAATCGTTTGCCTCCATCAAATCAAACAATTTTGAACGAAGTAGCATGTTAAAGTAGAGCTACACCACCACAGAAGCCACATGGTTTTTTTTTATTAGCACCTATTGGTTTAGCTGTACACACTGTGTGATTAATCTCTTTGTGACACTCAACAGCAGTCATTAAAGCACACCAACAACACCATCAGCGGCGGCGGCAGGTTATAGACACAGGGAGAAACTTACACTGGAAAAGGAAACATTTGAGTCCAGATCTGTCTGACTGTTTGGGTTGTGGAGTGATGAAGAAGAGGAAGAGGAGGGTGACTTGATGTCATCACAGTCTTTCATTGAGACCTGGTGCTGGTCCACCATGCCACCGTGCACTGCCTTTATGCCCAGGCTCTGTCCCCTTTCTCCCCTCTCACTCATCTCTACATAGGACAGGACAGGTTTGGGACAGCAACCTTTAGCACCGTCTGGACCTTTACCTAGCATGGGTCCACCAGCTGAACACCCAACCATATGTTTAACTTCCTCACTGTCTCTCACAGTCTGTGCCCTCTGCTTGGCACTGGATGTCTGGTCACAGCATTTGGAAGATAATAACAGTTTTTGGTCCATGTACAGTCCCCTTGAATACTGGCCATAATATAGGGACTGGGCCAAAGCTGTCTGGGTCTGACTCATAGCCAGCTGTAGCTGAGACTGAGGTGGTCCGTCACCTTTCTTGGAATCAGAGAACTCGTGGGAGGAGTTTTTATCATCCTCTTTCATCTCTTCTTTTCTGTCTTTCCCCTTGCAGTCGTGGGCTGAGCTTTTGTGGAAAGTCATGTTGCTGCTGTTCTGCCTATCTGACTGCATGTATCCTGACAGGTAGTAGGGCTCATAACTGTGGTAGTACGGGGACTGAGGGTCTTTTGATGACGGGGTGCATGCTGTGGGTGGAGTTTTACCAGAGTTACTATGGTTGCTGTTGGAGCTCACCTCGGAAGAAGTTGAGGAGCCAGACTTGGATCTGATTCCATCTGACCGACATTCGGAAGATCCCCCATCATCTGCAGCATCTGAGATGTCAGAGTAGGCGGGACTGTTATTCTTGCTGCTGCTGTCTGCTGTACCCAGGCAACTACCACTTGCATCAAGGCGTGATGAGCTACCAATAGAGGGACTGGGGGCATTGTCAGTAAAGGTGTAGACCTTGTCGGCCTCAGCACGAATACTGGCCATCCTGCTTTCTTGGCTCTCACTGAGTCCATTCATTACATCCTGCTTGCTGAGGTGTTCCTTTAGAAGGCTTCCAGAATTCTCTTTCACCCCAATTTTAGACCCAACACCATCATCCATTTTTATTCCACTGCTGTCTCCATTAGGTGTTCTCACTGCATCTTTGTTATGTTTGTCTTTAAGTCTCCGCTTTTCTTTTTTCCTGGTCTCCTTGCAGGTGACCAGCGTAGCTTTGACCAGGCTTGGCTCTACAACAATGCTTAACTTTGGTTTGATGGGTTTCAAAGGAAGATTTTTACTAGTGAGGCCTACAGCTGCCATAGGAGATGGCTGCTGTGAGTTAACAGCATCTGCTGTGCTGGATGGATATGTTGTGTTGGGTATGGCGATAAGTTTAGGGGGAGCAGGGGCTGGAGCAATTGGCCGGTTGGTCCTTGACTTGGACAGCTTCTCTACCTTCCCGTTGGCCTTCTTGCCCTTATCACAGGCACTTCCCTTTTTCTCGATCAAACCTTCAGCTTCCAGTTTGGGCATCTCGACTGAGGAGTTCCTGTCTGGGACCATGCAGTTCTCCAGAACCACAGTCATGTTAGATATGATTGGCAGATTGCTAAGGTCATCAATTAGACCATCTTTTAGCAGTGAGGTTCTTCTGGTTTTGGAGTTGGCTGTGGGGCTGTGGTCGGTACTGAGAAGAAGTCGTCTGTTTTTAGGTGACCCCACTGTGGTCACCTTATACAGAGGAGCATTTTTCTTTGAGGAGCTGTTGGTATTAGTGCTGTTGTTTGTCTCTGAGAGGTCATATGTCATGTTGCTGATGCTGTCCTCGCAGTCTGATAGCCGTTCTTCGCTCTCCCCATCCTTCATGGGTTCCAGTTCAGGCTTCCGCTGCTCCTCAACCTCCAGGTGTGCATGCGTCTGGTGGTAGCGCAGGCCATTGATGTGCTTATAGCGCTTAGTGCAGTTTGGGTGGGGGCAGTCAATGAGGATGGGTGGTGGTGGTGATGAAGCACAGCCTCCTCCTGGATCCATAAACGATGGGTCAGATTTACCCTGTGGAGTGGACGGGGCGCTTCGGGATTTTGCACGAATCCTCTTCCCATTGCCATTTTTAACGTCATCTGAGGAGACCAGGCTGAGATCCAAGTCAGATGGTGGCTTGTTCTTTCGCTTCCCAGATGAGAGAGAGGCTGGTTTCACTTCCTCCACAGTGAAGAAAGAAGGAGGTGCTCGGCAGTTGCTGTTGATGAGGTTAAGACTGCCTCTTCTTCCTTTGCTGTGGATAGGTGCAGCTGTTCCGGCCACACCACCTCCGCGGCTCCTGTGCTGAGACAGACCACGGACTTTGGCAGCAGGGGTCGGCTCTACACAAGGTCGATCGGCCATGGCAATTCGCATACGCTTTCCCCGGCCACGACCACCTGGTAACTCAGGGTCACTGGAGGGTGATTCACAAAACCTAGACAGAGGAGGAGAAAAACAATGAACTAAGTAAATTCCCTTTGATCAAATAACAGTCATACTAATCAATTAATCAAAAGCCCTTGATTAATTGATCATCTTTAAGTGTGACTAACTCTACAAAAGCAGAGTTTCTGACAATTTTGAGGTGGGTAATAACACAATTCAATTGAGAAAAGACTTCTACAGCTGATCTTAGATCTTTGAGAACGAACAGTTATTGCCCATAAATCTGGAAACGGTTAAAAGGCCATTCCCAAACAATTTGAGGCCCATCATTCTACCATAAGAAAGATTGTTCACAAATGGAAAAACATTCCTGGGAAAGTCCCAAAGAAGGATGTTCCAGCAAATTCACCCTAAGATCAGACAATGTAATACTGCCTAAAGACAAGAGCTACTTCTACAGGTCTCTGTTAACATGTTAAATAATCAAGGTGTTATATTGGTCAACTCAAAGTCCAGACTGTGACAAGTCTGAAATGCTCTGAACTTTAAGACCTCAAATAACTGAAGCCACGATGTAAAAAAAAGAGTGGGACAAAATTTTTAGACAGTCATGTGAAAGACTGATAAAAGGACTTCTGGTTGACTTGTCCCAAAGTTCAAATCATTTGACTGGAGTAATCTTGGGCATGTTAAGTACAACAAAAAAATATAGTGTCAAGTAATAAATCAGATAAGACATGTGAGAGGACAGCGTGCACTTCCAAAAACAACCCACTCTGATGCCACAAAATACATAAAAATAATTAAACTCATTCTGCTCTGCGAAAGCAGCCTTTGTGTGAGTTAGAGAGGGAAGGTTATCCAGAAGGTAACTCTTTAAGTTCTGAATAATAGACAAACAGAAATAGGAGAATGAGCGGGGGATTGGGCAACTTAGAAAGTAACTGTGGAAAGTGCAATTTGGGTTAGTTAATTTAGTAAGAAACTCTTTCAACATTGTACTTCCAAACAGTTTGCTTTGATTTTACTCTTCCACACAAGGAAATATGCTTCGAAAGTGAGAAAAGAAATTGCTTAAAGATGACGGCTGTGCTGTGATTTTGGCTCCAATAACATGTAAAATAATGAGACACAACAAGGTTTCTTACTTTTTTCTCTCTCGTACTGTGCTTACTAATGAGGATGAGGAGAGGTTGTCCTCTGATTGTTGGTGTTTTCCATCTAATACTGTAGGGTCTTTACCCTACAACACTGACTTGAGGTGACTGTTGTTGTAAACTAGCGCTATTAAACAAAACTGAATGAACTGAATGCTATTCAGGACAGCCCTAGTGTTGTTGTATTTGTAGAATATGTATTCCATTATTTATTGTTGAGGTCATGACATGTTCCTTAAATCCTGAGCTGAAAACAAGATTCTCTTTTTCATGTCCATGCTTTTGTTCCTGAAAGGTTTTCATTTTTTATACCAAGAACAGCTTGTTCATATCGTTACCCAAACTGAACTCCAGAATCAGACAGAGACCCCATGAGATAACATATTACCATTCAAGGCTCATCTGAACCAATTTACCCAGTCGTCAGGCATAAAAATCGACTTTTTTCTGTACAAAGCCTGCTCCTCTTTTGATAACATAAAAAAATCCTGTACAATCCACAGTTATCTCTGTATTTGATATGGAGACATTTTGTATTCACTTGCCGTCCCTTCTACTTTGAAGTCTTTTGATGCTGTTTACCTCGGTGCCTAGCATCTTAACACTGGAGATGCTTTTCCACACTCGGATATTGTTATTCATATCAAAAACCTGTCTGCTGTGATGAGAAAAATGCCTCCCTTTATGTTTATCCGCAGTGTAAAGCTTGGCTTTAGACGCCGGACTCTGAACCTTGCATCGGGGCTGGCCTTCTAATGCATTAATTATGACACGTTATCACAGGACTGATTTGTGTTAAATACCCAGTGAATAAATTCTGACCTTGGAAAAAGAGTTTTGGGTATTAATCACCTTATTAATGGAACGGACTGCAGAGCACGTTGAGACTAGACTTTCTCGTCTCCCTCTGTGATTTTAAAACGATGATATCTCCCATTTTCTGTGATGTTTGTAATTGCTTTTTTCTCCATCAGTGTGTCCCTGAATGTCACAGAAGCAGCCGGAACATGCAACTGAAATTTTATGTATTTTCCTTTGACATTTCAAGGATGTCTCTTCTATTTAAAACGTGTTTTTTAATCAACTGAGTGATGATGCTTTCCGACCACTCAACTTTTTAATAATCTGAAACTTATTTTTGATATTTCATCCAATTTTAGTTAAATCTTTCAGCTGCGTTTTCACTCAAAAATGGATGAATCAATCATAGAAGAGGAAGGGTTTTATTCCACTGAATTATATAACAAAACCCGCATTTGGTCACCATTGACAGACGTCCACACTGATGAGAACCCGAATGAATTTGGTGCCCGTTTTCTGAGATTAAGCAGTAATTGCCATGACAACAATCATTTACATACAGGGCCGATAATTGAGAGGTTTCATCGGAGCGAGGAGGGACTGTCACATTTTCCACTCAGCAATTACAAAAACCACTCATCGTTTATGAAACAGTTGAGATGTAGAGTGGAGAGTGTTTTTGTTAAAGCTCATCACAACAGCTGACAGCCCCAAAGCCAATTGAGCCTTTTTATCATTTTAGCAACATTAAAGCACTTTGAAGAAATAGGTGCTCTTTCCAGTTAATCAAATAAACAATCAGCAGCAAATAAAAGCCAATAAGAATAACAATAAAATGATAAAACAAAACGCGGTGGATCAAACAGGGAAATAAACCAGGAAGCAGTATGCCCTTAAGTGTGTTTACAGTGGGAATATGAATTGCTTGGGGCCTGATTTCAACAGTAAATGTCTGAGAGCTTATAAGAGAAACACACTGCAAAGCTCACAACCCTGCTTAGCAAACCAAATTGATGTTTTGAAAACCGAAATTCATACTAAACGACTGCTATAACCTTCAGCGCAGAGAAAAAAAACTGCTGCAAAAACCTCCTGGTGACTGTATTAAGCACCACATTAGCAGGCAAGGCTCTCTATTTAATCTTTAATAATACCTTTCTTTTTTGTCTAAGTGAAAGTGAAAGACAGATCAAAATGAGCTTCCACCTAAAGATCTGACTTAAGGAACCATCTTTTAGAAACTTAAAGTAAAGAAGGTCCAACACATTTTTCATTGATTAGTTTTTTCTTTGTCTGTCTGTCTTTTTTTTTTTGGCCTAGACTACTAAAACTTTTCTCTGGAAAAATCAATTCACTGCCATTGCAAACAACCCACACAATGCACTGTGGCGTGGGACCAGTACCAAACTGAAGTGTAAAATTTAATGTGATATAAGTACTGGAAAGGAGAATGGCCTGACATGATTTATAGCGGTCAGCAGCTCCAACCAAACCTCCCAGTTGATTTGTCTGAGCTCCAATAGTCTTGTGTGTTTCAGTGTGAGTAAAGTTTGTCTTACATGTTAGAGGAAGACTCGACACCAGAGCATATGAACTTTGACAGGGGGACATCAACTCACTTTGCTATTTCATTAAAACACTCCCACACACAGCAAATAGATACACATGACTACTATCATTACTGTTGTTATGGATAAATATGCTACTTGAAAGCACATCACAAACAAACGCACACAGTATGCTCATACAGAAATGTATCCACAGACACAAAGTGCAAAATATCTCTCTTAGACTGCAAAGTGTAGAAAGCAGGGGATACATTTTCTCACAGACACAGTTAGTGTCTGTGAGTGCAGAATATTCTCAACATGTTTCTATTTGTTTTGCAATTGTTAAGTGATATGATGCTTCAGAGCTAGCCTCACAAGCTGATGAATGATCTCTTCTTAGCTTCGAAGCAATAAGAGGGGTGCATCTCAAAATCTCTTGCCTAGAACCATCTGCTCCAAAGTCAGCGTCCTCCTCAGTCATGCTGGTTAGCGCTGTCGCTGCAAAAACACTAAGCTGTTAACTGAATAACTTGAGCTGCAGCAACTGCTTTTCTCCTGTAATTGAGCACTCAATGCACTTTATGCAACAGGCCTAATTCACCCAAGCACTTTTTTTTCCACACTTAAGTGCGTTCTATCTAACATTCACACACATTCGCACTCCAGAGAGCAACTTGTTGTTCAGTATCTTGCCCAGAAGCGCTTTGGCATGCAGAGTGGAGCAGCCAGGCATTAAACCACCAACCTTCCAGCCTGCTCTACCTCCTGAGCAACAGTCACCTCGTAACGTAGATCAGCAGAATTTTGCTGAAGGAGCACAGTGACCTTTTCGGCTGGGCCTGGACCCCAAAAGCCTGTCTACAGTGCTGGATAGAGGCAAGGAAAGAAAGTAAATAGTAAATGTTACCTTGGAGGAGCCCAGTCGTGTTTGGTGCAGTCTAACAGAGTTCCCACGTAGGTTCTCTTCCTCCACGTCACATTCACCACCAGCACACCTGTCAGCCGCAGAAGAAAGGGACGGCAGTCAGCACTGGATTCACTGACAAGCCTATATATCAGAGTTTGGCATAGAGTTCAGAACACAAACCCCCCCACTCAGCATCCTAGATAAAAATAATCGTTTGGCCCAAAAGTGTCTCACATCTGCAGTTTTCTTTGGACCACATTTGGCTTTGATTAACTGCACTGGCTCAGGGAGATACTTGTTGCCTCGACTCAGCCACAGTTACACTTTACACATGCCAGATGTTCGGTCTGTTGTGACACACCACGATTGTCACAACCCATGTTACTACGTTATGCTCGCCTCATTACTGTTGGCCCACACACAACAAGTGCTGTAACTAAGTTGTACTTGCCAAAACGAGTCCAGATCAAGCCCAGATGTGACTGGAACGAAGGCTTTAATTTACAAGGGTGTTCAGCTACAACGCTGTTCTGAAATATACACACTCACATGCACACATTTAGAGGAAATAAGATCTCAAAAGTGATTTTTATACAGATATTTGACATATCAAACAGTGACACAGGTGTGTTAAAAGATCTGCTGAAGTGATTTTACAGCATATCAACTGTGTCTGAAAGAAGCGTTCACCTTTTTTCACCCTTTTCCAGGCCCTCTGTGGAGCCACGGAAATTCTCATTTTTCTGTTCTGGCTTTTATCTAAAGACGAACGTGTAATGAATGATGAAACAATAAAATGGAGCAGACCGCATTTTAGAGGAGAGAAAAATCGCTGCGATGAGCAGACATCTGAGAACAGCAGCAGTTAATAGTGTGGAAATAAAAAGCCGTGGCAACCTGAAGGACGGAGTTCATGCTTTTAAGAATTGTTTTCAAAGTGCTTCACGTTGTTTTTCTACAGCCTGTGAAATCACTCGGTCTGATATTACTCAGGAACATCCTCGGAGGAAAAATACAGTCTTACATTCTTGTCAGGTTTTTGTATGGAAGAAATATTTAGTCTTCAAGGTTTAAACTCTAATCTGCAGACGCTTTAGCCATCTGAAATAAATGCCTCTCTCTTCTCTCTCGCTCCCAGACTGACATTTGAAAACCATTAACCTCCGTTTTGTGATGCGCCAGCGGCAACGCCAGGCAAATCAAATTTTGGATGCATTACAGCTTTAAAACGAGGCTTGACTGCAACACACGACTCCCCGCTCTTCAATTATGTCTGATAGCCGCCACCTTCACAGAACACTCTCACAGATAAATGAGAGGCAGGAAACACAGCCAAGAAGGTGGATGTGATCAGGCAGAGGCCCTAAAATCTCCAGTTAAAATCTCCACTTAATGAACTGGATGGATTTCATTAGTCAAGAACTTAACCCTCATAATTTCCACTTTAAATACTCCAACAAGGCTTTGATCAACTGTATTTTCTACTTTGTTCAGCCAGGTCCTGTCTCATTTTCATGCCAAACTGGAAAAGGAATGTTTAGGAATGCAGGAACGTTTAAAAACACGAGAAGGTCTGACGTGTAAAATGAAACAGATTAGAGTTATCGAACCCATTAACTCGTTGGTAATAAAAGTCAGATTTCCTCAGGTTGTATCCTCCAATTTAAGCAGCTTTCAAATGACAAATTCAGTGGTTTTATCAGAGGTTGTTCGACTGACTACTACACCAAATTACTTTTCAAGCATTTTTAGTGTTGCAGACAAACATCCAATGCTGCAATAAAAAGCTCACTGTTTTGCTAAAGCTGTAGTGTGCCTCCATCATCTCGATCATGCAGTATAAGGCAGTCATAAAAAACGGTCTTCTCATCTTGACATTCAGATGACTATGAACACGTTTATCTTCTTTCTATCTTCTTGTGTTCACACTGTGCAGTTGGATTCAAAGCAATAAAAGTGAGCACATCAACGGAAGATCAATACATCAAGGAGCACTCAGACTCCAATCAGCAGAAGTCCTGTGAGAGAAAGCTCTCTAGACATGGTCTCAGAGTCTCTAAATGACTTCTTAGGAGAGCAAACGCTCAGATTTGGCTCAGATGCAGCTGATTTCACAGTGAGCAATGGAAAAAAGACATCAGAGCATGACCAATACAGGGGTTTTAAGACTGATTCTTTTTTCTTTCAGACACATGAAACAGATTTCCCTAAAACTTTAATGCATTGGTGTCCAAACCCAGGCCTCGAGGGCCGGTGTCCTGCAGGTTTTACATGTGTCCTTGATCCATCACAGCTGATTTGAATGGCTAAATTACCTCCTCAACATGTCTTGAAGTTCTCCAGAGGCCTGGTAATGAACTAATCATTTGATTCCGGTGTGTAGACCCAGGGTGAGATCTAAAACCTGCAGGACGTTACAGAGTGCCCTCTGGTGGACAAACTATCAAATGTTAACACATCTAAAATGGCTGAAGGGTGTTTCTCTTCTCCTTTTTTTTACTTTTTATTTTTATTTACACATAAAAGTGAGGAACCTTCTAATGGCCAGCAGAACATTGTGGAAACGATCAAACATCCCTGCTACCACTGTGTCGCTGAAAGTCTCCAATGGTTCTTCCTTTTCTTGTTTTGCTGAGCGATAGAGCGTCCTCCCTTTCTGCAACTGCTCTACTGAAGGTAGGCCAGGTTGACAGACATAGCTGTGACATAACTCTGGACTCTCTGTGAAGTAATGGGACTGACCTGGGTCTGTGAGCACCAACTCCCAGGGATGAGACGGACTGGAGAATGCTGTATGCGAGCAACTGAGTATGGACATCAGTCAGCAAAATACAAACATCCACATGCCTGCCCAAATTGGCTACATTGCTGTACAGGCAATGTGTAATGTATGCAGGAAATATGAGCAAACAAAAGGTCAACTACCAGAAAAACTGTGCAAAGCTCGCTCCCACTTCTCGGGTTCAACTCGGCATGGAAGTGGACTGTGTGTTCTACAAGCTGGGCAGCTAAGCTGAGCACTGGAGTGATGCGTAAGATGCATGTTACATGCAGATTTCACAGAGACTCAGAAAAGTCCTTTGGGGAGTCAACGTAGCTATCTGTGACAGCTGGGATAGACTCCACGACCCTCACAACCATGAGCTGGAGGATGGATGGATGGATTTTTCATTTATCAGCTGTTACAAATGACAATACCGACGTTTCTCCACAGTCACTTGGAATCAAGCCCACTGAAATAAGGTGTATATAAGAGATGGTTTAGCAATAAGAGTTAAAAGATGGAAAAACAGTGGTCAGCAGGGGCCAATTCCTCTGGTTAAAAAAACAGAAAAACAAAAACTGAATTTATAGACGAAAATAATCCCACTGCTTCTGATATGTAAACACTATCCCGATGATTTTTTTTATGTCAGTGACGAGTTTCAAGTCTTATTGAACACTGAAAGGTTCGTATTCATGTAACGCAGTCTGTTATCCGTGCAGCATAATGACACTGAAACTAGTTTTCGACTGCCAGCTGAGATTCTTTCTCTGCAGTCTTGAGCCTCAAATGGAGGTAATGCAAGTACAGATGCTCCCCGAGGACTGGAAACAAACCACTGCAAATATGTGAGAAACTGCTTGGTGAGTGCATTCCTCGGTATGCCTCTGTATCTTCTGAGACTATAAAGGTTTGGATATAGCTGTAAATAAAATCCTTTCTTGATTCTGTTCAGTCACTAAAAGTTCATTTAGAGGCCAGGTGTGGGTTTTTGAAAGCTGTGTAAGGCCCAGGGGTGCAGCTGCATAAAGCTCTCACCAGTAAAGCAGCTTTTTAAATCATCAGAGTTATAAAGCTACATATACACATGGCTCCGCTGCGTAAAAGTCAATATTTGTAGAACTGCAGGACAACATGTATAAGCCTCATTTAAATTCTCATCACAAATGTACACAAACAGCCCCAAAACAACATGGTTTGAGGGCACATCACCACTCATTAGTTGTGTTAGTGAGAAAAAGGGCCAAGAAGACATGCAATTTAACCAATTTGCAACACTGACAACTCTCTTCAACAGCAGAACACAGTTATTTTATCATAATTATCCAAATGTAACATCAGAATCGTGCTCAATAATACATTTATGAAGCATATCCTGAAATAGGCTCAGCAGATGAGACTCAAATTAAAGAAAAAATGACTAAAATGTAAAGAACTGGTCCAGTGTTTGATATGCTCCCACCTGACTAAACTGTCACTGGCTGGACAACTGGCAATTTTACATTCACAATAAAAAACGCACAGCAGGACCGATCCATTACTGGCAGCAGGAGGTATTTTCACATAACTGACTTCTGGCTTAATTATATTTAAATTTACTGAACTTACTGAACAAACTAATTGACGCCATTTCAAAGACGCCAACAAGATGTGTGTAAGCTTCACAGTTTTCAAATCACAGCTGTCAACAAGGAACATTACGTAAAAACACAGTCTTACACCTGCACTCTTTTAAGTGGCCAACAGGGGGCGTTTCCTGTGGATGCAGATATTAGCCTGGTGGCATAAAGGCTACGTCCACACGTACCCGGGTATTTTTGAAAACGCAGATTTTTCTATGCGTTTGCACCTTTCGTCCACACATAAACGCCGTTTTCGGTCACTGAAAACGGAGATTTTTAAAAACTCCGGCCAGGGTGGATATTTTTGAAAACTCCGTTTTTGCATTTACGTGTGGACGAGAAAAACTGAGAAAACGCAGAAAACGCAGAGTCAAAGGTGTGCGCCTTTTTTGACGTCACACTGTGCGCCACGTTATTGTTTCGGTGAAATGAATTTCTACAATACTATTACTGTTAATTGTACTCTCTGCAGTGTTTAAATGCTTACATATACACACACAGTTACTGTCCCTCCACACATACGACTCGGTTCTGCTTCTATGCCCCATCCTTGTTTACTATTTCCCACCGAGGCTTCTAGACTTCTGATTGGCCAACATTTCTACACGGTTAGAAATATATCACCACCTGTTGCTTTGACATGTTCCTAGCAGCGTTTTCCTTCATTTCTGCGTTTACGTGTGGACGGGATTATTTTTTAAAACGAAAACGGAAAATCTCCGTTTTCAAAAATACCCGTGTACATGTGGACGTAGCCAAAGGCTATAGGAAAATGACCCTTTGGCTTTCCCTGATTAATGACCACATTAAAAATATTCCCAATAAGTTTATGTCCTCAGTCGCTAGTTTTAGTTAAATAAGTTTTATTTAACACAGCACAATGTTTATTTATAAATTAGGGAACCCGTTATAGTCAAAATGGAGCATAAAGCAGGGTATGCTGTACCACATGACTGACAGGTAGCTGTTGCATTAGCGTGAAGTGGTCCTTGTTTTCTCAGTCAGATCCACCTCTAGTTTGTCACATCTGGCTTCAAAACACCAAAATAGCAGTGCCAAAGGGACTTTTCAAATGTGCAATATCACAGAGGCTATTTTTATCGTCTTTAATACAGTCTGTGGTAAATAAAGCAGCTACAAGCTGGATGTGACGCCCTCTCTAAATGGAAAAATGGCTCAGAGACTTTTGCTATGATTTTACTGAAACAACTGAAAGGCACTTTGAGTTCACGTTTCATTTCTTTTTTAAATGCCGCATAAATAAAATTGACTGAACTTGACTGAGATATTCATCATACAAAAATTAAGCTCATAAATGAACCTTTTGGGATGAAATTTTAAAGATATCTGTGTAAGCTGTAAAACAATACCACAAGACATTATTTTTCTATCAGGTTTTGTCTTATTTTACCTGCAGGGTGCATCCTCGCTGCTCATCATTCTTTTATAAATACCGGTTTATGCGTTATATAAATGGCATTTGCATGATTTTTGTGCGTATGCATCATTTATACATCTGGCCCCTGGTGTGCAGCTGAGGAGCACTGATTAAAGCGAGCCGTGCGCAAAGACAAGAATGTGGCGTTCAAGCCAAATTTCAAAATAAAAAGTCAGAGGGTCTCTGACAGCTGGTCTGACTAATAAGACAGCTGAGATGATGAGGTCAATACAGGGAGGTTGACGCATACTGTGTACAAAGAAAGGGTTTTGTTTGACTTAAAAACATAAACAGACATTTTAAACTGGCTTTCCTGTAAATCAGTATATGTCTGTAATGTGCAGGCTGCGGTCCTCGGAGTCAAGAAACAGCCGTGATGAGCTGGTTTGGTAATTTGTAACTTTAAATAGCAGAAGCAAGAATCTCAGATACTCATCACAATACAGTGATGATGCGACTGTATCACAATATAGTGACTCAGTACATTATAAGACAGTCAGTCAGCTACATACAGTGATACAATGAGTCAGATTGGAAGAGGAATCTGTTTGAAATGCCAAATTCCACAAATCTCCAGATGATTGGATGGATTCAGCTCTCAAGTACTCAGCGCAAACAAAAGCATGAAGTCATTAGCATGAAGTCAATGAACAGAAGCAACCACGATGCACCCGATGGGCCAACGTTAGCACTGATGACTTATAGATCCTTGGTGTGGATCTTGCAATCCTCATCAGGATCACCTACAGTAGAAACACGTCTCACATCAAGTCTACACATACACTGCAAGAGACCTGATGATGATGATGAATGGAGGAGTAAGCAATACGATACTGCTGCATCAACATTTTGTACCGCTCCTGATAACCAATAAAAGAAATATTGCAAATACTTTCATGATCTCAAAGGAAAACAAAAGATTATCATCTTTTTTAAAAACATATCTAAAAAAGCTAATGTCCCTTCTAGTTTAATCTTTCATAAATTTCTTGATATCTTATTGCAGGCCCACATGGATGTGAAAAATCTACTTCTTCAGTGCTGCATTGCTTGCAATAAAGAAATGAGCAATAAAGTAATAGAACAAGTCAAGCAGACAGTAAAACAAACTGACGGTTAAATAATAGTTGCACAAGGACAAGGATAAAAGGGTACAAGATGTAGGATGAAGTAGATGAAATATGTAGAAACAAAGTCCAAAGTGCAGCAGTGGAGGTTTTCCTCTTCACTCTCGTGCCCCCTGAAGCCTCGCTCGGGCTGAAACGTGACAGCGTTTCTATTTTTAGTCAGCAAGTCTCTTCTTGGGAAGAAGCCAAAACACTCAATAGGTCGTCAGTTTGTGTCTCGCTGTCATGAACGTGGGCGTTTGTGCTGCTATTAGAGAACCCGTGTGGCATTCAGGATCCCTCAAAGTCTGTTTCTAACACTTATTGAAATAAACGCCCTGACTCAATTTTACTGCTTCACAGAGGCTTCGCACAAACAAGCAACCACTTTTTAAAAGAGAGTGAGCAATGGCTGAGTAGTGCTTGAACTAAACGCCCCTGAATTCAAGCACCTCTATCTGAGGGACTTCAGGGTTTGTTTGTTATGAGTCAGGGAAAAAGAAAATGTTCTCCGCATTGTGCGCCCTCTCTTTATCCTCTGCACTGCAGAAAATAACAACATCTTAATGGAGAAATTAAAAATGAATGTCTTTCCCTCATTCACACGTACTCTGCATTGACTCTCTGTTCATTTTCTCCCTCGCAGTCTGAACCTGCATCTGCTTTTGCTGTGAAACGAAATGAAAAAAGATGCTCGAGCTGCACTGCTGCATCCAAATGTGACATCCACACTGCACTGAGTGCAGTTTAAGTGTCTGTCGAGGCTGTCAGAATCACCCAGCTCTGCCTCGCCTGTGTTTGTGTCGCTGCTGCTTCATATTTTTCTGCTGATTTTCTCTAAGCTCTCGGCAAGCATCCCCTGACTTCTCCTCTGCAGCTGTGTGAGCACTGTCAACAGCAATCCTTAAACCTGAGCCAGTCACAGTCACTGAAGTCCACAGAATCACATGTATTTAGCAATAAAATGTGCACTTTCTCATTTAAGTGCTGGTAAATTAATGTGATTAATTACTGCTTCATGAGATTTTGGAGGGGAATTTTTGAGAGAATGAGGAATTATGTATCAAGTCAGATTTGTCAGGAGGTTATTAGAATGGATGGCAGACAAGAAGGTTCAGAGTCCTATATGTGTAATTGCTTAGTCAGCAAAAGCAGCTTAGATAAGGTTAAAGAATAACAGTGCTAATAAAGTTGTATCAAAACAGTGCCCCTGTGATGGACACTGCGTCTCCTCCAGTGCTTCCAAACAATGATCCATTACTTGATTTTTATTTTTGGTATCTGAAGAACATTGCAGGAGAGCAAACCTGTCAAGCAAAGATTGCGATGCCACAGTTCAGATCATTTCCTCTGAATGTCCCCCTATAGACACCTCAGGATGTTACAGTAAAACTTTGCTTTGACAGCCTCATCCTGAGGGGCGAATTAACTGTGTAGGATCCCTTGAATGCTGAAAAAATGATGAGTATTATCCTGGTCTCACTTATCACCTGACACATTGCCTCCAGGCTTGGAAACTGTGGATTCTCCCACTACAAACTGCTCGGCTGTAGCTGAAGACTAAGCTCATCACTTGACGATCTTCCACATGAAATTCGGATCAGTTTGAAACGGAAGTTGAGCTATCCAAAAATAGCAGCTGAACTGAAAACGATCTAGGGTGTATGAAAACATGACCTTAAACTGGAATTTAAATCTTATTAGGGGGTTTTCTTATAGGCCTTTTCCACTAGTAACTACTCGGGTCGGCTCAACATGGCTGCACTCAATTTTTAGGGTTTTCAATGAGGTGGCCGTACCTGGTATCAGATACTTTCTAATACCAACTCTGCCGGGGTTCCAAGCGATCTGATCCAAAATGTGATGTCAGCAGGTTAGTCAGTGGTGCCACTTGATGAGTCATGAGAGTGCCTCTTTCACGAAAATCGAAACCGCCATTTTTCTAACCTGGCAACAAGGGAAATGACTACACAAAGACAACACCGTAGTCCTCAAGTCTTATAAAAAGCCATACACTGAGCAGCAGGTATATCGCCCCATTGTTGTGGTGTTCAGTTCACATCCGAACGATCACAGGACTTTCATGATCGTGTTGCTACAATGACTCCACGCACATTAGGGGGTACTCGATCATAATGGAAACGACCAAAACCAAGTTGAGTCGAGCCAAGTAGGTACTAGTGGAAAAGGGCTATAAGACTTGGGATGAGGAGCTTGGCTATCTGAAGGGATAATGCCTCATGGCCACCTCCCTTTGGAAGTTTTCCGGGCATAACTTATGGGATGAGTCCCTGGGGCAGAACCAGAATTTACTGGAGAGATTTCACATCTCAATTGGCATGGGAATGACTTGGGATCTGCCAGGAGGAACTGGAAAGTGTTTCTGGGGAAAAAGATGTTTGGAACACCCTACTTAGCTTGCTGCGACTGTGACCAGACTTTGGATAAATGGATAAATGGATGGATGGATGGATAAGATATCCTTAATGACATCCAACACAAGAAAGAGTAGATTAAAAAATCGGGATTTTAGAGCAGTGCGATGCTTTTGGCTCACAGGAATAGCTGAACATGCACTGATATCAAATGATAAGGTTATCATTTGAAACTTTAACCACGCTCAGTATGAGCATCCCAGATCGGAACAGTGTTTGTGTTAAAAGAAATTTTAATAGTTAGATTTTATGGCCAATAAGATGAAGGAGCTACTTAGTTGTTATTACATGTGATTATTTTGTGTGTTCATTGAAATGCAAATCACTTGCTGAGCATAATTATTTACAGTACTTGTAATTGACTTAATGTCTAGAATCCAGACAGACTGAGCGATCCGAAGTCATGGAGTTTGTGCAGCTTAGTTAAGAATCGAGCCAATCACTGTTTGATTAGCGCTCATCAGAGTCTGGTCCCCCACAGGGAAGAAGACGGGGAGGAGGGTTGAAGCTGAAATGGTGGTCTCTTCTTCTCCTCCTTTCTGTCTCTCCAATTAGTATTCAGCTTAATTAACATGCAACCTGCATCTCTCCCTCCCGTATCCCTCCGCCGTCACAAGGAGGGGGCTCCAGTTATCACTCCACCTCCTGAACAATAGTCCCTGAGCGGCAGGAAGAAAAACATTATCTCTCTTTGTCTTTCTGTGTCTCTCTCTTTGACTCTGACATTGTCCATCGCTTTCAGTCTGCATCACTGATGAAATGCTTCTTCTTCTTCGTGCCTCTGTCGGTCTCCTCCTGCCTCCGTCTTTACATTCCTCTCCATCTCCTCTTATCCCTGCGGTAGTTTAAAAATACAGACTAAACCTCTGCTACAGCTCTTTCCATTTCCCCACTTCTCGCTCCATCCATCCATCTGTCAGCCTGTTGGGACAGACTGAGCACCGAATCTATTTTCTTGCTCTTTTTCTTTCCTCTTGCAGCCACCCTCCATCCTTTTCCCTTTCTCTGTATTATTTATTATCTGGTGATATACTGCAGTTTATGTCTCTATATCATTATTTATTTGCTCATTAGAGTGTGTGACTCACTTTATCCTAATATAATAACGTAACGCATCATCTCCCTGATGCTGTTTCTATTTATTTACTTGCACAAACCTGGAAACACAATGCTTTGATGTTTTCATTTAGTGCCTCCACTGAGGGGTGGGGGTGGGGGAAGGTGGCGGGCTGGAGGATGTTGTCACTCCTGTTTGTTTCTTTGTTTTCTACTCAGCAGGGTATCTCAAGGAAGAATCGGTGCGAGATTGGTGGGAAGTCAGAAGCTTTTGGTGGTGAACTCGGTAACAGTATTTTTGCCTTATTAAACCATGAATTTTACGAGCACAAAGCAAATTTAAAATTCAGACTCTTTTAAAAAATTTAATTGGAAAAGGCTTGCTAATCCCTGAGACACTGACATCAATGAGAGAATCGCCACAAAGAATGACACCAGCCAGATGGTGAATTTGAACCCACAACCTTCTTGTTGTGAGGCAACAGTGCTAACCACCGCACTACTGTGCTGAAGCTAGAGAGCTAATTACAAATGAGAAATATTAGAATTGGAGACACTTGAGGCTGACTCCCAAGTTGTTCTGGAGAGACTGCACTGGGCTGGTGAGTTGTTGAGAGGGTTAAAATTTATCAGATTTCCTTTAAACAGTCAAGATAAACAAATAATTAAATACACAAATATTCACTTTTGGAGAGAAGAAATATTTGGAATTTAGAATTTAACAGTTTACAGAAAAATATTTTGAGATGTTACCAGCTGACCAGAGAAAAAAAACTATTCAGGATAAGTCTGCAGAGTTAATCTCTAAATTCATGTAACATCACAGCATTTAATACCAAGGTAGAACCTTTATAGTCAAAAGAAGATCAGACAGGCTGGAGTGAAAGTGGGTTGCAAAGCAGCTTGCAAATGCACAGTTTACATAGCAGTCCCTGCTTGAACTATAGAAGTGTATCAGCTGAACCATGATCGGTGTGGACTCATACTGAGATCAGCTGATTAGTACTACACTAAATATTGTTGAGTCTGTATCACAGTGTTTTCATCTGTAGTGTTGCGTGTTTGAATTAGCTTCTTGATTTTTGTATATCCTTTAATACTGAAAACTCATTTCCTGCTCACAAAGAAGCTGACTGTTGCTTTCTCCTTCAGTAAGGTAACATATATGCAAATAAGGTAAAGTTTACAATATCTACTGATTAAGGCCTACATTTCTTGGGAAAAAATGTAATTTAAAAAAGAAAACCTTAGATATTTCTTTCAATACTCTAACACACCCCATAGCTACATGTTGTCACTCATTAGTTATTCTCCTTTCTTTATTCTAATGAGGACAATAATTTACAAAATGAACATCATGTTGGTTTCAATAAGACTTAACAACAGAGACATGAATTCATCAGAAAAGCGTTTATTCAAACTAGATTTGGTTTTCTACAGATGTCTACAACATAATTGCTCCCTATTGGCAATTAGAAACAATCAGGTTTACGGCACTTCCACATTGGCTTAAATTTTAACATTCAGTTTTTATATACGGTCTGTGTCACACCCCCACCCCTATCTCAGCCTTGGAGGAGGATTGAACGCTGATTTCTCCTTTTTCTAAAACATTCAAGCTTCATTTTAATTTTTTACCTGCAGTTTCTTCCTTCTTTTTAATTATTTGAGGTCGTCAAGGTCCACGAGGATACATCTAAGTTTTATCCACAGTTTGTTTTCTCTGACTTTGCCTCTTTGGGCCCTGTTACAAACAGTCTTAAGTGAGAGATGCATTTTTCACTTTCTTTCTCGTCTCCATCTCTATCCTGTTTAGCAGCAGTCTTGGCCAGGGTTATATTACCCTGCGCTGTGTTTGTATTTTCTTCTTTATTTTTTCCTGGGCAGAGCGAAAAGCACCAGTTAATTAATACTGGGGCACTTCTACGCCAAACTCAAGACTCAGCTTCAGAGGACCAGCGGCTGGCAGAGCGAGATGGGCAGTGAGAGATTGGATTTATTCATTAAAAGCCTGCAGTAAGTTATTACACCTCCGCTGAGAGGCTGCAGTGCTGAATGCTGTCCTCGTTAACGGCCTATCAAAGTGCGGTGGCGTAGAAATCGGCGGGTGAATCATCGGGCCGTCTGATCTACAGCCCAGCACTCCCATGGTATCGTTTTGTAGTGTTGGATGTGTTTCTAGTTCTGCGTTATTTGGACTCATGAGCGCACGGTGCAACGCCAAAACTGCTCTCACGAGGACGTCCAGCCTTGTTTGAAAAGAATCGTGGTTATTTTTGTTTGTGGGACTGAAAGGTCTGGAATAATAAAAATTAGTACTATCATCTACTTTTTCTTGTAACATATGTTTTTCAAACCCACACAGATTGTAGCAATGCCCGCTTTAATTGGGCCAAGCGTATCTTTTCAGGGCACAAACAGCTGAAATATTCAACTTTTTTTTTATATGCATATTTTCACTCCAAAGAGGAAAAAATTGGCAGATGATGTTCTGGCTGTGGGTTGCGAAGATGGCTGAAAGTAAAAAAGGAGAAGCTAAAATAAAATCTGATCTGCAGTGACAGGACCAAATTGAGGAAGTGCACATCGTTAAGGTTAGAGAAAGATGGCTGCAGTTGATCGATACTGATATTTGGTGATTTACAGCCCCGGTTCTGAAAATGTTGAGACCCTGAATAAAATGTAAATAATAATAATGCAATGAAAGTCCTCATTACACTATATTTACCTTTATACAACATCCCATCTTTTTGGAATTTGGGTTGTAACGGCAACTCATATTGGTAGCACTGAAGTTCTCCTGGTGCAAATTTACAGACGTTTTTCTGCCTGTTTCTTATGTCTTTTGTCAGAAAACATATTTATAATTTTAAATTAATATCTTTACTGCTGGAAAATGAAGGAATGTTTCTTCTGGGTTGGCGATGAAAGGCTTGAGCCTTGTGAATAAGATCTTAGTCACTAAAATAGAATCTAAAATGAATGCAGCGTATTGCGGTGAAGCCCTGAGCCTATAAACCAGGTAATCTAAAATATATTATCCAGTAAAATGTGAAAGTACAAGACAGAAGAAAATAAAAGGCCAAAAAATGTAAATTTACTACCGCTGGTCTCAGGGCGCAGACTGTAGAGCTCACTGAAGAATATTGGTGATATATTAGGTGTACAAATATATGGTTGGTAGCCTTGGCAGTGGTTTTGATTTTGTTTTAAGCTTCACCCCAAAAAACAGAAAGGTGCTTAACAAAGTAAATTGAATTTTCAATTTTTCATGTGACAAAAGGGAAACAACCTCCAAATCTTTACAAGATATTAGAGAAATCAGGGACTGTAAAAGTTTTTTAATGTAGATCAATCATCCAAAATTCAGCTGCGACTTGGGGCTGTCAGTTTTGTCTGTGCTTCAGTGGAAGGCAATCCTGCTACTACTCCTATCTGCTCGGCTCATCACCCATAGTACAGAAGCCAAGCTGTGCAGATGTGCATACAACATCAAGAAGCTGTCGGTGGACGGCTGGTTCAAAAAACAAACAAACACACCAAAGAAAACCTCACTGAACTTTGCTTTCCTCTCAAATTTTCTAAGTCTTTTTTACTGAAAAACATTTTTTTTAGGGCCAGAACCTCTTTGCTGGGTGTCAAAATTGTTTTACTTGAAGGACATTTCATGATATGTCATGTTCTCTAGACCCGATCCCTTACTTTGGCACAGTGTCATCACTCTGCTGCATTATCTCCACGGCTTTACCAGATGCATCCACATAGACCAACAAATTGCCTCGCTGTTTAATGCTTAAACATTGGTGGTTTCCCATCTTTGCTCAAATAAGAACACGGTGCATTATTTTATGCAACAGCCGAGATGCAAAGATGCTGAAAGCACAGGAGAAGAGGATGTTGAACAAACTAAAAAAGGACTCATCGAGCTGGAGTCATAGAGCGATGAAGTTGTACATCGCTTCAGAGACTAAAATGTGAAGCTGTCTATCAAAGTCTGTAGAAAAATTGTACCTCAGTAAACATTTCCTGCTGAGTTTATAGTCTTACTGACTCATTTTGGATCCTGGTGACTACAAATTAAGTCAGTTTTTTAAATTTTGATCATCCTAATTTTCAGAAAGGATTAGCCAGAGACATGCTTATTGGATGATGACCTATGACCGATAAGCCAATACATCTTCTCAGATAGTTAAACACACAAACCCTACAGCGCAGATCCTTCAGTCACATTAAATCAGCGCCTGGTGCCAAAGGCATTAGCTGTCTCACAGTCACATCAGCTTCTCTTCAAATCAGATTTCACCACGTTGCAAAAATCCATTCACCCACCCAATAAGGTCATCGTTTACACTTTTACATTAAGGTCACTTGATAATAACTGGACCAGCTCCATAAAATAATTAACGCTCTTGAAAGTTGCATTATGATGTGCTGTGTTTTCCTGATAAGAACTCATTATGGAAATACCAAATATCCCAACGAGCCAAAGCAATAAATAAAAGTAGAAATTTTTCCTCAGCTCTAAGTAAAAACAGTCTGTTTCCCTAGAGCTGTCAGAAATGTATAAACGGTCCTTAAATGAAGAGTCTCCAGTTACAGTGTGATTGACTATATCTCACTGAAAACGCTGTGTTTAGTTTTAATGAGACGGACTAAAACAACAATTTGCTGGAAGCATAAACCCCTTTTTTGTAAAGAGGCCACCCTGCCTCAGAAGAATGCTTTAAACTGGATCCTAAATAAGCAGGATAGCTGCAACAAATGGAAACAATAATAAAAGAAAAGCATCCCTGAAAGAGAGTTTAGACTTTTCCACTTGTCAAAGTAAACTCATGTCTCGCTAAGGATCAGAAAAGCTGCCAGGGCGTTTCAGGCATCTCAAATTCTACTGAAGCATGGCAAAGGTATTTCATTTGCCCGTGCTTGACACTTTAGCCTTTTCACATTCTCACCATCATTCAGTGCATTCCTGGAAACGCTCTGACTCACTGTAAACGAGTTTCAGGTTTTCTTCATATTTCTACTTATTTAAACCCATTCACAACAAATGACTTTATTCTACCTCAGACTGTTTCTTGTGTCAAATCAAAACACTGCGAGGAAGGTATAAAGGTTGGAACAATACTACTGCTCCGACACACACTGAATGCCAAACACTGTATCCATTATGTTTTCTTTTTTATGGTTTTTCTACCTTCAAGGCAGCCACTGCTACAAAAGACCTTGCAAGAAAAAAAACAGGAGAAAGGAGTATTTAATAGCCCCATAAGTCTGCAGATCCTTGAATGTAACCTGGGTTTTAATGCTTGATGTGCTAAAATTGTGTGTTCACCAGTGTGAGGTTTCAGGAAGAATGCTCACCTTCCTCTGTCTCGTGCCAAACGATACCCTCCAGGTTGACGCTAGTCCCAGGTTGGCAGGGCCCCAAGCAGGCCGAATCACCCTCCAGCGCCCCTGACGCAGCTCCATCCTGGGTGTTGGTGCCGATGGACCTCGTCCTCACCGCCAGCTGCTTAGGGTTTGAGGTGGGCAGGGCCGGGGGGGAAAACGAGGGGGCCGAGGGCAGTGAGCATCCAGGGGCCCCGGGGTGGCCTGGAGCTGGGGGAGCTGGGACTGTGAACATGGGGTCCACCTGCAGAAAAGAGGATTCATTAAAGATCAGATTATGCCACTCAGCTTAGTTTCAATATATTTAATGAAATATATGTCCATGATTGAGCTTCCGCTTCTGCTGAAATTAATGGGAGAAAGAGATGGGCAGAAATATAAGGAAAAGGATTATTAAAGTCATTTTATTATTACTGGAGTGAATCCAACTGACAGATGATTATTTCAGTGTTGGATAATGCTGCATAATGGAGGCAAGAATCGGAAGGACATTTTAGAAGAGGAGACATTTTCTCCAAATGTCACACTATTCATTATTCCACCCTCAGTCTGCAGTTACCAGCTTCCTAATACTGAGTGTCAGCTAATCATCTCTCAACTGTATCCAGACTTTAAAAAAATCATTTTTTCTCACTCGGTCTGGTTTGATTCATCTTCATCTCTCTTTCCTGGCTGGTGGAGTCCTCACCCTTGTGAAATGCAAACATTTCACACTCGTTGAGCAGTTTTTGAGAGCAGAGGCTTGGATGAATGTTTTCAGCTAACGCACACACGTACAGAAGCTGCACATTATAATTAGCTTCCACTTTTGTACAGAGTGACTCAGAAAAATAATACAGTAGTGCAAGAAGGTAACAATGGATACATTCAGTGTGATTATAACAACAAAAAAAGTGTTTCTGCCAGGAAAGTGCTTAGACCCTGTGGCTTCTGGGGCCAGCAGGGCAGGGGACAATTTAATGTTGCACTCAATCCGTGTAGCCTATCCACCCACTAATTGCTAATTGTGGAGCAGTGAGAACATTTCTGCAAACACAAGGAGCTGGAATGAGACGGAGAGAGATGCAGGAGAGTTTATTTCACGCTCTCAGCATCAGGACAAAAGTAACTGCTCAGAAATATTTGGAAATCACACATGACATATTCAGAATCTTTATTGATATTCACTGTGTAACAATAATGTGTGTGACAACTGTCAGTGTAACCAACATCATCAACCCTTTGAGGGCTGGATTCGAATTCACAGCACACCGGATTTGTTCCATTTTAATATTAATCAATGTTAAATGTGGACATAATTGTGAGGAACACTCCCTTTCAAAAAAAACCCCTTTCAAGCTTTTTGTGTGTGAAAAGGTTAAAAGGAACAAATTAGATGTTTTAACGTTTATAGATTGTCTGTAGATTTTAATGTATTTGAGTCCTCATGCTCTCTGGGTCACTGGGAGCATTGGTTGACATTATGGTAAATGGTAAATGGCCTGTATTTATATAGCGCTTTACTAGTCCCTAAGGACCCCAAAGCGCTTTACATATCCAGTCATCCACCCATTCACACACACATTCACACACTGGCGATGGTAAGCTACATTGTAGCCACAGCCACCCTGGGGCGCACTGACAGAGGCGAGGCTGCCGGACACTGGCGCCACCGGGCCCTCTGACCACCACCAGTAGGCAACAGGTGAAGTGTCTTGCCCAAGGACACAACGACCGAGACTGTCCAAGCCGGGGCTCGAACCGGCAACCTTCCGATTACAAGGCGAACTCCCAACTCTTGAGCCACGATCGCCCATGGAGCTGTCGAACAAAAACGTGAATTTCATCTGTTTAAGATGAGGGTTTGATATATCAGAGGGATTTCTTTTCAGATGTTTTTAAGTGTTTTGATTGTAGTAAAATAATTTCCTGTAGGTATTAAAGACATCATGGTGCCATTTTACAGTATCAGCTATTCAGATTTCAGGAATGAAGGGAACGGCAGCAGAGAACTTGTAGCAGCATTCTCCCAATAGCATCACCTTCATCCACATCAACCAGCTGCTTCTTATACACACACTGAAGCTTCTGATGGGCTTTAACTTCACTTCTGACGTTTAATTATCATTTAGAAACCTGTGCCAGCATGAGGGGGCACCCTCATGACCACTCAGCATGCATTAGAACAATACCAATATTCTTAGGTCTTCTTCTTAGCCTACTTTGGGTTTAAAGGATCTGAGGAAAGTTTATATTTCACATCACTGTGCACATTCAAACATCAAACCAATTTGAGTCTAAATGTAGGAACAATAACACAGAAAAAACAATCCCATTGGTGTATCCATCACCAAGGCTTATTGTATACAAACAGATGAAAGAAACAGTAACATGTAATCTATGCATCATTTAAAGCTCTGTACTCAAGTCTTAAATTGGGCTGGAAAAATCTGAAACTGTTTTTTTTAGGTCTGCTAATTACAGAAAAAAGAGGGAGCATAAAGGGAGTAACATTTTTTAAAATGGCAGGCAATTATAAATACGTTTCTATCAGCTCAACAAATACCAACAAACACACAACCTCTTTCTGTGCAGTGTGTCACACAGTGTGTCACTAGCTAAAAGTATAGCTGCTGTATTTGAGACTGAGAGAACTTCAGTCAGAGATGGAGAAAGATGTAAAAAAAGACAGGACAGACGACTGCACTGATCAGCGGCATATGAAACACTGGAAATTTCAAGCTTAGTTGCCATCATGTTGATCATCTATGACTTATAGTTGCGTATTGTTCATATCATGAAACGTCCTTCGAAACAAACTGAGGTATTAACTTTATGTTATTTAAGCAAACCATGAAAAAACTCGGGATAAACGGGTTAGTTTGCAGCACTGTTTTACAATAAAGTGTTGGACTGGTGCACGGTGGCTGTGGTGTTCATGGTCAGATTAGGTTACATCAAGTACAGCACAGATGAATTTGAACTGAAGCTGATATAAAGGCAGCAAACTGTCTGTCAGTGTAGGGGATGAAAATCAGCCAAGATAGCTAATGGATTAAGTTGTGTAAGATCAGCTGATCACAAGAAGAAATCTACTGGACCTCACAACAGGAATTACTGTGATTTGTGGTGCTTTTCCGTACACTCAGCCCTTTTCACCAATATTAGCGTTCCCCCATGTGCCAAATCCCACTTTAACCCTTTGACTGTACTTTTTTTTTCTGTTTAGGTGTAGAGGCAAAGAAAAACAAAAAACATTTGTATTCCCATGGACTGCTACATTTTATCATTATATAATTAAAAGAACAAGAGCTTCAGTTAGCTTGGCACGAAAAAAAGCTGGTAGAAATGTCCTTCAAAGAGCTGCTTTTTACTATTTTGGGTATATTTCAGAGCTTGTACATTTTCACTTTTACTTGAATAAATTAGTTTAATGAGTACTTCAGCTTTTATAGGAGTATTTTTTAACACATGTATCATAATTCTACTTGGGTAAAAATTCTGCGCTTTTGCCAGTTCTGCAGGGACCTGAAAAAGATTATTTTCAGGTCTGGTTAAACGCCAACATCACCATTGTTTCCCACTATATTAATCAATACTAAATTAGTTCAAACTCAAAAAAACAACTCCTTAGTTTTTTGTGAAATGTTACGAGTCATTTCATATTTCTTCTTCGATTCCAGGCTCCAGTGGTGTTTCATAAACCCAAGAACATGTTTTTAAGTTCATGGCTTGTGAGTGATCTTAACTACTATCATCACCATAGTTAGATGTAATGAAACCCATGTCAACGGTGCCTTTAAGAGCTCCTCTCTTATCTTCACCACTTATTATAGTCCCAATTACAGCAGCTCTGGGAAATAATTCTGCTGAGAGAGCAGCAGCAATCAGCAGTGAAGGATTTTTCTCGCCATTATGACTCAATAAAGATTACGGGCTTGACAGATATCTCACTGAGCGATATTCTTGAGTGATTTAACGCTCAAAAGAACTTCTTCACCACGCTGTGTCTGGAAGTGCCCAAGAAAACAGCAGCACTTTGTCAGGTCCGACACGGAGCTTTTCTGTAGTGTTTGGTTTCCCAGATAAAGGAGGTCCGCTGCTGTTGTGTTATTATGGAGATCAATCAGTTCCTTGCAGGTTTCTCTAAAATCTGACAAGAGAAGATTTTTCTTACTTCTTTAGAGAGAAAAACAAAAGACTCGAGGGTGCCCTGCACCTTTTTTTTAGAAATGCCTCTACTTTTTCTTCTACAGCAGATTTCGATACTGCCAAGTTTATTGTTGCAGCTCCAGCGCTGTGGACTGAATGTCAGCAAATATTCAATTTTAAAAGACTCACTTTGGAATCAGGGCCAAAAACTACTGGTTTCAAAATCCATAATCAAATATGATCATTAGTGTTTGAGGGAAATAGTCTTCCTGATTATCAATCAAAGGTTATAATTCACAAAATGTTATTTAATTGTAAAAAATGTGAAATAGAAATAAAAAGAATTTCATACTTTGGGATAAAGTCTGAAAAAGTATTAGTGGCCTTATTAAAGGTTCTCTTTTTAATTAGGCCTCAGTCAGTAAAGGCTAGAGACCCGGGGGTTACTGCCAGTCACTAGAGTGAAACTGGTTCCAAGATTATGGTACTGCACTAAAAACTAGAATGATTGCTTTGGTTGCTAGCAGGTTACCTTTGTGAAGGTAACCTGCTAGCTTCCATACAAACCCACATGGTTTGTATGGAAGAAGCCGGCTTGTTTGCAAACTACTCGACAAGCATTAGTGGGACTGTGAAAAGTGCAATGTAAACTCAACACGGACATCATTCACCGTCAAAGTTAAGCTTCTGAAATGTGTTGTTGGAGTGGTAAAGCAAAATGAAGGCGAACTCTCTCTGTTGTGGAAAAAACTACGTATGAGCATGACAATCTGCCAGTGGCTAAAGATACCAACGGGAGGTTTGTGGTACTACTACAGCTGTTGATAACCAGCAGCGACTGACCAACGAGTCAGGGAATACACATTTTTCCCACGTTGAAACTCCATGTTGGACATGTTGAGATGTTTTCAAAAGTATTTGTTTTTTTAAACGTTTGTCTTTTTAACCGTCACCATTTGCTCAAGAGCCTTCACGGTCTCTCAGACTAACATTAGAAACAAGAATATAGAAACTATTTAAATGGCTAAAATGACTGATTTGGTCCATTTATGCCTGTTTTAATTGTTGCTTTTGTGTTTTTCATTCCTATAAAGTTTCTTTTATCTGTTGCAGACGTTGAAAAAATGTAATCAATGTGTCTTCATCAACAGAGCTGTTTTCATCATCACTTTACGCATGCTTCTGCAGCAGTAAACCTTGGTACTCTAGGATTGTTAGCCATGGTTTACTATGAAATATTACAAGGCAATGATTATAAGAAGAAATCAGATTATAATGTTAAAAAATATACACATATTTTTATTATCTGTTCAATATAATACAGAGATGCAGCACTCGCACCTCTTTTTTCAGAGTCTGCTGATTGCTTTTGGAAGATTTAACAATATTTTAAAACACAAAACACATTTTATTAGTTTAGAAAACAAATTTGCAACGTGGTGGGCTGGCTCCTTTGAGAAATGCCCTGTTAGCTCTCCCTCAACCTTTGGGTTGATCATCTAGAGTTTGCTGTTCCCAGTGATATACATCGATTATTCCATGAAGCGGGACACTGTTGAGGACAAAGGCTGATACATGAAGCTAAACTGTGACATGCATATATTAAAGTGGCACAAACACGTATTACTCATCCTTCCTTTACTACCCGAGTGATTAATAAGTGGAAGAAACTCACCAACACTTGAGTTGCCTGTTTAGTTTCTTGGCGTCCCTTGCAGTATCTGTAATCCAGCTAGTATGAAAAGCTTTATTTCGGCTGCGTGCTGCACAGCATTTATGTTAAAACCTTGATAAACAATGCAAATTTATCATGCAAAATAGCAATAAAACAAAAGGCAGATAATCCTCTGTGCTTTCTGAAACCGTCTGTTAACTCCCACACAGCTGCTGACAAAGACCACACAGGACTTCTTCAACCAAATCACAAAGCAAATTAACTATAAAAGAAGAATCACGATCCCCGGTGATTTCTGTTCTGCCGTTAACGCCTTTTTTTCCTCCCTCAGATACCCAGAATAACAACGCTTGGTTGCAAATCACACGGCAGCTACAGTCGACCAGGCTGCAGACTCACACAGCAAAATAACAATAAAAACACAGGCCTGCTCCCTTGTGAGTCAGACGCTTCGAACAAATTATCCTTTCTCACACTGTTTCTTAATTAAAAAGATCCTTCAACACACACACACAAATATAACACACCAGAACAGAAGAATCTATTAAATAAAATATAGGCTTCAGTTTAAATCGCAGGTCGGCTTAGTTTCATATGATCTGTAATGATATTACTTAATGCGCTGGTATTATTCAAAAATACCGTACACTAAGATTAAGTGAATAAATAAATACATACATAAGGTCATTAATTAAATATGAAATAATAATGAAAATTCACTCAGGGCTCTTTCTTAGTTTGTAGCTCGGCTCAGGTCATGAGCCGATTTTGCTGTGATTTCCCAGATTAAACACCAGGTTATCTTTTGCTTTATTTTTCTAGTCAGACGATTGTTCTGTTCATAGAACCTGATATGTTAAATGCACTGAACAGGGATCCTTTTAAATGTCTTAACACAGTTGCGTCCAGTACAGTGCAGAATGGCATAAAATACAACACTGGTTTTCATGTGAAAACAAAAGCTTTCATAGGATCTGTGAAATGGAACAGCTTATACAACCACCTTTTGCAGCAACACAGTCATTTTCTGTATGACTTAATCAGTCTCTCCCATCTTTGGTCTTAAAGATGGCCTCAAATTTCTTTAGTGTACAGAGGAGTTTATGGACGACTAAAAATGTCAAAGGTCGTGTGGCTAGAAAGCAAGCCCAGATCATCACCCTCCCACCGCCATGCTTGACAGTTGGTATGACATGTTTTTGCTGATATCCTGTACTTGGCTTTTGCCAAATATGGCAGTTTGTTCAAAAATCTTCGCTTTAATTACATTTTTCTATAAGTCTAGTAGTTTGTTTTCAGATGCAACTTTGCAAACTTAAGTCGTGCTGCTACGTCTGTTTTGAAGGCTCCTGACAACCCTTGAAAACAAGCCATAGTAGTTCAGTCTTTTTCTAATTGCAGTGTCACGACCTTTAACAGCTAACATGCTAACTGAGGCCTGTATTGTTTCTTGGTGCATTGCTAGGTCTGACCTTGGGTTGAATTTGCTGGGATGTGCATTTGTGGGAAGATTGAAGCATTGTGTTAATGCATCAGTCTTTCTAGAGCTGCACTTCTTTAAAGGTATTTGACAGCAAACTGTTAAAACCTCTGCTTTTACAGAAATGGTCACACTTGCTGATGATCAGTTAATCTAGTCCATTTGATTAGCAGCACCTGAGTAACTCTCAGAATTTTTTCACATGACTGTAAACAAACTGTTTCATGTATCATAAAATTAGCAAAACTGTGTGAACGTAAAAATATATATTTTTATACACAAAACATATATGTTTTATTGTCAGGCAGGATTATTTCAGCAACTCTGGGAACTAGAAATGCAGACATATCTTGACTAGAGATTCCTACAGTAGCCTTTTCTGTAAGTTGAGTTATTAAACACTTATCAAGGAATCAAAAAATAAGAAACTTGTCCAGCAATCTCAGAGTTTCTTGAGAGAGGAGAGCTGCATTCTGAGGAGCTTTGGAAATGGCCTGTTAAAAGGTCAAAGTCAAATTAATTTTATTGACTCTTCAAATATTCTTTGTCTTAAATAGGCACAAGTTCAAGTTTGGTAAATAGGACTTAGTAACAGATTAGGGGCGAGCACAACAATAGTTAGGCATTTTCTACATCACCAGCTTGTCTGCCAAAGTTTTATGGATTTTCACACATTTCAGCACTTTGCTCAGTCTGTGGCGGTTCACTTACTGTATCTAAATCAGCCCAACCCTGCTTTAGACAGACTTTGCTTTTGGTTTGCTCCATAACAGCGTATAAAAAATGACTCTATAGTGGTAAAAGCCTGCGTCCAAAGTACTAAAAGAGTAGAAAAACAATACAACAACATACAGTACCTCTGGGAAATGCAGACATATCTGTTACCTGTTGTTAATTCATCAAAAGATCAATGAGCTTATGCCATAGTGAAACGTCACTTCATTCGTCCTTCACTTCACTACTCTGCATTCACTATTGGTCAGAATTTAATCAAACTTACACAGAACAATCACCTAATGAGCGTAACGGGTTGCGCAAAATGTGTCAAGGTCAAAGTCGGAACATTTTACATTTAAAATAAGTGAATTTCATTTGAATAAAGCGTTCATCTTCCTGCAGTCATATTGCAGCTATGCATGGGTTTCCTCTGAGTAATTCAGGTGTGCATTTTTTAAAACTGGACATGAATGCAAGGTCGATAACACACTTAAGTGCAAAGGATAAAGTGCTGTATGAATATGTGCGTGAAAAAGTTGAACACGTCTAGTAGTGGAGAGTGCTTTAAGTGGTGCTTTGAGATGAGAAGTGCCACATCAATGCCAAAACTGGTATTCGTGTGGCATTCGGTTTTCTGACCCTGGAGTTCTGTTAACATAATGCAAGTAAATTAAAAATAAGGTACAGAAACATATGCTGCTCCTTTTGTTGACAGCTGATGTGCATCGGTGCTTGAAAATGAGCACAGCAGTGCATCATTGCATCCAAAAAATTCTAAAAAGTGTGATGTTTCTGTATTGAAGAGCATGATAGAGTATTGTTGATTACAGCAGTCACGTTGACCTGTAGATGAAATGGCTTGTGCTCATGATGCTGATTGGTTGTGAAGACTTTATGTTGTGAATACACTCCAGTGCCTTTCTTCTATTCTTAAGTCTTTGTTCTCCTCCCAGGAACTGACTGAAACTGCATCGCCGCCGCTGCCTCATGCTCCTGCACGTGCTGATTTCGCTTGTGTTTTTTCGTAAGTACCCAGTATCTTTTTCTGTGATGCCTTCTGTATCTTTAGAGAACAAAGATCAAAATAAATAAATAAATAAAATATGAAAAAAAGAAAGTGAAGCCCGAGTGTTGCTGCTTGAACTAATCCACACAGGAACACGAAGTATATCCAAATAACACTAAAATATGCATGGACCCTGGAGCTGTGCACAACACAAAGTCTCTCTAGTTCTCACTTTCCGTCAGATGATGCCCATGCTCGTTTTTCCTCTAAGAGTCAGATTCAAATCACCAGACAGTATCGAACCATTAAAAGGGATGTTTAAGCATTTCTTATTATTTCTTCTTAATATTTGCCATCTTGAGATTACCAGAGGGTTGTAATAAGAAGCATCTTCCACATAGTTGGGGTTGAGCTTTGAGTTAGCTGGTTCCACAAACCGTAGAGGAACCCAGTCAGAGACAACGAGTACCTTAAACTTTAAAATTAAATATTAAAAGCTACTCTGTATGATATCATAGCATGACCATGCTATAATATTCCTTTTGTGTTTACATTGTTGGTAAAAAAAAAAAAATGTGGGTGGTAGATGTTATTTAGATGTTAAGAAGTGACCATTTTGGCGCATTGTTAGTTGCTCACTTTGCTTGTATAATTAAATTTTTGTGCATATAAATGAGAAATTATTCTTGATAAGATATTCTAATAAATTCTAATGTGTCACATTCTAATAAATGTGACACAGCATGCAAAAACCAGGCTAAAGTCCAACATTTTTTTTACATTTTCCTAAAATCTCTAAACTTCTTTTTTTCTCTATAAATGTTTAACTTGAAGGTGACAAACTGTTTCCACTCTGAGAGTGAAGCAACATAAATATTCACTTAAAAACTCCACTGCAACCACTGATTGATCATAATAGGCAACACGGTGACTTCATAATATCTGATATCTATATCTGATATTGTAATACAGATACAAGAGCCTTCGAGACGTAGTTTGGTTCCTCAACTCCCGACTGTTTAGGAGGAGGTTGCAGACAAAGAAATAAACAAACAGACAGATTCTGTTGTCTGAGAGATTTTGTGTAATATAGTAAAATATAGACTAAACAATTTTTCAGTCTATAATCGATTCAGTGTCATTCAGCTCTGTAAAACAAACTTGGCAGCAAATTAGGACCAAACACAAACATTTTTTATTTTTTATCTACATGCAAATTTTCTCGACACGGTCATGCAAACCGTTACTGCACAGCTTCCTTCATTGTTATTATTGAGGTATGCTCAACAGGCTGAGCAGATGGTTGATAAAAGAATTTGTTTTAAAAAGTGGCATTTCTAGCTGCTTTTTAAACCAAAACTCTTGTTATTTGTAACATGACCAAAATAAATTAGCATAATAATTTAGCAAGTTAAGAAGAGAGACACTTTTATCAAACTGCAAACTCAGGATTCAACTCTACATACCTAACCCTAATGCTTTAATTTGCCTTGCAGTACAACTCTGTGAAAGGAAGCACATGACAGTGAGATGTGAAATGGTAAAAAGCTGACACAAAAACAATGAGGTTTCATATTTTGGGCTCTTTCATGAAGAAGACGGTTGAAAAAAGAAAATGATTCAGGTGACATGCTGTTGCCTTTAAACCCTGAGCTGGTTTAGAAAATGCTTTGTGATGACTGTTAGCAAGAGGCCAACATTTCAGAGAGTACTGATTACTTAGAGATATCTGCTAATGTCCATGATCAGTTAATGTGCAAGGTTATTATAGTGAACTAAAAAGTAAAACTAAGTATGCACAAACATTTTAGTAAACTTAGTAAAAATTAAACTTTTGAAAAAAATGAACACTAAATGAAATGACTTTGTGAACTAAGTAAGTGAAACAAAATTAAAATATAGAGAAAATATCCTTCATATTGTTTGCCTAATAAGGATCTGATGGGCATGTTTTTTGAGACTTTTGGATACAAAACCATAACACCTGCTTTCAAAAATGTCTTATTTTAATACAATAAATACAATAATACTTAAAAAGACTAAAAACTGAAGATAATAAAGATTAAACTAAACTGAATGTTTCAAACACTAAAAACTCACCTGCCCAGCATAAATCTGCAGAGCAATTCCCCCTTAATTTTGTGACATTTGACACGGTTGGGGTGTTATTAAAACTCTTTACCAGAAAATGAACCATATTCCATCTGTTTTATACTCATCTCCTTTCTGTCACGTAATAAATTTAAATCGCATGTTAAAACTCATTTTAAGACTATTCCAATACTGCACCCCTCTCTCAGACTGCTAACTTGCATGCTTGCATGTTTTCTTGAGTTTCCATAAGTAGAATGGGAGGCAGAGCTATCTCCCAGTTTGGACTCAAGAGACAAACTGAATCTCTGCTTTTAAGTCCTCCTATTTGATAAAGCCCAGTGTGGATCAGGTGACCCTGAGCCATCCCGTAGTTATGCTTCTATAGACTTAGGCAGCTGGGGGACTTCCCATGGTGCACTGAGCACTTCTTCTCTAACCCTTCACTCCCTTATGTTTATTTGCCACTCCTGCATGTAATTAATTTTTGTGTTTTGCCTTGCCAGAGTTTTCTTCCTGTTTAAAAGGAATTTCTTCCTTACCACCATTTCCAAGTGCTGGATTACATCGGATCATCTGATTAGTGGGTACTGTGGGATTTGTGTGTTTGTGGTGGGGTGGGGTAGGAAGGTTCTCCTTATCCTACCTCCTACCCGTTTCCCCTGCTCTCCTATTTCTGGTATCCCTGATATAATCCTTGCCTGAGCCTTATTGTATTGTTTGCCTCATGAAAGATGAAATCAAGATAGTCAATTATCCAGTAATCTATAAGTAAAACTTGAAACAAATGATAAATAATTGCATTTTAATGATGCTTTTCTAGGCAAATGAGGCACACAGAGTGCTTAACACGGCAAACCATGTTCACAAATCCACATATATTTTATTGTATAAATGCACCACTTTCGATACATATCAGACACGGTTCACTATCTCGCCCAAGGACACGCCATGTGGGCCGAAGAAGCCGGGGATTCAACAACCTGCCTTCCAATTAGTGGACGGCCTGTGCAACCTCAGCCGCCTCTTGAAATACGCCAATCACAGCATCACAGAATCAAATCAAATGACTTGATTCATTTGATCAAAATCCCAAATCAAATTTAATAAATTTCTATGAGATTATGCCTAAATTTATATTGTTCTTGCCTCTTGTAAAAGAGGCTTCAGGGACTTCAGGGATCTCAATAAAAGCCGTGTGTCAATTTCACCCTTTAAATCCACTTTGGTGAAAGGGAGAGGATGAGGAGGAGAAGAGGAGAAAGCAAGCAGAAAAATCTGCTGCAGTTCAAATAAAGCAGACTCAACTTTAATGTTTCCTCCGACACACTGGAGCTTTGTGTCGAGGTTGAATCACAAATAGCTGTCCTAACTGGCATGCAGAGCTGGATTTACCCAAATTAATCAGGAGAGGGAGGCTGGGTGGTGAGAGTCAAGGGAGCCAACTGAGTTTTCCATTAATTCTCCCTCTAAAATCTATAATTAAACAAAGAGACATTTTTTCATCTTTGGTTTTCATGTTTCTTTTTTCCTCTAAATCTTGAATCGCATTTTTAAGCGCCCACAGAGCAATGCGGTTTTTCAAAAATGCCAAAAAGAATTTGAATCAATCCAATTATCCCTCCATCTTTTCCTTTTTCCACCCATCCATCAATCCTCCTTTTTCCTTTACCTCCTTTTCGTTCTCATCCCTTTTTCTTTTCTTCCTTTTCCTCTGCTTTCTTTGTGTCCTTCCTCCCCTCTCCCTCCTCCCCTCATATTAAATCCCTCAGTGAGCAGCCTCACTGATGTTTTTTTTTCTCGCAGACAAAAATCATCTCTGTCTTTATTGTCAAGCTGCTGAAAGAGGAGGCGTGTGTGTGTGCGTAGACAATCTGTGGTTTATCGAGTGTGTGTTTGCGTTTGTGCTTCACGCGTGACTGTGTGTGTGTTTTCACGAATAGTAGCCATTTTTCCCATTTTCTCTCTCCAGCCTTGCTCATCTCAGCTCTTCCTTTTTCAGTCCCTCATCAGCACACACACAGACACGCACACAAAAACCACTTACCTTCCTATTGAATGACAAGCTCTAATGGCATTTAAACCAACCGAGTGAAAAACAATGGACATTACTCACCGCTATAATAACTCCTGCTCCAAAATATCTCAACCTCTTTCTTTCCTTCAACACTGCTGCTGCACAATCAACCATTAACAATAATTACATTAGCACAATTCTGCATAAATTAATCTCCCAGAGTTGCAGTGTTTGCAAGCAGCGTTTTCATAATGATGTAATTATAAAGTATCTGAAGTGAAGCAGACATCACACGCTCTCAGTGTGACGGCTGATGAGAGACTCCATCGGGGGAAATGTGAAACCTTAAAGATGGCAAAGATGATTGGCCAGTGAACCATTACTTCCAACTCAGTAAACAGCCTGTGCATGGGAGCTATTATCCTTTCAAAAAAGAGATTGTAATAACATGGCAACCCCACATGTGACACCCAGATGTGGCTTGCCAACCTTGAATTGCAAAAGCAAATATGAACTAAAGGAAATCCAATGGCCACCACACTGTTTTCAAGAAGGAAGATTAATTACCGCATTTGCAGATGCGTGCAATTTATCATTTTATTGTTGGACTGAAATTTACAGACTAACACTGCTTTTGTTGCATTAATGTAGCTATCAAAGGCCTCTGTGGATTACATCTAGTGCTTTAGACACCAATAAAACACATCCTGTTAGCTCTGTAACAGGATATAAATATAGTGGTTCACTGGATTAAAAAAAGAGCACAATGGTAGAGCATAAACAAGTCGACAAAAATATAACTGTTGAGTAATCCTCGTGGTTTCTATGATATCCTTTGGCATCTACAGCATTTTGTGTTTTTAAGAGTTAGTTACAGTAAGAGGAACATTGTGGTTTTGTTTAACTAAAATTATTTGTATAACATTTTGTGCAAGTGCTTCGCAGTTTGAATAAAAGCACAGATTAAAGACACGTGCATGCGTCTAAACATACAAACACACATTAGGAGAACAAGAGCCAAAAATAATGGGCAACCACTGGTTGGCTGAATCAGTGGTCATTTAATACAGACCACTGATTGAGCTGACCTGACAGGCTGTTCAGAAGTTCAGGAGCCTCAAAAGCGTGATTGCCTCTGGTTTAAAAAATTAGAGCAAGGAATAGTTAAAAAAAACTCTGATCAGACCAGACCAGAAAGGCTAACTGATGGAAAAAAGTCTGAGCAGGTCTGCTGTGTAGGCTGGCGCCATGTTATTAATAACATTTTTAAATGAATTAGAAAAAAGAAACGAAGGGAAATGATAATTGGGGTGATGTGTTGTGTGCTGGCTTGTTTTTTATGCAGCCGAGCTGCTGCATTCTGGACCAGTTAAAACAGGCACTTAAAAAGTTACTTACAGTTATCAAGATGAGAGGAAATGAAAGTGTGTACAAAAAATTCCACATTACTGAATGTCAAAGGTTTGATTCTTGCAGAGTTTCTTAAATGAAAAAAACAAGACTGGATGAGCTTTGAGATGTGAGATTCAAAATTCAAATGTTGGTCACAAATAATGTCAAGGTTCTTAGCAAAAGGTTTGATGGAGCCGATGTAAGAATTGCCATCCTTTGAGAAGCTGTTTGAGCCGAAAACGAGCACCCCAGTTTTTGCCATCATTGCGATGGAGAAAATTTAAAGACGTCCAGTTGAAGCATTCACTGATGTTGTTTGACTGAAAAGAAAGGTACAGCTGTGCATATTATGTGAGATAAACACATAATAGAGATGAAAAGCAAATTAGCTGCAGCCAATGGGACAGTAAGTGTAGTTAGTCTACTTGCCTATTCTAGCTGCCCTGTTTTGGTGGTGATGTACACCAATAACGTTGACATTACCTTGCTTAACCTTAAATCCTGCTTCATAGCACAGAGCTGTGATTCGCTGCCCCTCGTAAACATACGATTTGAACAGCAGATGGGTGGGGCTTCTGTGCTCACAGCCGGAGCTGTTTGCCTGAGATATTCACTCTTTATAAAGAGCCAAGAGTAGAAAAAAAGTGCCTGAAACAGTCTGAAGCCTGACCTTTTGATGGAAATTACTAGTATATATGCTGACCTCATTTAAGACTTTTCTTTATATAGTATGTACGACTAGAAAAAGGGAAGAGCACACAAACCACATCTCCAAAAACCACATCCCCTGATTTGCCATCATATTGTCTGAGTCAGATGAAAGAAGCTTTAATCTGATTTGGATTTGAGCACATATGAGACACTCATTGCCTGAGTCAAAGAGCGACTGAAGCATCCCCCTGAGTGCAGCCGCTACAAGATGTTTCAGGAAAGCTGCAGTTAAATAAAATATGAAAGGAAGCGAAGAAGAGGATGTGAGGTGATTCTTCGACGAGTTTTCAGGTAATGACAGACGGTGGGAGGTGAGATTATGATGCTGTTTTATTTCTGTGTTTCCTGTGGCTTTGGAGGCTTTGATGAATGGATGCAAAGGAAAACCTGCCAGCCTGCAGAGCAGAGCACGTGGGCGTACTGTCATACCATGAAGCCTTTTTCACTCTGTTGGCACTGATACTTTGATAGCTAATGGACTCTCAGTCCAGCCTCCACATGAGCTGTTCTAAAAACACCCTTCACACTGCCGTTTGCTCGTCCACTTGTTCTCCTTCTCTTCTATTCAAGCTTCTGTCTAATCAAGTAAAACAGAAAATCATTTTCCTTCGGTCTGCATCAGGCTGATTAATCAAAATGCCAATAAACTGAGCCAATATTGGCATGTAGTCAGACTTACCTAGCTTTGATTGATTACATATTTATTCAAGCTGATCAATGATCTTTGTCAACCCTCTCTCGTTGGGAAAGGAGAGCAAATAAACATGTGCTGTGATATCACTCCACAAATTTCTGTCTGCAGTAATGCCCACAGTAACGACAGCAATGGAGCTGCACCCCGGCTGTGCAAACTGATTGACAGTTTGAGCTCACAGATTGCACAGTAGTAACAGTTTTGTTGTTCTTAAAGCAAAGGTAAGGCTTCAATAAAAACAATACAGCAAACAAAATCATGTGAAATCGAGATTCTTTGCTTTGGTTTGTTTTTTTAAGTGACAATCCTGGAATTGCGTTTTTTCGTAGACCTTGTGTAAAAAGTCAGAGTTGTATGAAAGAAGAACCGAAGGCACCTAAATCTCATAAATCATGCAGTTTTTCTATTTGCAGTCATGCATTCAAGTCTTGTGGCTTGATCTTTGTTTAACAGACCGATGTACTGCCTTTTGCTAGAGGCAAGGACATAAGATGCAGCAGTACAAGTCATGGCCTGTGATAAACAAGACAAAATACAAACTGCTGGAGCTTCTCCACTCTGGCTCTGCCTTGAACAAGTGAACAATAAGGGAACAGCGTGCTGGCTTTGTGGATCTATGGACGCCTCTGTCATTATATTGTAACCACAATGATATCACGTTGTTCAAAGCTCAGTTTCTGGCCGGTCATAGGGGATATAAAGTCATAACAGATATATGACCACAATATCATATTTTAAATGCCTAATAAATGTGTAATAAATAAATAAATCTAGAGGATAAAATGTACATTTAAAGGGTAAATCAATCCCAGGAACCCATTCTTTTGGATGTGGTTCTGGAAGTTTTCTTTTAAAATTATCTTTTTGAATTATACAGGACTTTCTCCACAAAATGTTTTTAACATTTATTTTAAAGGTGCCATAAAATATTTACATTTTGAAAAGAAACTGAACCAATAAAACTAAGCCTCAGGGCTTATTATTATTATTCCCCATTTTCTGACCTATTTTTGATCCTGAACTTGTCTTGTTAGTTGGAAAGAAGTTAATATAGAAATTAAAGGAGTTGACGAGGAAGTTCAACAAGTTATGCCTCAATCACAGGATGCTGGTGAAAATCCTGTGTTGGCTGGTGAGTAGTTGCTAAAGGTTGCCAGCTCTCCCTAGGTGAACCTGGTCACTAAGAGGATGCTGTACCAATAACTCCCTTGCGATTTCTTTGGTTGATAGCAGATTGTTGCAGCTTCCTGTCGTTTACATGCATGCCAACTTGTCTGCAAACACTTGCTAACTAACCTCTAAGGGGTAGCAAAACTTGAAAAAGCAAACTGGAAATGGAGACCATTCATCTTCAAAGTATGTTTTCCCTTACCCTGAAATTAACACATTTAGAAAGGCACAGTTTCCCACAATTTCACTGCCACTTAGCAAGTAGTTGGCAAGTGTTTGTTGTTGGCTAGTATAAATTTTTCCAAGCAAATTGTAGTTACCAGACTGGTCTGTAGGCCTGCATAACTGAAGCCTAAATGAACAGAATGAAAGCAAAGAGGTTATTAATGTACTAATGTGTCAGTGTGAGTTGTGCGTTGTCTGATTGGGGTGCGTAACAAAAACCATTTAGTTCTGCTGACATGCTCATTTGCCTGGTGTTGAATAATAATAATGACATCTAATGAAAGTGCAGCTTTGCTGTTGCTAATTTATCGTTATTGAAGACACTGATGACTCTGCCTATATGTTTGTTACATTTCAAACATGCTTCCAGGTTTTGCCACTCTTATTCTCACTGATTTATTCCAGCCTAACAGATTCAAACCTCAAACCTTTAATTTCAAATAGCTTTTAATATTTGACACAAAACATTTTCATTTAGACTCTGAGGGTTTTGTTTCTTGGGGTTTTACAGTCACCATGTTTTAGGGGTAAAAGCTGATATTTTTAAGGACTAGACAGCTAAACTCCTTTGTATTATATACCTAACTTAAAGCTGGAGAGTGGAACTGAAGCATACTAATGTAAGTATGTGTTTAAATAAAGAAAGCAAAATTTTAAAAAAAGGAATTCCAAGGTCACTCGCTTATTTTCAGAAGCTTCTAAAGCTTCAGATTTTCCTCATATTCACAAGGGGTCTACTTCTGCCTTCTGCCTGTCTGATTTCCATGTTTTCAGTCAATAGTCACCTGTCAATCACAGCCCCGTGAAGCCAACACACAAAACCAAAGTAAAACTCTCCTGCCAGTACTGCTCTCTGCTGAAGCACTGAAATTAAAGCTGGATTTTACGCAACAAAAGAAGGAAAAATAAATATTTCTCAACAGGGTGAACATATCAAAGTCTTTTCTACAAATGGACGATGATGAAATTTTGCACAGTCTCAGTCTGCAGCAGTAAGCGCAACTCATCTGCAACACAACACGTCTCTTTGCAACAGGGGACTCAACTCAGCAGGTTGTCAAATGGATGTATTCTGGTTATACTCTTATATAAAAGCAACATTACTGAGCATTTGTGTCACTTTGTGGTTAAATTGCCATCCAACAGCAACTACATCATTATTTGTAAAGAGATTTCTGAATTTCTGTTTTAAATCTGTGGCGTCCTGGCTGAACTCTGAATCTAAATTAATGTGAATTTCTGTTTAATGTGATTTCTTTTTTATATGTAGAAGACAACAGTTTTACAGATTTGCAACAGATGGCATCTGATTTGGGATTTTCACCAGTTTATCACAGTTAACTGCAGCATTATCACAAATAGATTGCATGCAATTACCAAACTGACCCCAATAATTTTGGTTGTTCTGCAGTTTCCCTAAAGCGGTGCGCTATCAATCAGACCATTTGATGTGTACTAATGCAGTAAATTTAATTCTTGTTCATTACTTTTGTGCAGAAGCCGCTGTCATGCCTTTTTTTCCCCTTTAGGCATGTAGTTCTACTTATTGTCAGTCTGCTTCGTCTCTGCTCTTTGTTATGCCTCTTCTCACACACAGCAGTCATTCACCACCAAACACACACACCCAGTTAAACAAAAAGATGAGGCGAAAAATTAGTACCCTGTCTCTGCAAATGCACATTTGCATTAAGCTCGAATTCAAAATTAACCCAACACACACAAACACCCCCATTCTCTCTTTTTCTGATGATGATGGTGTAGCTGTTCTGCAGACATTCATGAAATTCTGTATATGCTGCATGTACCTGAACACATTGTTGGTTATATGCAGGGATGCCTACATAAAACTAGAGTCAGGTAGATTAAATGAAATACAAATCCCATCCTGCAAGTCAAAAATTGCCTTGACTGGTGTCCTGATCACTCTGACCACTGCCCATATTAAACAAATTAACCAAAGCTAATTTTCATAGCCAGGGCAATGTCAACAAATATTTAAAAGAATTAAAATGTTGTCTTTTTCGTTTTCCCACCCAGAATTCAGCGTTAATGCCATCCTTTCCACACAAAGACTTTACTGGGTCGCCCATTTATTTCTTGTGAGTCTGTAGTCCAAGATGGTATCGCTGTAGTCCATCAGCTCACTGCGGCAGCTGATAATTTTTCTATTTATTGTCAAGTGTTACTTAATAAGTCATTGGAAAAGGTGTGGTTTCACATCTTTTAATGCCCACCTACATGTGTACCCCAACCCTGTGGGAAATGATGGATTTCTGTTTGTAATGCTCTAAACACTGACATTGTTTTACACAGACATCTTTTTATATCAATGTTTCCTCCTTGTAACATTCCCAGAATAAAACTCAGAGTTTAACAGCTGTAAATTTTAGTCTTTGCACATTTTAGCAGACACGTGTCAGATCCCTGGTGGTTTGTCCTCCCACCCTTTAGAAATCCACATCAAGACTTCACAATCAGACATTTCGTGCCTTTAGAAAACATGTTCAGTCTTTTGGAAAGACATCTGGCTGGCTGTTAGATAACTATGTGTCCATGCTGGCTCCAGCCAATATTCTTTGAAAAAGGAAGGATAAACAACATCAAAGCTCTGCTGATTATCAACCTCGGGTGAAAACTGGACACATACTGTATGACGCAAGTTTGAATCCTGCTGAGAGCTGGTGACCTTTATGTGATGATAAATAAAAAAGCAGGGCCCATCATAAAGTCCGGTCAGTGATCAGCAGAGGGTAAAGAAATGCTAATAAATATTTGAGACGATTAATTTAATTATCCAATAAAAGTGAATATTTTTATTTAGTGCTCTAAAACTGTCAATAGTGGGAAAACGACAGATTCTCTCTTTGTATCACACTGTAACACTTCCAGTCCTCATTAACACCTTTTTAGCATCATTAGCGCCTTACAGGTGTACGGTGGTGAACCTGCACAGCTGCTGCTCAGTTTTATCGTTTCCATGCTGATAGTTAAAAGATGTTCCAAGCTCTGTGAGCGATCTATTTGATTTAAAATCTACTTTAGCTATTCTCTTGGTTTAACCACTCAAACGGAATCCTCAGAAGAGAAAATGTTGAAACAATGTTACATTAAAGTGAAAGTCACTAAGATAGCATAGGGAGGAGGTCGGGATAGACCAAGGGCTAATAAAACACTGCCCTTAAATGCTTCATAAACTTTTTCGAGAGAAGACAGAAAATAACCCCCGATACTAAAAACAATCAGCAGTTAGAGCTTTTATTTGCACAAAAAGTACCAAAATTTACAGTGGCCTGCAAAAGTATTCGGCCCCCTTGAACTTTTCCACATTTTGTCACATTACAGTCACAGACATGAATCAATTTTATTGGAATTCCACATGAAAGACCAACACAAAGTGGTGGACACATGAGAAGTGGAACGAAAATCATACATGATTCCAAACATTTTTTTTACAAATAAATAACTGAAAAGTGGGGTGTGTGTAATTATTCAGCCCCCTGAGTCAATACATTGTAGAACCACCTTTTGCTGCAATTACAGCTGCCAGTCTTTTAGGGTCTATCTCTACCAGCTTTGCACATCTAGAGACTGAAATTCTTGCCCATTCTTCTTTGCAAAACAGCTCCAGCTCAGTCAGATTAGATGGACAGCGTTTGTGAACAGCAGTTTTCAGATCTTGCCACAGATTCTCAATTGGATTTAGATCTGGACTTTGACTGGGCCATTCTAACACGTGAATGTTTTGTTTTAAACCACTCCATTGTTGCCCTGGCTTTATGTTTAGGGTCGTTGTCCTGCTGGAAGGTGAACCTCCGCCCCAGTCTCGAGTCTTTTGCAGACTCCAAGAGGTTTTCTTCCAAGATTGCTCTGTATTTGGCTCCATCCATCTTCCCATCAACTCTGACCAGCTTCCCTGTCCCTGCTGAAGAGAAGCACCCCCAGAGCATGATGCTGCCACCACCATATTTGACAGTGGGGATGGTGTGTTCAGAGTGATGTGCAGTGTTTTCTGCCACACATAGTGTTTTGCATTTTGGCCAAAAAGTTCCATTTTGGTCTCATCTGACCAGAGCACCTTCTTCCACATGTTTGCTGTGTCCCCCACATGGCTTGTGGCAAACTGCAAACGGGACTTCTTATGGTTTTCTGTTAACAATGGCTTTCTTCTTGCCACTCTTCCATAAAGGCCGACTTTGTGCAGTGCACGACTAATAGTTGTCCTATGGACAGATTCCCCCACCTGAGCTGTAGATCTCTGCAGCTCGTCCAGAGTCGCCATGGGCCTCTTGGCTGCATTTCTGATCAGTGCTCTCCTTGTTCGGCCTGTGAGTTTAGGTGGACGGCCTTGTCTTGGTAGGTTTATAGTTGTGCCATACTCCTTCCATTTCTGAATGATGGCTTGAACAGTGCTCCGTGGGATGTTCAAGGCTTGGGAAATCTTTTTGTAGCCTAAGACTGCTTTAAATTTCTCAATAACTTTATCCCTGACCTGTCTGGGGTGTTCTTTGGACTTCGTGGTGTTGTTGCTCCCAATATTCTCTTAGACAATCTCTGAGGCTGTCACAGAGCAGTTGTATTTGTACTGACATTAGATTACACACAGGTGCACTCTATTTAGTCATTAGCACTCATCAGGCAATGTCTATGGGCAACTGACTGCACTCAGACCAAAGGGGGCTGAATAATTACGCACACCCCACTTTGCAGTTATTTATTTGTAAAAAAAAATGTTTGGAATCATGTATGATTTTCGTTCCACTTCTCACGTGTACACCACTTTGTGTTGGTCTTTCATGTGGAATTCCAATAAAATTGATTCATGTTTGTGGCTGTAATGTGACAAAATGTGGAAAAGTTCAAGGGGGCCGAATACTTTTGCAAGACACTGTAAGTGCCAAGTGAGTGTGATTTTATCATAGTCTCAAGATTTTGTTGTGTTTTAGAGTTTCACTGTCATTCTGGTTCTATTATTGTAGGTCTGTACCTTACAATATAAAGTGCATTGAGGCAACTGCTGTTGTGATTCACTCTGTGTGCCTTCTGTCTCATCTATGATGTTGTGTCTTTGTCCCATAATTCATGCTCTATAATGCTGCATTTCCTTGTGTTGGTTGCCAGTTTGTGTTTTGTGTTCACCAGCTCATCTTTGTTTTCCTCTTGTGAATTTTTGTATTCAGTTTTTTGTTTTGAGTTTGATATTTCATCGCTCACAATTTATTTGCTCATCCAGTCTTTGGGTCCTCACTCCTCCCTTGACACATTTTTAACATGTAGGCAATTTTCCTAAACTTAACCAAGTAGTTTTTAGCAACTTAATCTAACCCGATTAGAAGAAAAATACCACAAAAAGAAAAAGCACATACAAATGATAAATTAAAATATATAGAAAACCTCAGTCCCACCTAACAGACACTGCATTCAGCTGTCTGGCTACCTTGTAACTTATTCCATCACCAGCCCTCCAAATGACAACTCTGTTAGTCTCAAAACTAAATCATTAAATCTCAGCGTCCAGTATTTCAGTGTTTTTGAGTATCTGTGTGACACATCCTGGCACAATTCTAGTGTTTTGCATTAAAGGAAACAACAAACCATTAACCTGCTGTCAAGCTAATTCACAAAGGATTGTGGAAGAGACAACAAAAGGATAAAAAATCTTTTTTTTTAAATTAACTAGTATTATTTTTTAAAAAGCTAATAAGGAGGATAATAATAAGGATAATAAGAATAACAGTGCTCTGGGGTAACACAAGAGTTCTCTCTATGCACAATGCAAAAAAAGAGCAAGAAGGATAATGCATAATGTTTGGTATCAGGAAAAGCAAGAAATAATATGCTTCCAAGTAATAATTTATTTAAGAATAAACCATTTTCCTCTCACGTATGACCTGAGAGGAAAATGCAATATAAAGCAGTCATGTGTTCACAGCACTCTTAAAAGCACATACATATCAGTTTGTGGAATGTGGCTAAACAAAGAAATTTTAAAAAAGGTAAAAATATTGCACAATATAAGAATAAATATAAGCGATACATATTTGATGGGCATATAGCTATATAGCTGTTCTATTGTACAGAATGAGAATATTGTTATGTTGTTGATATGAGAGAGCATTTCTCAGATGTGTGTGTGTATATATGTACATATATATAGTTACCAATTGGATTAAGAAATTGTTGGCAAACTTTGGGGCAGGTCTGGATAAGCCGCTGCTTCTTCCTGCTCCTTTTCAAACACCTTTTGTTTTTGTTTTACATTTTGCTGGAATTCTTTTATGTTTATTTTCCATTTCCTGTGTTTGATATATATATATAAATATAAATAAATAAAAAAGAAAGAAAGGGTTGTGGATGATGAGCGATGATGGTCAAACTTGCTGTATGTGGACGTGATGAATGTGTTAGTAGAAGTTCATGTTTAGAGCCAGCAAATATTATGACGTGGTACGGTTTACCAGCTAAGGTCGGTTGAATTATTCATCGTTGTACGCCACTGCATCAACATCTCTTCGTGCTAGAAGTGAGAATAAAAACTAAACTATGTGTTACTGAGCACACTGTGTGTTTTGCAAGGTGGATAGTAGAACTTAACGTCCTCCCCGCCAACAAAAGAATGATTGGCCTACGGGCAGACTGCCCAGGCCTACTAACAAAACCTTTTCCTTTAGAGTCGTTTGCTTTCACCTCTCCCAAAAAGCTCAGGATCCCTTACAGTATAATACAGTTTAAGCTGAAATTATAGAAAAAGGTTTCATATTTAATAAATGCATGATGTTTAGTGAGAAAAATCAAGATTACGATTACTGACCAGAATAATCATGGTTATGATTTTACAGCCTTAATGCAACCTATTTAATAAAATGTATGCCATAGCTGAAAATGTAATACATTCATTGTCATCATGAAAGCTTTCAGGCAGTGAAACACGTCACAATAGTTTTATTTGTCAGAAAAACACTTATCAAGAGTCTCAGCCTATTATCCTTCATAATCACTCACTCTTAAAGGTGCAGTTTTGGAGGATTTCAGCTTAAAACGCTGAAAACTTAAAAAGCCAAGTAAGTGCGTAATGGACCCGTAAAAAGCTGGCTGGGCAAAGTGATCTGGTTATTTGTACATGGATGAGAAAGAAGAAATGGTGCATTAAAGAGGAACATTGCCCTACATTGGCCTCTCCTCATCACTCTCCATCCCGATGCTTGCTTCGCTTGCTTTGGATCAGCTGTTTACATGCGACACTACAACTCCTCCTGAATAAACTAAACACTGTCAACGTCACCATGGAGACCAAGCCTGCACAAACCTGTTAAAACCCACCAGGTAAACGTGACGACTCAAAAGCTGCGACTACAGCACAACGGGAAATGATGCTTCTGAAAAAAGAAAATGGAATAACCGGATATTGGCGGGTGCGTTGATGCTGCTGCTGCAAGGTGATCAGAATTCAATATTAGGCGATAGGATCCGTCAGGAGCCGAGTGTTTTTGTTTCATCCTCATTCAGCCTGCAGGGATCCAGACTGACAGACAGAAAGTGATAGCAGAGCAGCCGCTGTCATTCACAGAGAAACTCAAGTGCATCTTATTGTCATGCAGATGACAGCCTGAGCCTCAGCAGCAGCAGCAGAACTGCTTTTATTTCTGCCAGTGTGGCTAGATCAGATTTATATTTTAGCGAGAGGGTAGCTTCTTGAAGGTAAATTGGAACATTTTTCTGCAAGAATTTTTGCTATGATACGGTCTCGGTTAGTCAGTCCGTCGCTCACAAAATTCAGTACAACATATCTGCTCCACCAAGGAAGAATCACACCAGTTGTGATGATCCCTTGAGTTGGTTCATGTTTCTGCTTTTTCCTTGTGCTCTCATCGTGGTGTTAAGTCGATCATTAGCCATTTCTGGATCCAAATGCTCTTTCAGTTCCGGAAAGCAAACAATTGTGAAACAGCTTAACTCCAAAACGTTAATGCATTATGAGGTTTAGCAGAGCTGGAATAAGTAGTAAGTTAGCTAGCTGGATGACATCTAAAGATGTGAGGTTGTAGCATGCCAATAGTTTCAGAAAAAACAAAAAGCAAAGCAGCTCAGCTATAACTGTGAGAGTAAAGAAGCCGCTCTCAAAAGGGTTGGTGAAGTGTTAAATTGTTTGTGATCAAACTTCATGCTGAGCGTCTCAATTGGGCAGAGACAAATGCTATAGTATGGCAGCAAATAGACATAAAAAGCAGACCAAATTTCTGCCTGGAGAATATCTGCGATGAGACCAGCCACAAAACAGGATTAGTCATCAATATGATGCTGTATGGTTTAGATTTCTTCCTAAGTCTCAGACAACCTGAGAAGGATTCTTTTCTAAAGTATTCAAATATTTAGGCTGTCATGGTTTTAAAACCTTCGTTTAACAATGTGTTATATAAAATGAGTGCTAATAAAAAGCTGGAGAGGTTTGGACTCTCAGCTTAGTAGTTTCTGGAGGCTTTGTGCTGATTTTTTTTTTTAATGACAGGAAGAATAGCCATAAATTTTAGCATTCATGTTCCCTTCAGGATGATGTGTAAAAGTGATCATTTGATGGTTAATCTTTCTCTAACATCACATCAAAATTGGCAATTGATTATCAAAGTAATACTTTAGTTTATGATCACTTGGCTCTGAATGGAATCTTGTTTCTACCAGCTATTGCAGTTTTTAAGAGTGGTGGATGCTAATAAGCATTATAGACATTATAGACCACAGCCATGTTAGGATTTTTGAGACAAAAGTGACTACTGGACAGAGAGTGAAGTGTTAAGCTAACTAGCAATGTGCATTCTTATATACCTGCTAATTAGTAAGCTAAGAAAAAGACTAAAAAAATACTAGAATCCTACACCCTAAAACTGAATTAAAAACATCATGTACAATATGTTTGTACAATTAAGCAGACAACAAGCTCTATTATTGATCAGACAGTTGCATAAAGAAGCATAAACATGAGCAGGAGGTCCAGTAGAGTCACTGGTGGATGGGACATCTACCAGATAGCTATTAGCTACAGCTCCCTGTGTCTGCAGCCACATATTAATCATCCCTACCTTAAAGCCTTATAAATAACTTTTCTCCAGTGTAGTTGTTATGAACAGTGTCAGTTCTAATAGATTACTGCATAACTACACATGACAAAGGTTTAGGAAATCCGCTCATGTTTCGTGTGTCTGAAAGAAAAACAAAAATATCAGTTGATATGTTAGAATATCGAACTTTGAAAAATTCTCAGAAAAAACCTCCAGGATATTCAGCCGGCTCTAAATTGGAGAAGAGAAAATAAAATACAAAATTGATTAAATCTTCAGCAATTCTCATATTTCAAAAACAAGTTTAAAAGAAGGCTCTTCAGTACTGTCACCAGTTCCTTCTGTAATTTGCATTTAATGCATGGTTCTGTATAATCTTCTTCCATTTGACTGTAGTTCATTAGCTCTATGCACAAGTACAAGCTCTTCCATGTACGCACTGTTTCCACAGTTGTTCTCGTCAGCAGGGCGTAACTATTTAATCCAATTTTGATTCCATTTAAATTAGATGCATCATACATCATTCATTCTCATTGTGCCTCCATTAATTTTAACCAGATTAACTTCCAAAAGGTGCAGCAGCCCAAAAATCTGTGTTTGGTTCCAGAGTAATAATTAAACACCAAGTCTCGAGATACTGGAGACATTTGATTTGAAGGCTAAACTTAAAAGCCGCAGATGACAAACACTCAGTTTGTGGGGCTCAAGTGAGGGAAACATGTCAGAGCAGGAGGACTGCAGTGCATGAAACTGGATATTTCTGCAGTGGCTGTGGTGTTTTTTTGTTCGGCTTTAAATTCATATGCAAAGACCATGATGACACCGAAGCTAGTGGTGCATTCATCCACTGAGGTGTAGGACGGGTTCATGTAGACGACATTAAGGGGAAAACCGTCAGTCATCTCTCATACAGCTGTGAGAACACATGTTATTTATATTTTAATGAATAATTGCATTTGAGCTTTGCAGACACCCTTGAAACTCTTGTGCAATCAGTCTGTAATCCCTTAAGCACCTTTAGGTTAATTTGCGAAATTTTCACCTGGGTGAAAAAAAGCATTAGCAAATTTTTTTTTTTTTTATTTTTACTTCTTCTTAATCAAAACTGTAAAATAGTACATAAATGACAGCTTGTTCATATCATTAGAAGGCCGCTGAATTTACACAAGATTCACAAAGGAATCCATCATGTCAGACTTGAAGCTTAGTTCAGTATCTATAGGCTGTACGTATGGCCCACTGCTGCGTTGGTGTCGGATAAGAGGGTGGAACTTTATAGCTAAGGGCAGCAAACTGCATCCACAAACTGTATGGATGCAAAGCAAAGACACAAATATCTGCTGAGAAGTGCTGCTGGAAGTATCAGACTAATAAAATTGCATTCCCAAAACAAAACATAAAGCAAAGACTTATTGGAAACCTCACAGCAGGCTTAAAAAATGACTCAAAAGGCACCAACCACACAAATGCAGTCAAGAAGTCCAGTTCAGTGACAGACAGCTAGTAGACACAGCCACCTGTGTCAGCACACCTGCCAGTCATATAATCCATGTCCCTAACTTTTAACCTTAACAAAACCCAAATGTATGACTCATAGGCTGTTTTCTGAAGGGGGAAGTTATCCATAGAAGCTGACACCGGTTTTTGTATCAGGCTGTGAATGTGTGTTTTTTGGGTTCATTTTCAAATGAAAGTCAATGAGGGCATGGATTGTTTTGGAGTAAGCCTCAAGTGGTCATTAATGGAACTGCGGTTTTTAGCACTTGTGTTGACATTATTTTCCAGTCCTGGGTGAGATCACTACAGTCATGTTATTCTATATGTTATTGCTACCATTAGCGTCTAGTAGGACCAGATGTTCTTATCTTATGATTGACAAGTCACACCATCAAAAATGCACAATCATAATTAAATTTACTTTGGTCCAATTCAGTTCAACTCAAGGTGCTTTATATTATAAGGCAAAGACAGAGAAAATAATACAGGGAAAACTCCAATAAACACTTAGCGACAGTGGGAAGGAAAAACTCCCTTTTAACAGGATGAAACCTCCAGCCGAAGCAGACGCAGAACGGTGAAAATGCTCTGCTCAATGCTTCAGTAACAGGACTTTGCAAACTTATGTGTGACCTCATAGTGGCTATGTCCATCTTTACATACAGTTTGGCTGCACACTCTTCACATCCCATTCCCAGTGAGCGTGATCTGCAGTGGCCCCACCTTACAACCTGCAGGACCCAAAGGATCCGCTGCCAGCAGAGGTCCAATGGCATTGCCCCGACAGGTCAGACGTGCTTAATGATATGACTAATTTGTGCATAGTGTGACTTTCTCATTTCCCTGATTCTCTAAGCAGATGTGGAGAGTGCAAACTCAGGATGACCCACAGAGATCCATTCATGGAAATAAACTTGATTTATTTCCATTATAATATCAAATTAGCCCAATTTTCAGGGTTTTAGCCTCTCTATAATCAAAGGACACCCAACAGTTGCCGAGTGGAGCCCAGATTCTTGTTGACAGGAAATGACTTACAGCCTCCACAGACTGAGCTCAGGGTGACTGTGTGTGTGTGTGTGTGTGTGTGTGTGTGTGTGTGTGTGTGTGTGTGTGTGTGTGTGTGTGTGTGTGTGTTTCACTGCTGAATGGGAATCCTTCAGATCAACAAATAAACAAAGCAGCCAGTGCAGACCAGCGTTCCTCCTGTCAACAGCATCTGCCAGCAGCGGGAGGAAACTTCAGTTTTTCCTGCCTCATAAAGCTAATCCTGCATGTATGTTTCTAAAAAACTAACAAAAAAAACACCTTCTGGACATACTCCATCTGCTTCTTTTTTGTGTCTTTGTCTTTAAGTGCATGTCCTCTGCTGTTACATCCCATTCCTCCCTCTCTATCAGACATCTCTGTCCCCATCTTACCTTTCCACCCATCCCTCTATCTCCTCTCTGCTGGATGACTTATTCAAAACCCTCCAAAAAATGATTTCCCAACCATTCCCGCTAGGTCACGGTACCGGCTCAGGAGTGGCTCATTAAACCTCAGCAATCCGACCTGTCAACCCGCAGTATTTACGTCTTATTTTAAAAGGATGTGACCCTCGCTCTAAAGCCTGATTATATTTGATATCTTGAGTGTCTTCCTGAATGAATTAAGCAAACAAAAAGGAGGATGTCAAGGCAAGGCTAATTTTTATTCTGTGTTTTCCTAAGTTGGTGGTGCACCTGGGAAGGATTATTTAAAACCAGTACTTTCAGGTAAAATGAATGAACTTCTTCAAGCTCTATCCATCACATTTGACAGCTGGTGCGACATGTAGGCTTTATCTTGAGGTGACCACTGAAATTCAAGTTGATTTAGATAAAGCTTTACAATAACTGCCTATAAGCTGCCAGACTTAAAGACATGCTTCTGGGAGGTTAAATTAAGCCAAATACAACAAATACTGTGCCTTTTCTTTAACCAGTTGTTTTAGCCCCTCCCCCTTTAAGCCAACTTTCAACTGATTGGCTGCATTTCAGAAACAGAAGGTGAGTTGTACTTGTGTGCCTAAATCAGTAATATTAAGGACCCTTCTTTATGACATCATGCAGAAACAGTAAAACAAAGTATCTTAAATGCAGCATTTATAGCTCTTGGCTCACAGGAGCTACTTGTAAACACACTGATGTCATTATCTGAAACTTTTGCATATAAGCAGTCAACACCTGACAGATATAGTGAAAAGCATAATAAGTCCGCTTGAATGAAATAATGTGACTTTGTTGTTGCTCTCACCATGATGGACAATGACATTTGCCATTTTGTTATATTACAGCATCACATTTTAATTCCCTTTACTGCTGAGTTCTTGATGCACATGCCTTCTCCTCTAATCTCCAGGAAAAACAAGGAGCACTGGATTAAATGTCTCTAGAAAGAGGAGGAGGAGGAGGAGGATGGAGATGGAGGACACACTGCTGCTGCTGCTGCTTCTTCCTCCCTCCTCCTCCTCCTTTTTTCTTCATCTTCCCTCCAAAAAGAAAAAGGAAATCTCAGCCTGGTAAACATCAACACAGACACAGAGAGCGGGAACAATGACACCAGCTGGGCAACAACAATGGCAAATAAATATCATGTGGCAGCATTTAACCATTCTGAGTGTCTGCTGCTCCTTTGTGGCCTCTACACCTGCATTTGACTGACCGCCTCCCTCCTTTTATTTCCGCGTTAGGCTAAATTAAAGGCAGCTTCCTGCAGGTGTGCTTCTTCTTTTGTTGCCGTGTTGCATTGTTGTTTCCCCCCCAGACAATAAAAGCAGGCTCACCTTCTCGGCTCCTCTGTGCTTCTTGGCGGCCGGCGTGTCGTCCTGCTGCCGTCTCACAACAATAGCGCCGGTTTTAACTCCACACTCCAGCGCGGTTTTCCCGGTGCTGACGGCGGCGGCACCGTTACTATTGTTGTTATTGTTTACGTTGCTGATATCTCCCGGGAGCCTGGAGTCCGGAGCGGCGCACAGGCAGTGTCCGGAGCCGTCGCGGCACAGATGATGCTCGGGAGCGGGCAGGGCGGACGACGGGAGGAAGACGGAGGGAGGAGGAGGAGGAGGAGGAGACGAGCCATCACCACCGGGCTTCTCCTTCCTCGTTCGGGCAGGAGGAGCAGCGGCGTCCCTCTCCCTGTCTCGCTCCCTCTTCCAGCCCCGGATCATGTTCTTCCCCTTCCTCTCCTCCTTGCCTTTGGCGCATGACGCAGAAGGAGCGGTCACTTCGGAGACTCCGTTCCCGCCGCCACCGTCCGCCTCTCTGCTGACCGCTGAAATCATCTCCAGACCTTCTCCAGCGACGCTGCGTCCTTGAGCCTCCCGACGCTGTTGCTGCTGCTGCTGCTTGCCGATCCCGAAGCACGCTTCTCCGCCGCCTCGCACCACGACAGCAGCCGCTGATGAGTGATCCGCCGAAGCCGCCTCCGGTTCCTCCCGTCCCTCCCGGCCGACTCCTTTACGCTTAAGCGTGGATCTCCTCGGCTCCGACCCGCCGCCGCCAGGTGTCCGGGTCTGGAGCGAGGGCAGGGCCGCGTGTCTGTCGGCTGAGCCAGCGGCACTAAAGGAGGAGGAGGAGGAGGTGATGGAGACAGAGGAGGAGGAAGAGGAGGAGAAGGCGGCGGTGTGGTTGGGTGACAGCTCCTTGCAGTCTGTCAGCAGCCCTCCATTCTCCCCAGCTCTCAGGAAACGGTTCATCTCCTCGTTTCCTTGTCTCCTTTGTCGATCTCCACAATAATCAGCATGCAAGTCATTGTCAGAGCGCCAGCCAGCCGCAGTGTGGCGGAGAGCACCGGAGCATCAGGCCCGCTCCTTCACAAACTACCACACAGACTGAATGACAGCTCGCAGTATCTGACGCTGTCATCACCCGCAGCACAGTAAAACACGATAATCACAAATCTACACTTATGTTTTCATAAAATAATAAAAACAATACGAATGAAGTTCATAAAGTCACATTTGGAAGGTTTATTTCAATCCCAACAATAAAATGCCCCAGTAATATATGAATATGTAGCACATTACTGTTTATTTTCAATGAGAGAATAGATGGTTTTGTTTTCCTTCGACTGTGAATGCATCTTCCCAATGTCTCAGATGCCACTTAATTACTGTCAGAAAATGCAATTAGTTGGCCGCAGGAGGGCGCTGCCGTGTTTGTTTTATAGTTTATGCATCAGCTCAAGTGTCAGTGATTGGATGCCCACTAAATTCCAGCTCGATGTCTTTGTTCTTGGACTGCTATCGCTGCTTTGCACGATTCCGTTATTTAAACTTCAAAGAAAATTTGAATTGCTGTTGAATTCAGTGACTACAAAGATGATGACAGAGTATAACTTAGTGGGGTTTAAAAAAGAAAACACTTTTTAAGGCAAATATCAGTATTTTTTAAGCTGTTTTTATCAAAACTGGCCAGTGTTTCTGCATGTTCAGCTTTTATGTATGAAATTAAAGTTTATTATTAGAGATTGCTTTAGCAGAGCTGCCCAAAAGATTGCTTGGTTGCATTTTGAGACTGTTGCTAAGTTATTCTTGTTAACTTTTTAAAATTACACTTTTTATCTTCATTCTCTTTCTGAAATAACCCCCCTTTTTTCAGCTTCTGCCTCTTTACAGCCACTCTCTCTTTAAGGTAACATTCCTCTAATTGCCTGCCCTTCACAAACAGGCCCAAACAATGGTCTTTAACAATGACCATGTTAAAGAAAACCCTCTCTGCTTGACATCACACAGATCTACAATTAGAAAAAAATTACTGAAATTGAGTGTTTAGAGCAGTGAAGCCTAAGCCTTTGACTTTCTTTTGCATAAACATACCTTGCTATTTGAAACTTCTGCCCAAATGCTGTTTACTGTCACCAGAGTTGAAAACATATGTACCTGAGTTTAACAGTAAATCTGTTACAGTGCACCAGATAACCTTCAGTTAAGGTTGTATGATTACAGGCCACGTTGCAAGAGCACAATGAAAACTTGCAAAGATAAGAGCTCTGCAGTGAGCAGAGTGATCTAATCACATGCACACTAAGCACAAATAGACTCACGGTAAGCACAGAAAAAGCCTTTGTAATCATGGAAAATGGTGGAAGAGACACATAATTAACTACAACTTTCTAATTTATTAAATAAAAGAAGCAGAAACTGCGATAATCTTTATGGGATGTGTGAGGCAGTGTTAACAGCGTGTCAGGAGCTACATGAGTATTTGTATGTTAGGTGTGCGGTGTTGTGTGGTGCAAAAACTAAAATAATCAAGCCACAGCCAACTAAACAAATAGCACAACACTGGGTGAATGGAGAGAGAGCATACGCGCTCCTGGGAGACTGTCCAGGTGTTTCCAATTGCTATGATTAACTATGCTTAGAAACCTGCAAGGCAGCACAGAGGGACAAACAGACAAACTGTAGCCAGGCTGACAAACAGTCAGAGCTCTGTTGAGCCAACCATCCCTTTAACGTTAACTAGTAATGACTTCATGAACTTCTTCACAAATAAAATTTTTATCATTAGAGAAAAAATTACCAGTAATCATCCCACAGATGTAATATTATCTACAGCTACTCTTAGTACCATTGATGTTAAGTTAGACTCTTTTTCTCCAATTGATCTTTCTGAGTTAACTTCAATAATTACTTCCTCCAAACCATCAACGTGTCTTTTAGACCCCATTCCTACAAAACTGCTCAAAGAAGTCCTGCCATTAATTAATTCTTCGATCTTAAATATGATCAACCTATCTCTAATAATCGGCTATGTACCACAGGCCTTCAAGCTGGCTGTGGTTAAACCTTTACTCAAAAAGCCATCTCTAGACCCAGCAGTCTTAGCTAATTATAGGCCAATCTCCAACCTTCCTTTCATATCAAAAATCCTTGAAAGAGTAGTCAAACAGCTAACAGATCATCTGCAGAGGAATGGTTTATTTGAAGAGTTTCAGTCAGGTTTCAGAGCTCATCACAGCACAGAAACAGCTTTAGTGAAGGTTACAAATGATCTTCTTATGGCCTCTGACAGTGGACTCATCTCTGTGCTTGTCCTGCTAGACCTCAGTGCAGCGTCCGATACTGTTGACCATAATATCCTATTAGAGCGATTAGAACATGCTGTAGGTATTACAGGTACTGCACTGCAGTGGTTTGTATCATATCTATCTAATAGACTCCAATTTGTGCATGTAAATGGAGAGTCCTCTTCACACACTGAGGTTAATTATGGAGTTCCACAGGGTTCAGTGCTAGGACCAATTCTGTTTACATTATACATGCTTCCCTTAGGCAGCATCATTAGAAGACATAGCATACATTTTCACTGCTATGCAGATGACACCCAGCTCTATCTGTCCATGAAGCCAGATAACACACACCAATTAGTTAAACTGCAGGAATGTCTTAAAGACATAAAGACCTGGATGGCCGCTAACTTTCTGCTTCTTAATTCAGATAAAACGGAGGTTATTGTACTCGGCCCTGAAAATCTTAGAAATATGGTATCTAACCAGATTCATACTCTGGATGGCATTACCTTGGCCTCCAGTAACGCTGTGAGGAACCTTGGAGTCATTTTTGACCAGGACATGTCCTTCAACGCACATATTAAACAAATATGTAAGACTGCTTTCTTCCATTTGCGCAACATCTCTAAAATTAGAAATATCCTGTCTCAGAGTGACGCTGAAAAACTAGTTCATGCATTTATTACTTCCAGGCTGGACTTTAATGTCTCTATTGGTTGTGATTAAGAAATAGTACTCTGCAAATCTGAACAATAAAACAAACTAAAATCATAGTCAGTGTCTGTTAATGAGAGTGGAATAGCAGTGAGTAACACAATCTTTACACATTAAGTGTGTAAAGACAAAATGTAAATTAAGGGAAACACAAATTCAAAACGGAGAACTTAAAAGACAAAAGCTGGTGAATACTTAGGTATATATCAACTTTCCTTTACAGTTTATGGCGAAGACAAATTTGGTTTCACTGCAGAAACTCCTTTATGTAAATTCCTGAAGTTTTTTCCCCATATTTGCACAAACACTGCTCTGTTCCTACATGCGTTAAATAAGCATAACACAACATGCAAATGAGACTGGGCTTCCTTTATTTGCAGCGTGCACCTGCTTCCAGTCACAGAAATGAAGCAATCTGACTGAGAGGGAGCGCAAACAAATATATTTGGCAAAATGCTGGAGTGCTCCCGTGAAATGTCTAATTTTGTACAAAACACATTTATGAGTGTGTCAATCAGTAACCAGAGATAAAAGGTTTAGGATTGCAGGAGAAGGAAGCCTATCAATCAAACAGTGTCAAAGCATAGACCGACAGCAGATAAAATCCCTGCCGGGATCCAGCAGGTATGTCATATCTGACCTCATTGTGCCCTGCAGAATACCCGAGGAAGAATGGAGTACACTCCATCGAATCCAACACAACATGAACTAGAAGACAGCAGTGATAAATAGTTTATGATACAGAGACGAGAGTCAGCTGTGCCTCCTGTGAAGTGTCACTTGGTGATCCTGAGAGCTTCAGTACAGACTGCTCACTATTAAAGGAAGAGGTGTGATGTCCACACCTGTCTTTGGTGCAGAGGAAACTGGGTGTCATGAGAAAAAAAAAGTTCTTTATGGAGTGTAAAATTTTGAAGCAGCAACAGCAACAAAAACATCCCAGATGTTTGCACTACATCCAGCTGGGAGTACTCACTACTACTCTTGTTTACTTAAAACAAGCCACATTTGCTCAGATATGTAAATTGGTGTCATGCCTCTATATCTATGCTCGTAATCTTAGCCCATTAAGGGCTATGCTGTTTTGTTTTAAATTTCCATCTTTTAAAAAGCATCGGCGATTCTATCAGCGACAGCTGCAAAACTGTGGGGTCAGGCTAAACATGTATAAATAAAGCATCACATAAACAGATGCATGCATGTCATCCACCTGCATATTAAAGCCTTGAACTTATTAAAAAAAAATTATTATTCTTTTGACTGGATATGGCCATATATGTACCAGGGGGTTATCAGCTAAGTGCAAGTTTTCTAGCTTGGAATTCACAATTTAATGTTATATTAAACAGGAAGCAAAGTTTGGCTGTGATGGCAAAAAAAAATTGTTCAGCTCACAGCTTCAAGATGACACCTCGCTAACCAGTCTCACTTACAGCTGATGTTTATTTACAATCTATGCCCACAGCTTGAGTGATGGCAAACGGTGTGTCATGCCAGTAGTCGTCACTAATGTAAACAGCAGGCCTAATAACTTAGTCTGATATGTAATAAAAAGATCTCATAATTGTGTCTAATGCGTCGGTAAGCCAAAAAGTGGCAATTTTTTATTTAGTGTTACATTATCACGGTTTAGAATAGAGAAACTAGTAACAACTAATTGAGCCTGTTTCATTTTTCATAATGAGAATAAATGCAGTTGAAACACTTCATGTTGAATACAAAACTATTTAAAACATTTTAAATATTATTATTTGACTGACACATACAGTATTTGGTACACTCAGTTTGTTACTTTATGTCAAAATTCATATGGGACATTAGGCATAAGCATTTTAAACCTGCAGTCCTTTTGGTTTATGTTTGCATTTCAAAGGACATCTTGTCTGTTTACACACCTTTGATCCAGTGCAGATTATTTTCTCAGCGTAGCTCATGTGAAGCAAACTGCACAGAACTGGCCATAAAAGTACTAAAAACCAAAAACAGAGTAATTTTCGTTATTTCATACTATGACATGGGCCACATGAGAGTTTCGCGAGAAAGTCAGCATTTGGATCACAGACTGTCTTCACCTTATCTTTATAATCAGTTCTTTTAAAAATGAGGGAAAAGCTGAATCAGCTATTAAAAGACCCCAGGGGGGAAAAAAAACCCCACTTGGCAAACAGTTCAGCTCTGTTTGTATTTCAAAGTGCACCACGTTGTTTCTGTGTGTACGCTCCCTAAAGAGGGCTAAAGTCAGTTGTAAGCCAACAAATAGAAAGACACAACAACAAATGTTGGAGAAATCTGGCAGTTGCTAACAGACTGATGAACAGTTCTTCATAGGACTGTTGGAGAGTCCAGAGTTGTTGTTTTTTTTACTTCAGACTATCAGTGTTAAACTAATAAGACTGTATTGCTCACTCTGACTTTTCTCTGTAAGACCTGACTTAAACATGGCTTTAATAAAGTTTCACAAATAAATACATCCAAAAAGTAATGTACTAAAATGGTATTTATCAGTGAAATAATAATTGTAAATAGAACCAAGATAAATGATTTTTGTTGTTGTCATTCGCCTCTTTTATTTGCTGTCATTTCATTTCAGCTCAGTGTGAGAGTCTTTACTGGGTTAGAAAATGAGCTGAGGAGACGCAGGTAAAACAATGATGACCACCAAAGAAAATACTTTCATCTGAGCTGGGGAGTCTTGTCAACTCAATTCAAATTATTTTGTGGCACAAACAGAGAAAACATTGTTTATAAAATGGTAACACTTTGCTGTTACCCATGGTAGCTCTCCAGTTAGCATCCAATGCACGGATACATCCTGATATAAACAATAGACTGGCCCTTTAGATCCATGTGTCTTTGATTCACTTTTGGACCCATATCTGATCTAAATTCAGAATCAGAGCATTCCTAAGTATGGAGAAAATGTTCCTGACAGTCTTATTACAAAAAAAAAAATCCTTGTAGAATAAGTAAGAACGCCTTCTTATGCAGGGGAACAAGACATTATCAAAACCCACAAATGATAGACTGATCCATCCATCCATCCATCCATCCATCCAGCCATCTTCTTCACTTTATCCGGGGGCGGGTTGCAGGGGCAGCAGCCCAAGCAGAGAAGCCCAGACCTCACTCTTCCCGGCCACCTTCTCCAGCTTGTCCGGGGGAACAGCAAGGTTTTCCCAGGCCAGCCGAGTGATATAATATCTCCAGCGTGTCCTGGGTCTGCCCCGGGGCCTCCTCCCAGTGGGACATGCCTGGAACACCTCACCCAGGAGGCAACCAGGAGGCATCCTTGTCAGATGCCCGAACCACCTCAACTGACTCCTTTCGATGTGGAGGAGCAGCTGCTCTACTCTGAGCCCCTCCCGGATGGCTGAAATTTTCACCCTATCTCTAAAGGAAATGTCAGCCACCATTCGGAGGAAGCTCATTTTTGCCCAGGATCTTGTTCTTTTGGTCACTACCCACAGCTCGTGACCATAGGTGAGGGTAGGGACGCAGATCGACTGGTAAATCGAGAGCTTCGCTTTTACACTCAGCTCTCTTGCTCACCTGTTCACCATGACGGACCGGTACAGCGTCCACTGTGATCAGTCTATCTGTGTCAAAAATATGGCCCAGGGGCCACAGCTGGCCCTCCAAATGATCTACTTAACAATAGTTGCAACTTCACATTTTCACAAGTTCACATTTTTCTAGATCTTGACAAATTCTTTGGATCAGCAAAAGCAAAATGTAATAATTATTTAGTAATGTACATGAAATGAGACGTACTGTTTTTTAAGGGCTGTTCATCATTTTGTAACTGCATGGTTACTTTTACTTCTTTATGCAAAAAAGGTCCTTTTACCATCAGTTTAATGGTCTGGCCCACTTGAGATGAGTATGACACCCCAGAGCCAGTCATCTTTATTTATTCAACATACATTTTTATACACCATCTTGAAGCTTTTTGATTATAAATTGTCTAGTTTTTTGTGCGTGTTTTTAAACATTAAATGTTAAAGACCAAAGCCACTTTGGTCCTTTCTCCAAGCTATTTGCACTTTTAGCTCCATACAGGAAGTATTTTCTGCCATAATTAAAATGGTGTCATTGGTGCACATTTCCTGTGCAGCAATCAGAAATTTATTAAGGATATATAAGCTAAACACTTTAAATCCAAACAAGTATTGATAAAACGTGTTTAGACAGACTGTTTTCATGACCAACCAATCCTTGGCTGAGAGCTCTCATTACACACGTACACTGCAGTGCGCGCGCGCACACACACACACACACACACACACACACACACACACACACACACACACACACACACACACACACACACGGCCAGAACAACAGCTGGATCGTGTATCCTCACTCCGGCTGAGTGAGGATATCAACATGTTAAAAAAAACATCTGAACCTGAACTGTTGGGTCCTCGTTTCTTACCAGCACTTTAATCAGATTAACTGTAATGTAATGAGTTACAGTTTTGTGCAACAACATGTAGTTTTGAGTGCAGGCTGCATGCAGCCCGTGTAAATACTGCTTACATAACTGCTGTTTTTCGTCATGCAACTACAGATGTTTTAAAGATTGAATGCAGTAAATCATGCCAACAGGAGGGACATTTTCTGAGATAAAAATGGGATTATAAATTATAGAAATTAAGATGTGGGTCCATTTATTGCAATCCAATCCAGCTTTTTCTTAAATCTTTAAGCAGCTTCTCCGTGCAGCGTTCTAATTCCCCACTGGAAAACAAACATACACATTTCAACATGAAGAAAGTCGGCAGGGATACGGGGATACAACAGGCTGAACACGTGAAATCATTTCCCCTCAGCAAAGGGAACCAGATCAGATTTCACCCTGTTTAGACAGAAGTGGAAGGTAGAAGTATTGTTCCTGTGTAAATAAAACTAGATTGATTATTAGACCATTTTAAGTTTAGGAACACAAACAAAGCCGAGTAAAATGTCACTGATCAAAGGTTCAAATGCGCACATCTCGAACACACACAAACACACACTTCACCCTTTTGTGATCTGGTTGGCTGTGACATGTGAAACCGAGGGGCCCGAAGGACACTCCCACAGACAGGCAAGCAGGTAGGTGTAGGGAGCAGCGGATCAGGCTGCAGTTCTCACGGCAGCAGTCAGGACGTCTAGCTGAGCGTTTGCTTGGAAAATATCTGCTGAGCATAATGACAGAACAGTGTGGGAACCAGCAGACGTCGCAGGAGGATGCCAGGAAATGTAGCAGAGGAGCTGCAAAGCATGAAGAAAAGGATTCTCAGTGAGTCTGTGGCTGTAAAAACAAAAACATCTCTAGAGTACAAAAGGCAGTGTCACACAGATATTTTTGTTAGCTGTTTTGGTTGCATTAGTAAAAGTTATAGCAGTACTCATGTCTTTTCGAATAGCAGAACAATCACTCAGATTATTGACTGATTAACTGACAGATCTTCTTGGCTTGTCAGCTTTTGGAATTGCATGAATTAAAATGATTCAGTCGTGAATTTACCACATGGTGAATATGGAGTCTTTAGGTCCCCAGGAGACTTAGATATTCATCACACAACCTTCACTGCAAAGAAAAAAAAATGCATAATGAGGGATGCACATTTTATGAAGGTTGACTTTTATTCATAATTAGCTGTCTGGATTCTCTATGTTTACTTACCAAACTGCTGGATTCGTGATTGACTGGCACCATGGTGGGTTTCTTGACTTGTAAAAATTCTGCTTTATCTATTAATCGCTTGGAAATTTTCACCTTGAGCGATATCTAAGGCGTTATCTATTGTTTTGCAATGTCACAACAGAAAGTTGGGAAACTTGGCTTTTGCATTGCAGCTGGACAAGAAAGCAAGATGTGCTATTGTAGGATTTTTACTTACATAAAACTCCAGAGAGTTACAAAACAAAACAAAACACCAAAGAAAAAAAATATTTGCATGTTGTGTTGATTCCCACTTTTCTTGGACAGTATGATTTTGGGTTTTATTTCACTTTTTCCTTTCGTGTGTAGTTCAGATACAGAAGCTGTGGCAGAGGAGCAGCAAAGATTGAGCAGAATGTGCAGTGAACCACTGCAGGCTGCTGATCAGGAGCAGCCGGAGCTAACAGGGAGGAGAAAGCCAGTGTTAGTCAGGTAAGTTACAAACGTTAATCTCTGGTTTTTATCCATAAATATCTTTGTATTGTTTAGATTGTTGCATATGAAATTCAGACGTCATGCTAGGTCCAAATATGCCCAGTTATGAATATAGGTTTACCTTGAAATTTTAGCTTGTCCTTTGGTCACCAGAGGTTCAAAGTCTGTAAGGTTCAAACAACCACAGTACAAATAGTTACCCACTTCCAAGGTTGAGTTAAATAACCTTGTGACAAGCCATAATATGACTAAAGGTACATTATGGTATAATATTTGCTCCTTTTGGTCTTATTCGTTAACTGGGATTCACCAGAAAACAACACATTTTCCATTCTTGACCTCTGCAATGCTGTTATATCTCAGTCCACTCCTTGTTCTCTCCTGAGAAGCAATTCCAAGACACTTTCTATCCTCTGAATGTAAACAGGACTTTTGCAGATTAGAGTAAATTCTATATCTTGTGTGATGTTTTCTATAAAGCTTTTCTTTTCTTTTCTTTTCTTTTCTTTTCCTTTGGACAAACACTGATGTATCGTAATCCTTGTGGTGTGTTAACTTTGTGTGTTACAATCCAGCTGATCAAGAAAATAGTAGATTTCTCACTCTGGATCGGGAGAAACTTGCTGCCCCATTCGGGGAGTTTAATTATTCTGGCTCTTATACAAGAGTGATGGGACAGCAGAGCGTCAGATACTGAATGTTGCTGTGTATACAGCAATGCAGGCGTTGTACCAGATCATTGTTGTGATGAGTCAGTTAAGTGTGAAAATTAAGGTTTTGCCTTACCAATCATTTCATGTTACAACCTTCATGTATGATCATGACTTCTGGGTAATGACTGAATAAATGATACGACTGAAATAAGTTGGTGTGGCGGTGGACCCAGAACGATAATCTAATCTGTCCTGAGAGCAATGCAATGTTGCTGGAGACGAGACCATTTGGAATATCCTATTAAACCTGCTGCAACCACAACAAGAAAATGCACTGATGGATTGATGAATGATCAGTTTTCCACAAAGTGTTGTTTGACTTCATGCTCAGCACCCACAGAAACCTTTAATCTCACCATGATCTGACTCTCAGAAGGTTCCTCATTGTTCAGAATAATAATCTGACCTTTGACTCTTTCCCACTATCTTAGGCAGCAATCTTCCCTAACCTCAAAATGTGTAACAGTGGAACAATGACTGCAGGTTGTTTTGAACCATTTGAACAAATTGACTTCTGAATTGTGTTTTTTTGAAAGCATAAATTCAAAGAAAATCCATTTTTTTGAACGAAGGAGTCATATGATGGTGCTAATCTGCTCCAGCTTTAATTATAATGCTATCCTAAAAAAGAGCATAATCTTAATCATTTCAACTTCATATTTTGGTTAGAACATTTTTTTCTCCAGCCTCAAATTATTTGAATATTTCCTGGTTTTCATAAAAGTATGATGTCAGGAATCGACAGCAGGCTGCTATAGTTCTTAAATACACTAAAATTAGTTTACCAAAGGTTGCTGACTTCTGTTTATCTTCTGTCTTATTGGCTATGTAATATGTTAAATCCTCTCTCTGAAATTTCTCTCTGTCCTCAGGTCAAAGACCTTCGACCATTCTCTCCTGACTCAGGTTCAGACAGACCCAGACTCCAAGATCGAGAGGAAGAAGTCTCACTACAGCCAGGTGAGAGGTCATTAAGTAAACTCTGATACATATTTTATTACACCTATAAATGTTACATGTAGGCCATTCTCGGTCACTTGGTTTCCAAATGAGTAATATCAGAAAATTTCTGCTGACTCGGTTTTTTCCAAGCAACCTTATTATCTTAGAAATGTATCAGGTTATAAACAGTTTGTGGGTCAGGCCTCCTTCTGGTTGGTCCTTCCTTTACTTCATGACGCCAACATTAACACATCCAGTGTTCTGACATGGCACCACAAACCAATGTGAGGAACGAAAGTTTAAATAACATCACTAAATTGCTGCTTTAAATTTTGTTCACAAAGACAATGGGTAATAATAATAATACAGCCTGGCTATATCTGGCATTTGAAAGTCAATTAAGAATTCAAAAAATATTTTTCTAATCAGTTTTCACAAAGAGGTTTTTGCACACTTTCAAATGAAAGAATTGAAAACTTTAAAATAACTTGTTAGTAAATAGATTAATTGGCTAATGACTTGTTAGTTATAGCTTATTCAAAGCTAACAGTGGAATTATAGTGATGTTTATAAAGTGGTTAATGATTCCACCAGTATTAAAGATACTTAGTCTAAATTTGAATATTTAAAAATGATTTTATATTTTTAGCTATGCTTTCATGTCCAAAATATCTGCATATTGCATTGAAGAGCTAGAACATGAATAAACATTCATGTAATGCTACATGATGGTGCAGTGAGTCAATGTGGCCTTTATTTAACCAGGCAAAACATTAAGAGCACATTGTTTTTCACAGCGCAAAAGACAAAACTTCTTAAGGACACGAGTGTTAAAACAACAGCGTCACATGTCCAGGGGTAAAATATTGCTCCCTAGAGGTGAACGTTTAGCTCGAGATTAATTACAAAAAAAACCTTTATACTTTGGTTGAAAATGCCTAAGCCAGTTGGTTTGGTTTAACTTAATACCACAGTTATTTGGTTAAGTTTGCCTGATTTGGTCTAAAAATGCATTTCTCTAAAATGTCCTTTGCAATTCTCTTGCAAAAATGTCTTATAAGTTCTAAACTGTAACTGGTATCCACATGATTTAAACACCATGATTGCCAGCACACGCACAAGCTTATTTTGGTGTATGGGTGATGTTTCTCTGTCTAACAACATATAGATATACACTGCTGCAAAACAACAATCCCATAAATAAATAAATGCTCTGTAGTAAGTTAGCTCTGTTTCAGAACTTTACGTTGAGAGTACTGTGAGTTTTACAAGCCACATTTATTTATTACTTTTCTCTGATAAGAATTCATCCAAATGTCAGCCTTAGCTTTAACTGATATTGGTGTGTGTGTGTGTGTGTGTGTGTGTGTGTGTGTGTGTGTGTGTGTGTGTGTGTGTGTGTGTGTGTGTTGTATTTCAGCTTTCGAAGACCAACTGCCAGTACCATAAAATATTTAAGGAGATCAGCAAAGAAGAACAGCTCAGACAGAGTAAGTCTTTAATGATCACAGCTATCCACTCCACCTTAAATACTGAATGAAGGATTAGGTCATAGTTGAACATTTGATACCAGAGCCTCTTGTTAACCACCTGATAATAATAGAATCCCTATGATAGGACTACAGTGTAAATTCAAAGTCTGATAATAACTTTATCAAACTCTTTTGTTCAATGCAAACACTGAACTGGTCTTTTCTTGTTTTTTTCCTCACAAACATCTAAAAATAATGTGTTTTTTTAATGTGCTTTACTTGTTTGTTAGGTTACACCTGTGCTCTTCAGAAAGACATCCTCTACCAAGGACGCATGTTTGTCTCCGACCACTGGATCTGCTTCCACTCCAAGGTGTTTGGAAAAGATACCAAGGTATGCATTGATGTCTGTTTTGTATCAGCTCACAGGAAAAGGCTGAGAATCTGAAAGAGATCGTCGGAGGAGAATCCACAGATGTTTTCAGTGGTGTTTCTCGGTTCCACGCGAGTGTCAGAGTCTTTGTTGTGTTGATGCTGTTTAAAGTGGCGAACACAGTGAGGTGCCAGCAGCAGCAGCAGCCGTTTGATTTGATGAGATATGTCGGTTTAAATTATTTAACAGTTACCTGGAGAAGTTTCACAGAAAACAGAACAATTTGCTGTCGTTCAGAAAACAGCAAACAGTCAGTTTTATCCGTTACACAACACTTGAGACCAAGAAGAACTCAGTAATGTAAAATAAGATTTTTAACCTCAATTTGATTTTTATCAACACAATTTAATTGAATAATAAGTGTGTCGTTGTTTTGTCAGCACAATCATGGAGCTTTGCTTTATGAATAGAAGACGTTTGAGCACTTTTGAGAGCCTTTGCTTTTTCACTTTTACTTCAGTAAAAACGTTTTGCAGGAGTATTTTTTTAAATATCTGGACTTCCACTTGAGTAAAGAATGTCTATACTTTTGCCACATCTTGATCCAAGCAGTGCTTCTGCAATAAAAAAAAGATTGTTTTTCCTCCATGAAGGGACATGCTAAGTGGATAGGTGATATTGTGCGGGCATTGTAGCGCATTATTCTTTATTTTGTAAGCCAGCTGTGTTTACACACACGCAGCCTGCAGGTACAGTCTGCAGAGGGACTAATATTTTGCTGCATGCATGAACACATGCAGATGACACCTTGCTGCTGTGTGGTCACGACTGGATTGTTTTACATCTGTTACTGTATGGGAAACATCTGGAACTACCAATCTAGGCTGAGAAAGTAATTGCAGTTAATGTGTATAGATGGTGATGATTAAAGCTGACGGAGGTCAGTGAACAGCTCGTCTCTGCTTCTGATCCGTGCTGTTGAAGCCGGCCTACAGGTGCGTGAATCTTTTTCTCTGGTTTCAAAGCTGGTATGAAGGATCGAACTGTTCTGTGTCCCAGGTCGCCATCCCAGTGGTGTCCATCAAAAACATCAAGAAGACCAAAACTGCCATCCTGTTGCCAAACGCTCTGGTGATCGCCACCACAAATGACAGGGTGAGAGAAATCTTGCAGCTTCTCACCACGATTTGATGAATTAAGAAAAAAACACAGTATTTTTGCACATGTGGAAACGTATTCCAAAAGACATTTTTTCTATTTCTGGTGTTGCAGTACGTGTTTGTGTCCTTCTTGTCCAGAGACAACACCTACAAGTTTTTGATGTCGATCTGTCCTCATCTGGAGGTAGGAAAGGCTTTTTATTTAGATCCATACAGACCTGTTATGCTTTCCTTGTTTTCTGTCATGTATGTACTGCTCGTGATCAACAGGTAGACATTGTGAGCCGAAAACTCGGGCTTTAAACTAAACACTCAGTTTCAGATAATTTTCTTTTTTACTCTTGCGCTTTCTTATGTTATTCATTTTAAATAAGTTTGAAGACTTGAGGATCATTTAAACACATGATGTTTGTTTATGTATTACATGCATATAAATAGGGGAAGAGTCCATGCAGCAGCCCCATTCCCTCCTCAGCTGAAAACAGCTTTAGAAGTCAGAGGTCACCGCTATCGCCTCGCTTTCCTCTGGTGGGTCAAACACAGCAAAAACACAAAAAACAAACAGCCGAATGCCATAAAGTTTCCTGATACAACGGATACTGTTTTTATCCTGCCTACATATAATAAAAGATATAAGAATAAGAAAGCATCATGCTTTTGGGTCCATCCTCGCACTTGTCTCTCTGGTCTCTTTTCTGACAGAAAGATATTTTAACACATCAAACTTGAGGTGAAATAAAACCAATATCCTCGAGAGCTGGAGCTGTAACGTGGCAACTAAGCATTTCGACCTATGGGGACAGAAGCTGTTCAGAAAAAAAAGACTCCCTGCATGAGAGCCGGAGCCAGTTGGCAAATCGTTTAGTAACATTTTGCATATGTTACAACTGGATATTTGTTGCATGTTGTGTTTATGCATTCAACAAAGCTGTGTCCAAGAGAGAAGGCTGTCCTGTGAGACACTTCCTGATGTCAGCATCAATCGCCCCAGGTCCTTGTGGCTAAAGCTTTATGTATTTATTTATTTTTGGCCACTTTAGCCCCAAACAGGATCTTTGAAATGTTACTTTTCCCATTTTAATTCATTTTGTGTTTTCTCTGACCCCAAAAGTCTTTATCTCTAAAAGTGATGCTTTTAGAGTGCCTGTGCAATTTAATACAACTGCATAAACTCCACAAAGCAAATGTGTTTTAATATAATCATTTACTTTTAATGTTGAGGTTGTAGGTGAGTTATTGTAGTTTTATCATTTTAATTACTTTTGATTGATTTTGTGTTTTTGCTTCACGTTCAGTTTATTTTCAGTTAATTTCCCACGTGTGTTGGCTCCTTTCATTTTACTTATTATTGTTTGAACGTCTTGAGTTACAGTTTAGTTTTTATTAGTTTAGCTGTTGGATTTAGACTTTTTAAATATTATATTACATGGGATATTTGCCAAGGGATACATTTTGGAAGTTAAGATAAAAGATAAAATTAGCTGACACAGCGAAGCCGACGTCAAGTTTCTGCAGCAACATCTGCAACAAGAACATCAGCAACTGGATGTTAGATTTTAGATTTTATTTTAGTTTTTAACGTATAAAATATTGTTTCAGATAGTTTGAGGGTCTTTTGCACAAATAATGAAAATTTACAACCTTCATAAAAGCAGAACTACAACAGAAATTGTATTCAGTTGAATTAAATTGCAGCTTTCTAAAAGCATTAAGTTCTCATGTAACTAAAGTGAATTGTCATTTCCTATTTCCACCCTGGAATCTTGGGTTCAACCATTTTTTAAATGTTTATTATTATTATTATTCACTTTTGTTTTTGTTTGCTCCAATTAAAATATCATTTGTAGGAAAATGTGAATTTTTTTTCAGTACAGATACGATCGATATGATAGATATGCTCATGTTTGGATGAGGGGGTGAAGCAGCTGCTAGTGCCTGCTAGTTATACTCTCTCTGTGTCTGTGAATTTCTGCAGAGTGAATTCAGCGACCTGGATGGAGCGATGACACACAGGAGGCAGGAGATGGAGGAGAGCAGCAGCTCTGACTCTCAGGTTCCAGACTATGAGAAGATAGAAGGTACTGCATCGCTGTCCAACTGACCAATTAGAAGCAGTCGCATGCATCGTCACATGCATCGTCGCATGCATTGTCTGTGGCTGTCAACGTTTTTACTCACAAAACCTGAACCACTTTTGCACTTCAGTAGCAGAATCTGACTTGTGCTACTTAGTGCTGCTATAATTTTCCTTCTTTACTCTTTATTTTTTGTTGACCTTTAACCCCCCCCCACACACACACACACTTACACAGCTGTGATGAAGTTGAAAATGAGCAGCTTGTAGTGCAGGGCTTATTCAAACATACTCAGTGTGTCTTTCTCAAGAGGACTTAATCGGGATTACAAACCTGCCCCAAGTCATAACAGGCCCTGGGTTTCCAGTTTTGAATGCTTTGCTTGCCTTTTTGCTTCTATAGAGTTCACTGTTCCTCCATTCCTGGATATGCTGAAGCACACAGACAGTGCATCATCTCCAGACCACCAGCACAAAGTGAAGAACCCACATCTGAACCAGCAAGGTCCAGACAACAAGCAGCACTCCAAGCACCACCGAGGTAGGATGAGTCTTTAATCAGGGTCGTGTTAGTTTAAACATCACTTTTATTTAAACCACTGGCACTGAACCTCTCATGGGACTATGAATTTATAATTTTATTATTTTAGTCCCTACATTTTATTTCTCTTTTTGGTCAAATTCATCATAGCATTGGCTCAAGTTTAGCTGACTCAGCTCCTTCTGTTTGGAGTTATTTCTGTTGACATTGCTGCCTGCACTGTCCCGTACTGCTGCTCTCCCCACCTCTATTTTTACAGGCAAATATAAACTGCCGCTAACTTTGTAACAGTAAAATAAAAAAAGCACTTTTAGAAGCGGTAAAATGAAAATATCCTCAGCTGTACTCAGGATTAAGGAGTCAGTCTGAGAACGCCACAATTCAACAACATTTAACTCTAAAAGCCACGAGAGGTGAGCTGAGGTGCAAAGAAGCACCGATTGTGATCTCATATGTGTCGTGTATGCAAACTGACCCGCGGGGATTTCCCAGAACACAAACTTGTCAAATATAAATAAATGTAGTCCTGAATGATCTATATTTATCACTGAAAAAAAAAATACTCTGTTTTTGTCAAATAATAATATTATCATGTACCAACAGTAAACTTAATTTTTTTATTTGTTGTTAACAGCGTCTGTATTGGTCATAATTTTGCACATTTGCAGAGGAGATTTGGCAAAAGGGGTTGCACGAAACTCATTTTAAACATTTGTTTCTAAATACCTGGATAAATATTTTTTCTAAATGCATTAGATATCTTCTTCCCAGAATCCCTCACAGCTGCCCAAATTTCCTGCATATTCATCATCCATCCATTCACTTCAACTTATCCTTTTCAGGGTCATGGGGGACGCTGGAGCCTATCCCAGCTGTCTAGGGACAAGAGGCAGGGTACACCCTGGACAGGTCGCCAGTCTGTCACAGGGCTAACACATAGACAGAGACAACCATTCGCACTCACATTCACTCCCACATTCACACCTATGGGCAATTTAGAGTTTCCAATTAACCTTTCCCACTAAGTGCATGTTTTTGGACTGTGGGAGGAAGCTGGAGGAGCCAGGAAGAACCCACGCAAACACGGGGAGAACATGCAAACTCCACACAGAAAGACCCTGACCTGATGGTGGAATTGAACTCAGGACTTTCTTGCTGTGAGGCAACAGTGCTAGCCATCGTGTCACCGTGCTGCTTCTTCTATATTAATGAAAAATACGCCCATATGATCCATTCTTCCATCTGCTCTCTTCTGCTTATCCAACCATAACTCTTTAGCTCCACTTCTTTTCTTGCTTGTATTTATAATGACTCCTTTTCATATTGATTTCTATGAGTTGATGAAGCAGTCTATTCCAACCTTTTTAATGCAGTGCTGCTCTCACACGCGTAGGGCATTTTACTTTGTGTCTTTTTGTCGTAAACAAAGACATATTTGTTTGATCTTTCTTCAGGCTCGGATGTGGTGATTGACAGCAGGTGTCTGAAGCCAGTTTCTCTCAACACTCTGCTGATAGTCTACATGTTCCTGTAAGTTTGCTGCCTTTGATTCATTCATTCATATCTTCACTAAAGGATTCTTCTGTCACTCGTCCTAATTGGAAATTAAGCTGATCACTTATATGATCTGCGGATTTATCCCATCCATTCATTGGATGCACATTAATTTCAGTTTATCATTACATTTTCATTTGTAGCGCATTTTAGCCTCATTTTGCTCATCTTCTCTTTTACCTGTGTTTTTCCTCAGAGTGTGCACCCTGGTCTTGTCTTCATGTTACCTGGCATTTAAGATCATCTCACTGGAGCAGAGACTGACAACGCTCGGCGCTGTGGCCGAGTTCACACACCCGGAGTGAGTCGTCGAACTGTCTGAGACTCTGACAAGCTCTAGAAAACTTAGATAAAGAAGCTTGAAAAACTGAGAAATTAGACATGGAAATGATAACCAGATGAAAGAGAAACAAAAACTGCAAAAGCGTCATGATGAATTTTAATCACATCCTCACAAAACAAATTTAAAAATAGCCCAAATAATGAAGCTAATGATCCAAACTAAACAGGCAAGTGGGTGGATTCACAGACATGAGATGGTTTCCTTATTTCGTCTCAAGGACTTTGGTACAATAATCTACAAGATTTACTTTTCTCTGATTTATTCATATTAGATTTTTGCTGATACATCTGACCCTCGTGAAGATTTTAAATCATTTTCATGGTGATTATTTTTGTGTTTTATTACCAGAAACAATTTTCTGAGTGGGTCCGCTGACATAGGCACAAATCTTTTATCTGAACTGCTAACCATCAACCTGATGAAGCTGGAGAAGGTTGGTCTGTCTTTGTTTTTTCAGATCAAGTGTTGATAGATACAGCCCTCTGGATATGCTATAATCCCCATTGATAATTTAATAATTAAATTATTAGACCATATTCTTACTCAACTAGAGTAGCTTTGCATGATTCACAGTTGTAGAAATAATCCCTCTTTATGTTATACTGGGTGCAACCCAGCAGTTAATCCTCTGTCTGAAAGTTGCTGTTTTAGCTCCATCTCTTTAAATTTAATGCAGAGATGGCGATGTTAGGGAAATATCCACTTTTTAGTACCCTGCAGATCCAAGAATAGGCAAAAATGTTCAAATCTGAGCAGTTAGAGGTCTGAAGCCTGAGTTACTCACTTTGGGATTACACAGATCTCATTATTTGACGTTTGGGCCATGTCTACAAGTGTATACACTTCAAAAAAACTAAGGAAAAGCATAACAGGTCACCTTTAAAAATTGTGTGAATGTGTCAGGAGTTTCTTTCGTGAGCCTCTGAAAGCACACAGCAGGAAGGCTTCAGCAGTTTCCAAAGAGCAAAGTGTAACTGGATGCCTGTTGCCATTGATCAAACATTTATAGTCAGTGATCAGTTCAGAGCATCATTTGTAAGAAGAGCTCCATCAGTCTACACTCCATTTATATTTCAGGCTGACATTCGTCTCTTTACAAACAAAAAGCAGCAGCTGACAGCCGCCTCAGTGTTTTAGACAGAAAATAAAGGTGGTAAAGTCTCAGAGCTGTGTCAGACTGTAGAGTCCATCTTGATCCTGAGTGAAATGAAAACTGGAACTTGACTGGAAATATTTATTTCACATTAAACCCGCTACTGAAAGAGATGATTTGAATTTAAATTGCTAGGAAGGGAGAAACTATCCACAGCTGTCAAAAAGAGTTAGGCCTGTAAACATGTTTACTTCTGTTCAAAAGAAATAAACATCAGTCTTCATGTTTGGAAGAACTGCAGTTTTCTGCACTGCCATATTGGCTTCATGGAAATCTGCTAATTGCACTACTTTGTTAAATAAGCATTATTTAACTTCATGTTTTACTCAAATCAAGTGGTCGTCAAAATTAGTGAAAACTCATGAATGTTGTCGTGATGGATACCTCCATCTTTTATATACAGTCTATGGTTTCCATGTGTCTACATTGGTCTACTTGATCTCTCTGCAGACTGACTGCACAGCAATTATGCTAGCTTCAATGTGCCAGAATAGTAAACGTGTCAATGATGTTGGTACTGTTCTCCACATCTTCTGTGTTATAACAGATAAGACATGACCCTAACTGCTGTTTCACCTGCTTCAAGTCTGAGTCTCTAGCTTTCAACAGGGACAAGGAAATGACCTTAACAACAAGATAAACAGGAGCAGGCTTCATTTTGAAATCTACACTTACTAACCAAGACAAACACTTGCAATATCATCAGATACGTTTATCTGCAGTTGAGTTTTCTGCCAATACAGTTTACAGTTAAGCAAAAGCAAACTTTGTTCTTTCAGGTGCAGAAGAACCTGCAAAGACTGCTGGAGGAAGCTGCCTGAAAGTACAGAAAACCAGCATAAGCACAGTGAAAGTCATATATATTATTTTTGTAAATATAGTGTAAATATGTATGTTTGTTATAAAAAAAAAATAACACTACTGGAATGTATTCTGCCCTATGAAGCCAAAATACAGTAACTACTGTATATATTTGGTCAAATATACCCAATGTCTGGGTTTATATTTGTTACTTACATACTTTTGTATTATTTCAAGACTTTTTGTGCTCCAAATGTGTAATTGAAAGTGAAGTCACAGCAGCATTAACAGCAGCATTCTATGTTAGTTTTTTCAGAAACTCCCTAACATTGGTATCAAGTTTCTGTACTGTTGTCTGTCTTTGTAGGGCAGCAACTATAATGATACACACAAAATAAATTCTTTTAAAAGAGAGAAACATTAATGCTAAAAATGGCCCCCTCTGGTGAAATTTGAACTGTTTTGCAGGGCTGCACATAAGTGGTCCGCAGGTGCGCATGCGCTTTCAAAATAAAAGACGCGCAGCCGATACGAAGTAGTGATGGTAAATTTGATTCTTTTTACTGAATCGAGTTTTAATGAGTCACTCACCAAAGTGAATCTGATTTTTTGAGTCATTTGATTCACTGAGTCAGTTGACCAGAGAGTGCAAAAAATTTACATTTTCACTCAAACTTAATTTGTTTCTCTTTTCATGTAAATCCCACTGCTAAGATGAATGATTCTAAAAAAAAACAACTATTTTATAGAGCAAAAAAGAGCAAAAACATTTCTAAAATTAAGCAATTTCCTATCAAAATTGCTTAATAAACATTTATTTTGTTTATTTGTATTTTATTAGTATTTTCCTCAAATGTGTTAAATATATATTTTCTCATCTAAATGTCCACTGAGCTGTGAGCCAGGGGGCAGTAATGCGCCTTAACGTTGGTTGCCAACCAAGAAGAAGAAGCTGTGAGCCAGGAGGGAGGGGGTGAGTGAGTGAGTGAGTGATTCGTTCGCTCTATGATTCAGCACAGGAGGGAGGGGGTGAGCGAGTCCTGAGTGATTCGCTTATGCTTACGATTCAGCACAGGATGGAGGGGGTTAGTGAGTCCTGAGTGATTCGTTCGCTCTATGATTCAGCACAGGAGGGAGGGGGTGAGCGAATCCTGAGTGATTTTCTTACGCTTACGATTCAACACAGGAAGGGAGGGGGTGAGTTGCTCAAATGTGCTGTTAGCATGTTAGCAGAGCGATGCTACTGTGAACGGAGGAGCTATTTTCTTGATGTGAGCTTCTACTCAGGGTTTTTTCTTCCAGTTCAGAGCAGAATTGCATTTGTTAAGAAACTGGCTGTTGTTCCCCCCCCCCCACACACAATTTTAATTATAAGCTAGATATATTTCTACTAAGGGAATTAGTTTGCTAACAGCAACAGGGATGAGTCAGTGAGTCAGTTGGGCTTGTGAATCATGATTCACGAGTCAGTAAAGTGATTCTCGAGTATTGAACGATTCGTCGAACATCACTAATACGAAGTTGCAACGCGCGTTTGCGTACATAAGATTTTCTGGAGGACGACAGACATTTGTTTAGAACTCTTAAAGATGTCGAAGAAGCAAGCTCCTTTAAGCAATTACAGAAGGAGTCCGGACAAATGATGAAACAAATGATGAACGCACAGAGATGTGGTGCAGAATATGCAGTTAAAATCCCACTCTAGCAGACAAAAACAGTGCCTTTTAGTCCGCTAGAGTGGAAAATCCCACTCTAGCGGAACCACTTTTCCGAGAATACGTGCAAAAGAATACTTCTTTTGCAGGTCCGACTCCTTCTGACATTTCTTTGGAGGTGGAGAAACACCAAAGTAATTGCTTAAAGGAGCTTGCTTCTTCAACATCTTTAAGAGTTCTAAATAAATATCTGTCCTCCAGAAAATCTTATGTACGCAAACGGGCGTTGGAACTTCTTATCTGGTGCGCATCTTTTATTTTGAAAGCGCATGCGCACCTGCGGACCACTTATGTGCACCCTCACCCACCTATGGGTGTGCACCCTGGTGTTCAACTTGGTCATAGTTAAACCATCTTTAGCTGTTGTTGAGTAGTTGCTAAACCTGTGCCAGGCTCTGGCATTTGAAATGACCATTTGATGATTTAAAGGTGGAAACATGTCATGTTTTATGTGCTTCTATTGAGGCTTTCTGTTTACTGAACTTGTTTCAGTTTGGTGGATCACAGTGATGTCTGAGTCAGCTCAACACTTCTGTCTAAATGTGATATTTAACCAAAAATAAAGCAAAAAAGTTTACATTCAAATAATGAATTCTGCTCAAAAATTAAAACACCAGAACGCAGGTGGTGGCCATAGCTGGAGGCCATGGCCAAATTCTCCTAGAAAAAGAAAAGGAAACTGCTTTACAAGTATTTGTTACCTCATTTTGCAGAGGATACACTGGACCAACCATTTTCAAAGGAACAGAGAGATAATCCTGTCACATGATACAAAGTGTTGCATACTATAATTTAACTGTTTTTGAAGCATTTCCATTTAATACCATTAGTTGCTAGCATTGCTACTTATGGCATTAAATATCATCACAGCACAAACACAGTGGATAGATCCAGTTCAGTGAACTGAATTAGTGAAGAACAAAGCCTAGCAGACAGACATCAGGTGCAATTTCCTGTGTCAGGACACCTGTAAAACACAGCACACCACTGACACACTATCCACATGGATCAGTTGTAGCTGATATCCAGGGAGAATGTGTGAAATGTCTATTTTTGCTTCAAAATTGGAAGACTGGAAAGTATGAGTCTACTGGAATTGACTCACTTTTAGAGTTTCATCTGGCCACTTGAGCAACTGCAGCTACTGGAAAATTCAGTGTTTCTTAATTTTTCAGTCCTAGAATTTGCTGCTTGAGTGTAAAATAGATTCTTCCAAAAATAAAGGTAATTTGATATCTTTAAATGGTCAAAATGAAGTGAAATTTGTAATAATGGATTGCATTTATATAGCGCTTTTCAAGGCACCCAAAGTGCTTTACAATTCCACTATTCATTCACTCTCACACACTGGTGGAGGCAGCTACAGTTGTAGCCACAGCTGCCCTGGGGCAGACCGACAGAAGCGAGGCTGCCATATCGCGCCATCGGCCCCTCTGGCCATCACCAGTAGGTGAAGTGTCTTGCCCAAAGACACAATGACCGAGACTGTCCGAGCCAGGGCTCGAACCGGTAACCTTCCGGTTACAAGACAAACTGCCAACTCTTGAGCCACGGTCGTAATGCGGACTGCATTTGTCCTTATTTGGTTGCTGCAAAATGCAACTTTTTGGGATTACCACTAATTTTATAAATAAATATCACTGTGTATTTCAAGATTCTTCCACAAGTGTCTCTGTAGCCCAAGGTTGTTCATTTTGGCGACAGGCGTGGAACTGTTTTTCCCCCAAGCAAGCCCAACTTTTAAGTGGTGTACTCACTGCCATTTCTCATGTGTAATTAACAAAATACAACATAAAATACTCAGTGCTATAATGCCATACAAACCAAGGCTTCTAATATTTGTATTTCTTTTATTTCTAAGACTTTTCTTAGAAACTGAACCTTCCTCTCTTAATATAATTTATACCCCTTTGTCTTTCTGTTTGCGTTATGTTCCTGAAAAATCACATTTACTTCCATTACTTCATCCCTAGTAAAATCAATAAGATAAATAAATTACATGTAAGCTTGAAATAGTTCAAACTAAAATAAAACATTTTCGTGGTTAGAATTAACAAAAAAATTAATTGCACACCGAAAAAAAAATCTTCTGTTGAAAATAATCTTTAAATTTGTGAATTATGAAGCAAAACAGTTCCAGTGGGATGTGCTGTCATCTGTGTTGTTCTTAATATGACCACTGGATGGCGCCAAAGTCAGAAAGAATGTTGCGGTTTGCCTCAAACATTAACGCTTCACAGTTACTCTTTATATACTAACTTTATGATAGTGAAAAGTACTAGCATACAGTTATTATGTGCAGCTACATTTACTGCAAAAACATTTGTCATTTCTCAGCTTGCATAGCTTCTCTTGTTCTCTGTTTTACTCTTCCTGCCATCAGAGGTGCAAAAAGAGGAGCTGAAGGAACTCCAGTCAGTCACAAAATAAGACTGATTTTGAAGATTCATTTTAAACTGAAATTGGTTATAAGAATTATGATTTTTGATAATGCTGCACTATAAATTGCTGTGTTATGGTGTCATGATGGGTATTATTGGTATTTATTTTTCATTTAGGCTACTATTAATTAAATTGACAAAATGGTGCAATGAAAAGGGCTAGTTATGTAAAAAACCCTCCTCTCACCATGATTTGTATATTTCAGTTGTGTGACATGCCTATTTTAGTGTGAGCCTGGCACATTGCATTACTCCCAAACAACACTTTTTCCTACAACATGTAAGGATACACATGAATTCTGTTTTTAAGGGAACAGAATTGCAATCTGATTTTTTAGCCACAGTAGGCAGAGAAACTAAGCCTGTTATAAAATGCTCATGGATGGGACATTATTGAGAGAAAATGTACAGTGAGCAGGATATATCTTTCAGTATGGTTATATTATATTAGGGAAACATTGTGACATAACTAGCTAGTTGACTTCTGACCTATCTTCTACCTATCAGCCAATCAGCTCCTTGTCTTCTAGAGGTTGTCGCTACATTGCTACCCGACTCGCTACTTAGCTTAACCTTTAAAAAACAAACTTAACTTACAGAAAACTTTACTTACATTTTTACAGATATTTAGAAAGGTTTATTTGTTGTGTGCATATATTTTTATAGCTAGTCCCAAAATCAATCCCTTAGCATGCCGGGTCCAGGGCCGATGAGTTAAAGGCTACCAATTTTAGCCAGTATTACTCTGGATTAACTTCTGTGCAAAACTGTAAATAAAAGCTGAGTGTCACTTTAGAGTCTAAAACAAGTAAAGCCAAAGCTCAAGTGTCCTAAGGGAAACACCTCTGGTTACAGTGAGATTACATAGAGGTCTATGGTGAAATAACCCTATGCTGCCTTGTTCTGTGACCACAGTAAACGGTTTCCTGGTTAGTTTATGGTCTCAGTCACTAGTCTTATTAAACACCAGCATTATGTTTAATTCGTGATTTATGGTCCTATTAAAATGAAAAAGACATGACAGCCATGCAGTGTGATGATCAGCCAGATTCATCCCTGTCTTGGAGTATCTGGTTTCCAAAATCTAACAGTGAGGACAAAAACACTCAGGTGAAGTTTAAAAAATGACGATATGACCATACTGTAACAGCAAAGAAACACATGATGTGGAGCTGTAAGAGGGAAACACATTAATATTTTTCTTCCATCAGTCCTACTGTATGTTGTCCAGTTGCTAAATCTTAATTTATTTCCTCAAAGATCCATTTTACACAGCTTCAGTTGGTGGTGTTTTATTTTTTCCTGAGTTACAGTTTATGTGATGTAGTAAACAGAAATTACTCGCTGCTCTTCTCCATCACTGACTGAAGTTACACAAACAGCCCCAAAGTGTCTACTTGTAATTCTACCCAAGACCCATAATGCACTGGGGGGAATGAGGGTTTCTATGGTGACTCTGACAGTCAACAAACATGGCTGACACAGGGAGCGCTGACCAGCACGAGTGAGTACATTTTCTGATTATTTCACACTGAACACAGAGCTGTAAAGTGTTATTAAATGCACGGACTTACTTCCTTTCTCCAACCAGCATTCTGCACAGTCCGATTCAACAAATGAGTCCTGCTTTTCAGTGTAACAGCAAATATTACAAGAAGTTAATACAGTCTGTTTTATTTAGTACATTAAATGGTTTGTTACCGAAAATAAAATCTGTACAAAAATATGTGTAAAATCAGAAAATGTTCCCTTTTTTTCTGAATGTATTTTAGATGCATTATCTTATTTCAAGAATCTATTTTAGTTCTTCTGATATGGAGAGTAACTGCAACCATCTCCCAGTGTTTCAGACTGTATTAGGGTGGAGTGGGGTCTGTGAACCAAAGGAAACTATATTCAAGGAAGCAGGCAGTTCATTATTGACTTTAAATCAAGTTTTTTTTTTAATTCAATAGAGATTACTGGGACTAATTTAGAAAAAAAAATGACCCTACGTGATTACATTCCACTTCCATTTCCTCAGGCTTATCTACTAAAACTAAGAGGCACAGTCTTTGCAGTGCAGCAGCACCAAAACTGCAGCTCCTTTAGTTGTCTCTAAACTTTACAAACTAGCAGATAAACTGAACCAAACTGCATGAATCCTCCAGAGTGCCCAAAAGCCACACCTCATATCCTGTACTATTTACTCCCAGACAATCATCATGCCACGTCCCAACATTTTCAGCCCGACATCCAATGATCCCCAAACTCTACGTGATGCCGTGGAAGCAGGACATGAAGAACCGGAGACTCCTGATGAAGGCAGGTGTCAGTCAGGAGAACACATCCAATCAGATTTCTTTATGGCAGAAACAATGTTATTATTGGTTTGTATTTTTATTATTTATTTATATTTGCTTTTGGGGGGGGGGGGGGGTTAAGGACAGCGTGGTGTGTGATGGGTAGGACGACTCCATCATCTGGCTCTGTGGAGTTTGTCTCTTGCCCTGTGGCAGCTGGCTGAACCAGATAAGCAGAATAGGGTGCATGGGTGGAAGTTTAGAAAAATATTCTCATAATAAAGTGTGTGACATATTGTGTAATTTCCCAACATTTACTGCATAACTTTTCTACACAAAAATGCTTACCAGTAGAAGGGTTAACAGCTTAATGCTTTAAAGGAAAATGTAAGCTTTTTTAATGTAGTGAACAATTAAAACATTTTATGACAAAGGTCTAGTGGCTCCATAGTGTGGTAGTTTACTCATTCACCTAACAAATGAAAGATCCCTGATTTTATCCTGGGAGGAGACAAATCCATTTGGGATTGCATGAAGAAGGGCGTCTGGTGTAAAACTCAGGTGACCCCTGTGACTAAAGGAGCATTCAAGAGCAGCTTGAATGGGAAAGGCCTAATCAATAAAATGCCTCTTGTCCACACACCACCTTAAGAGGTGCAAGTCATATTAAGTTTAAAATCACACCCTAAATACAGAAAAATTACATGAGGAATGTCAGGAAAGTAGTAGGATCTATTATGAAGTTTCACTTAGAGTAAGTTTGCTCTTTATAGCTTTCTTTTTCCTGTTGAAGCTTGTTACACGTTAGCTTTCAAATTGTCATCTTTTTTAATACTGGCTATTTAATCAGGGATCCAGGGGTGTTTTGGTATTAAGATATATATATATATATATATATATACATATATATATATATATATATATATGTATATATATGTATATATATATATATATATATATATATATACATATACATATATATATATATATATATATATATATATATATATATATATATATATATATATATACATATATATAGATAGATAGATAGATAGATAGATAGATAGATAGATAGATAGATAGATATATATAGATATAGATATATAGATATATATTTCCTTTTAATTAATTAAGTATAAAGTATAAACACAGGCATGTATATAGTGCAGTCTCAGTAAGCAAAAGCTTCCTTGGGCTTGTTCTGAAAGTCATGTTTCAGTTTCATTTCCCCTTTTCCTAAAAGTCGGTTTGTATTTTTATGTCAGTGAACTAAACTGATTTTCTCACTTTTTGTTAACTATGGTACGATTGCTCAGAACGCAGCTCTGGCGGGGATCCCTGTGGTTCCTCTTGAGGAGTCTTTGTGTTTCTGTGGTCGAGAACGTCTCTGCCACAGCCAGGACTCCGCCTACAGAACCACCTCTTCTTCCTCCTCCCCTCCGTTCAGCCAGACAGGACTGCCCGCTCATTGCTCCTCCCACTTCTCCAGGTGAAACCCCACAGAGACTGACTGAGAAAAGGCCAGCTGTAACCACCTATGACAATAAATTTTTGGATGATTTGCTTAAAATAAAATAGAATCTTTGCTACTTTTCTCCTCACAGGTATAACAGCTCTGCAGTGACGACCAGAGGGCTTTTCCAAACCTGAGCACAGATCACAGAAACACCAATAAAACATGCATATCTGATATAGAAACAAAGCTCTGAATCCCGTGTGTTTTGTACTGATATCCAAAATATAAATGTAGCAGAAACGTTCGAGTTTACGTATTTCTTTGGTTGAACTTGAGCCGCTAGTAAAGAGTAAGAAGACTTTAACAACTTTAAAGCTTCTTCCATAAAAACAAAATAAGAAAGGTAGAAATAAAGGTGGAGACAGGGTCAATGAAGGACATAAGAACTGTGAGCACCAGGAGTAAAAGTGAAAAATAAAACAAATAAAAAAGCAAACAAATAAAAAAACAGATGATTTGACCCTAAACGTGTTAAACGCCCCTTCTGAGAAGAGAAAACATGCACTTACTCGGGCTTGAGTGTCCATTAATGGGCCCATTGTTCTGCTTGTCTTATCAGATTTCATTAACTTCAGGTTTTAAGGTGGTAAAGTTGTGCTCAGGGACAGGGAGGCTCACAAAGCTTCCTATTGATGAAATTCTAAGAAAAACTCTATTAATCATGATCCTTTCTAAGAATTTCCCCCGAAAGTTAGAATAGTAAATCCTGGTAAAGATAAATGTTATTCCCAAAGCATCCTTGCCCCCAGAAGAGTTCACGTGGAAACCTGTTAGGAGCAGGTAGGAAGGATTTTAAGAGCTTTGAAAGTTTTGTTAAGCAGAGGAGACAACATGCTGCCAGTGTTTCCTCTCCAAGAGAGCAAACAAAGTATTTGCAGAATCTGATAAAATTTATCTTGTTTAAGCTTTAGAGCAGGGGAGTCAAACATAAGGCCCGGGGGCCACAGTCAGCCCAGCAAAGACTCCAGTCAACAGGACGGCTTTGGAAAATGTTAAGGAAGGTATAAATTTTGGACTTTTAAGTGTATTTTCACAAGTTTTACAGCTTTGGCTACTGATAAACACCTTCCCCATTCATTCAACACCAAAATATCATGTTTAGAGACAAACAATAAAATTCCAGAAAAGCTCCCTTTTCCCCACTATTTACTGCAGAAATCTCAGCGTTTTCTGTTTGTTTGTCCAAAGAGTCATGCTGATGGATTTGTTACATTTGCTACAGCAGCATGACATTAGAAAAAAGAGACCTCTGTTTGTAATTGTACTTCTTTTCCTTATATTGAGTTCATTAATTTCAGGGGTTAAATGCATATTATGGTTTTACACTAGCAGAAAGGGGAGTTTCACTGCTCCAGGCCACTTAAGATCAAAGTGGACTGTTTGTGTCCGATTATTATACAACATGAAAAAACAAACTGAATGGACAACGCTGGCATGTTGATGTTTAACATGTAGTGATTAATTCACAACAGTAATATGAAAGAAACCAAGACAGACAGAGTCGGTGTCGCACTGGTTATTTAAAATGTCTCAAAAACTTTCAGTATTAAATAAATCTATCAACAGAATATGAAGAAACAACTGTTTAATGTATACATGTACACACTGTGAAAAAGTATTTTTTCACATTAAAGTATTTAGTATTAGGCAAACAGTAAATACAAAATAAGGGAAACAGCTTTCCAGTGCTGTTAAATGCTACAGATTAAATTGTGCACGGGTCAGTCTCATCAGCTCTCTCACCGAATACAACGTCTCAATCAGGGCAGAAAGTGCGGCGCTCACCACAACAAAGGACAACTGAAAATGTGAAATATGCAAACAGAACAGGAATGATGACTTGGATCTTTCAGAGCCTTTTAACCTGAGTTCCCCTGAAATATAAACTGTTAATCTGAGAGTGCCCAACACTCTGAGTGAGAGCATGGATCAGAGCAGTGGTGGAATGCACCTTAGTACATTTGCTCAAGTACTTTACTGAAGAACAGTTTTAATGTACTCTGTTTAAGTATTTCTCTGTTATGCTGCTTTCTTTTTCTGTTTCACTCCATTACAACAATCTAACCTTTAACAGGCCGGAGTCTTGCTTCCAGTTTATTCAACAGAGATGTTCACTGCATGAAAGTTTTGATAATTGCAGTATGCAGTGTAAACAGAGATTGTATGATAAGGTTATTTTACTGGTTATTATATGACCATTAACTATTAGATCATTGTCACTACTTTTTGTGTTGAAGATAAAACTCTTGCTCCTTTCCCTGCTCAGAGTTGCTCGAACTTTCCTTAATCCATAAAATCACATTTTAGGCTCAGTTAGAAGCTCTAAGAATGTTTGTTAATCCCGGCCAATCATTTTGTTTTTCTTTGAGAGGTGTTAAACATTACTCGTCTATGGTTTGCACAACTGTTTCCCATCCGCGAGTCTTATCCTTGTTTGAGCTTAACTTGTTATTTCCTAGAAGTTGGACTGTTTCGTTGCACTTTCTTGCCTTGCAAACAGTTTCAGGGTCAGTCTTAATGCCAGATGACCTGGTGCCCTTGTTTAGCTGTGACTGGCTGATGATTTGTGTCTGTGGAGGGAGGAGATATTTGAACAGATTAAACAAAGCTTAACCTGAAGTGATAATGATGGGCCTTTTTGTGAGGAGTCAGTCACTTTTTTGAAATGTGTCCTAAAATATAGACACGAAACCACTGGTGTAGATTTTGTGGGGGTATCTTTACCTTTAAATTGCATAAATAAAGACTGTACATTGTCAGTGAGAGTACCATCAACCAGATGATCTCCTATGAGCAACATTTGGAAAAAGTGTAAAGGAAGAATTCTCTTCTAACAGGAAGACCACCAAGACAACCAGGAAGAAGCCTTGGAAGGCTGATTGGGGATGAGGGAAATGGAAGGAGACAAAAGAGGAGCATAGAGAGACCACAAATAAGAAACAACTACAGAAGAGACAAGAAAAAAAGTTCATTGTATTAAACAAAGGTATATAAAACATGGGGAGTGAAGGAGAAGGTCTCAGTCCATCATGGGAAATCCACCAGTAGCTTCAGCCTACAGCAGCAAGTCTACAGGAATCTAAAAAGTTGAATCCTGATGACATCTCTCTGGGTGCTCTGGCTTCCTCCCACAGTCCAAAGCGGTTAGTGGGGTTAAGTTAAGCCATTCTAAGCTGGTCATAGGTGTGAATCTCTGTCTGTCCTCGGTGTTAGACCGACAACAGACTGATGACCTGTCCAGAGTGTTTCCTGCCTATCACCCTGAGGCAGCTGGGATAGACTCCAGGCCTCCTGTAACTCTGAACTGGTTAAGTGAAAGAGAGTGGATGGATAATTTGTTTTAATATATTATTTATATGAATTATATCTATACACCATCATCATCATTAAATAAGTCATTGTACTTTTCATGGTCCAGTCCACTTGGGCACCTGATCTAGAATGATTTGTGTCTTATCTACTTTCAGGAGTCGAATTATCCCAGTTGTTAAAGCTAAATAAAGTATTATGAGTATTATGTAAAATAAAATCAAGATTGTTTATGTATATTTTCTAATATGACAATTGTCTTTAAAACAAAGTAAAAAAAAAAAAAAAACAGTGTAAAAAAATTTGTTGGGCTCTGAAAGCATAATCGTGTAAAACAAAATAAAAGAGAGAAACACCCAGGGACACTCAAAGGAAAGCCAGGTTTATATAATAAACATCAACTCACATAGTAAAGACAGCTTTGCGTCTGCACCTCAGGCTTTATCAGAACATCCTGGCACACTGCTATTTCCTGTCAAAACCAGTGATGAGCTGCAATTTTAAGCAAACACTGCTCAATTAGCAGTTCTGCACGGTTTTTTTTTTATGAAAACCACATTTTGATTTTAAATATTTTCAAGATCAGAACTTCTGTATTTACAGGGAAGGCAAATGCATCAGATCATCAACTCACAGTTCACAAAAGCCAACTAATATTTGATGCTGGTGTTACTCATTTCTCGTACTCCAGTTTTCAGGATTCACTCTGAAACTTTTCATCATTCCATTAATATTCAAACGTTAAGCTGCACCTTCCCGTTAAACCAATACAGTCCTTAAAATCAGGGTTACCAGGGTTACCAAGGCAATAGCAGTCAAAAATCACTCATTAGTTTTGCAAAGTTTAAAAAACGTATCTGAGTTATGATGAAGTGTTGCCACTAACTCACAAACCACATCCTAAATAAAGATTAGATGGTCAGGTTGATTTAACTGGTTTCCGTCACTCTTTGTTTTTATTGTTCGGTGTTCGGTTTCAGCATCAAGAGCTTCGACAGAGAAAGCAGCTGTTGTTCCCCATGCTAATGCTGCTGCTGCTGCCTCGCTTCGTGCGTATCTAGGCCTCTGTGTGAATGTCTCAGTGTGTCACCAGCAGTGATTACAAATGTCATTGTTTAATGCCAACACACACTCACATGCAGCGGAGCGAGAGGGGGTGGTAAAGAGGGAGTTGGTGTCTTTTACATATATTATTTACGGCAGTGAGCCTTGATGTAACAGAATAGTAAATTAAAGTCATTGTGTTTGTGTTTATAATGATTTTACAGTTTACTTTGCACCTACTGGATGAACTGGCTCCAAAACAGTGGTTTTGCTTCCCTGCGCAAGACTGCCAATGAAAACTAAACATGCTCATATGCTTTACAAACTTTATGAGGAGGAACTCTGTTGCTCTACCCTTTGTCTAAGCGTCGTGTTAGTCTCTTCCTCTTGACTGAAACGCGCTGGAGCGCGTGCCGGAGTTTGGTGCGTAATGGACACCCATCCATCCTTTCTACTCTTGCCTCCTCCTCATTGTTCTCCGTGTTCCTGGCATGCTGGGCTGTCTCCAGAGTCCAGAGAGAGGAGGAGACAAAGCCAGAGATAACAATAAATCGTCTGAGTCACCATCTGAGGGAGAGACAGAGGGAGTGAGAACGACTTCGTGTCCTTTACGCATGTTATGAGCACTTTCAGAGACGCTTGTCGTGCGTCCTGGCGCATCCAGTGATTAGAGGTTTCCAAAGTACAGCGGAATAGTAAATGACTGTATTTCAGTTTATCCGTGTTTGGAATTAAATGTGGCAGCTTCCCTGTAGTTTTGGAGCAGGTGCTTTTTCCCGCTAACCGTTTGTCTCTCGGTGCATCACTGACAGAAATGTCGGGTCAGAAACCGTCGTTGAGGAGCGACGACTCCGCGCAGAGCCGCTTTCAAGTGGATGTGGTGATGGAGGCATCATCTGCAGCGCCCGGTCCGGCTGCCCCTTCTGCTCCGGCATCCACTGATGGATCCAGACCTCCCGAGGAGTCCAAAGGCCGGTTCAGGGTGGTGGGCTTCATGGATTCGGGCGCGATGGACATTGGACTCCCACCTGATGTCTCCCATGAGCCGGACACGGCAAAAAGCGACTCAGTCAGCCTCCATTCAACTGGCACGGGACACACTCACATCTCTGACTCCCACTCCAACACCTACTACATGAGGACCTTCGGACACAACACTATAGACGCCGTGCCTAACATTGACTTCTATCGGCAGACAGCCGCGCCATTTGGGGAGAAGTTGACCAGACCGTCGCTGTCGGAGCTACACGACGAACTCGATAAGGTAACAAAAACATGTTTTTATTGGCTTTGTTATTAAATGATGCTATTAAATTTGTTATTAAAATAGTTGATCTCAAGTTTCACATCAAACACAACGAAGGCAAGAGTAAAGAAAGAGTCACGTTATGGTAAAATCGTCAACTTTAAAAGGCAGTTTAGACGCGGAGAGTTGAAAGGTTATTTCCCAGATTTAAAAACAGAACTAACACGTCACTACGCACTTCCCTGTTCACTTGACACAAGTCAGTTCATTTTCCAGTAAACAGAAAAGATTCCCTTCGCTCTTCCCTCTACACAATACCGCTTCTCATGACCCTGCAGGCACCCCCAGCCGCGCTCCCACTCCTTACATACAGTTCAAGGTAACAGACCACCATTGTACAATAACAGTGAGCCAGAACACCAACTGGGCAAAGCACCACCAGGACCTTTAGGCGTGCCTTCATTTAAACAGTGAAAAAACACGAAAATCAGGCATCTCGTAAAGGTGTCGCCCTACTTCCAGTTGTGCTTCTTGTTGAACAAGTTCACTAAAGTACATCCAAAGTTATTGTTTTGGTGATGGAATTGGATAGTCTGACACATCTCTCCAAATTCTCCCAGTCTGGCAGTGGATTGGGATCCAGTGACAGTGAAGGCCATATGAAGTGATATGTGTTATTTATCATCAAGTCCTCTTTGCCTCTGATTCACTCACATTTTTCGTTTGATTTGTCATAGAAATGAAATGTGTTTTTCTTGATTTTATGCGTCAAAAATCATAAATTTCACTGGTTCTAATTTCTGTGGTTAAGCCTATAAACTGCCTTTATGACTGGACTCAAAATCAAACCTGATGAAGGTGCCAAACTGGAGGCACTTTAGTGTGTTTAGTGGAATCGTTCCTTGTATGTGCACATACACAGATAGTTAGCCATCTCACAGAATCACCAGCATACACATACACGGACATCAGTTTGTTTGCTTGAGCGAGGCTGTGGCTAACTAACTGCTTTGCTCCTGTGGAGGTCATGGAAAATGAGTTATACTGCACATGAAATGATTTCACTTATTATATAACAAAGCCACAGAAAACTTATTAACACACTATCTTTATCCTTATTGTGGTGAAACGCCACCTTTAAACCAAAGATGTAAGTTTCCAACCCAGGTAAGTTTAGTTAACTAAACAGTTTTACATTTTCAGATGTCATATTTCAATTTGAATCCACTTAATAAGTAGATAATTAAATAGTAAAATGTTTTAAATCAAATATATATTGAAATAAATAAGATAAGACCACATTTATTCATTGCTTTTATTGCTTTTATTTTTTCCTGTATACTATTGACCAGTCAATCAACTTATTTAACTTCTACCCAGAGTTTCAGATTTTCTGTTAGGATTACCATTACATAAAACATTTAAAACATATATATATTTATCATTTGACTAAAAAACTTCTCTCTCACAAAACTAAGACCACTGACTGTCTAATCAGAACTCAAGAGTCGCAAGTTCTCAACTTTTAAGTGATTGTAATTATCCTGTTGATTGTTAGGCTTCAGCTCTGTTCAAGTTTCTGTTTTCCTGACTTGTCTGGATTTTTTTTCCCATCAGGAGCCCTTTGAGGATGGTCTGGCCAATGGAGAAGAACCATCGGCAGCTGAGGAAGCGGCAGCACTGGCAGCGAAGGAGGCCAAAGGAGGAACTGTCAAATTTGGTTGGGTTAAAGGTGTCCTGGTTAGTGTTCATGTCATGAATGAAAGCACAAGGTGCACTCTGCTTCTTCTTGTGGTATTTAAATGTGTTGAACTACTTAAACAAAACTGTAAGCAGTCAACTTTCTTCCCACATAGCGGGCAAGAATGAAACCCTTTAGTGTCCCATAATTAGACAATCAAATACATAATCTCATCATATTAAGGTATAAAATGTATTTTCTGTGGTTATATTCCTGTCAGGTTGGATCATTTGAGAATAATTCTAGATTTAGGAAATGTAAACAAACTTCAAAGATCCCTACAGACAATGAGACACTCACTTCTTCTCTCTAAAGCTACAGTAAGCTAAGCTAAAATATTGCAGAAACTGGTTCTGCATAGAGTCTACACAGTGGTGATCAGGGGTGGAAATGTGCTGCCTCTCATCCAAATATTACTGCATCAATGAGAATGCGCTGTATAGAAGTATAGAAGCTTGTCTGTCATATTGCACATGAAAAGCTTGTTATTAAGGTTGGTGCAGGAAGGAAGACAGTAAACTCTACCCAAAAGCAAATGATGTACGACATAAATATAGCATCGTCCTTTTCTCAGGTATTTTGGCTTTCTTTTTGGCAGCTGTAAGGTTTAATTCAATTCAATTCAGTTTTATTGAATTGGCGCTTTATATTGTAAGGTAGACCCTACAATAATACATACAAAGAAAAACCCAACAATCATATGACCCCCTATGAGCAAGCACTTTGGCAACAGTGGGAAGGAAAAACTCCCTTTTAACAGGAAGAAACCTCCAGCGGGACCAAGCTCAGGGAGGGGCGGGGCCATCTGCTGCGACCGGTTGGGGTGAGAGAAGGAAGACGGGATAAAGACATGCTGTGGAAGAGAGACAGGTTAATAATGAGTGTGATTGAGTGCAGAGAGGTCGATTAGCACAGAGTGAATGAGAAAGGTGACTGAAGAAGAAATACTCAATGCATCATGGGAATCCCCCCAGCAACCTACACCTGTTGTCTGTCTTTACGTTTTAACTGACTTCTGTTTGTGTGTTGCAGATCCGCTGCATGCTGAATATCTGGGGTGTGATGCTCTTCATCAGAATGTCCTGGATTGTGGGACAGGCTGGAATTGGTGGGTACAAACAATTAGTGACTCAGGGAAATGTGTCACACCCTTCATCACCCAGTGCTCATATGACAGGCTTACATGCAAACAAACGTTGCTTTGCGAGCCATCAGAATATTAAACAGCTTGTTTGCAGAAAGAAGATGAACTGAGAGGCTGAACCAAGATAAATGAGGATTGTTTTGAACTGATTCATGCTATTCATGCATGCGTAAGGAGGGAGGCTGTTTTTAAGGTCTGATTTTGTTCAAGCTACTCTAGTAATGTCTAAGCATAAAATCACGGAGTCTGAAATAAGCAGAAAAGGTCTCTTTTAATTTAAGTAGAGATAAAAGTATTAAACAGTCCTCCACCCACACAGTAAAACACCTAAATGGAATGCATACTGTCTTTAAGTTGTGCATAAAGGTACAGTAGAACCAGCTAGGAATTACATTATGTATTACTGTTCATTTCTACTGATAAGTCATTAAAAATAGCTCCTCCATGTTTTGCAGACTGCTTATTGACCACATAAGCTCGTGTACAAATATAGCAGGCACTAGCTCTAGCTAGTTAGCGTATTGTAATAGAGTTTTTTCTTAGAATTTTATTTAATCTTACCTGTGATGATGAACTGAATCTAAAAATAAATAAATAAATAACCTGCGAGGAAGCCCATTTGGCCCATATGCATGTTTTATATTTTGTTTTCAACTGTACTGATTTGAACTTGGATAACATTATCGTGTTATTTTATTGACAACTGCTGATTTTTGCTCATTTGCCTGTAACTTCACATATTTTTCATGTTTTTGTAAAACAGGACTGACCATTGGTATCATCTTGATGGCCACTGTGGTCACCACCATCACCGGTCTGTCTACATCTGCTATAGCGACCAACGGCTTTGTACGAGGAGGTGAGACCCATATAAGACATTTTACTTTTACAAAAGGTCTTTAACGTCTAGAATTTCAAAACTAAACCTACAAATGGACTAGAAACTGCTCAAAATGTATGACAGCAGCAATAATTTATATCACTTAACATCTGAATTTCATGCCATCCAGGAGGAGCATACTATCTGATCTCCAGAAGTCTGGGGCCTGAATTTGGAGGCTCCATCGGTCTTATCTTTGCCTTCGCCAATGCCGTAGCTGTGGCCATGTATGTCGTAGGCTTTGCAGAGACAGTCGTTGAGTTGCTCAATGTAAGAAATGCTCTGGTGTACTTACGGAAATCTCTCTGTGATATGCGAAAGATTCTAATATCGAATTAACCTGTTAATTGGTTGCAGGACGTTGATGCCTTGATGACTGATGAGCTCAATGACATTCGTATCGTTGGGACTTTGACCATCATCTTGTTGTTGGGAATCTCTGTAGCTGGGATGGAGTGGGAAGCCAAGGTATAATTACAACAATGTCCCAGAAAAAAACGCCAAAACCAAAGGCTTCAGTGAGATTTCAATAAAAGGGCATAAATCCTTTGTGTCCTTAAAAATGTTGATTATGTATTTCTCGTCAAAGCTGCTGAGTTAACTTTGGGATTTGGAGCTTTTAAGAAAAGGTCTGCCAGTGTATGTGTTCATTTCTGAATGCAAATCTGCAATCAAACTAAATATAAATCAAAAAAGAACAATTTTTGGTGCGTTAGTGGCATGGCTAAAGTATTAAAAACCCCACCCACCGGTCCATACTGACCTATATCTACAAAAACTGAAACAATTCAAATGAAATCTTGCACTCATAAACATGTAACCAAGACATTGCAATCTCATGATGTCTTTCTAGCACCAGAATTAAGCATGTACTTCATTTAGAGGATATAAAGTACTGATACAATTGATATCTGGATCGATCCCTCCACCTCTGCCTCTACCTACCTCTGTATACATTGGTGATTTGAGTCTCTGCACAGACAAAGCATACTCTGCTCAATCATCCCTCATGACACTAATGGAGATAACAATTCAAAAAGTAAATATCAGCATGTTGTATTTAATATGACTTGAAATAAACTCACCGGGAAAGTGTTACTGAGTGCATAAGTCAAGGAAGCTGAGGGAAATCATCCCACAGAAGTCTTTATAACTGGTTTCCTCCTCAGAGCCAAAGGTGATGCCTACTGGCCATTAAAAAGAAGTTTGAGATAGTTTGAGATTTTTATAATATTTCATACCTGAAAGATACACTCATCTCTTATATAGACGGTTCATGTCCAGAGATCCTGGATTAATCAAACATCTGACAGGCCTGATTACTGGATGCAATTTATTCACTTCAAGGCACAGTTAGTTAATTGCTGGCGTCACCTAAATTTATAAAATCCTGGTATTAGTAAGCCATCTCATCTGTAGGCCAGCTCCCCAAATTCAAACACATCAACCAACATACATGTTTGTAACAGGGTGATTTTAACTGAGAAACTGGAGCAAATCTCTCTTCTTTCTTACTCATGTGTTTTCTTCTACTGTCCATCAGGCTCAGATTGTCCTCCTGGTGATTCTGCTGGCAGCCATTGTTAACTTCTTCTTTGGATCCTTCATGCCATCAGAAAGCAAAGAGCCTAAAGGATTTTTCGGATACCGCAGTCAGTCTGCATTCTTGTCATTTCTTCACACGGGGATTAGCATCCTCTAAATTCAGTGTTAGGATTCGTGTTGATAATCTATCTTACTTATTCTTCTCTCTTGGTTCTTTTCTCTTGCAGCGGCCATCCTTTTTGAAAACTTTGGTCCAGAATTCAGAGATGGGGAGACGTTTTTCTCCGTATTTGCCATTTTCTTCCCCGCAGCTACTGGAATTCTGGCTGGAGCCAACATCTCCGGAGACCTAACCGTGGGTTTTTCATCTTTGTACATTTATATAAATTCAAGTGATGATTTTGGTCATTTTGGTCATATGTTGTGACAGTATTGCTTTTTGGTTACACAGTAACCTGATCACACAGAGACTTGTGAGAAAAGAAAACTCACCTTCCAAAGTTTTTTTTTTTTACATAGAATCTTTTTTACTAGTTTATCATTTTTGAGTTTAGTTGTTGTTGTTGTTTTTAATGCTCATACTTCATGCACCTGATGTTTGAGATGTATAACATAATTCATCCTTTCCAATAAATTAAAAATGTATCCCATTCTCTCTTTAGGATCCTCAGTCTGCAATCCCTAAAGGCACTCTGTTGGCAATCCTCATTACAGGGCTTACCTATGTCGCTGTCGCCATTTCTGCAGGTAGATACACTTTAACAGTTGTGAACCTGAGATAGATAGATAGATAGATAGATAGATAGATAGATAGATAGATAGATAGATAGATAGATAGATAGATAGATAGATAGATAGATAGATAGATAGATAGATAGATAGATAGATAGATAGATAGGTAGGTTTAGAAGTAAAAGCTTTGTATACATGTCACTTTACCGATTACTGATCTACATCTGGTTGTGCCTCCTGCAGGCTCCTGTATTGTGAGAGATGCAACTGGTGACCACAATGACACAGTGAGCCCCACAGTGAACTGCACCGATGCTGCCTGCACGCTCGGCTATGATTTTTCCATCTGTAAGGAGGGAGGCTGTCCATTTGGCTTGATGAATGACTTCCAGGTAACACTGAAGCAGATGATCTTAACACTACCTGTTTTCTTGGTACTTACCGTGTTGATTGTTCCAAAGATTATGGCGAACATATCACAATTCATAATTCATATCATAATTGTGACAATGACCAGTTTTGAGTTTGAGTATAACTTTGGCATAAAACTGTGTAAAATAAGTTATTTATAAAACCCTGCTTTGATGTGGGGATACTGCACGTTTACTTTATGACCACTGTGATAGGAATTATGAGATCTAATCAATTAAGTGCAAGATGCAAGGTGCTTGAATTATAAACAGGATGTCATGTTCCACAAACAGTGGGTTAAATTAGAAAGAAGTTGCATTAATAAAAGACAAAATTGTGCTTCTAGGAGGGAGAGAGGAAAATATATTTTGTTTCTCTTTTGGTTCACGGCCATTAATGACTAAACCCTCATTCATGCGCTATTATCTGTGAGTAAATATCAAAGCTGTTACCATCTGTGTAAGTAGATTTTTTGGCTCCCAGCTGCACATGTGAGACTATTTAAGTTATTTATTTATTTATTTTTATGATGAGCATCTTTTATGGATCAAGTGTGCGCACACCACTGGGAAGGATCTTAAGATTAAGTTCAAGTAAATGAGGGTCTGGAGCACCACCTGGTGCAGCATCCCTTCTTCCTCTTGTGGCTAAAGGCAGTTTATTTTGACTCAACTGGATGTTTGGGCTCTTTGCTTTAATGCTAATCAGATGATTGCTTGGTGACGCTGCTAAAGGTCAGGGGCTGAAATTGGTCCGTTTCTTCCTGCTGCTATGAAATATTAAAAGTACTTTATGCTCAACTAGGGTACCGATGATTTCACCCCGGCAGAAAGATGCGTCGGGATACAAGCAGAGAAAAAAGTCAAGCTTAATTTGTATAGCACCTTTTCATGCAGGTCAGTCAGATCACTGACAAGCTGTTTATAGGCCGGAGCAAAACGAATTGTAAAAACACAGAACGTAAAATAAAGTTTCAGTAGACTACAATTACACTACAATGTAAGAAATAAAATAAAAAGAGATTAAATAATATAATACTGGATAAACTGGATTAAAAGGAGAACTTCACAGATGAGTACACATAAACAAATACCGTTAAACTGTAGTAAGTAAAGCAGAAAACATTAGTAAAGTAAGTAATGTCTAAAGTATACCCAAGCCAGAATAGAACTGCTTTAAATTTACATTTAAAAATTTAGTTCAGTTTTATTTTGCATAGCGCCAACTCACAACAAAAGTTTTTTTTATATATATATATAATAAAGAACCTACAAAAGAGAAAACACCAAGATACAAATGACCTCTATGAGCTGCACATGGCAACAGTTGGAAGGAAGAACTCACTTTTAACAGGAAGAGTCCTCCAGCAGAAACAGACTCAGCGAGGGGGAGCAATGTGCCATGACTGGTTAGGGTCTGCAGGGAAAGCGAAGTAAGAAAAGGAGAGCATCAAAAGAAACGATGAGGAAAATGTGTGTTCGCAGCAAGTTGGGTGAGGTGACCAGGATGCCACCACGGTATGGAAATTGATGCTTTCAGCTGATATTAAGACACATTAAGAGATATTTATTGTTTACTTCAGTCAAAAATTCCAGGCAATCCTAGGAAGTTGTATTACATAAAGTCGTTCGCACACAGGCAGCTTGACGTGAATTGAATCACCCACTTCTATTGTTTCCAGTGGAAGCCTACACACTGGCGTCAGTGCTGTGTCAGGATGCAAAACTGTCCCATTTCCTGTCGTCCACACACCTCCACAAAAACAGCTGTTTAATCAGACTGACAGCGTTTTTACACATAAATTGTGTGAGCAGTGGGTACTGCTCGAAGTAACACTGATAAAGACGAAGACACAGACACACAGGTGAAAGTAGTCAAGACAAGTGAAGACTGAAAGAAATGAAGCCAAAAAAGACACAATAAAAACTAACTATACACTCAGCAGGACAAGACTGACACTACACACAGTAAAGATGAGCATACAGACCAGGAAACACCAGGAGACAAAAAAACAATAATTAAAATTAAAAAACAAATATCACCACAGTCCAACGTCTGTGGAACCAAATCTCTCTGTAGCATAAAGCAACAATCCAAATTCAACAAACTATGATAAATGTATTCATTTTCTTGACTGAGCAATATGATGGCATATATGGCAAGACACCTGAAATCTCTGTATGCGTTTTATGTGGACCAAACTGTATCTCAGAGGACTTTTTGAGACGTGCAACAATCTAATCAAAGATATTTTCATTTTATGGATTAAATTAAATGTCAGTAAACTGTCTATGTATATGTTTGACAGTCTGCACAGGCACTGGGTGCACATTTCTGCTGTTATTATAACTCGTTTATATAAGTCATACTTAAAAAAGTGGTACTTAACACGCGTGTGAATGAGCAAGACTGCTGCTCTGACCCTCTTTCACTGTATGTGCATGTAATGTAGATGGCTGGAGTGTGTGTGTCTCTGTGTGTGTGTGTGTGAACAAGAGAGAGAGAGAGAGAGATGAAGCTGTTCTCAAACAAAGTGCAAAGTGCAGCAGAAATAATAGCGACTGTTGTTTTGAGTCACAAGGTTCTCGTGGCTCAGTGCTGAATGAGAGCATTGAAAACATCCACCTACACACACACACATACACATGCACACACAGAGCTCACTGACACTGATAGCGCTGACATGTTGCAGCACTACAGACCGAAGCAGCTGCTCGAGTTTCATTATTACTGTTGTTGAAGAAGAAAAGCAGATCTGAATGAATCTGATCGTCTTTAACCCGATAATGCCTTTGAATCATATTTGCTACATGAGTTTCTGAGACCTCTGTCTCATCAACATGATCAATACTTGCCATAATTTCTAAAAGTTATGGACAAAACTCTTTTTTTTGTCTAAAATTAACATTGTTGTTAACAAAAAGTTGCCAAGAACACCCAAGGTATCAATTGCAATACAAAAAATATATAATAAAAATATATCACACACAACATGATATAGCAAAAAAAATTGTGGATTTTGTTATAAGGGTTAATAAACATCTTAGTTCCAAAGAAATCTGAATTTTCTGGTGATGTTTTTTAATGGGTTTGGTCTTGGACATCATACATTGTTCGTAGGTGTCTGTGTAGAGCTGTCCTCCCTCCTTCACTTCCATCAGATATGAAAATATTATCTCTTGAGATGATTTATACAATCGGCTCCTTTAGGAACAAACTCAGTTGAATGGGTGATGTTTTTGCACCAAATATCTGCGCCACTGCTTCATAATGATGCACCTCGTCCCAGTGAGTTGAGTCAGTCCTGCTTCAGAATACACTTTTAAAATCTCAGCGTTGCTTTCTCATGTGCAGAAATGTTCATGTGGATTGTGATTTTCACCAAAAACACACAAAAAATGTTCAGAACCTCCTACCCGACCGTGTAAGAACAAGCTGTTTTCAGCCGTTTTTAGCTAACTTTTGATACCAGACCATCTTCTAAGCATTATTTCAACTGTATTAAATAAAATTTCTAATAAAGTCATATCTGAATACAATGGGTGTGAAATTTAAACACAACATTGGTATTCAGATTTTCAATATAATGTTTCAAATATACCATATTTGGTATATTTTTCTTGCAGCAGAAGGGCGGAGGGCACTAAAGTATCAATCGGTTAGGGGTGCTCAACTGAACATATGTGTGACAGTAGTTAATTAAAACTTTAGTAATGTAAGTAAAAGTGTTATGACATCATGCGCCAAAAGAAAACTTTCACGAGTTAAAGGCAACAAAGTAACAAAATGCAAAACAAGCATCCACTGATTCTGAGATCTTCTGTGAGGGGTCAGCTATGACAGACAAAAATATTTCTGCAGCCTATAACTTGGAAAACATTGTATTATGCAGGTATGCGTGCTTTCATGAACTATAATATTTGTGCTAAAATGGTGGGAAGATTTTTCAGATATGTTTGATTTTATATAAATGTAACTAAAATTCAGAGGGGGACAGTTGTGTCACTTTGCCGTGCACATCTGTCAGAACCTCTGTCCCAGACATACCAATATTATCAGAGTAGAAAAAGCAATATTCACTCTCGAATATCAGGTTGTACAAGAATGTAAACAGAACTAGTACTGAGATCGCAGTTTGTTGCATAAATTTAGGAAGTGTGACGGTACTGTACTTGCGTTTCAGTGTTATCGCAGATGTAGCGGCAATGCTGGGGCTGTGTAAGGCAGCACAAGTGCAGCGACAGTAACATTGTGGCTTGTGGCAAAAACTCACAAAAAACTGTCAATGGAAATATCTTTAAAATGCTTCAATTTGTGCTTCATTTTAGTTTAGATTAAGCTTGAGTACTGTATGTGTTGTGCTGTCAAATAATGACAGAACATAATAACAGATATTTAAATCGTCTGACAGAAACCTCAATACTGAACAGAGTTAACTTAGAAGCAAATTTACAGAAAACACCTCTGTGGAAATGGCACACAAGTGACATAAACAGAAGAAACACAGTCACACAGGTGGAATATTGAGTGAATTATTATTATAATAATAATAATTAATGAATTATTGAAAATAGAAGAAATGAAGGTCACACTGCACACCATCAATTATCTACAATAAAATCGGAGACTTTAAAACTCCACTAACATTGACCAATGTATATAATCTATCTCTCAAAATACCTGAATCATGTGACTTTTTATATACTGTAGATGTTTATTGGTCAGTGTGACTTTAAAAGATGCTCCTATGTCGTGCAGGTTATGAGTCTGGTGTCGGCCTTCGGTCCTCTGATCACCGCGGGGATTTTCTCAGCCACTCTGTCGTCAGCTCTGGCCTCGCTCGTCAGTGCACCCAAAGTCTTTCAGGTCAGAACCATAAAGCTCCAATTTACTTCTGTTTCAGCTGTTTTCTGACTTATTTCCTCATCTGCCTGCTCCTGATTGTTTCAAAGTTGCTTGACGAACCTGCCAACATTACTTCTATATTTATTAAACTGAGTGATTTCAAAGTTAATAAAAGCTGTATTTATTCCAGGCTCTCTGTAAGGACAACATCTATCCTGGACTTAGTGTGTTTGCAAAGGGTTATGGCAGGAACAATGAGCCGCTCCGTGGTTACGTTCTGACCTTCTGCATTGGTCTTGCCTTCATCCTGATTGGTAAGCTGTTTAAGTAAACCTTCAGCTCCTGCATAAGAAACATAAAGAATAAAAATATCTACAAAAAAATGTTAAACCTGTCTTTTGTCCACTAGCGGAGTTGAACATCATTGCTCCAATCATCTCCAACTTCTTTCTGGCCTCGTATGCTCTCATCAACTTCTCAGTTTTCCATGCCTCCCTGGCCAGCTCTCCAGGTAATCTGTGGAACTGTAAAGGAATTATGACTAGATTATAGATTATATGAAAATTACCATAGTGTTATGCTAGTATTTCTGAAAGTTTTCTCAATCTTCCTTGTCTTGACTCATCTCTTAATGGCATTTTAGCTAGTATACAAATTGGTGAATGATGTTTATAGTACAAAAAGTCCTTTGTTGTTGTTTTTTCACTGAACTAAACATAATTTCTATTAAAAACATCAAAAGAAATCCCTCTGTTTGGCCTGTTAACATCTGATCTACTCTCACCCCTCCACTACAGGGTGGCGCCCCAGTTTCATATACTACAACATGTGGGTATCCCTTGCGGGGGCAATCCTGTGCTGCGTGGTGATGTTTGTCATTAACTGGTGGGCGGCCCTCGTTACGCTGCTCATTGTCCTCGCGCTCTACATCTACGTCAGTTACAAGAAACCTGGTAAGAAGACAATGGCACCACATTTTATCCTTTCCAAACTTCTAACAACGACCTGCTCGCCAATATGAAGCTCTGGGTCAGGTACTTCCAGCTGATTTCACGCGGCACCATTTAGTGGCCGTTTCTTCAATGGCTACTAAATGCTGGGCGTCACCAAAGAACATCTAAATACTCAACACCTCCCATTCTCTGGATGTCCAACTTCTTGCGAGAATGAATGCACTGGTGTCATCCTCCAGTCACTGGGGAATTAAATAAAAATAGAGCAACTGCAGCAAAAAATAATAAATAAATAAATACAAATAAATAAAAAATGCATGGTACTGATACCATTCTTTACTTGAGCGTTTCCATGTTTAACTACTTTAAACTTTTGCTCCAGTAGGAATTTTTTGGCTTTTTAATCAATATGTTTGATTTCTCCCAACATTTTAAAAGAGCTCTGTGTGTTAATTTAAACGGTGCAATGAACAGAATAATAATCATAATCTTATATCTGAAAGTTTTCTGGCCTAACTCAGTTTTGACTCTGTATAGGTTCTGCATCTTGGCTCTTACGAGCTATCTGAGGAATTCAAGTAGCTCATGGAAAACAAACTAAATATAATCACTTAATAAACTGTGATGTATTATTTAAAACATATAATGCAAAGCAGTTAACATTAGTCCCACCTGCACGACCTGCAACAATACTTACTGTATTAACATATTAATATTGCATATACTGTATTATGCACTTTTACTTTCTTTAATGTTTATCTTGCTTTATCTTATTACGAATTCATCTTTTATATGCTGCAATTAATGATAATGACCATGATGATGAGACTATCATTATTATATTGTGGACAATTGAACTCCATGAGCTGACCAATCTACTCAAATTCAAACTGCTGTTTCCTCTAGATGTGAACTGGGGTTCATCCACTCAGGCTCTGATCTACAACCAGGCTCTGACTCACTGCCTGAACCTCACCGGAGTCGAGGACCACGTTAAAAACTTCAGGTCAGCATGAAGCTTTGAGTGGAGCTGAACTCATGGACTAAAAGTGACTGAAACAAAAACCAAACCCTACCTTTAACTCTAGACATGCTGACCTGGTAGATGTTACAAGGTTAATTCTCGGCACTCGTTACCAACACAGAGGCATTCAGTAGTAACAGTGGAAACTTGACTCTAACTGAATTTAAATTATCAAAATTTAATCCAATTTTAAAAGTAATTATTTAAACCAAAATAACCTGACTTCTTGTTTTAAAACTACCTAAACTTGACCTTCTGTATAAAATGTATATTGACAGGCCGCAGTGTTTGGTGTTGGCGGGTTATCCAAACGCTCGTCCCGCTCTGCTTCAGTTGGTGAATTCTTTCACCAAGAACGTCAGCCTCATGGTCTCCGGTCACGTCAGAACTGTACGTACCAAATGTCGTCTGTTAGGTCTGCATGTTACGCTTTCTTTCACATGGCTGAAACATTTTGTGCTTCATCTCCTCCCACTCCTGCTCCAGGTGTCCCGTCGGTCGAACTTTAGGGAGCTATATCAGGATTATGCCCGCTGTCAGCGCTACCTCAACAAAAAACGCATCAAGGCTTTTTATGCTCCTGTTTTTTCAGACAACTTGAGGCACGGAGCTCAGTTACTCCTGCAGGTACAGAAGAAGCCTTCTTTTTGCACCCTTCATCTTATATTAAAGTCACCATTTACAAATATGTGTTTCCTCCCCATGCTAGGCTGTTGGTTTAGGTCGTCTGAAACCCAACACACTGGTCATGGGTTTCAAGAACAACTGGAGTGATGGAAACATGAGAGATGTGGAGAATTACATCAACACTATACAGTAAGGGCTAATGCGTCTTTTTAAAGAGCTACCAACAACCAATTTTACAATCATACTGTTTTTTGTAGTGCTGTTATCATTAATCGTGTTAAAATGACGTTAACGCCATGTAGGCTCTCTCTATCAGATTGTAATGTTAAAAGTTAAGGTTAAAAAAGTGGACTAATCTTTGTCTTTGATGCAGTTTTGTAGCTGAGGTTCTGCATCACACTTGGAGTCATTTTTGTATAGCGTTTCATTTATTTATTTATTTTTAATTCCAGTGATGCCTTCGACCTTCTGTTTGGTGTGGTAATCCTGCGGCTGCAGGAAGGACTGGATATTTCTCACATCCAGGGACAAGGTATGTCTGTCTTTTTCTTTATATCCATCACTTTGTCTACCTTCTGTTTATACTGTGCTTGTACCCCTGCAGACGAACTGCTATCATCCCATGAGAAGCCTCCAGTCATCACTAAGGATGTGTTGATTTCTGTCATTCCGGCTAAAGACTCAGATTCTGACTCCTGTCCTTCAAAAACCACCAGCAACCAGAGCAGCCCGCTCATCACGAGAGGTAAACAGTGAGGAAGAATTAAAATTATACCTCAGCTTAGCCTATTGCTCTAATGTTTACTTTTTATACAACTCTCACTGTCACAGGACTTGTTGTTCTTATATTTTATTCGAGTATTTCCATTTTAATCTACTTCAACTCCTGCTTCAGTACTTTTAAAAGGCAGCTCATCGTTAGCGGTGAACAAAAAGGAAGAAATTAAATTTATCTCTTTTTCTTTTCTAGCCATGTGCTATGCTATGGAAATTATTTAAAATCAGCAATGATTGAAATTGACTGACTTCTCGCCCAAAAAACATTTGGCACAATCCCTGCACAGTCTCACGGCTAAGCTTGTGAAATATTCCATTGATTTATGTTTCTAGCATTTTTCTAGCAGCAAAAGTATATAAAAAATTAATTATTTGAACAGCTAAGGCTCTGTTTTACTATACTGTACTGATCTGAACCCTGGTGATACGACTCAGGAGCTTTTGTGTTTCTTTGACTTTACCTTGTCTTGTGCTCTTCCATGTGACGTCGCCTACCAGAGACCAAGTCTCCTCTGAGCCTGACCGACCAGCGTCTGTTGGAGAGCAGTCAGCAGTTTAAGAAGAAACAGGGCAAAGGAACCATTGATGTGTGGTGGCTCTTTGATGATGGAGGTTAATGTTCGCATTGTTATATGAAAATAAAAACATATCTGGTGAACTGACTTTGGGTCCCATGACTCTGTCAAAAAGTTTAAACATAGCTAACTGTTGGTTGTGATTTTTGATTCATACGTGTCACTGTCGTAAAAAAGTAAGGTGAAAAATTAATAGACTTAAAAAACATTCAAATCTGTGGTTCCCTGATCTATACTGGAAAACAGATTTTTGTTCAGTTTGGGTTTTTTAATGACCTGTATAATCTCTGGTTGGTTTGCAGGCCTGACTCTGCTGATCCCCTACTTGCTGACCAACAGGAGTAAGTGGGGCGACTGCAGGATCCGCGTGTTCATCGGCGGAAAGATTAACCGCATCGACCACGACCGCCGAGCGTGAGTCAACAGCTGCTTATCCACCTATGCCAAGCAATAAACTTTACTTTACTACAAATTTGACTTTATATCCACATACATTTATTATTGTGTTTTTGTTTTTATGTCACGTTAGGATGGCCACGCTGCTCAGCAGGTTCAGAATCGACTTCTCTGACATAAACGTCCTCGGTGACATCAACACCAAACCCAAGAAACACAAGTAAGTCCTCTGAAACTTCCTGAGCTCAGCAGCTTTGATCACTATGGATTTACACTAAACACTATTGTGTTTTTAATGTCTTTAGCATCTGTGTTACGTGTGTAAATTGCTTACAAAGTGTTGGAAAGCCAAAGTCAAAAGGTGAATGATTTGTTCATGAATTCTTTTTTTTAATTTATCGATTACTTGATGACTGTGAAAGTCAACATGTAGAAAGTTTGTAATATTAAAAGTTTAAGTGCTTTGAAATATTTTTTTAAATGTTCTTTAGAATGAAGCATCATATGGGGAGGATGAAACTGATAGCGCTACTCTAAAAACCTAATGTATGTGTTTTGTTTTGTTTTTACAGTAAGCTGACCTTTAAGGAGCTGATCGAGCCGTACAGGCTGAAGGAAGACGACATGGAGCAGGAGGCTGCTGAGAGGCTGAAGGCCCAGGAGCCCTGGAGGATCACTGACAACGAACTGGAGCTCTACAAGGCCAAGGTCTGTCCTCATGTTGCAGACACACTCAGACCAATCACAGTGCTCTGTTCAAGTGGTTTATGTAAATATACTGTGTGTTACTTTCAGACCAATCGTCAGATCAGGCTGAACGAGCTGCTGAAGGAACACTCCAGCACTGCCAAACTCATCGTCATGTAAGAACTTCGTAATAACTTTGTCATCATCGTGTCATCATTTGTTTTAATTTACAGACAAACTCGCATTTAAAAAACCTGGTTAACCCGGCTGCTCATTTCCATGAATCAGGTGTTTCTGTGTGAGCTTGCATCTTCTCCCTGTGCCTGTGTGGGTTCCCTCTGGGTACTCCAGCTTCTTCCCACACTGCAAAGACGTGCGTGTCATGTTAACTGGTGATTCTAAATACACCGTGGGTGTCAATATGAGCATACAGCTGTCTATGTTAAAGTGGTGACTTGTCCAGTGTCCAGTGTGCACAACAGTGTCTTTGGATCCTGGAATACTCACTACCAAAACAATCATTAATTGACAAAATGATGCATGACAAGCCAATCACTGCTTGTATGGACACCACTTTCTGCAAAATGAAATAAAACCATAAGAGGCCAAATTAAATTCTTAGAACAATGAAAAAGAACACCAGTGAACTTACAAAAGCTTTGGACATTTAGCAAATGCACCAGGGGGATGTTAAAGAAGAACAATCTCCAGGAGAAAGGCATAAGTTCCAAGTTCAACCATAAAGAGAAGACGCCAATGAAAGAAAATACAGAGGATTCACCACAACCATTTATCAAACTCAAGAACAACAAGTTAAACTTCACCAATTCTGAAGCAGCATTCTGTCTGTTCAAGTCAACCTGTAACAAAGCGACAACAGTGTGGAGAAGTCCTGGAACCATGTTTTATGCTTCGGAGCCGAAGCATAAAACATCAGCAGCAGCAAAGCTGGTGTGACGCATGGGCATGCATGGCTTCCAGCACCACCTGGAAATGTGTGCAGCAGATTGTGAAACATGTTCCATCACAGTATTAAAAAAGGCATTTTATATATGATTGTGTTAACTTGTCCAACTAAACTGGAACCCAAAAAACAGTTAGCTATCCCGCAGATTTAAAGTTGAGAGTCTGAAATTTTGACTATATCTTAAACTTTGATACTGAAGAAATCTTAAGACACTGATGACACTCAGGGAACTTCAGAAGCATTAAAGTGGATGATCCATAATGCTCTGCGCTCCAGAATTTATAGTTAATATTTTATAAGCTGTTCACGGTTAATTCAGTGCAGTTAAAAAAATAAGAGTTAAAATAATGAGACATAAAGTGTGACTCATCACAGCTGTTACATATAAAGTAAATTAGACTTCTCACATTGAACTTAACACGTCAAAATAATTTAACCTTTAATGACATTAACTGCTCATAACTCATAATTACAAGATCATGCAGTCTTCTTTCTAACGCTGCTCTGGGTTTGATTTTGATATATATAAATATCATAAAAATTAAATCTTTCTCTCTCTGTGTGTGGCTAGGAGCATGCCTTTGGCAAGAAAGGGCACAGTGTCGAGCGCCCTCTACATGTGCTGGCTGGAAACTCTGTCCAAAGACCTCCCACCACTGCTGCTGGTGCGAGGAAACCACCAGAGCGTCCTCACCTTTTACTCCTAACGCGCACACACACACACACACACACACACACAGAGTCATATACCTACTCTGCTCACGCACAAACATACAGTGTGTCCTGCTCTCCATATTTATTACAGTATGAGAAAGTCTCCGTCTGCACAAAAACAGAAACGTCGTCATGCTTTAAGCTTGTGAAACTGTCCAGCTGTGAAGGGAAAAATTATTAGGACTAATATTTTTTTCCACTTGTCTTAAATCGATTGTTTTTAACGTGTTAATTAAACCCAGTCAACAGATTTGACCATAACACTAACAGGTTGCTTGTTCCGTTTCCTCTGTGAGTTTTATGTGAATGAGAGTAACTACAGGTAAATTCAAGTAAAAGTTTATTTATAAGGATAAAAGTTTGGATTTGAGAATGTAAGCTTCTGTGATTATAAAATGAAGTTTTTATGGTTTTTCCCCACTGGGTTCACAAAGAGAGATGCTCCATCTTTGTTAACTTTATTTTGTACTTTATTTTAATAAAGGATTAACTAAAACATATGCTTTATTGAAGTTTGGTTTTTGTCAGCTTTATTCCTGTTCCTGTATTAGTGAAGTACTTAAAGTCAAAATCAGAAAATAATCTCATCCTCAGCAATGTAACTTTAATCTGATGACACAATTCTTTAGTGAAGGGCTGAAAAAAACAATTCACATAAACTCTTTTTTATTTGTATAAACTCCGTAAGATAGGGGCATTTGAGTAGAACAATGACATATACACTCAATAGCCACTTTATTAAGTATACCTTGCTAGTTGGACCAGCTTTCGACTTCAGAACGATCTTCATTTTTCATGACATAGATTTAACAAGATGATGAAAACAATCCTCAGAGAATTTTGTCCATGTTGACATGATCGCTTCACATTTGTCAGCTGCACATCCATGATGAGAATATCCTGTCCCAGCCATCAGAAGAGAAGTATACTGTGGTCATAATGGGATGGACATGGTCAGTGACAATACCCGATGCTTTCATGCTGTTTACACCAAATTTTGACCCAACCATGTGAATGTTGCAGCAGAAATGAAGACTTATCAGACTAGGCAACATTGTTTTTAATCTTTCATTGCCCAGTTTTGTCAATACCATTTTAATTATAGCCTCAGTTTTCTGTTCTGGAAGCAGCACATTGTGTTGTGTATTCAGAGATGCTCTTCTGCATAACTTCTTTTGTAATGACTGGTTATTTAAATTATTGTTTCCTTCCTATTTTCACACAGAAAACTGATGGTTACTTTCTGATGATTATTGGGAACCTTTCTGTTTCTAAAAAGTCAAATCAGTCTCTCTGACACCAGCAACCATGCAATGTTCAAACTAATTTTAATTACCTTTCAGTGAGATTCTGATGCTCAGTTTGAACTTCAAAGGGTCCACTTATCAATGGCATTATGCCTAATTGCAACAGATTTCTTCTATGTAATAATTAGAGGACTCAGTTAGCAGTAATACTTAATATAGTGGCAGGTGAGAGCATATAGGAGGAAGCAATTTTACTATGTAAAGAACTCTAACATAACTTCATTCTTCTATGAAAAGCCTTTACAAGTCGGAAATACTACAGCGCCGGGAGGACCTGAAGGCAGCACCACCCCTAATCAGCGTGGTTGTTGCTCTTGAACACACCTCGTAACATTTTCTCCAACAACAGGAGACGGAGGGGAAGTGAACGCCGAGCGAAAGGCAAGATATGACGCATTAATAATCTTTCACATGAAACTCAAAGTGAAATGTGATGCTTGGTCTCGTTTAAACGAAGCTTAACCGGCGAAAGTCGCTCCTGTTCGTTCGTGTTTTCGTTTCCTAAACTGTTAGTGAAACAGAGAGCCGATTCAGAGGCCTTTTAAAACCACATGACAAACAAACACTGTGTCCAAGCTTAATCTTCAACACTGTGGGATTTGTAAAAGCAAACCTGCAATTCAAGGTGGTTCCTGTAAGTTTATTCCGCAACCATTGTCGAGGTCAAAGGGTTCAGTGATTGACAGCTCGATGCGCTAATGAGACAGGGAGGACTAATTAAAGGGACAGTGTAGAATTGATGCTGTAGGTTCGTTTTTGTTTTTTTACTAAAAACAAAAAAACATTTGCCATTTTTGTTGCCAGAAAATTACAAAATTTGATCAAAAAAATTGTCATGGAATTTTTTTTTCAAAATAACTATTTTGAAATAGTTAAAAATATTTCAAGTGCAGCTGTCAAGTGAATGCGAATAAAAAATATTTTGTCTAAATCTTAAAGAGCACAGCGATATCAACTGAAGTGAACAAGGGTCAAGCTGTTCTTTACAGTAATACCAGTGAGTGCCACAAGATGGCACAGTTAGTTAGTAACTTTAATTTAGCTGGAAACATTGTAATTAGAATAATTGGAACCAAATATTCTTGGGTCTAACTGTTAGTAAAACAAGAGCAAAATGTATTTGTTTTCCGTATTTTAGTCTTTCTCTGGATGTTATATCAAATCACTCAATAGGAAGAATAGATAGCATTCTAGTGAGATATCAGTATTTAATTGGGTCAATTTTGCTGTAGTACTTTTAGCTTTTTCAGCATTTTAAACTCTGAGCTATATTTTGAGGTTGTTAAACCCAAATTCCCCCCAAATTCCCATTTCTTCACATTAATCATCAATCAGTTATTCAAAACTTTTTACCTTTTTATCTATGATTGTTTTAGCTCTTATGTGTCAAACCAATACTTTTAAAATAACATTTCATTTTTATTTTTTTATCATTTATTTGTAACTAGCTGCTTCATCTGTTCATAATATCTCCTCTGACATTTTGCCAGATCATATATTACCCCAGGTTTCATTGTCTTTGTCTCGGGATCCAGGATGACGAGCTATCAACTGAGCGCGAAGGAGGACGTGGTGGAGAAGTTTCTGGATGCTGCAGCAAGAGGAGATATGTCCCAGGTGTCCACCTTGCTGTCCCATGTGCCCTCGCTCATAAACCAGACAGGATACAGCGGCTGGACCGCACTAATGCTTGCAGCTCGCAATGGACATTCTCATGTGGTGGAGAAGCTGCTGTCACATGGGTACATCACTGCATTTCTCTTAATTTGTAATGCTGTCAATGTAGCATTTGTTACATTGATTTGTTACTAAAGAGATATATTGTGGAATATTTTTTCAAAGCTGCATTAATAATTTTTAGCATTTAGGGGATGCATCTATTCCACATATGTTACATTTAGGTAAATATTTGCAGACTTGATGGGCAGAAGCATAGGAACTGGAAAGCATTATGAAAAGAGGCTAAAGCGAGGTTTTCAAATATTTAAAGAAACTGAACCTGAAGGAGCAAATTGAACAGAAGTCTGTATTTGTTTGTTTTTCAACAGAAGTTCCTTATTTGTGTGCACAAACTTGGCCAAATAAAGATGATTCTCATTCTGAAACAAAAGATGTAGCTAGAATAAAACTTGGCTACACACAGGTATGTTAAATTAAAACATATTAAAAATTAAATAGGAGTAGACTGAAACTCAGAGAGAGATAAAACTGTAGCTAAATTTTTTTTAGCATATAGGAGCTATATGCTAAAATGATATTTTAAAGTATAAAACAAGGCAAAATAGGGATAAAACTAGTGGTGAAAATACAGTAAAATTAGGAGTTGCAAGAAAACCAATCAAGACAAAAAATAATAAACCTGCATTAACAGCGTGATGAGGCAAAAACCTTTACTGAAATAAATCAATATAAAAGCTGAAGAGACAAAAACTAGTAGCAAAAAAACCACATTTAGTATAGAAAAACATCCTCAAAGAGGCTATAATAAGCAGGTACGGAAAAAATATTGGTGCAATTTAAATGAAAACATCTAAAAACTTAAAAGTCCAAGTTGTAAAAGCCCCAGACTTTGATGTGTTGTAGCCTTGAATGTATAAATGGATTCCTGACTTCTCTAAAACCTCTTTTTTCTTCTGTCTTTTAGCTGTGATAAGTTCATAGTAAACAGTTCATCACAGACCGCCTACGATGTTGCCAAGTTCTGGGGTCACAAACACATCGCTAACCTACTCTGCCAGACAGACGATGGCTGCCGGCGAGTCCTGCCGGGCTCCGACATCAGTCCGCAGGAAAACTACTTCAGCAGGGAGACGCTGGACCGCCTGAGTGGGAAGAGGACTGACAAAACCTGGTTGGAGGCCAAACAAAGAGAACCAGATACTGTCTACCTCATATTCTCGAACCTCAGCCCCATGCTCAGCACATCCCAGGAAGACGACGGCGCAGCGGTATGTTTATAACCTACAGCCTACGGCTAGTTTACATGACAAAGATGAAAGTCATGTGAATTGTGAATCTGATTGCAACAGGTTGAGAGCAAACTGTGCCGGTTCAGATATGAGGCAGTAAAGGATCTTCTGCAGAAACCTGCAACTGTGCTCATTTTCCTCGGAGTGGAGAAGAGGAAAAATCCCTCCCCTTCCTCTCCTGAGGAGGGTATCCGGGAGGCTCCTGCTTGGTTTGCTTTCAGCACTGATGAAGATGCTGCTGACCTTGTTAAACGGTGCAGGGAGAAGAACTGCTCCTTTCCAAAGATGCCAAACAGAGACCTGCTGAAACTAAACGAGGAAGAGGCCGGTGAGACACACAAAACGTGTGTTGTTGTTTGATCACCTGCCTCTCTTGTGTCACAGTATAATACTTCTTCCTGCTCTCCTTGTCTGCAAGGAATCTTGGCTCAGGCTCGATCGGTGTTGGCCTGGAACAGTCGCTACAGCTTCTGTCCGACATGTGGCAGCAGCACCAAACTGGAGGATGGAGGACACAAGAGAAGCTGTCTGAACTCTGAATGCAGGAGTCTAAAGGGGGTCCACAATACCTGCTATCCACGAGTTGGTATGAATCTGCTCATCTATCAGCTCATCGGCACTGTAGTTAATACTGTGTAGCATCATGCTGTCCACAAAAAACATGACCAAAAAACATAATAGCTAAAAAGAACAGAAAACTGTAGTTTCTCCAGTGGCTTCTTGAGGCTGGCTCTAAGTCAAGTCCCGCAGACCCCCATATTAAAAAAGCCCAACGTAGGTGCCTGTTATGCTGGTTGAAGGCATGGCCGTATGCAGCAGCCTGGGCATGATCAGTTTTATTAAAGTTTGACGTCATATCATATACTATAATAGCTTTTGCCCACTCCTAGTAACAAAGTTTGCATATGTTTGTGATTTCAGACCCAGTGGTCATCATGCTGGTGATCCACCCAGATGGAAACCAATGTTTACTGGGAAGGAAGAAGGTCTTCCCAGCTGGGATGTTTTCCTGTTTAGCGGGATTTGTAGAGCCTGGTATACCACACACTCACACACACAGAAAAACTGCTCAGCTGTTAAACAACTGATGTGAGCCAGAAGCTAATCCTCACAGGAATATTAACCATAAATCAAGTCTCAGCTATAAAAATTAGGGTGACAGCTTCTCCCTGTCCTACCCCGCAGGGGAAACGATTGAGGATGCAGTAAGGCGGGAGGTGGAGGAGGAGAGCGGCGTGAAGGTCGGACCGGTTCAGTATGTCTCCTGCCAGCCCTGGCCGATGCCATCCAACCTCATGTTTGGCTGCCTTGCTGTCGCCATATCAACAGACATCAAAGTGGATGAGAATGAGATAGAGGAAGCTCAGTGGTTCACACGGCAACAGGTAAGTAACAGTGCGACTATTAGTGGAACTGCTAACAGGGATCATGATGTTAAGAGTTAATAATAAGTCTACTGAAGATAATTTTATAACAACAACCTGGAAACTGTTAGCATCAGCTGTATCAACTAGAAATTTTCCAGAGCTTTCATGCATATCCCATGGCCAATTCTTCTAATGCTTAATAATGAACAATTCTAGACATTAATGAGACAGAAATCCAACTTTTCTGCTTGCTCAGGTAATCGACTCCTTGTTCAGAGGAGCATCTCCAGCTTTTAACGTCCCCCCCAGGCAGACCATCGCCCACCAGATGATCAGACATTGGATCGGCATAAACGCTAACCTCTGACAGAACACCTTCATCACTCGACCTCCTGCCCAGCTGACGAGGTCAGATGGATAGGAACGAATTTGTCCCCAGTCGATTAACTCACCACATTCCTCAGATTGTTCACATTGTGCTTTAATATTAGTTTACTGCGAAGTGACTTGACACATGTACAACAATCTCAGGTTTGACATTTCACCTCGGAAATATCTGCAGTACGATGATGAAATATGGAAGAAGGAGCGTGCTCTGTTCAGATTCAGTCCAGAAGTAGTTGTCAGAAATGGTAATTATTTAAAATAAATGTATTTTAAAAAATGTAAAGTAGAATTCTCCTCACGTGTGTTATAATAAACTACATTCAACTTTCCTTGGATTAAACAAAACATCTTTGACAAGAAATTTAATCTCAAACATCCATTTCATCTGCCAAACCATTCAGAGTCCTCAGGGTGGGGGGCCTTTTGTTTATCAGGGCTCTAGACTAACTTTTTGCCATGGGCGTACCGGTACGCCTAACTTTAAGAAGTTAGGCGTACCGGCACAAAAGTTAGGCGCACACAAATTTTATAATAATTTATATAATATAATGTGTTTTTCTGGATACACTGTGCTTTTTCAGCATTCAAAGATTGATGACACCGTGTCAGAGCACTGGCTATGAATTTCAGAAGGATCAGGCCTTAACTTAACAGAAAAGTTAGCAATAGTTCTTTTCCTATTACAGCTACATCCACTTCTGTCGTGCCTAGGCTGCTCACTAGGGCTGGGCATCACTGATTTCTATAATCCATTCAATTCCGGTTTTCAAAGTCCCGATTCGATTCAACTTAGCCTCAGACAGTCAGAAATATTATAATTCTGATCATTTATCAGTACTGACTTCATCAGAATTGTGAACATCACAGCAGATGCCTTTGTGTGAAAGTAACTGAGAATAAAACACAGAAAAACATGAAGGAGATTTTCCTGGTCTGGCTTTTTATAGCAGATAACCTTAAAAATATTCTACAATGTTCTGCATATAAAGTTTAAATTTCTTCAGTATTGAACAACAGAAAAAATAGGCTTTCTTGTCCGAGGTCATTTAAGTGAAAAAAAGAAAAGAAAAAGACAGCAGCCGACAGCGCTGTAAACAACGGTAGACTGGTGGGTAATAAGCGAATGAATAATACAGAAAACAGAGATTGGAGACGGGAAACTGTTCTTGAAGTACAGAGAGAGATAGAGAGAGAGCTAGCTGTGCATGGAGTGTGATTTTAATAGTCGTGGAAGCAAAACAGCAAAATTCATGACGACATTGATCAAATGTGAAGCGCAGTTTGCTGCTTCTTTTGCTGCTGGCTCGGTGAATTTTGGTTGGAGAGAGACAAAACCTGCAGCTCAGAATCAGCGCAAAAAGACGTAATCACAGCGCGGACCGGACGCATCAGAATCGCTAAGCTCCGACAGCGTGTCCGTCTACGGGCCGTCGGGTGAGAAAGCCGAGAAAGACAAAGTTGATTCTGATGCGTCGGGTCCGGTGTTTACGTCTTTGTGTGGAATCCGTGTACCTGCTCTCATCTGCTGTTTGGTTGTTGTTGAAATGGTTTTGTGAGCTTTAATCTGAGAATCTGGCGTTTCTGGCAAAACACAGTTATATTTAAAAGTCGATTCAGGATTTAATGAATTGATATCGCTTTATTCAAGCTACTCACCTCCCACTTCCACCTGCACTTTCAACTGGACCACGGCCAATCAGAGAGGTCCCGCCCCTTACTATCTCTGATTGGTTTAGTCCACGATAGGGGCAAAATGTGTGTCTGTTGTTGACCACAGGGAAGGTTGCAGATTTTTTTTTTTTTTTTTTTTTTGTTACCCGAACAGTTGGTCGCACTGGTGCAACCAAATATTTTTTTTAGTCGCACCACTGAAAAATTTGGTCGCATTTGCGACCAAATTGGTCGCACTCTAGAGCCCTGTTTATGTTTAATTTGTTTTCATTTACTTTAATAAGTTCATTAAATCTAAATATTTCAGTAAAATTGCACAAGAGACTCTGATGATTGCTGGATTATTTCTAGGAGCCAAAATAAACTTCAAGTATTAAATAAATTAAAGCCTATCCTTTGCATCCTTCTGTCACACCAACCCTATATGACTACATCAATGACTCTTCTCTCTGGTCTTCCTCTTTTCCTCCTGCCTAGAAGCTCCATTCTGAGCATCCTTTGTGCATCGTATCCACCATCACTCTTCTACACTTGTCCAAACCATCTCAACCTTGCCTCGATTACTTTCTTCAAAATGGTCAAATTATGCTGGCGCGACAGCTCATTTCTAATCCCGACCTTTCTGCTCACTTCTTATGAGAATCTTATCATTCCGGGTTGCAAGAAGTCTGAAGCCCATCCCTAAATATATAAAGGTTACCCCAATGACTCAGTTATACATTCCCAGAGTTAATTCACAAACAAGGTTCCTTCTAAAACAGACAGCGATTTTGTCTGATTGTCTTCAATGCTCCGGTGATTATCAGCCATCTGTCCCCTGTACATTCATAGAGAGCATGGTTTGCTTTATGAGAAATAAATCGCAATTTGGAGTCCACTGGGGCGTCACTTTTCAATAATTCATTTAATAACTTGAACTCATGAAGAGAATTTCTAGATGTGTTCAAGGAGTGGAAGGTGTTTTGCAGATTATATGGTCTTGCAGGGAGTAGAAGTGGTTCAATATCTGACTAAGATGCCGCCTGGTGGCACTGAGGATGCCTCAGTATCTTTCTAGAAGACTTGGTTGTAGCTGAACAGGGGCTAAAAGAAAAAACTGGGCACTATTTTCAGTCTCACGTGGAGCCCTATTATGATATTTTGTAATAAATAAGACTCCACAGAAGCATTACTTTGCCTGTGACTTTGTCTGTATCTTGGCTGTCCGTGCATATAAGGTCTTTCTAATGACTTGTCTGGTTAAATTAAAGTTCCACTGACTTCCTGCAACATTTTGTGGTGTGAAATGGTGAAAAGTCCAAGTTATAACTCTTTTGCACAATATAGGATATTTTTGAAAATAGCGTATAAGTGTCTGTTAATGATTTGAATTACTTGTACGGTACACTGCTGGGTTGCTTTAGCTATATTAGTGCAGCATAATGCAATAGTAGATTAACATTTTCAAATTTGCAAAATAATTAGTTACCAGATCTTTACAATAATTGGTACTAGGGCTGCCACGATTAGTCGACTAGTCACGATTACGTCGACTATCAAAATCGTCGACGACTGATTTAATAGTCGACACGTCGTTTGAAGCTTTGTAAGATCCCAAAAGACGCAGGAATAAGTAGTAGTATTTAAGAGTGTAATAATGGACTGAAACAGAAGATGGCAGCACTGCATGTACAATGATGCCAGCTGCCGTTAATCCCCGAAGAAGAAGAAGAAGAAGCAGCTCTGTCCCAGAATTCATAGCGTAGCCCAGCTCAGTTTCCAACAATGGCGGCAGCTAGTTCGTTTTAATATTACTCTTATTATTCTTTCTGGGTCACAAAATAAACATTTAGCATATTTTCAGGCGAATATGTAACTGTGTAAACCTCAAATATCTGCTCAGTTTATCAAGACACCACATATTTTCAAAAGCGCTCCGACGTTTTCGGAGACGTCTGTTACCCACTAGCTCGATTGCTAGCCGGGGACAAGGCTCACTAGAGCCCGTGAGAACACCGGACTCCCGGCAAATCGTTTTCAAACCCACCGCTGTCTTTCGCTACTCAGGTTAAACATATATAAGTCACTTAGATAACTTAAAAATGTTATTGTTTGGCTTTTTTTAGTATTTTATTTGTTCCTGAGTAAATCGGTTTGGCTGAGATTAAAGTTATAGTTTTTACACAGATGAATAAACATCAAGCAGACAACTGATTATCAGAAGTGTGAGATGCTCGAGAATTTACTCCGGTGTCCCGTTATATTTTAGATAGCAAGGAGTTTATTAAACTTCACCGAAACAATCTGCAAATTTCATTCAAATTTAATAAACTATCATCTTGTCTTTATTTTTAGTTAGCACATACCTAAACACTTAAAGCTGTAAGCTAATGATAGTTATATAAGAGCAGATGCTGCTGGTACAATAAGCTGTACGTTGTACATCCAATGGATGCATGATCTGATTAGTTGACTAATCGCAAAAATAATCGGTGACTAGTCGACTATCAAAATAATCGTTTGTGGCAGCCCTAATTGGTACAGAATAAAAGTATAATGTTCATAACCAAAACATAGTGAAGTAGAAGTAGAGAGAAGAACATGTATTTGGCTGAATGTAATCATATTTCAGAGTGTTTGGTGGCACCCACATCTTACAACGATCACATACGTTCACATTATGAAATACATGTAATATACAGCTTATTAAATGCAGACACCAAGATGAGCATGTCAAACATGGAGTAACAATGATCTTAAGATTAAAAAAAGGAGGCCCTCCTTGCTTATTATGCTGCTGTGGAACTTTCCATATTTTCTTTATACAAAAATACCAAAAAAAACAAAAATGCAGAGCCGATGAGTCTGCCCCACAAGACAGGCCATTGTTTTCCTTGCTGTAATAAACCTTTGGGCCACATCTTATCTGAGCTCATTCGTTGCTGAAGTTGCTGAGTCTCTCAATGTGTTTTCACCCTGTGCCACTGTTAGAAATGTAACCTGCATCACAGATCAGATAAGAGCAGTCACTCTGCCTGCCCCAATTCAACACGTACTCTGTCTCACAGGTCATCGGATAAGCAGGCTCACTTTCAGTCAACAAACCAGGAAAGTGACTTCTCACAGCAGCCTTGGTCTGATGTGATATCTCGGAGATATCAGCCTGATTTCTGTCCTTGTCGCTCTGAGGAAGCCAGAGCTTGGTTTCGTGTAGCGGAGCGCCGGCAGCCTCTTGATTTTCCTCTGATATGAAAACCTTGATAGGAGGACGGGACTGGTTCTCTGTGGGTTGTGCACTATAAGAAACATACTCAGAGTCTAGAGTGAGGCAGCCAATCAACAGCAGAGAGGTATCCTCACGCTGGTCATCATCTGGTAAGACCTGAGAGGTTCGCTCAACTATGATGAGACTTTTGTCTCTGAGGACATCAGTCACCTGGAAGTCTTCAATATTAAGGATGCTCCTCTCTGCAAATTTCTGTTGAAAAGAATGAATGAGTGGTCATTTTGTGGCTGGCTGCTGTAGCTTTACATATATTTGTGTTGATTGTTTCTCTTTTTTTTACTTGTGCAAACCCTAACGGGTCATTTTGTCAATCTTAGAAGTTTTCTTGTTCCCGTTTCTGTATGGTGTCTTTGCCATTCCCCCCTTGTTGTCTGTTTATTAGCATCCACAGTTTTCAAGATATCGTGTTCAAATTTTGTGTGATGGTAGATATCATTAACAGGTGTTTTTGTTATAATTAGTTGGACTAATATTGTAAATCTGAGTCTGACGATGGGCACGAAGTCTCCCATGCACAGATATATGAGCTGTAAGTAATTAACCCAACTATGAAAGCTGTAAAAAAACAGGTTACCTCGTGGTTTGGGTCCATCAGCCACTGGCCTGTTTTGCTTAGTCGAGGGCTAGAGATTAGCGGGAAGAAGTACGACTTGTACCTAAAAAGTAATGTTGATTAAAGTCATTATCAGTGACAAGGACTAACCGCGTAGTATCAGAGCATTCACTTCTGATTTTTGGAAACTGTTCCTGTAAGTTCTAGAAACCAGGAGAATCTTCAGGAAATTGTTCGCATTTTTGCAGCATGTTTAATCTTTCAGAGCCAGATTGACCAGAAAAAGCAGGTTCATGGGCCAATGACTTCAGGTCAGATAAAAAAAAGGCTACGCTGCATTGCTGTAATACATTCAGATGTATTACATGTTGAATTGTGTTAACCGCTGTTAAATCCCATAAATGTTTGTGAAATACTGGTAAATATTCACATTTAGGAAGCTGTTCTCAGACTCGTTTTGGTAATGCTACCGCAAAATATGACTTTAGTTAGTAGCAAATAACATTTAACGTACATTTTTTCCCTTCATGCCATGCCTTGCATACAGTCTTTGGGCCAAAGATCACATGACATACATGAAAAACAAACGCATTAGTATTACTAAAAGAACAGATTGCCCAGCACTCACAGATTCCTGGACAGGATGGAGAAGATTAACACAGTGACAGCAACCAGCAGCAGAGAAATCGCTGTAGCCACCACCATTACATCATCTGGAAAGAAGAATATCAGATTCTCTTTATGTTTCAAAAAACAGAATAAATAAATCACTTTCCTGCAGTCACAGCAGTATGTTTCTATCACCTGTACGTATGTCCATCATCTGGGTCAGTTGTGTACCTCAGTGTCGAGCATTTTCTGTAATAGCCACCTGCACTTTATCAATCCATCCGTGCTTTTCAAATTAAAAGCCTATATAACAAATTCAACATTTCATTGCTCTCTAGTCTGTTATTTCTCTTATTGTGCTATAAGAGTTATTCAATTTTTGATGCTGAAAGAAAAGCCATCAAGCTGACTTTGATGTAGGCAGTGCACTCATTTATAATTATAATAGAAAATATCTTAATTGCAAAGTGTGTTTCACATATTTGTGTCTTGTAACACGTGAAAAGTTCTTATTTGCATTTGTATGACATAGACTTTCATTTTTGGGGGGAAAATCCTCCAGAAATACAGCAGAAAAATGTTTTGATTTTTTTAAGATAGTTTAAGTGTATTTTTGTTTGTCTCTTGGGTTGACATGGGTTGAAAATGTGAGGTAGCAAGTCGTGCTGTCCACTACAAACGATGCTGTTTTGTTTTGAAAGGGGTAAAGTTACTGCACATTTCTGAAATCCTGCAAAATCAAAGTCAAGACTGTCAAATTGGACCATTTCAGTTTTGGCAATAAAGTGATAATATCTGAAAATAAGTTGTCGCTTAACCTCCCTTGTGGCTTTGAAATGTGGAAGCTACAATTTTTGTCCATTTTAAATGAAAGTCCATGTGCTCTGTTAGCCCAGCCCCAACAAATGAGACATCAACAGAAAGAGATACATAAGCAGTGCTTGATATAGAGATCTCAGACTCAGACAGAGAATCAAAATTAATTGCTGGCTCTTAGAAGGATATACAACTGGTTTCACAGGTGAACAAATGCTGCAGTCCACACACCAGGGGGCGCTGCAGATATGGCTTCAATGATTGATTCTAAGTATATTGAGAAGAAATCTACAAAGAAATGTAGCCAATGCTGCAATGCAAAAAATCCACAGAAAGGAATCTGGTTTTGGGTCCAGTGAAACTCACCGAAATCTGTCGTCATTTGAACGATGCTTTTAGAAACATTATCAGCCAACAGAGTAACAGAATACTGAGCATTGGGCATCAGGTCATAGAAAGTGTGCTGCTGGTCATCTGGCCACAAAGGTAAATCTGCAAATGAGAGAATGTATGTTGCATTTGCAAAAAGGTGATAAAATATGCATAACAGTTTTCTGTAACACCTCTGCAAGCGAGAAAATATACATAGACAAATCTAATGAAAAAAAGACAAACTTTTGTTTTTTACCGTGGAGTGAGATTTTATGTTAAAAGGCTCATTAACCCACATACACTGTTTGTCTGAGTCTTTCCTCAGAACTGCTTCATATCTGCCCACTCTGACTGGCTCAGACTTCCTCTGCCACTCCCACATAATGGTCACTGATGTCTTAGTCACACTGACACTCAGATTGACCACCTCCATCAAAGCTGAGAAGATGAACACACACAGATAGAAAGTCAGATATAGATTCCTCAATTTTTCCCCCTGCATTTAGTTCAATGCAAATAACTTCTGTTCTGCTGTAAATTACTTTGCATATTATTTGCCCATTTTACTGCATTAGCATCACTATTAATTGACTCTTAGATAAGACTTTTCTCATTTTCTACTCACAGAAACAATACTAACTGAGAATACTAATACTGTGAGCTGATGATTCACATTACCGAGTCATCCTGTGCAGACGCAGAGGTTATCACCCCCACACATTTCTATATGAGCTCATGTTTACCTCCGTACTGCAGACTTGCCGGCAGAGACTGACGAGACCCATACTGCTGGTTGTAAACAGGAAACACACTGATCAGGTACTCCTTATTAGGGTCAACATCTGGAAACATGCACAGTAAACAGAAGAGCTGTATAAACTACAATGTCTGTTATAGACTAAAATACCATATATAAGTCACTCTTTCAGTTTGATTTATTTCCCCTCACCCCCAACAGGTTGCAGCAGATGGGTGCCCCTCCCTGAGCCTGGTTCTGCTAGAGGTTTCTTCCTGTTAAAAGGGGTTTTTTCTTCCCACTTTCTCCATGTGCTTGCTCTTAGTTTGCTTTTTCTCTGTATTATTATGGGGTCTTTACCTTACAATATAGAGGGCCACAATGGTTGTTGTGATTTGGTGCTATATAAAACAAATCTGAAATGAATGAATTTTGACTTTATTTGTCAGGAAAAATGTACAAAGAAAAAAAGCTAACATTAAACTTCTCCTTAGAGAAAAGATGCACCTACTAGCTAATTTCCATCTGCACTATTTAAATCCACATGGACAGTCTCCAGCATTAATACATCCCCGCACAGTGCCCCCAGCATGCAGCAGTATACTTTGACTGAACATAAACTGCTTTGCTTCCTCAAAACTCAGCAACAGCCCAAAGTGTGAGCGTGTGTGTAGAAAAAATAGTCGCTAACAAATGCCCAAACATATTTTTAAAGGCTTAATGACGAGCTGTTTGAGGAAACTGCTGTAAAATTCATCACATTTTTGTTGTAGATCTAATTAAAACACAACATAATTATGACATTTACCTGTTTCTTTATCTGGAAATCTCCATTTAAAAAAAAATCCCCACTAATCATATGCAAATCAAATACACACAAGATGATAGCTTTTTTCCCCCATGTTGGGCTCTGTTATCTAACACCATCTAGATTGTGGTGATGAGGTCCTATCAGCACCACTGCACTTGCTATTTTGCATCAGCTTTACAGTAAAAGCCTGCTAGTGGAGAAATTTACTCAGCAGCACGTAGCAGCCTTAAGGATTCAAAGATAAAGCCAAAGAACAAATGGCAGAAAGCGGTTTGCCCCAACAGTGAGTCAAACCCCATAGATGTTAAAATGCACTCCTTTACACCAGAAACACTTAATATGGCTTTCTTTTAAAAGAAACCTGTTTAAAAGTAACCAATTAAAGATATGCATTATTAGATCTGATCATGTTTTGTACCACTGCTGGCTGCTGTAGCTGCTGCCTCTCAGCTTTGCTTCACTTCCATGAATTTGAGTCACTGAACTGGACTTCTCTGTGCTGTCTGTGCCTTCTGGAGCATTTTAATGATATTATCTGACAAATAATGCAGTTTACTAACAATGCTGTGGCAAAAACACTCATATTAAGGCTATTAAGGCATCTGTGATGTCACAGCGGGTTTGTCTATATAAAGTCTCTGGTTAAAATGCTCAGTTCTAGAGTGGCTGACTGCTTGGCCCCCACCTCTGCTAATCCAATTTAGTGAACTGACGTTTGTCCTGATAGTGGCTTTTTGAGCATTTTTAATGGAGTTATCTAACAATAATATGGCTTGTTGTATGGTACAGCTTTGAAATGGGACTTCATGAAAAAGAAGATGATGCCTGAGCAGTATGCTTTTATTCTGAAGTGACTGCAGGACACGGAATTCAAGGTGAAGCCAATATATCATATTCATTAAAAAATAAAATGACTTTTGTTTGGGGGTTTTTCCCCCTTTTCACCTCGTATGACGGTGGAGGTGATGAAGCCGTCAACTCGAGACCAGTGGCTGGTGGATGGACTCGTCTCAGGGTGCCACTGAATCAGGAAATAACTGACAGGCAGGGTGTGACCTTGGTTGATGGGGATCTTCCACTGGACCAGAAGCTCTTTTTTTCCTGGGTAAGACGTGGAAATCCACATGTTTCTGACAGAGGGAAGAGCTGCCGAAAACAGGGCCCACATTATTACATAGATTAAGATGAAGAAGACAACGCTCATCATCAACAGTAAAATAAGCTACCATTTTTAAGTCTCCTATTTTTGAGATTCACAAACCGCACTTGTTCCAATGCACTGTGCATTTTTGAAATTTCTCTTCTTGTTAAACATATGAGGCAAGTTTTTAAGTAAAAAACAGACGAGATCATGGAAAGATTTTGCAATAGGTTTTGTAAAAACAGCATGTCACTGGTCTGCTGCTTCCTTCGATGAAAAAAAATAACATGCAGGATGTTGCAAAAGTGAGCAGCACGCGTATCGTATCTAATATCTAGAGCTGGAAGCCAGTCACAATTGTGTAAGATACTGCAAATGTCTTTTTTATTTGTCCTTGAAATGTTGTTGGAGACATATACATACAGAACAAGGATGCTTTTGGCCTCTGCTATTTTTGGCAGTTAATATAGTTGGGTTTTTATTACATATCTAAATTTTGACCAGGTGACTGACGAGCTAGCCTGGGTGTATATATGTTTGTAGTGACCAGATATTGTCAGTGGGTTGCTGACTGCCTCTACACCTGTAAGACTGAGGCCTAAAATGCATTAATTAAATCTTCTCCCCTTGGATGCTTTTAGAGCTGCTGTCAAATATTCCCTTTATGGAGGAAAGAGTTCAGTAGCTTTAGGAAGAAATGCATTATTTAAAGCAACTCATGTTAAAATTGTGATGTCTGTGGGGATCAATATTCTACAAATACCCCAGCATATCACTCAGAACATTAATAAAACAATAACAATAATTACATGTCATAACCAGCGTCTTCTGTCTTTGTGTGCTGAAACTGAGATGGGCAGCAGGGCCGTAGCCAGCTGTGTTGAAGGCTCTGACTGTAATGCTGCAGTTCCCCTCCTTCACCACTAGGCGTGTCACATCAGTGGTGCTTTGAATCAGTCCACCTTCTTTATAGCTCATCTGGTATCCAAGGATTCGACCTTCAGTTTCAAGAGACTCAGGAGCCTAAGATGGAAAAAAGAAACAATAATAAAAGAACGGTATTTTTCTGCATTTATATGAGAAATCATCATCATAGGTAAGTGAGACACCATACCTTCAACATAATGAGATGAACTTCCAGAGATCCACCTTTTTTCTCCAGTCTGTAAAACACCTCTGGTGGCCTGGAAGGAACTAAAAGAAAAAAAATTGAGCTTTTTTAAAAAATGTATTAATTTATTTTATATATGTCAGTGTTGTAGCTCCTGGTATTCTGTCCCTGATATGCATGCCTGTTACCTCTGTCCAGTGTTCTTCCTCTGATTTCAGAGCTCCAGCTACTCCAGAAGATCTGTTCCCTGCAGGCCACAGCAGCTCTGTAGACTGTAAACGGCAGGAGGTCTTTGATGGTGTAATTCAACGTCAGGTTTGCAGATAAATCTGGAACCTGGACACAAAAGCAGACAACCAAACCTATGGGACAAAGCTGACTGTAAGTGGACTTACTATGCTCTTCTATACTTCTATCCTGTCTACTCTGTCACAGTGCTGGATGGCCGAAGGTTCAAATAATGAGGTTAGTGCATGTACAAGAATCACTGTAAGTCAAAAGCTCAGGTTTCAGGCATTTTTATTTTGGGATCAAAATGTTGCCTCTATTAAAACTTTATTAAACAATTAAAATACATTTGTGATTTAAGGAGCTTGGAAAGAAAAGCGACTGGACTTCTTTAAGTTTCTTTAAGACGTTTCATGTCTCATCCGAGAAGCTTCTCCTTAGATTACTATGACATGGATGACCTACATGTTCATATTGTGATTCCCTTTTTGGTCGTTTTTACATTTTCCAAAGCTTATTAAGCTACAAACCCTGTTCCAGATGAAACTAAACAAAAACAAAAGAAGTTCACATCTAACAACACAGATATTTCACAAATCATTATCAACAGCAAAAGACTTGAATGTTAAGCTCAGTGCAAAAATCTTCCACAAACTCTTGTTTCATTTCCCCAAAAAGAAACTTAAAGTCTGCGTATTTTCATTGGATACTTTTGTCCACGTTCTCCACCTGCAGCAGTTCCACCTCTCACAGTGTCAGAAACACTGGCTTAAGGTAACGAGCTACAAAAAGTGAAGATGATGAAGATTGATGCTTATGTCTACACATTCATAATCAGTATATATATATATATAGGGATCAGCAAAAGCTGCAGCACATAAACAATAGTCCTTGAATTACTCAGTTATTACTGTTTGTGACAACACTTTCAGTATCCTTACTTTTTGGCTGAACTAAGCTACCTTAAACACACCTTTTTTAAACTTTTCACTTAGCAAATGTCAGTAAACAGTTTCTTTTGTTGTTCGTTTTGTTTGCGTCTCACTTCAGCAGGAAGCAGGAATATGAAATATTGTAAAAAAACTTACATATTATTTAAATGTTTTCGGGTCTTTTTGGCTCATACTTTATGGTGGAAACTAAAATAATGTGCAGTTCTTTTTGGACTTCTTTTCTTGGAGTGCAGATACCTAAAGAAAAAGCTTACAGAGTGTTGGCATGATGCTAACCTTGGTCCATATGTCCTCGCTGTCGAGTCTGTAACGAAGCTGACATCTGCCATCACCGCTGCTTGTCCAAGACACGACAAGTGAGTCCTCAGTAGAGCTGAGCACAGTTAATACAGGTGTAGGGGGCTTGACTGAGAGGAGGAGACAAGGAGCAATTTACTTCATCATCATTTTATATGAGCGGACAGCAGAGGAAGATGGAAGCCAGGTGGATTACAGGTGACAGTCACAAAACGTGTGGGTGTCTAACCTGCTTCAAAAAGAAAGATACTGTGAGGCTCAGACCAGATCTCTGTCATGTGGTTTTTAATCCTTGCTGTCACATTGACAACGGATGCTGAGTTGAAGATGCCCTGACAGGATATAATTTCGTGGTCCCTAAATAGAAAAGATAAAACATCTGAGAAGATTCCACAAGATCACTTTGTAATTATCATCGTAACAAAATCATCAAGTTTTATACCTGCTGAAAATCAGGGAGGCGGTAGTCTCAGTGTCGCTGTTTGAGTCTAGACTCCACTCACATGTCATGGATATTTGTCTGTCTGGAGACTTTTGGTAGTAACACGACATTTTCAGAGTACCTGCAGGAAAAGACGTTTAAATAACACGTCACTCCAAAAAGCTGAAGACTTTAGTTTTGGGTCATGTGAACGACATGTCTACACATCAGAGCGGGTTAACTGAATACGTTCTTCTACTGGGCCTACATTTAATGTTTTACAAAATTAACATGATTAAATGAAAACTTCAAACCAGTCACTGAGACCAAAAAAAACTAACATCCAGAAACATATAACCAGATATATTTTTTAGCTTCTATTTACATAAAAAAAAAAAAACCTTCTCAGTCATGTTTAAACAGATCCGATTTCTCATAGATCCTTATCCTTCTGCTGAGGTCCTTTTAGAAACAGGCAGCTTTACTTCATGGTTTTTTTTTTTTTAAATCAGATGATAAAAACCAAAAACAATAAGCAAACATGTGTGCTCACTCTGTGTGGATGAGGGTGGGCGAGGGTCACAGTCTGCAGGGGTGGTGACACACACCCGTGTGTTTTCTTTGCAGATCTCCAGCTGAAAGTCTTTAACTGTCACTGCTGACGCGAAGAAACAGGGAAACAAAGAAAGTCAATGAAAAAAGAATAAAGATCATTAAAGATTTTAATGATTTTGGTGCCCTGGATGTTTTTGTAAAGTGTGAAATGGAAAGTGAGACAATGTTTATTCACTAAAGACAAAGACTATATTGCCAAAAGTATTCACTAACCTAACCCAGTCACTGAATTCAGGTGTTCCAATCACTTGCATGGCCACAGGTGTACTACATCAAACACAGACTGCTTCTACAAACATTTGTGAAAGAACTGGTTGCTTTCGGGAGCTCTGTGAATTCCAGCATGGTCCCGTGATAGGATGCAACCTGTGCAAAACATCCATTTCCTCACTACTAAATATTCCACAGTCGACTCTAAGTGGTTATAACAAAGTGGAAATTATTTGGCTAAAACTTGTCTGACTGTGTTGTGCAGTGTAAAGAGCATGGACAATTTCATGCTCTAAACTTTGTGGGAACAGTTTGAGGATGGCCCCTTCCTGTTTCAACATGACTGCACATAAGTGCACAAAGCAAGGTCAATAACAACATGGATGAGCGAGTTTGGTGTGGAAAGAACTAGACTGGCTTTCACAGTCCTGACCTCAACCTGCTAGACGCCTTTGAGATGAATGAGAGCAGAGACTGCGAGGCAGCCCTTCTTGTCCAATATCAGTGTCTGACCTCACAAATGTGCTTTTGGAAGAATGGTTAAAAAAAAATCTCATAAACATTCCTAAACTTTATGGAAAACCTTTCCAGAAGGCAATATTATATTAAATCCATGAATTAAGAATCCGATGTCAATCGTGTTTATATGTGTATGTGAACGCAGACAAATGCTTTTTGCATTATAGTTTATAACTTCTCTACACCGATAGAAAGGTGAAAAAATGCCCGGCGTAATTCTGACGCTCTGTTTTAAAATGATTCAATAAAATAAATTTGAAAAAAAGCTGTACTTCAATCAGAAAGTGTGTTCCCTTAAAAGGAAGAAAGAAAGAAAACGTCAACAAGAGCTACAGTTCAAACACACACACAACTGAACGGATCAATAAAAGACCTTGATCAGAAAAAAAGTCCTGAAATTTTTCTTCAGGAATTTAGCGAATTCAGTATGGATCCCTCACAAGCCAAACACTTCCAGTCCAGAAAACACTTTAGTAACATTAAAATGCAAAATCTGACTTTTAATATGAAACATTTGTGGATAACTTACCATAAGAAAACACACCAATCAGGAGACTCATCACTGTCCAGGTACAGAAGTGCACTTTAAGAATCCAAACATCCATCTTAACAGTAAAAATGATTTTCATGTAAATATCCAAGGACATCCACACTTAATCTGTATGGTCTTTAAAAAAAGGTTTAAACCCCACAGAGAACGTCTCTGGTGTGTGCGGGAGGAAGGAGGAAGACGCCTCTGCTCAACTCTCAGCTCAAACAGAGCTTGCTCAGGAAATTGCTCCACTCATGTAATCAAGCGACAGACTTGTAAAAGTATGTTTATGCTTCACTTGTATGTAGAGGATTATATGTCTATAAAGTTTAGTAGTATTACGGTAACTTTCAGCGCACTCTGGTGGATAAACTGTGTACAGCTATTTGACTCATGTAGTGAGCTACCAATCATAAAAACAAAAGCGTTAGCTAAATATACATTTGTACATGTTGGTTAGCAGCCATAGGCTGTAAAATTTTTAAATGTTATTTGTTCATCAAAACAGCCACCTGTTGAGCCAGTCTAATGAAAAACGAATTATTAAACTGTTAGAGGATAAACTGCCAGAGATATAGAAGAAAATATTGATAGTTTCAAGAATTTAAAGGAAACGGTACAAAATAAACAAACTTGATGGACAGAATGGCTACGCTGCTACTGTTAGCTAACGATATTTAAGTTATTGCTAGCTAACATTATTTTTAAACAATGGTAGCATAATGAATACATACAAATAAATAGGCGCTGTGTTTACAAAGTAGTGGCCAGAATTACTATAAAGAAGGAGAGGAAATGGGTTTAAAAAAAAAAAAAAGTAAAAAAAAAAAAGGTCCAAGTGAATTTCAAACAAGTTTAAAAAAATGTTATCATAAAAAGTGGTGTTGATGATGGGATTCCGAGCTGTGGGGGAACGTTAGCTGAAATCTGGTTGGGAATTATCAGCATCAGGACCCATTACTTGTGAGCCAGTAACACACGCGAACACGAAATGAAGCAATACCACACAGGAAATTAACAAGCCACAACTGTTCCTCATTTGTTTAATCTTTCCTCTTTTTTTTTCCAAAGCAAAAACTTCAGCTTGTCTCTGGTTATTTTTTCTTTTTCTTATACAAATTGAAAACAAATCAAACAAAACGTCTTGTAGAAACATTTAAAAATGACTGACAGCGAAAACCCCCCGAAAAAAACAACAACAAAAAGAAATGAAACAAACAAGGAAGGAAGTTCTGTACAGATAAAAAAAAAGAAGAAAAAATAAAAAAAAATGGGTGGGGGGTGTTAAGTAAAAGGGATTCCTCTGTGCTGCTTACCACACTCAGAAGTGAAATATAACACTAAACAAGCTTCCTGTGTGATCACACAGAGCAGGCAGAGGAGTGCATTAATGCTGCTGCAGACTAACAAAAGGCTAAACACACGTACTATTAAGGTAAATGAACTTCATTAATGTGTCACTGGGTTTCATGACCTTTGGGTCAAATGTCAAGTTAATGGATATCAGAAAACAATTTTCCCTCCTTAATCCTGAATTGAAAGCAGTGATTCTTGCACAGCAGCAGAGAAATGTGAAGAGAAATCGAGAGAAATCGGAGCCTTTACCGGCTCTGGTTGTGTTTCTGAGTTCAGCTTATTTACAAACCAAGTGGAAAAAAAACACATATACAGAACATTTCACCGAGTCTGGTCTCCTGAAATGTCCACATGATTTCAAATATAAGACATAATTATCTGACAAATCCAGAACCATTTTTGGTGGAGTTCAGAAAAATAAAACCCTGCAGCTACTCTGGACATGCGAGTTAAGAGATTTTTTAACTGTGATTAGCCTCTTTCCATTTCCATCATTCTGAGCCCGCACACTGGTCACTTTTAGACTGAAGTGGGCCAGCAATGTTGCTCGGCTGGACAGAGGAAAAATTCGTCACTGCAAAGTTCGGACAGATTACACATGACAGAAAACAAAACAAACTAAACAAACAAAAAAAGCAGAACTTGTATGATAGCATGTGGCTTCATTATTACAGTTTTCTACATGAAAACAATCTTCTGTGGTCACAATTTGAAGATTCGAGAGAAGCTTTTTCGCTGTTGCCATCTTGGTGTTTTGAAACTGGTTGTGACGAGCAAAAACCAAACAACTGTAAAATCATAAGCTAAATTTACAAAATAATCTTGATGTTGACGAAGACCTGAAATGATTGACTGAGACCTTTAACTCACCAGCAAAGTTTTTACAGAGGTCAAGTATAAGGGCAGCTTTCCCAAAGGACTAGAACTCTTTATCGCCCTCTGGTGGCCAATATTAGACTGCAGGTTTAACGGCATACATCTTTTATACAGTCTGTGGGTTAGATTTGGAGATAATACCAAAAATACTTGTTACCACATGTGCGTCAAGACTTTTGCAACTATGACAAATTTCTTGCACATCCCATCACTTTGCATTGTTTCACCGCTGTCAGTAAGTCTGTCTGACGCCACAGTTAAAGTGTAAAAGTGCCCTACGAATGACAGAGTGCCATTACTGTAACAGACTGGTAAGTCAGCCATGTTACCCATGTCTGAAAGGCCTACTGTTGGGTTAATTTAATATTGCGCATTATGATTCATTCAGCCACCGTATAACACCGTGCAATGACTAAGACCGGCCTGAAAACAGAACCATTTTCTCAACACTCTAAAACGTGTCTTGTGTTGAGAAAACAGTTAAAAAATAATGAAGAAATTTTGATTCCATAAGCTGATTCTTTCTCTCAACCTGTAACACTCGGCACTAACAGTTTACAAACAATGTCTAGCACCAAGAGCTTGTACCGATGTACAACTATTGCACATCTACCAGGGATTCCTGCAATGCCCTAAACCATCTGGTGTCTCGTTCATTTTTTAAGAACTTTATTTTGTCTGAATTTGTGTTTACGATGATTTTAGTGCAGCCAGAGATTCTGAGATGTGATACTGGTCTAGCCTAATGATCAGTCGTAGCGTCAGACGTTGTTTCCCAGTTGCACCCGATCCCATTCTCTGTAGGGCGATGACTTTTTTAAAATCACCTTCTTCTAGATGCGCCAGCCCATCTCTGCAGAAGTGAAGGATTATTCTTTTACAAACAAAATCTATTTTAAACAGCTAAGAATGGAGCTACACTGTGGAGAGATTACAGAATGTAAAAGCTCATTCAGTCGAGGGAGGACCAAAGAATGGCGAATGCACCAATCGAAGGTGCAGACTCACAGATAGCCCTAGTTTAGTGCTTACATAAATTTCTGCTTAATGTTTGTGCACAAATTCTTTTTTCATTTTTTCAATTTTATTTCACAGACAACAATCCTGCATTTCAGTCATGGCCTTGCATTTTACCACCCTTTTCGCATTTTGGTATGAGAACTGCTGATTTTAAAGATAACGGTACACTCGGGAATACCAACCTGTAAAAACCCAGCTGATCCGTAGTCTGGGTGCCCTTCATTTCCTTCACCTGGCAGATGCAGGTGAGAGACTATTTCTCACTAAATTGGCATCACTTTGGTGCAAGCATATTGCTCCTATAAATCTGTTCTAATTTACATTTCTCTTTACATTTTACCTCTGATCTCTCTCCAAGACCTCTGAGAATGATTCCATACAGCTGCTGATGCTGCACCTGACGACCGTTTCTATCACCATCCCCCTTGAGTTACCTTTTCTAGGTTCATGATTAGGAGGGCAGGAGGTGCATAGGTCAAAAAGATCACATTTAGAAGGAATAAAGACAGGAGAGGAGAATTGAAACTGAAAACCAGAAAGAAAAAAAAACTGTCTGGTGAACGACAGCACTGAAAAGTCCCAGCGCTCAAAAAGCTGAGGACCGGCTGATGTTAAAGTTCTCAGAAGACACCCAGGTCGTGTTTTTCAGGTCTGAGCCAGAGCAGCGTTTCAAGTTGAAAAAAGCAGTCAAAGTTTACCGGAGCCGAGCCGAGGCAAACCGAACTGTTTTAAGTCCGTGTGTGTTTGTGTCAGTTTCTGTCTGCGTAGCAGCGTGTGCTATTTGTTGCGCAGCAACTCCAGCTGATCCTGGTACTCAGTGAACAGTCTCTGGAATCGAAGGTTTTCACCAATGACGGGCAAGACCTCCCGCAGCAGCTCACGCTTACGTAGACCCTAAAAACACACAAGTCAAACAGTGAACATGTGAGCACGAAGCGACTCATCTTTTCCTCTTCGTGTGCAAAAAGAAGCAAAAATATGGGAGAAATCAGAGCTGTCATCTTGCAGAAGTGACATTGTTTACAGCGTGTGCGCAGTCGTTACAAAGTGTTCTTTAGTTCAGATAATTTCGGTTTATATCATCCAAGCATACTTACCAGTAATGTGTATCAGAGATTCTGGGAAATGAGTAAATGATCAAAACAAAGTAGCAATCTCAAAGACTAAAAAAAATAAAAATACGAGCGGCTGCCAGTGTTACCCCTCAGCCTCCGAGCAGACACACCTATGGTATCAATTTCAAAATTCTACATTCGAAATCATTCACCACCTTGACAATGGGGTGGCGCAAGCTGCATAAACTGTCCAGGTGTAACACAGAGACACAGACATCCTAAGTAGTGCTAATTAGGACCAGACTAATAAAATATTAGATCAGCAAATTGAAGCAGACATTTCCTAGACGGTCGGTACCACACAGCAAGACATAATATTAATGAGGCAGTCCATAAAAAAGGTTAAAAAGACACCAACAGCACAGATACAGTGAATTAATACAGTCTAATGAGAGACAGCAGATACTGACCAGCTTCCACTGTCTGAACGTCTGCTGATCACCTCACTACCGTATTTGTGCTGTAGGTCCCTTTTGTAGTATTTTCACTATTTTCAGTTTGACTCCACTAATACCAATCAAATCTCTGAAATTGTTTCTCACAATCAAAGATAAAATATTAGGCTGTCAGAAACAGATCCTGGTGCAGTTTATAAGTGCAAACTTTCAACTAATCTGAGATTAAGCCCACGTCCAATCTGCACCTCGGCTGACTTGTCTCAAACATCTAAATAAACCCTTTAAAGACAACTGAGCTGTTCTGTGCTTCACTTACTATTTGAAACAAATACTTTAGTAAAAGCTGTGTTTCATGTCACATTTTGTAGTGACTATACTAATAAAAGCTGTTAATATTCAGTAGACTTTGGATCATCTTAAAAGACAAAATCAAGAGGAAGAGACTGATTTTTGTTGTCGTACCAGTGTGGTGGGCTCCCAGGATGTAGCCGCTGATTTGTGGACGGGACCTAGGAGCTCCTTACAGAGTTCTCTGAGGCGATAGTCTGAGCCTGGAAGGAAAAAACAGAAAAATATATGAAATATAAGAGTTGTTTATATAAGGCTTGTGTACTACATATGACACTGTGCAAGCTAGCTTTTCTACAGTTGCCGCCTGTTCAATCAGACAATTGAGTCCAAATTTTCTGAAAGCACCTAGGCTGTTTTAGTTTCCACCATTTCTCTTTTTCTATCAGAACACATCTGCAATACTCAAATCTGATGTTTGTCCCTTCAGCTGAAAGTTTGGTACCTTCGTTGACGAGGAAACGGGCATAGATGAGCAGCCAGTAGCGATACTCCTGTGTTGACTGCAGAGTCAAAGCAGACGCCAGCTGATTCTCCAGGAAGGCCAGCGTCATGCTCTGCTGCAGGTGGTGAGGGGTGGAGGAGAGGCGGGAAGCCAGCCGACCGGCACTGTGGGGAGCACCGACACTTTTTTATTGACTTTCTTTATTACATTTTATATTACTGAAGATGAGAAGTGCAGATTAAAAATTAAAGACATACTTGAGGTTGCGTCCCTGCATGACAGCCAGAGGCCCAGAGGACACCGGTGTATCGTGGCTAGGCAGGCAGCTCCTGAAGTCAGCACACTGAACCAGAGAGTCACTTTTATCTGCTATCAGAGTCCTGAGAGAGATGGTTTAATCACAGCTGTCAAATCCATTGGTTCATTGTTCATCTGTGAGTACAGTGAGTACTTCCATAGTGTTTCTCACCATGTCTCCAGAGAGGAGCTGAAGCAGTACGACTTCCCGTTGGACAGTCCAATGACTGGAACTCCCTGCTGAGTCAGCAGAGACTGGGACACTGTAGTGTCAGCACCTGAAGACACAAACAAAGTAGTTTTCATGGAGAATAACACGGCTCGATTCACTTATTAATGATCACCTGAGTCATTATATACTGTAATCAAATCAAATCTGGCCTGGAGAGTGCAGTGAAGCAAGTTGGACATAACCACACGTTCTCTCTGTTAGCTGGTGCTACAAACCCTAAAAACCACAGTGAGAGATAACAGGTGGGTCTGCCTCTGTCCCACAGCTTCATGGTGGTCATGGGGTAATACTTTCAGCTTTTGGTGAAACGCTACTGATTTTATATTCTCAGTGTAAAATGGCCTACTAATGAACTCATTTTTCATTACTTTTGTTCCACTAGCTGCAAGGCCAGCAGTGTAAAACAGAATTGGCAGCAGATTAGAATCAAGCATAATATTTGTTTTCCTCATAACCAACTGGGTGCATGCAAATTTCGTCAGTAAGGCACAGCTCAACAGACTGCACATTTAAAATAAATATCAATGAAAGTATACATTTTAAACAAAACTCTGAATATGACTTCTCTGGAGCAGGTTATGTGTTCAGATAAGCAGCTTTAACTCTAAATATACCCATTAACGCATTAGTCTCGCTACACAGTGCACCTCACTACATCTCTCTGCTGTTTTATCGGTCAAGCTTGTTTTGATGTGAGCAGATATCAGCTGTAGCGATGACTCACCAGACAAAACAGTCAGCAGAGACTCATTCTTGACCAGAGCCTTCTGTTTCTGAACATCCCTGCAGAAACAAAAAATGAATTATTACAAAGAGCAAAGATTTTAGAATAAAGACAAATATTCTTTAAATACTACCAGCATAAATTAATGCACTTTCTAAATGTGTAGGCATCTCTGTAAAACTAGTTTTACCTCAGAGATCAAAGATAAAAAATGCAACAAAAGCTCCCAAGCAATTCAAATCAAACAGAGCAGCTGAACACTGACCACACGGACAAAGTCGCTCCAGCGGTCAGAACCATGACGTAGTGGGCAGAGCAGTGTAAGGCAGACGCAGGCGTGCCTAGCTGAATGGCAGGAAGGAGTCGCCGCCCACAGGAAGAGAAGACTGACAACATCCTGTCCTCACAGGCGACTGCAAGGATGTCACTGAGGGAGTGGAGGAGAATTAGGAAGACCAGATTTTGTGCTGTTAATTCATTTTATTTCACATTTTTTGTCTTCGGGAGAGCCTGCTGATGTTTTCATTTCAATAACCATGTGGCCTAAATTAAAATCAGTAGCACTGTGTGGGAATATCCTCCCCTTTTCAGTGATACCTCGAAGGCTTTCCCTCCTCCAACTGGGATTTTAGAGGATGACTGCACACATAAAAAATATTCTGCATGTAATTTAGTATGTAATCTGCATTACTTTACTTAAATGTCTATTTTATCTTTAGTCCTTGACCTTTTAAGTTGTGAAGCTACTAGTTTTTTTTCCAAGTCACATCAAAAAGTGAAAGTAAATCAATTCAAGTATAAACAGAGATTCTGTCTGTATGAAAACTCAGCAGCGCCTCCTACCTGCTGCCTGCAGCAACGACCACAGAGCTGGGCAGGAGCGTGTTCCAGTCTCGTCCCTCTCTGGAGCATCGCAGCTGGCTGAGCTTCGAACCTGCAACCATGGACACCTCATTCTCCACCTCCAGGAACACTGAGGGCTCCATGCTCACCTGAATTGAATTTGAATTTAATCTTTATTTTGAACATGTTAAAAAAGTACAACAACATAGAAATCAAAAGAGACAAACAAAGGAAAACAAGCGACCACAAATACAAAAAAACAACAACTTTCATGTTCAAAAATGAGCAGGAAGAAGCATAAGCTGCACAACAAACACTCTCGATAACGTATGGAGCATCGCCTTCATCAATTACAAATCCACCAAAGCTGATGTTTCAAGACAAGGGAGAAGACGACACTGCTCAAACAGAAAAGGGAGAATTTCTAACTGAAGAAACTGAAACGATAAGTGTCCAAGGAGGAAGCCAGAGAAGGCTTTCTAAAGTGCTGATGGTTATTTATTAATAGATATAAACAAAACAAACAAACAAACAGGCTTGAACTAAAATAAGAATTTCTACCTCTGAGACGTGGGCTTAAGAAAAAAAAGCTACAAAATGAGTAGCCACACAATGGAAACACTAAAAAGAAGAAAAAGACAAAAAAAAGCAGGCAGAGAACAAGGACGACCTTAGCTAGAAGAACAAGAGAACAAACTTAGCAAAGAAATAAAAAGAAAGACCCAAAGCCAAACCGTACAGCTTGTGAGAGATCAGACGGGGGATGCAAACAGATATAATTTGAGGTGAAAAACTGTCAATTAAGGTGGTTATAAAAGTACAATACATCTTCCAGCTGGATTAAACACACTAAACACTTAAAGTCCAAACCAAAGAGATGACAGACGGTGTGTTACCTGCAGACTGAAGGCCTTCTGTGTACTTGGTGTTGGTAGTTTGAAAACAGCGACAGGAGCTGGAGGAGCTACAACCCTGCTGGGCTCCCGTTCCGCGGGAGGAGTTATCTGTTATGACGAGATAAGTAGAAAAGCACACTTGGTTAATCTATTTTAGCTGCACCCAAAGAGCTTAAAATAACAGATTTTCAGGCTTCAGATCCATCCACATGTCCCTCTACCTGAGTGAAAGGTTGAGCCATGGAAGCAGCCATCTTGTCTTTCCTGGGCCGTCCCTTCTTCCTCTTCTCCAGCACCTCTCTTCCATCCAGCAGCAGCTCTGGTTTCCTCTTGCCAAATGTCAGGTTCTTGTTGATGGCAGCCATCTTATCCTCGCTGTCACTGCTGGTCTCTTCTTTGGTTTTTGCCTCCTTCTGGGCGGTGACGCCGTCTTTCGGCCTGCTGCTAGAACAGGACATCAGATATGTCTCAGTGTTCTGTTTTTGTGTTTGATGTTCTTCACTTGCACAGTTACTCACCTGTCTAACGGTGTGAGTCCAGCTGTGGATGAAATGGCAGCTGTCACGCCTGGTGTGGCCTTTGACCTCTCTGTAAACCTGGAGTCCAAAGCTTTCATTGGCTCAATCTTGGAGGCAGAGGTGAGCAGCAGACTGGACTTGACACTGGGACGAAGATAATGAGAAAGACAAGTGAAGGTGGGAATGAGAAAACCAAGCGCCATGTAAACGACTGGGAAGAGGAAGTGGGAGGTTTGGGAATTTAAAGTATGAAAAAGACAACACAGAGAGGGTAAAACAGAAAACAACAGCAAAAATTCCCTATCTGTGATCTCCATACCCATCATTGTTGTCCTCCATTGGCTTAGCAGTGTTGTTAGGAGGAGGTGAGGTAAGCATGGGGTCGTGTGTGGGCTTAAGCCCCATAGAAGAGGCCTGTCCTGGGCTGGAGTCGGAGCTGAGCTGGGGGGTGAGCTGGCTGGACATGGATGAGCCCGAGGGCAGGATGGGAACACTGTTGAACAAAGCCGGAGAGAAATCCCTGCAGAGAGTAAAGGGCCTGTGATCTTCTACTCTTCATCTGGTTAACATTATTATTACTTTTATACAACAACAACTAACTTTAACCATCACTTTTTCTACATTGCATTAGCTCTGTGGACCAGAATCATCTTCAGTTTGCACCACGTGGCTTCTATGTTGTTAAAACACGCAACAATAGCCCCGTTTCAACTGTTAATTAAATCTAGATCCGGTTCAGACTGAGAGGAGTCTTTGAACTTGCGTGGATTCAAAACCAAAGATTTGACACTTCAAGCTCTTCTCTTATTGTGTTGCTGTAGCTTTGATGGCACAGAAGAAACCTGTAATCAGTCCAGCCGCTATCTTTGGAGTCCAAACATGATCTACCAGGTATTTAGCTATTTTTGTGAGATCAGCCATCTTGTTCACCGGAGTGTGTTTCATGCTTTCCTACCCCGTGTCCAGCTGAGCAATGCAGAGCGGTGTGATTCTTCTTCTGCCATCTGCTGTTCTCGTCTCCACCTGCTTCTTCAAAAGATTCTGCCAGATGAGAGAATAAAGCATCCAAGAAATTTACACTGCACAGATATAAAAATGATGTTTTGACAGCTTTGGAAAATTAAAAGTTTAAAACATTAATATATATATAAAATACATAAGTATTAGTATATTTTAAACTGTGTTGGACTTTGATTTCTAATGTATATTGTCTCTACTCTAACAGTTTTCCAAAAACCCAATGAAAATATAATTATCAGGTTTCTGATATGCTTCCAGGAAGAACCTCCCAGAACTATGTAAGCATTTTTTCCCTTAATTTCATTTATTATAGATGGCTGCTCCATCTACCTTCCTGATGTCCTCCAGAGACTCCCCGTTCATCACACTGTTGAGTTTGGGTGCTGAGGATTCAGGTGCAGCAGCACCTGGTCCTGAGTTGGCCTGGGCAGAGTTCTGCCGCTCCTGTTGGTATTTGAGCATCTCGGGGTTCTCGATGATGGTGTTGGAGAGCTGAGCCTCGGTGCTGGTTATAGCCAGACTCTTACCGTAGATGTTCTGATGGATACTGTTCTATTTGTCACAAGAAGGAAAAGAAAAGTTTTCTAGGAGGGAAGAAACCTTATTTAAGCAAGAACCACCAACAAAATTAAAAAATCTGTTAAACTGCTTAGCAATAAAAACCTGGAATATAAAGATGTCAACCAATAATTATACATAAAGCAGAGTTTGGGCCTTTCATTCATTCACTGATTACTTTTCTCTGCTTCTAAGAATGAAAAACAAGATGAGAAGGGACAACTTTGTTATGTGGTTTAAATAAAACTTTGTATTTGTTAGCTGGTTCAGAGTTTATTATTAGCTAAATAAATAAAAGATGAGGGGAAGACTTTGACTTTAAATATATCTGCAGTACATATTTTCAGCTCTACATTTTCATTGCTGCACTCTACTAGAGTAGATCTGTATGAGGCACAGTTCAAATAATCTTTATTTATCTTACTGGGCTCCTAAATTACCCCCCACAAGTAAAGAAAGACAGTACAGAAGGCAAGCTGCTCAGATGGTCAACACTCCTGGGCACTTACTCAGGCTCCAAAATAATGTTTAAATTGGACCTCGTTTTTTCCAGCTCCATATATTTATTGTTATAGTCTACTGGAATAGCTTTGCATAGTCTGCACTTAAAATAAACCTTACTAATCTTATACAGGGCCTTGGTCTCTATCCCTCAGTTCATCTTCTGTTTGAAACAAGCCGTCTTAGCTCCTTATTCTCTAAACCTACTTTCTCCTGATTGGCTGTAACTCACAAACAAAGTTTAAACAGTAAGTGAGGCAGATTTCTCCGCACACCGGCAGAGCCATGTGCCTGAGATGACCACATTTGGGATATCCCCCATATGTCATAAAACACAGCCAAGAGCAGAAAACACCATCTGAAACCAAGCATTCAAAGCTTGAGACTTGACCTACATGATATCCTTGTACACAAGCTGACCTCATTATTTGAAACTCTAGCTATGTTTAACATGAGCATCTACCATTGTAGTAGAATATATATGACACAGGTTTTAAGTGTACACAGGACTAGTTGTAAACATACAGTCACAATTTCAGTGATGCCTTGATGCTTCTTACCTTCTCCTCTTCATTCAGCGGGTCTCCCAGTTCATCCAGGGAGAAGTCCAAATAGGCGACTGTGCCATCCATCGAACAAACCAACATCCCCAGACCCGTCAATGTCCTGATACACACATACATATCAAACTCAGACATTTATCACCACCAGTAATGTTTAATAAGCCTACACAAAACACCTGTATGCAAACAGAGAAGGGTGCAGGTAAAAAAGCATCCACACACTGAGACATTAAAAATGATATCTGAAGTCAGATATCTGAAGTCAGGGCGGTGGACTTAGAATAAGAGAGACTACAGAATGTGACAGCCCACAATGTCTTCACTCACCAGGAAATGTCCATAATGGATTTATCGAAAAGATCATGGATGACCACAAGAGGGCGCTTCAGTGAGGTGAGCTGGAGCAGAGAGAGCGAGAGAGACTTTATTTTTTATATCCTCCCAAACAGCTACTAAAACTGGGTTTGGCGATTCCTGGTGAGAAACCACTGAACTGGAAAAACTGCCCTCACTTGGGTATTAATGTACATGTCATCACATCAATAAGCCACGAAAACTGCAGCTTGACTAAGGAATGAGAGTCCTAACTTTTATGTTTTACTATCATTATTTTAAACTTTAAAAATGTGGGTTTTTTACTGACCCAGACGGAAAGCGATCGGTCTTTGCTGCCGACAGCGCAGCAGCAGTACGGACAGCTGGGCTTCGGAGAGCTGCCGTTCTTCTGCTTCTTCTTGAAAATCTTTGGGTTGAATTTCTGTAGGAACAGAAACCAGACGCATCAATAAGTAGCTTTTCTTTTGTTTAAATATAGATTTACTGGCTGAACATGTTGCTAGCACATCCTCACCACCACGGTGACAGCTTTACGGTGGCCCACAAAGTCCATATTAGTCTTCCAGCCATCTCTCTCCACAATCTGAGCGGTGGGGCCGGAGTTGTTCATTGCATGAGCCGACACAAGATACTGACCGTCTGGAGACCAGGACAGACGCAGGACGTGGGTCGTCCCACCACACTGAGAGTGAGACAGAAAGAGAAAAATCCCTTAAACTGTGATGACAAAATAAAATCAAAACCTAAATCAATTAGTGGAAACACACAACGTATCCAATGGGTTCCAATCAAAGCGAGAGTGAGTGTTTCTGTACCTCACTGAAAGGTTTGGTGATGTTCGCCTCCATCTGCCAGTCCACCGTCCGCCACACTTTCAGACTGTGGTCGTCAGCCTGGGAGGCGATGTATTTCCCCACTGGATCCCATGTGAGGCCTTTCACCAGGCCAGTGTGTCCTCGCAGAGTAGTGACCATCTCTGAATAGATCATTAAGACAGTTGCAGAGTGTGCAGAAAGTGTTTTTTCCCTCTCAGTTAAAAACAAAAGACTTTTGTAAATATGGGCATTTTCTATTTTCCAGAGGCTGAGCTGTGGTTAAACTTTACCTGGAAATTTGCGAGCGTTCCAGATCACAATGGTGTTATCCACACTGCAGGAGGCCAGCCACACGTCATGAGGAGACCACGCCACGTCCATCACATCTGCAAACACAGCACAATGATAACAAATGATGACAATGGTGTGACACTTTTCTTTTTTTGACATTAATATGTCAAAGGGGATTTAAAGAAAGAAATTTACCAAGTAATGTACTGAATGTTGAAGGGGAAAAAATCTGGCTATTATCTGAAATATTTTACCACTTTATTTTTGTTTTTACTATTTATTCATCGTCTTCACCTCGAGAACACACACAATGAACAGAGGCTCTTTTACTAGCCAGGTTGGTGGATGTGTGCAGATGTTCAATATCTGTGAACATCTGCAACTTCTCTGGAGTCTATTACCTCCAGTGTGGTTCCTCAGGATTGTGACACACCTCCACTGCTCCACATTGGCCAACTTGCTGCTTGACCCAAACACTGTGCTGGGACCGATGAACCTACAGGGAAAAGAAACACACAGACAGACATGATTAAAAAGCAGCAAATGTGAATGCTGACATAATTATCAACAATGGAGATTCACCAGAAAACATCAGTGAGAGGAAGTTAGCTTGAACTAGCAAGAAAAGGATAGCATGCATCCAGTCAGTTCATACACAGAGAAAGAACTGGGACATACTTTAAAGTAGCAAAGAATAATAAATATAGACTTTGTTACAAAAATACTTGTGTAATAATCATCTTTTATGGCTTTTGGCAACAAGAGCACTTCGTGTGAGTAACATATACCAGCAACTGAACGAGGTATCAACCTACTGCAAGTTCTGGTTATTCTGGTTGTCCAGCTTGGAAGCAAATTTCCAGAGAAGAGCTACCAGCTGCAGTATAGGATGTCGAAGTCTGTTCAAAAAACCCCTCTGGCAGTCTTAGTTATACTCTGGTGTTATTTTTATTCATGCAGCAAAATAAATAAATAAATAAAAGCTAAAATTAGGTCCAAAATATATTTAGATATATTTATGTGACCGTTCTGACCTCGGTGGACCACCCAAGTAAAGTATATGTGTAGGAAACAGTGTGTCAAGATCCAAAAGTGGCCAGTGGCATGCCTCTCCTGGAGCTGTGGAATACGCCGATTATAGCTCTATACCATCCATCAGCAGCAGCACATCATCCAACAGTAGCTGACAGCTGTAGAATCTGCATGTGGCCCATCTCCAGCAGTAGCATACCACTGGCAATTTTTGGATCATGGTGCTGCAGAATTATTAAGGTTACAAAAATAGTAGATTTTTGGTTTTTTGGCTTAATTAAACAGCCCTAGTTTATAACAGTGAGTCATATGATTGACCATTTAACAGCATGCTGGTGTTACTAGAACAAAAAAAAATAGAATAGGATAAATAAATAATATTGATGCAAGTTTATTAAAGTGTAGATCGTTGTAATCTAATGCACTGTGGAAAGCCATAAAATTGCCGCCTATCACACACACACACACACAGTCTAGTGTGCGTTCACGCTGACACAAAAAGTTTCCCATTCTGCTTTCAGCTCAGTCACCATGGAAACGTCCTTGTTTGGCCGTCTTTCCAGACGTTTCTCGACAGATAGTGAATGCTGTTTATCATATTGAGCAGGTGACTGTGTGTATACATACGCAGCTCTCTTCCACACCATGACCAGCTTGTCGTCTCCTCCGGAGGCCAGATACAGCCCGTTGTTGGACCAGCGCACACAGTTCACACAGGCTGCAGAGACACACACAAACACTTCTGCTCACTGAGGCTATAAATACAGTTTGTATGGATTTGTGCTGAGGAGGCTGTTAGGGTGGACAATAACAGCACCTGCAGATCAAGATGCTCTCATTATTAAATATGGCTGCTTGTTATTAGGTCACTGAACACAGCAGCAGTTTATGTCAGTGGCAGTTCATGGAAGGCGAAGTGATTTTAATTTCCTGCCGCTGTTATCTCCATCCATCCAAGGTCAACGTTCCCGAAGGTTTTAGTCAGATGGGTTTATAGTTATAGATTTCCTTTCTTTCTTTTTTCATAGTGTAAAAGGTCTAATCATTTTTTTTAAATAGTTACTTTTCCTTAGTTCTTTTTTATTCAAATCACATTCTGAATACATCTTGAACTCTTTCAGACTTATCTTATAGTATTTAACTAACATTTTTACTCACTGACCCCCTTGTTGTGTTATATTCAGCTTTATACATCGGATTTGTTGTATCTGATTTACATTTTTACTTAATGAGCATTTTTAGTTTTTACCCTATTTCATCAATTTAAATGACCTCTTTTTAGAGATTGTTTCTCAAAGTTTTCTTGTCACTTAGTTATTTTTTGCCATATATAAAGCCTTTAGACTATTCTACTTCAACTACTTTATACTTTAAATTGATGGTGTTTTTTTTGTTGTTGTAGGTTTTCTATTACGATGTTTAGGCTTATTACACATTGGTGGAAAACCTTGTTTGGGGATTCTAGCAAAGGAGAAAATGTAATGAGTTTTTTGGAAGCAGAACTTTTTTTCTATGACTTGTTCTGCAGCTGTCAAGGAAATGATAACAGCTGTGCATCTTGGTATTGCAGTACAGTCTACATGCATTAGATGTTTATTTGTGCAGCTTTCAATAACTGTTAAAAAACTAATTAATTAAAGAAAATTACATATACACACAGTGTGGAGCTATCGTTAGAGACCATAAGTAACCCTTAAGTTTAATTAAGGGGAAAAAATGACCTAGAGGACAAATACACTCATTAACCAACCATATATACAGACTTTGATTACCTAAGTGATTGTCCATCTGGCAAAGCATTTTGGGAATATTCTCGTTCTTCTCATCCTCCTCTCTGAGGACCGGCGCCATGTTCCAGATCATCACCTTCCCCGAATCCTCCCCTGGAAACAATCCAAGTATTTTAAACATGAAACACCTTCACAAGGAGCAACAGGGAGACTTTTTTTAAGCTGGAAAGTAAACCTGAACCCAGCTGTAACTTTCCATCAGTTAGAATACTAAGCTGTTGTTTAAAAATGATCCTAAAGGGAGAAACTTTCATTTTAGCAGTTGTTGGTTTTACCTTGGCCACCAGTTGCAAATTTTGTTCCATCAGGGTGGATGTCAACTGAAAATATGGGTTTACCTGAGAAACACAAAAATCAACATTTAATATCAGTCATCTCAATTTTAATAGATCTAAAGAACACAAAAACTGCAGACTGATATTGTACACAGGTAACCTAGAGATACTGAGAAAACTGGAGGAAATAAAGGAGTAACTAAAAGGAAAGACACCAGAGTGCATCTGGAAAGTTTACAAAACCTTTTAAGTTTTCCACATTTTGCTGATTCAAACTCATAATTTTTACACCAATCCATAGAGCACACACATGTCCCACAGTCACAAGCCAAAACAGGTTTTCTAGTGTGTTAAATGACAGCACTGACATTTTCCATTGACAAGCGTATTCAGAGCGTTTGCTCAGTACATGGCTAAAGCACATCCACTTCCTGGAAATACTTTCTTGGCGATATGCTTTGGGTTGACATCTGAAGCTTAACACTGCTACACTCTCTCCTAAATTGTCTCACTAATATGCCCACAGCATGATGGTGCACCACACCATGTTGTAGTGATGGCACTAATGAGATGACTTCTGATTACCTTTAAAAACTAATGGCATCTATGGTTGCTGGTTAATTGACACTTCACCACAGAGGCCTGATTAGTAGAGTGCTGCACCAAATTTACACCCTGCAAGCTCTACAAAGGAAATCTAGATCCTAATTGATTGTGACAGCTGGGCTCTTGAATATCTGGTCTGACAAAGGCCTTTCATCCTCAGTTACTCAGTTTGGTTGGGTAGGCAGCTCTAAGAAGACTGCTGATCATGGCAAACTTCTTATATTTTAAGTTATGGAGGCTAGGGCTGGGCCATATCATATCGTTCACGGTAATACCGGTATAATGTTCGGCAACGATAAGAAAATGAAATATCGCGATAGAATATGGGTAAAACGCGCATGCACAGTGCCTTTGTTTTCATATGCACATGGCGGGAAAAGCATGGCGGCGACAGAGAATGAGAAGGGCGAAAGCGGATCATTGAATGAAAAAGATGAACCAGTATTGGTTTGTAAAAATGCTGCAACTTCAGTGGTGTGGAACTGGTTTAGCTTTCGTCCGTCAGAGACAAAACAAAGCACTATTTTTGGTAGAGCATGCTAGCGGGCCGTCGTTATTACTGTGTTTTTTGGAAAAATCTACAGTGCCCCTTATAATCCCGTGTGCCTTATGTATGAATTCTGGTTGTGTTTACTGACCTCGAAATGATTGTATGTGGTACACGGCGCTCGAAAATCTGTCAAATGTTTTAGTACAACTTTGCTAAGCTACGAAGCCGCACCGCTTGATGGATTGTCGGAGCATTACGGCTATCGTAGGCAGGAGCCTCGTGGAGTGATACATACTGTGCTTCAACATAATATTACCGTATTGTGTGTGTATAACCTCTTTTTAAGTTTTGTAGATATTCTACATGGTTATGCTGAGGATATGTCGGCCAATTTCCACTGGAAATGCCTTTTGGTTAAACTGTCAGCAAGGAATTTGCATTTGCACTGTTAAATTTTTATATAATTTTAATGCACATAAAAAAAACAGCTGCTTGTTTAAGTGAAAATACATTGATTTTTTTTGCACTAATAAAGTTGTGGAGTTGTAAAGTGTTTTGTCTAGTGTCAATTATATCGTCAGTTATATCATTATCGCAAATTTTCAAATGTATATCGTGATAAATATTTTTGATCATATCGCCCTGCTCTAATGGAGGCTACGGTTCCCATAAGTATGTTCAACAGTGCTCACGTTCAAAATGACATTAAGGTGGCAGCCTATCAGAATCTTTCCTGTCTTAACAAATGATCTTCATTCTTCTATAAATTAGATAATTAAATCTTATTTTGCTTTGTTGCTGCAAAGTATTGTGCACAGATCCGCCTGAAATGCAAAAAAGCATGTAAATGAAAACTTTCCAAGCACACTGCATGTTGGACACATTTCAACATAACACAGGAACATGGCATTGACCTCAGCTGTTTGTTTTTTTTACCAGGCTTTGTTTAGTCTGCCTTATGGAAAGTTACTCAACTGTTCTGTGATTTTCCACAGGTATGTTAGAACATGCCCACACCCGAGACTGTATTTCAGTGTCTTGTCAGGTTTACAATCGACATGCACTCGAGGATTTTCCTGAAAGGAAACCTTTCTGGTAAATCCTCCAAAATCTCTTTGGTAGTATAACCTAATTCCCTAACTCTTCCTTTAAGCCATGGAGATACATTACACAGTATTTCAAAAACATCATCATTAGCTGGTTTCTATGTAATTTATACTTTTTTATTGTTTTATTTTAAGCTAAAAAAATAATGTGACTTGCTGTGAAATTATGCACACACTGTTTCTTTAGGATCAGTTGAATGAAATGAGCAGTTAAATACAAGAGACAAATATGGCAGTATCTTCCTATATTTCAAAGTGAAATCCAAATGACATTAAACTAAGCAGCAGGGTCATTGCTGTTCCTCGAAGTTCGAGTCAATAGAGGCTCTTCGGGATTATTTTTTTCTTTAGATAATTATCTCGTTAATTCAGATATGGTCAAGCCAATGTATTGAGCTTCTTCGAAGAACTAATAGTGAGGCTTCAGAACAGAACCAGTGTGTGGCATATCCATCCTTCTGTGTACAGTCTATACAATACACCCTTACTTAACAGTCGGTGCCTTTTTGCCTAAGAAACCACAATTTGAAATAAGGTTACAATTGCTAAAATATATTTGAAAATAGCTACAACTGTACAATAAAAAACTGTGACTTATTACAAACTTCTCATTACTTAAAGTGATATTTATAAAAGATACAGTACTGTGTACTACGTGACTAAAGCTGAGGTTCATACCTAACCGTGCACTCTGTATACACCCCTGAGTACGTGCTTAATTTTAGCAACAGTGCAAAAATGTCTAAAAATTACAAAGAAACTCCCGTTGAGTACTGAATTAAAAAACAAACAAAAAAAAACAAAGCATTATTTCCTCAGTTTTCTTTGTAAAGATATCAGCAGCTGGAATCCATCTGCTGATATAATTATACATTTAATACATTTGGTTTCATGCTATATTGATGCTGTTGTGCAATTTTGTTGGAGTCTTCAAAATGTCAATTATTTCAGGGGCAAAATGTGCTCTACTAACAACAGTCGTTAGCTGCACCCTAAATTCAGGCCATTTCCCTGGCGGTTAACTTTCCAAACTGACAGCTTAAAAATTATCCCAGCAGACACTTGTTTATTTTTTTACGCTTTCTGTGAAGCCGTCACACAAATAAAATGTTAAAATATCCCACGGGATGTGAGTAAATCTGACCCCAAAAAGTCACTCCGAGGCAGTAACTTCGACACGGGTCATCTGCCAGGTAAGTTAGCTAACGTCAGGACACCAGAACTAGCCGGGGGGGCTAACTAGCTAGCTAGCTAGCTAAGGTTAGCAAACAAATATACTTTGAGCACAGAGACACTGACAACGGCACAAACACCAAATGCAAGTGCCCAAACGTTGGCTTAGGTTTAGCATGTGAGTGACTTTTAAGTGACTAACAAGTCAAACAAGTGTGCACCAGCACCATAACCATCATCATCATCATGCGTCCTTATCAAGTCGCCCCCCTCCGACAACAAAAGCCCAACTTGATCCAACAGATTCCTGCACAAGCTTACCGTTGTGGCTCACCCAGCTCGGCTTCAGCAGCTTCATTTTCACCCCGGGTATTTTATTTTAAATCCCTTCGAAACAAAAATCCATCCAGCGCTCACTTTCGGTTCATGGGAAAACTAACGAAAAGCTCCCTCCTATTGTCTCAAACTCCGTCCGACACTTTGTTGATTGCGCGATTCAACTCCCATCTCGCAGCATCCCCGAGTCCCCGAGTCGACCAACGGACAGCAACAGACAGGCGGCCCCGGATGACAAACGGGCGAACACCAGGCAGCTCAGGAAGTGTTTCCGTAAGTTTTGACCGCGGACAGGAAAAGGGTGCAGGCAACATATCATAATACACCCACGGGGAGAGTTAAAATAGAAGACAACTACCAAAAGATAATTATTTGTGATTTTTTTACTTATTAATTTTTTCGAGTGCAAATACTCAAATGTTAAACCCGAAAATCAACTCAAATTCACACCGTTTGTGTCGATTGGATCTGACGCGGCTTTTATTTTGAAAGGCTAAATGGCAGATTAGTGCGCAAACTCGGAGTTTCTTTTCGACAATTTAGCACAATTTAAAATGTCTTTTAAATATTCTTGAAAATAAAACATTAAACATACACTAAGAACAGTTAAAATATGTTTTTATATTGGAGCTGAGAAGTTTCTGGCCAACTTCTAATTTGTTTTTGCTTCACCCCTTAGAGCTGGAAAAAAATATATAATAAAATTCAGATATTGTTTTGGATAAATATTATGCTTGTGTGGTGGCAATCTAATCCTGTTTACAGTGTGTTTATACAAAACTTTGTCCTTTATTTCAAGTCACTGAAATTTGCAGAAAAATTAAGCAGAAAGGTAAAACAAACAAGCAAAAAACTGCACACATCTTTATCACAGTCTTTGCTTTTGCGAAAATCTGTCTGTTGTATAGCCATGTATAACTTTTCTTTGTGTCTGCAACAGAATTCTGCAGTGTCGTTTCCACAATTAAAAGAGGAACTTTTCTCTTCTTAAATGTAATATTGTTGGCCACTTTATTAGGTTCAACCTGACTCTACAATTTGGACTTCCTGTTACTTTCAGAAGTACCTTAATTCTTCGTGGCATAGACTCAACAAGGTACTAGAAAAATCAGTGTGTTATCTTGCTGGAAGCAGTCATCAAAAATATGTACACATAGTAAAAGGATGCATATGGTCAACAATACACAGGTAGACTGAGTAGGCCAAGTAGACTCAGTTAGGAGGGTCCCAAATTTTGCACAAAAGTAACCTCTCACATCATTATACCAGCAGCAGCTTAAATCGTTGATACAAGTATGTATGCATAGAGGATGGAGCCATGCATATATGTTATTTATGCCAAATGCTGAATCTGTAATCTGAATATCGAAGCAGAAATAAATACTCAGCCTCAGTTTATGGTTTTTACCTGACAGGAGTGACACCGGGTATCTGTGCATTCAGAGATCCTCTTGTGCTTACCTTGGTCATAACGAGTGGTTATTTGAGTTACTAGTCTCAACCATTGTATTAAGGCTGATGATAGAAGGTGATTTGAACAACAACCCCAGTTGTATGTGGCTCAAATTCACCAGATACACAACAGGCATGGGGCTGATTACCAACAATGATGAGAGAGAGGCAATTGACAAATAACATAGTACTGGATTTCTGAAGAGCCAAGAGAACAGACCCACCCCCCAAATATAAATCAGTGGTCAGGATGTGGAGATTAAATTTGTCTCTGTCCACCTCTCAGAGTACCTGACCTGGACCACTTACATCTCTACTGTCACTGGCAAGGCTCAACAATGTGTATACTTCCTGAGGAAGGTTGGGCTACCTCAGAACCTAATTTCTGCCAGGATCCAGCTACATGCAATCAGTGGCATCTTTAAGACCTGGCACCAACAACAACACTTAAAGTGACTTAAATTTCCTGCTTGTTAATGTTACCGTTAAGTGGCAGTCAAAAACATTTTAAGGGGTCTTTATGATAAGATTGAAACATTTATCACCTGGAACGTAGATGTTTCATCAAAAAATGTTACGAGTGTATGTAATAATTCTGTGTCATACCAGAGTCATAGAGGAGAAACTAGGGAAATAACCATGACTTTATTCTGTTCAGGTGAAATTCACAATGAATTTGTAAAGAATACACAGACACATTAATAGAAACATCTTTATTGATCACAAACTAAATAAAAAAACAAAAAAAACCATGATTATTATTCTTTTCCAGTAGAGTGATCAACAAAAACAATATGTTTAAGAAAAAGTGATATTTAATTAACATAAGTCACTACTTCACAATGTGACTTACGTGACTATTATCATAACCTCAAGGGTGTATAAGTCATATAATGTGTGTTTAAAACATTTTTCAAGTGTATCCCAAAAGAAAAATGATTATAAAACTTTAAAGAAAAAGAAAAAACACATTTTTACAGTTCACAGCTAAAAAAACCCCCAAAAGAACAATGCCATCACATAAATCTTCCCTGATGTTGTAAATTACACACAGGTAAATTAGTGTAAACAGCTTACTCACTTCTACCAAAATGTTATACTTTTGTTCTGTCTTTTGCTAGAGTCCTTAAAAAGAGTCAGAACAATAGGAAATATTCTTATCCAGCAACGGAAAAAAAACGTAAATGACCCGGAAGAAGTCACTGCACGTGTCTGCCTGCTCAATTTAGAAGCTCTGTTTAAACAAACAGAGGGAAAAACAGTAGCTTATATGTATTTTTGGCATTTCATTTTATAGGGAAGGCAACACTGGAATCCATTACTACAACCCTCGGTGTGTTATATGTGCCTGTGCTGTGTTCGTAAATACCAACTTCATGCTAAACTGCTGTCCTGAGGAAAACTTGCCAAAATTGTCTTTACTGATCAGAACTGCAAGAAAGAGTACACCTGGGGGCAGTATAGAGTCAGCCCCCCTTTAGCCTGAATCTGGTCCCCTCTGTAGACTCTCAGTATCACAAAACTGAAAGGACTGCACTTAATTGCCTTATCAGATTATCTTACATTAAAGGATTCTGGACAGATTTCACATGAAAACAGCTCAAATTTGGCAGAACCTTACTGATGCATTACAGTTCAATGGCATCATGAACAACAGACGAATCAATGCCTCGTACACAAATACTGAAAATCATAACCTTCACGACGGATTACTTCTTTCAGCCGTTTCTGTAATACCCAAAGATGATAAAGTGTTAATAATAACATAGAATACCCACACAGTGTCCCAGGTAGAGCAGTGAGTTCAGAAATGAGCAGTTTTGTCTTTTAGTCTTTACATGTGGCATCTTCAGGGACCTGACATCCCTCTGAAAGTTGCTTCGATTTGCTCCAGTGTCTTGCCCTTGGTTTCTGGGACGAAGACCATGGTGAAGATGACATTCAGGATGCACATGGAAGCAAATAGCCAGAAAGTTCCTGCACTGGTTAGAAGATTCTGCAAGGCAAATAGGTATCCAGGGGGGGGGGAGAAAGAGGGAGAAAGAGAGAGAGAGAGACCAAGAGAGAGCGAGAGAGAGAGCGAGAGGGGGGGGGAAGGCCACAGAGAACAATGTCAAAAACACTCAAAATATCCCGACTGCAGCGCAAATTCAATTCAAATTTTCATCCCTGCATCAAAATATGTTTTCACAGCTTCACAAATTGTCACTTATATGAATTTAACTGTTATTTTTCCATCTTGTGTATGTTGGAGAGGCTTCTCCAGGTAGCAGAGGTGGCCTTCAGCAATGAGACAGACAGCTACACAATCCAACATCCAAAGCCAATTTAGAATGACCAATTAATGTAACATGCAGTTTTTTGACCTCCAGGAGGAAGTTATACAAAGATATAGCTGTACAGTATTCTAGATGTTGGTGTAGAGTAAACTTTGTTTTTTAAACTCACAAATACAGATGGTTAAAAAAATTTAACAAAACTATAATCCTGTACAAAAAAATGAAACCCATTATCCTTTGAGCTGAGAATATCCAATCTAAAAGTGACAGCGCTTTGAGACAATACAGCGAACCTAAGCAGGCTATGGAGTGACTACTGACTACTTAAGCTGCTGTTATGGTTGGCATGTTGGTCTCTGCTCAGTCTAAATGTGACATCAGACCCATAACTATTCATAAGGGTGCTTGTGGTACACTGGACATGGTGAAGTCTTCTCGTAAACAACATGTTTTGCAACTCAGCGGAAAAAAAATTATACTAGAACAAGTCCAAAGAACAAACAAAATAATTATGGTGGTTTGAAAGTTTTCTCCACAAAATCTCATCTTTTTTTGCTCCAGCTGTTACAGCTTTTCCCCTTTGTACCCTGGTTATCTCAATGTGCCTGTACTGACCCATCACTGAAACAGCAATAGACATTAAGCTTTTCAAACACTCATTTTTCCAGCCTGACTAAGTCAGGAGTCATGCAGCATTTGTGAGAGCAACAATGGTGAGCATAAATGGCCAGTTAAGTCTGTTATGACTGATGGCAAATTAGGGCAGTTACAACAACTATGTGTATACTGGACTAAATGCTTCCCTTAATATGCTCGTTAAGTAGGAATGCACTTCTCTGCAGCTCGTCTTGTGTTGGCAGGGAAGCTTTCTGGGAATAAACTATGTTTGATGGGGGCGAGTCATCAAACTTTTGCCATAAGTCAGTGATGATGTGTTTCCAATGTGTTCTGTGTTCTGCTATCTCATCACAACCATAATAACAAACAATAATGATTACTGTGTGACATCACTTTGACTTTCTGGTGAGTTACGTTATGCTAACTGTTCCAACAGGATCTTATTCCACATCCATTGAACCAATTGTGGTAAACATGCGGCCTATGTGCCAGAACCAGCCCAGCAAAGGGCTCTACTTTGTCCCCCGGATGGTGCTGCAAAGTGCAAAATTTGCAGTGAAGTCTTTTTATGGTATCTTAATTAAACATGCTGTATGCTCATGTGTTCACTAAAAAAAGGATCCCAGATGTAAGATAAAATTTCACTTCTGTTTAATTAAATTTCACTTCTGTTTGCAATCCTGGTTGAAATGTGGTTTTATGGATCTTTAACAGATTTGGTATTCTGTTCAACACTCACCATCATATCCTGGAAGTTTTTGGTGACGACGAATGCCATGCTCCAGTTGGTGAGGACGCAGACAGCGCTGGCAAACCCCCTCACTTTCACTGGGAAGATCTCTGACATGATGAGCCACGGGATCGGACCCCAGCCGAGAGCAAAACCTGAACAGGACAGCAACAGTTATTAAAGTGGCATGGTCTGTTGGGGGAATACACCCACAAGTTTAACAGCAGCACTAATTTGTTTGGGTGTTTTGGAGTATTAAATGTAGGGCTGTTCGATATAACGATTTAACGTCTAATGTTTCATTTTACGCTATCGCTTGTTTCGTGGTGTCGCAAATTAAACTGTTTACGGAAATAGTTTTTCATCGTTTTGATGGTCACTCTAGGATTTCTTAAAGTTCTCTCTTTCTCTTATATATAAAATAACCACACTACTGACGGACAAGCGACTGTTTTTATGCGTTGTCGTTAGCAACAACGACGGTTATACCATCGTGTGGCTCCGCCTTCCGCTTGTTTATTTTCCACGTAAACCTTTCACAAAAAAGCTGAAGATCCTATTGAGAATTTTCAAAATAAACTAAATCAGGTGAAATAGTATGTGGAGTGTTTACGGATGAGAAGTAAAAAAGAGCCATCAGGTGCTTAAAAACATAAACCTTAGGACAGGCTTTTACCCTCAGCATGCCGTGTAATAAATCCTCACAAAATTGTGAAAATTGCGGCCGTTTCAACTTATGAAACACTCGACTCCGGGTACAGCACTCCCAGCTGAAAACAGTTCACGCAAGTCGAGTTGCCCGAGATTCACAGAATTTACAGAAAATGTAAAACTTTTGTGATAAATATCGTCGTTTGGGACGATAAATATAGGATATATTAGGATATAGGATATGAGATTTTGGTCATATCGCACAGCCCTAATTAAATGTTTTGCAGATGACTGACAAATTTATCTCTGAATTTGTGATGGAATAGCCAAAACCATTAAATATCCAAAGTTATTTGTATTAAGTATAAGGTAAGGAAAAGGTGTGAGGACTAAATCATTTTTTCATCTTGAAGTGGAGCTGATTGACCCATTTTTATATGCTGGAAAACTGACCTGTGATGAACACCGCTATGCTGGCCAGAGCCATCCAGGCCAGGTCACCATGGGGTTCTGGAAGTAAGGACATCAGGTAGAAGTAAACTCCAAATGCTGTGGTGCTGATGGCCATGGCAACACCTGTGTTATGAAATTACAATCAAGGAGGTGTCACAGAGAGATCTCAGGAATTATGGTTAATAATTACATTTAAAGATTCTGGCTACCTGAGATAATGAGAAGGACTTTCCTTCCAGCCTTGTCCATGATAAGCGCTGCTACTCCAGTAAAGAAGACCTGAATGAGACCCACGATCACTGACGCCAGGTCACTTTGCTGCAGAATAACAAGAAAGACAGGTCTATAATGAATTTATGTTTTCACTGAAAACTTGTAAATTGATAATTTTGTTGTTGAATTCAATTTTCACCTCCAAGGGGAGAGCTTTCTATTAGTGCGTTCACTGAAATGTTTCGCATTTTGTTACACTAACATGTGACTTTTGTTTTTAGCCCTACTCCTATTTCCCAAAAAGGCCTTTTTGGGAAAACTGCAACACGACAAATCCATTTTTGATAAGAAGGTGCCAGCACTGTCCTGTGAAGTCTTGCTCTTCTGCTCCTTCATCTGCTTTGTTTAGTGAGTGACAGAAAGAGCAGTAGTGCCTGTGAATGAGCTACCTTAAAATGTGCCTGTTCAAATATATTCTCAGCATAGAACATGATGGCGTTGATCCCGCTCATCTGCTGGAAGATCATCAGCATGATGCCAATCACCAGAGGCTTGTAGACACCAGGATCCTTCAGGTCAGACAGCTGGAATTTAGAGCCCTAGGAGGAAAACAGAATAACGTCAATCATCAAGCCAAACTGCCAACATTTTCCCCACAGTGGTTGAATTACAACTGAGGAGGGCAAAGGCACTGTGGCCAGAAATTCTTGTCTTATATCACCTGCTCATCACATGCTTCCTCAATGCGGGCGCACTCCCATTCGACAGGAGCGTCTGGTCCACGTAAGAAGCGCAGTGACTCCACAGCCTCCCTTCGCTTGCCCTGTGACAGCAGGAAGCGGGGCGTTTCAGGCATGAAGGACATAAAGACCATCAGCAGCGTCGGTGGGATGGAGCAGCAGATCGCCAACCAACGCCAGTCCATAAAGAGACCTGCAGAACAGGTTCACACACACTCAGGATGAGCCATTTCTACAGCTATTCCTCATCTTTTGTTTAAAGAGATGTGGAAAAGAAGTTTTAGAAGCCATTCATTTTAATTTTACAAGAACAGGAACAAGGATATTTATTATATTTCAAAATCGGCATCTAAAGTGTTATATGTGCTCAGAGAAGGTTGTTAATTTTGGCCACACAGGTAATCACTAAATCACTGAATGAGTTAAAAAATGTCTAACAGAGACGTTTCCCCCTTTACCAATAAAAAAACAAAACAAAAAAAGCCTCAATAGAAATAAGCAACATTTCTTGTACATATGAAAGACAATTTGATTCATATGGCCTTTTAACAAATTCCATGATGTGATCCATCACATCAAACCATGCAGCTGTTTTGAAACAACTTTGTCTTAACAGTGAGAACCATTTGAACTGATGCCTCAAGGTTAGATATGGGGGCAGCATAAATGCTAAGTGTTTAACACCAAACATTACAAGTGAGGGGCGGATTTAAGTGAGGAAGGCAATGCATGCTCACTGGGCAGCAACGTGTCAATATTAAGGTGAGCCTGTTCTAATGTGTACTCTTATGATCCTTGTGTATGCTAATGAGACAATAATTTATACAATGAACATCATGTTATGTTGAGGAAGACTTGAGGAGTCTAGTGACTGATACAATAAACTAATTAGGAACCTGTTTACTGAGGTTATAAATCAAATGAGCGATAAGCTATCTTTGCAACTGAGTAGTGAGCCCCTGCTGGCCATTAAAAGCATTACAGGTTTAGCTTTATTTTTCAAACCTGGAGACTATAGACCAGGGGTGGGCAACTCCAGGCCTCGAGGGCCGGTGTCCTGCAGGTTTTAGATGTGTCCTTGATCCAACACAGCTGATTCAAATGGCTAAATTACCTCCTCAACATGTCTTATAATTCTCCAGAGGCCTGGTACTGAACTAATCATTTGATTCAGGTGTGTTGACCCAGGGTGATATCTAAAGCCTGCAGGACACCGGCCCTCTAGCCCTGGAGTTGCCCACCCCTGCTATAGACCAATATAAAATGTTGCAGTTCCAACACGTGCTTTTTACTTCAGGTTTTTCTGGCATTCTTATACAATTGCCTTATTCCTTAGCATTTTCCTGTTTCTCAAACTTTATCCATAAGTTCTATTTGTCAAATGTTACCCAAGTTACCAGATTGTCTATGAAATACAGTTAATACTATGTTTGTGTGTGTGTGTGTGTGTGTGTGTTTTTATACACACATTTAGACGTCTTTGTGAGGACAGAAAGTTGGGATGATACTATACCTGTGGGGACCAACAGTCACTTATGGGGACAAAATGACCGTCCCCACCAGTCTGAAGGCATTTTTGAGGCTCATAATGTGGTTTTAGGATCAGGGTTACAGTTAGGTTGTGGTTAGGTTTAGACTGAGGGTTAGGGTTAGGTATTCATTTTTCATGGTTAGGGTTATGGTAAGCAGCTAGGAAAAGCATTATGTCAATGAGATGTCTCAATGTCTTCACACTTGAAAACAAGTGTGTGTGTGTGTGTGTGTGTGTGTGTGTGTGTGTGTGTGTGTGTGTGTGTGTGTGTGTGTGTGTGTGTGCCTCTCTTTCGATGTTTTCAGTACTTTAGTGAATACAGTTCTCGATTAAGCCAGTCTGCCAAGAATGAGAACAGAGCACCTTTTGCACAGGAACCATTTGTTCAGAGCGTTGAATAAGAAGAGGTTTGGGCTTGTCTTTTTTTGATTAGTTATAAAACTCAAGCGCACACTCGAAACTGATACGCAGACAACTTAGTTTCAGGGGTTTTTTTTATTTATTTGAGTAATTTTAGCTTTGGGGGGCACACAGAGGGAGTGCAGTTATATTATGGTCACATCAAAATTCAGTCACAAGGCTCAGACAGAGAAACAGGTTCTAAACCAGTTTACTGATCAGCTAAATAGTTGTTCATCATTTCCTGTTCAACTGATTCATAAATAAATTGTTCTATTTTTAACATCATGATGTTATTCCGCAAGTTATCACTGCAAACTCTGACAGACCTTTGATACAATTCAAAAACCACATCTACCCACAACCAAACAGCTGTTTGACTGCAGTGTGACACAGTTGCTGTGTTTGCACAGCAACCCACCTCCAGAGCACCACGAGACAAATCCACCTCTCAAAACATACCAGCTTTTATTAGGAAATCATGCACAGCACGCAGCTAACAAGATTAGCCAGAAGCAGCCATTTTCACACAGGTCAAGCAGTGAGGCTGTTGTCTAAGAGGCAGCAGAGGAATCGGATCATATACGACGATGATCATGTGAATGCCACATTTGTTACATCATCTTTCAATGATTTGTAGGTTGTAAAACGTTGTTGTTATCTGACACTTTTTCTTGTATCTGACACTGCAGTTCTTGTAGCCATGTAGACTTTGCAAAGGGAGTTTTAAAGATGCCATAAAAACTTTAAACATCAGTTTCATACCTCCAAGATAAGCTCCCATGATGCCTATCACCACCATGAGCTGCACACAGGAGCCTAAAGTCCCACGGACCTTTTCATGTGCCATCTCAGAAATATACACCTGTTTGAGGGGAGACAAGGGAGAACATCAAAAATTCAAACCTTTAGTATACAGAACTGTTCTCTTAATGGTTTATAAACCAAACACATATAATTTTGTTTATATAAAGTTAAGAGCACATTTACGATTCACATTTCAGAAGCCAAAGCCAACAAATGTTTTCCGTTTGAATGGACTGATCCACATTAACAATCATTTATGTTATTGAAGCAAAGGTGGTCTTATTCTGTTCATTTCTAGCTCCATATTTTTATTCTACAATGGCTTTGCATGATTCACTGTTCAAAGCAATCCTTATTTATCTCACTGAGTGTAGGTGCCGCCCATCAGGTCATTCGGTGTCTGGCTGTCACACCATTTAAGGCAATGTGTCAGATTATACTCTCTAATTTTTAATCAGTGTTCAAGTGATACTGTGCAGCTACTTCTTAATCCCACAAAATGAAAGCATACCTTGTTTTTTCTGCCTGACATTTCAATTTACTGTCTAACAACTAAGTTTTTTGGAGATGGATTTTTTCTTCTGGAATCAAACTGTCTAATCTTCACATCAACAGATGCCGGGTCAAATATTAAAGAGGCATTTAATCTGCTTTTAAATGACATACCGGGACAACCAGCGAGGTGATGCCACTGGCGAGGCCTGTCAGAATTCTGCCAACGTAAAACATCCACACGTTCTGCGCCGCGATGATGATGGTGAAGCCGGAGACAAATGGCAGCGCGCATAACATCAGACTGACCTTCCT